>NC_083233.1:58962407-59562407 GCF_032191835.1 Heteronotia binoei
TGAAGGTTCCTAAAATAAGGGCTTCCTGAATTATTTAAAAAAATGAATTCAGCAACCAGACGCATTAAAGAAGTGGAACATGTGTGCGTTCTAGAGAGCTGACATACTGTGAAACTCTCAGGAACAGCCGCTGTTCCATCCATAGAAATATGTATGGAAATATGCACAGACACAAAGTGAAATGTCTTTCACAGCAACCAGAGAAGCAACAGAAAATAAGAGGCAGCTTAGACACACCATTTCTATATTTTGAGCTCAATAATCCTCCCATACTTTGGAAGTTTGTGCTCAGTAAAAAAGAACATACAAGGCATGTAGATTGAGCCAGATTATTTGAAGCTGTAAACATCTACAGAAAGTACTTTCAGAGATGACATGCTAGATGAAAGGAATGCAGACTGCAATTTTCTGGCCAGCACATTCCCACATTCCAGAAATGCATTATCTTGTTCAGCAGTGCCTCTGTGGGATCTCCCTGGCTGTTACTTGCAACCATAGGAGAACTAATACTTCTTTCAAATATGACACGTTAAAAATTACAGAGCATGTTGCCACAGCTTTTACTACCAGGGATGCAAAGCTGGAGTCAAAAGAGCAATGAAGGAACTGTAGTCTCAGGGGCAAACCCAACCTTTTAAACAGAATAAACTGAATTCATAATAAAATGCTAGACTGGCAGAATCGCTGAAAACTCTCTTCACAGCTGGGGGCGCAAACAACAGCACAACACAATAACAAAAACTAATCAATTTTGCTATTTTCATTTCAATTTCAAAAACGTATAAGGATAAGAGTAGTTACTGCCCTAGGCTTTTAAAAATAAAAACAAAATTATTCATAGCGCATCATTGTGGTCTAAAATATCTTGTTAATGGTTGTACAGGTGAACATGTACTTCCCTATCAATTATTTCTGTATTGTTTAGTAAACACTTGCTGTTTTCTGTATTTCTGTCATGTTCAGAACAAGTACAAATGAGTTCAGCAGAAATAAGCTATAGTAAGAATCACCTTTCTTAAGCATTGTGAAGAACCTTTCTTTGTGATGTCAAGTCGCAGCCAACTTAAAGCAATCGTTAAGGCAAGAGATGAACAGAGGTGGTTTGCTATTGTCTGCCTCTGTGTAACAACCTTAAACTTCCTAGGTGGTCTCCCATCCAAGAACTAACCAGTATTTAGCTTCTGAGACTGGGCTACCCTGAGTTATCCATATCAGAGCATGAAGAGCCTTAGTCTCAGTTAATTGGCAAGTACACACACACACTACAGATCAATTGTGGCCATCTCAGTGATACTATAATTCCTAACATTTCCATTAAACTTCATCTATTTTCCTTCTAGCCTTTTAAAAAAAAAAGCTAAACAAAGAACAAATATATGGCCCACCCAGTAAGTTGTACATTTAATGACTCTTTCCACTTGTCCTAATAATTCTTCATTTCATGCACAGATAAAATATTGAGCAGCAACAATAAACAAAAGATGCAAGGAAGGGCAGTTACTAAGTCCAATTTTAAAATGTGTGTGTGTGTGTGTTTGCCACAGCTGACTAATCATAGTTTGGCATGTTTCAGAGACGGGGGGGGGGGGGTTGTTACTGATGGGCACAAATGGCTGATGGGCGCTGTTCTATATGTTTTATTATCTTACTGTTTTAAATTGTTGTAAATTGATGTTTTTAAAGCTAAACTTATGTTAGATTTTATATGTTGTAAGCCGTCCTGAGCGCCTTCGGTGGGAAGGGCGGGATATAAATTGAAATAAACTAAACTGAAACTGAAACAAAGCCAAACAAACAGTTTTCTTTTGACAGATTTAAAATAGAAGCTCTAGTCTTAAAAGTTTATACAGTACAATGCAAGTTAAAAATGTTAATACCTTAGAATGGTGGTACCCAGCCTGTGCGCTGGGGATCCCCAGGGAGCTATGGAGTTGTTGCATGGCATCTGCAAATCCATCCAGCTTGGGCAGACTTCTCCCACCTGTGCCATCTCACCTCCACAATGGCCATAGTCGTCTCCTCCCAATCTCTGTGCTGGGCCAACTAACAAGTTTTATTCATCAGCCAGCTTGCTACAGAACAGCCATACCTCCCCAACTAAGCCCACCTGCTCCAAGCCCCTACCTACTAAGCAGCTGGCATCACACCATCCTCAGCACGATGGGAGGAGCAGCTGAGCATCCATCGGTCATGACTGGGTTCAGCATAACCTAACAGTTCTATCCACAAGAAGCATTTTGTATTGACCTTTAATCATTATTTGTGTTAGATTTTGATCCCTATGAGCTCCTTTGGGAGGAAAGTTAAAATCAAAATATATAAGCATCCACCAATTGTCTGTCAAAGACTGAAAGCTCACTGTGCATCCAAACAATTTCCCATATGTACAGACTAACTGCTAATTGTGTTATGAAAAGGAGGCATTCTAGGCTGCTGTACCTTAACTCTAAACTATACAAATATATGAAGCTTTCTTATACCATGTCAAGTCATTGGTCTGTACTAGCTATACTTTAATCAGAGCAAAAGCTGCAAAACAGTACCAACCACTTCACTGTAATAAATAAGCAAATATAGCTATTTCAGACTGAATATGACTCACACATATGTGTAGCAGCTTAGTTTAGTTAGCATTTTGTTTGGGAAGATTTAACACATTTTGCTTTCATGCTGAGAGTATAACCATATTCTGGCACCCAATTGGATTCTGGAAATTAAAATGTTTTTGGATGAATGGCTTTCCTGTTTTGAACTTGGATACTGAAATTTTGCACACTCCCAAAAATCACAGTTCTATTTGGTTGACCATCATTTGAGGACCTAAAGCCTTTACATCAGCCAGCTTCTGTAGTCTTGCAGCTGAAGAATCCTTCTAAAATGGAGGTTCTGTGGCTCAGCTGGGGAGATGCTGACAACGGAGGCCCAGGTTTCCATCATTGGTGTTTTACCAACAATGCCAAGTCAGGCAGCTGGCCCCCTACCTGTCTCGCCCAAATCTAGCCACTGTAATCCATGTAACAGTCAATTCTAGGCTGGATTACTGTAACTTGCTCTATATGCAGGCCTACCTTCGAAGCTGACCTGGAAACTCCAGCTGGTGCAGAATGCTGCAGCCTGGGTCCTTACGGGGACCCTGCACACAGCTCACATTTCTCCTCTGCTGCGGGAGCTGCACTGGCTTCCAATGGAGTACTGGATTAGATTCAAGGTATTGGCATTAATCTTTAAGGCCCTAAGCAGCCAGGGACTCATGTACCTTTGGGACTGCCTCTCCTGGTATACACTCAAGAGGACCTTGTGTTCTAGTGATCAACACCTGCTGCTGGTCCCTGGCCTATGAGAGATCTGGCTGTCCTCAACTCAGGCCAGGGCTTTTTCTGCCCTAGTCCCAACCTGGTGGAACTCTCTGCCAATTTCCATCTGGGTCTTGCAGGAATTACTACCATTCCACAGGGCCTGCAAGGCAGAGATATGCTGCCAGGTATTTGATTGAAGACAGCTATGGTTATATCTTCTGCTCTCATTCCCCCGCAAAATAGCTGCACCACTTGATGCCATCTGGTTTTCAGGAACTGCACTGTTTTTACTGTTATTTAATCTAGTTTTATCTGTTTAAATTGCTGTAAACTGCCCTGAGTTTGGCTATCAGGAAGGACGGCCAAAACTTAGAATCACAAAGTTGGAAGGCACCTCCAGGGTCATCTAGTCCAACCCCCTGCACAATGCAGGAAACCTACAAATACCTCCCCCTAAATTCACAGTATCTTCATTGCTGTCATTGGTTTAACCAATGTCATTTGCTTAATAAATCTTGATTTCTACTAGAATGTTCTACTAGTATATTTCTAATAGATGGCACAAAAAAAACTATACAAAATGCTCCTTGTGGATAGAGCTGTCAGGTTATGCTGAACCCAGTCATGACCGATGGATGCTCAGCTGCTCCTCCCATCGTGCTGAGGATGGTGTGATGCCAGCTGCTTAGTAGGTAGGGGCTTGGAGCAGGTGGGCTTAGTTGAGGAGGTATGGCTGTTCTGTAGCAAGCTGGCTGATGAATAAAACTTGTTAGCTGGCCCAGCACAGAGATTGGGAGGAGAGGACTATGGCCATTGTGGAGGTGAGCCTAGGGAGATGGCACAGGTGGGAGAAGTCTGCCCAAGCTGGATGGATTTGCAGATCCCATGCAACAACTCCGTAACTCCTAGTTTTTAATACTGAGTGACAGAAAAGAGAGCTGACTCAAACCCTTCTCTGTAGAGGGCACTGAGCTATGATGTAAAACTGGGAGTCATAGGTTCCAAGTAAGAGAGAGATTAACTTTGTTCTACCCACAGGTTTAAGTCACATCCTCCAGGGATAGGAGGAAATACAATGACTTTGGGATAAAAATGGAAGCAACCTTTCCCCCTGAACAGCCTGGTTCAGAGGAAATGGCAGCAACCAACTCTGCATTCTAATGAGAACAATCTAGGAAGCTTCCTGTAGCCTTTTCCAAACTGCAGCCTTAAAGTAAGAAATAAAGCCCTGTTTGTTGATGAAAACCTGCTTCATGTGCTGCAAATGGCAATGTGACTCGCTGGGTTGCACTATAGTGACAGCATAGTTTTGAGAAGGCATTTAAAAAGACTGTGGTATCTTTAAAAGCCTTCCCCAAGTCCTGCCACCAGTGCCAGCACATCTACTGACACAAACCATACAAACCTCTCAAAGCCACCTGGGAGGTTTGTGAGGGCAGGATGGCACCATCCAAGGTTTGCAAACCATGAACCAAGCATGGCTAATGACAACTTTTGGTTCACAATTTGGTTTGTGTCCATCCCTAATTCTGACAGTCATGGAAGTTTATTTCAAAGTACAAAGATATTTTACCTTTTGTTAACGGGCTTTTCATCTTTCTCATACGGCCGAATGAACCATTTTCCAATCCTCACAAAATTCTTATCCATCAGGCATCTGAAATGAAACACAATAGGAAATATTTGGCAACTGCTGAAAAAATTAAGACTCAACAGCAATCAATCACCACTGAGTCAAGATTGTATATTTCACATGTTGAACCCTTCGTAACTTTGTCAGTTCTGCATTTACACAGATACCAGTATGTTTTACCTGCCCTTTCGTATTAACTGTCCCCATCATGAAACTCATTTCACAAAATCCTCCTATTACTTTCTAACACTGCAATCCCAAATGAACTTAAAGTTCATATTGCTTCCAACAGAAGTTCCTTGTTCAGGAAGCACGAACAGTATCACAGCCTTATTTGATGCAAAAATTATTAATCTGAGAAAACCAAATATTTAACAGTTTAAATGTGCACAATAAACATCTTTTAGTTTATTATCTGGCTGCCAAAACAAACAGAACAGATCATCATGTCGATTTGGTACTGCATAATTCAATATTAAGCAAATCAGATTTCTAGCATTAAATTCAGGAAACATGAGATACTGTATCATTAAAGTCAATAATTCTTTATTCCTAGAAGGGTTTATATTTCTAAAGATACAACTATAATGGCAATTATTAAGGAACAAGACAAAAAAACAGGAAAAAGTTTACAATCAAAAGAGAAACGTTTTAAGACAAACAGAACTTATCTGAGCAATTTATCAAAGATCATTTTGCAACTTTTCAGACGAACATGACTTCACACTTAAATGCTGAGTGCTCATTCAAATCCACAGTTGCCCAGGGACAAGATGCTGTCAATTTTTTGCCTACTGGAGACCAAACTCCAGATGACAACAGGGAACCATTTTATTTATACTTAGATTTGAGCTCATATTTATAAACCACCTTGCAGGAAAAAGGTTCCTATGGTGGCTTACAATAAAGCAAATGAATATAATTAAAATCCGACT
Organism: Heteronotia binoei; assembly: GCF_032191835.1. NCBI lineage: Eukaryota > Metazoa > Chordata > Lepidosauria > Squamata > Gekkonidae > Heteronotia > Heteronotia binoei. The sequence continues at coordinate 58,968,272 of NC_083233.1, forward strand.
AGTGATTCAGTAAGGAACCTAAACAAAAATAGCAATGGCCAAACAAACAGACCAGAATAAGAATAAGAAGATGAACAGCAAGAATGTCTGCTATACCCAATCCCTTTAGGTGCAACAACAAGACCAACAAAAGGACACACCTTTTCATTCTCTGAAATGGATGAAGCACTGTGCCTGCTGAACTTCCAAGAGAGAACTTCAATCCCTGAAATCCTCTGTTAAAAAGACCCTCCTGCCTAAAATCCTGGAGATCTTCTGACCTTGACAGAACAATGGCTTGATTCAGGTAATAAAGCAGCTCTGGGAATAGCTCTTTGGGGCTCCCAGCCATCATCAGCTCCCCTGAACTGCCAATGCTACAACAAAAACAACTGCTTATCAGATTTTGCACCTAAATGCTGAGAATCTGACTTACAATACTTACCAGCAGCAACTTTGTTATTTAATGTTTTAAGGGAACAGACGTGGCTCAGTTAAAGAGACTCTGCTTTGCATGCAGAAGACTGCAGGTTCAATCTCCAGATAAAAGGATCAGCTAGTAGGTGATGGGAAAGACCCTAGAGAGCTGCTGTCAGCCCAAACAGGCATTACTGACTTGGATGGACTGACACAGTCTGTCTGCATATAAGGCAAATTCATGTGTAGCATGCAGAAGGTCCCAAGTTCAATCCCTGGCATCTTCTCTTAAAATGATCAGGGAGTAGGTGATGTGAAACATTTCTAGCTGAGACCCTGGAGAACTGCTATGAGTCTGAGGAGCCAATACTATGATAGACCAAGGCAGTTTCAGGTGTAATGCCCACAGCTAATATTAAATTTAACAACCCTACAGAAAGACAGTGAAGATAAGTCTAAACTATAAAAAAGAGGCTGGCAGACTGTTATGCCAATAAAGGTTCTGTGACTGTGACTGACTGACTAATGTGCCATTCTAGAGCAAACAAATCAAGAACTTGAAGAATGAGCAATTCCATACTCACACTGTGTCAGATAAGAAGCTGAGCTGAAAGTACAGTGAATGCACTCTACTCACATTACACAGTTTGATACCATTTGAAAGCTGGAGGTAGAATAACAATCTGACCAAGTAGTCTTTTGCAGCTAAGAGACAAACATAAGTACTGACTGCAAAACGGGCATCATTCTTCCTGCATATGGAGTTTACAACAGTACTTGTGGACACATGGTCAAGGCAAATGAAACACTTCTCTGGTTCCTTAGAGCCTGCTATGTGAAGGTAGCACTGTGAGGACAAGTATCCACCCAATGCTGGTCCCCTAAGCAGATGAGACACAAGTCACAGCTATCATTGGAGGGCAATTTAGGATGGCAGCGGTGGCATTTCTTTAAAAATAGAGTGCAGCCCATGCAAAAATGTTCCCTGCTGGAAATGGGAGGGGGGAACTGGGAATGAAAGAGAAAGAAGAAAATACAACAATAAAGTTGGGGGGGGGTGTAATATTAGGTAGATATGCAGAAGAACTCAGTCAAAGCAGAAGAAAAGGAGAAGGAACTGAGTTAAACACTTAGCTGAAGACGAGCAGGGGAGACGAGGTGTGAACTGAGAGGCGGTCAAAAAGGAACTGAGCAGAAGGCAGCTTTCTCCTCAGCTCCAGGCATGTGCAATAGATGCCTGCACCCCAAAGTGGGGAGAAAGCCCAACTAAAAGAGTCAAGGCTAGCTGTAGAACAGGAGTGGCCAAACTGTGGCTTAGGAGCCACATATGGCTCTTTCACACATATTGTGTGGCTCTTTAAGCCCCCACCACCCCATTGGCTGGCTTAGAGAAGGAACTGGTAACTTGGAGAATGCATTTAAAGTTGCTTTCTTGCCACATCTCTCTCTTTCCTTCCTGCCTGCTCTCAAACATCTGATGTTTATTCTATGTGGCTCTTATGTTAAACAACTTTGGTCATCCCTGCTCTAGAACATTCTCTGAGACAAGGTCATGCACAGGTGCCCTATCCAAGTGTGGGACTGCACAGAGATCATGAAGAAGATCTATAACTTTTCTAGATAAACTAAATAAATAGTAGTGATTATAATCAGCTACCATACAGTCCCAGAAAAAGAAACACTATGCCAACAAAATCCCAGTTAAGTGAAATTCAATATTTAACTTCTCCCAACTTCAAAATGCTTGAATTATATTGTGAATTATGTTTGCACAGTTTAAATTCAGGCTGTCTACACATGGGGGAAGCAAATCAGTCCTTCCATCCACCGAGTCTTCCCTTTTCCATAACTTACACGGTCATGGGGTAGAAACAGCTGCAAAGTTCCCTTATCTTGGTCTTCTTGTGTCCCTCAGGGAACTGCAGCAATATCCCAGGCACAAGGAGCCCCAAAGGAAATGATTTACATCACTGTCAATGGCTGCCTGAATTCTGAGCATGTTTACATGGAAATAAGGTCTCACTGATTTCAGTGGAAGTTGCTTTTAAACAAACATGTTCCACATTACAGTTGTGTGTGTATAAGTGCTGTCAAGTTGCTTCTATGAACTAATTAATTTAGGCAACCCTGTAGGGTTTTCAAGGCAAGAGGCAAACAAAGCTGTGGTTTGCTACTGCTGCCTTTGTGCAGCAACCCTGGACTTCTTTGTTAGTCTCCCAATCCAAGTACTAGTCAGGGCCAACCCTGCTTTGCTTCCAAGATCTGACAAGATAGGGCTAGTCTGGGCTGTTCAAGTCTGGGCAGAGCTTGCACAGGAGCAAGTAAAATGGACAAGTGCCCTCTACAACTTCCCCAGATGTACCACAGCACTCTTCATTATCCCTAAACATACCATGCATTTGCAGTGGAGTCTTTCCTCCTGTTGATATCACAGTTTAGGAGCTTAGAAAAATACAGCAGCAGAATCCCAAGAATCAGAGACACTCTCTAGACTGTCCTTCTTCAATGAATGGACCCGGAGAAACTACATTCTTGCAAGTCCTTCCCTGGGTGGAATTAAAACCTTCTGAATGGCAACATGCATCCAAACTGCCAATCAATATGTGAGTCAGAATGCAATGTCAAGATTCCCAGCTGAGTGAAACAAAACATACTGCAATATCTTCCACTTTCACCTGTGCTAACAAAAAATGCACCTTGAGAACAACAGATATCAAGGGCTTGTGTATAAAAAACCAAAACAATTTTAATACAGGGAATACATGGAACTCTGGTTGCCATTCAAAAGCAAGATTCCATCAAATTATCTACCAACACTGTGAAGTGAAGACTGAATAGGGTGTTCCTGCCTGGCTCACTGGAGCCATGAGAATGGAGCTTGGGGACTTAGGAACAATGGGCAGCAGGATTCAGACCCTGCTGCCCTGCACCAATCACAGGCCCCCTGCTGGTTTGAATGGTCCAATAACATGCTTGCACAGGAACTCTGAGTTGTATATAGTTGGCCCAGTTCTCGAGTCTTGAAGTGCAGCCTACGCAATGCTGTACCTAATAAAGAGGTGATGTTCACTAGTTTGCCTCTTCAATGCATCGAACCCACTATATTATAATCACTGACAGATCATGTCCTGGACCGCAGGCCAGTGCAAATTCCATACTCTAGAAGCAAAATTAAATGTCTACACTTTGAAATTAATTACAGAAAGTTGCTGGATTTTTTAAAAAATGCTTTCTATGCTTCTAAAAATAAACTGTCAGAGTGCCAAATCACAAAACCACCACCAACTTGTCCAATCACCTGGTAATATATATATATTGGGGGGGGGGGGGAGGGAAGGAGGGGAAAGAGGAGGAGGAGGGGGAGAGGGGGAGAGAGAGAAATTATGTCAACAACAAAGTCATTTTAAGTTAAGTTTCAATTCAGAACAATGGGGTATGAATAATGTAACAAAAACAAATCAATAAATAGTGCACATTTTACCCATCCCACATGAGTACTGAAACTTGTTTAGAATACCAGTTGAACAAAACTTCTGTAAAATCTGAGTCAATTGCCAAAAAAAGAGTAAATAATAGGTGCCTCATTACTGCTACCAAGCTTTACATTCCCTGTTGTGAATCAATCTGGAATCTCAAACAGAGAACATAGATCCAAACAAACATTTAGGATTTATACTTTATTTTGAATTCCAAGTCCTTTAATTCTATTGGATTTCTAGGCCACAAATACTATTTGTTCATTTACTGAAACCTCAAGAGGAAGCTCTAAAAGTGTTACAGTAGAGAGGGGGGTGGAAAGAAGCGGGAGAGAGAGAGGGAGGAAAAAATCAAATAATCTTTGCTTGGCCATGCTTTTTGTGGCTTCTATCCCACATTCATTTTGCAGAGAGGGGGGGGGGGAGAAACATGTTGGAAAAATAGTGAACTTATAGTCTTCCCTAACAGAGAGTAAAGAACTGTAACTCTGAATTCCACAACTATTGACCCTGTACCTTTAGCATCATTTCACCTATCATGTTTGGAGCTACTGTTGGATCTTCTAAGAATACCTAAGTATTTTATTTAGTTATGTCATTTATATCCCACCTTTCTTCCCAATGGCGATCCAAAGCAGCTTATGTTGTTCTCCTCTTCCATTTTATCCTCACAAAAACTGCGTAAAGTAGGTTAGGCTGAGAGTGTGCAATTGAGCCACACTCATTAAATAAGGTTCCACAGAAGAATGGGTCTCACATAAAATCACAGAGTTAGAAAGGGCCATACAGGCCATCTAGTCCAATACTGGTCAATGAAGGATAGCCTAGAGCATCCCTGACAAGTGTCTGTCCACCCACTGCTTAAAGACTGCCAGTGAAGGGGACTCATCACCTCCCTCTGTAGCTGATTCCACTGTTGAACCAACTATTGAATTGGAAATAGGCTGTGAGGCTTTTGCGAAATTTTTTGTGGATAAAATCGCGTCACTCCGCCCCGACTCCTCTGCCAATTTTGAGACAGTTAGCGAACTCGAGGCTCCGAGCCTGTCTTCGGATTATATGCTGGATGACTTCGACCCCCTCAGCCTGTAGGAAGTTGACAGGATCCTCTTAGTTGCTCGCCCAACTACCTGTAAATTGGACCCATGCCCTTCCTGGCTTATTAAATCTTGCCAGGGTGACCTTAGATATCCTATACGGGATATCATAAATAGATCCCTGAGGGAAGGGCACTTTCCAACGCCGCTCAAAGAGGCTGTGGTCCGTCCCCTCTTAAAGAAACCATCGTTAGACCCGGCCCAATTGGCACACTATCGGCCGGTCTCAAATTTGCCCTTTTTGGGCAAACTTATTGATAGGGCAGTGGCGATGCAGCTGCAGACTTTCCTGGAGGATGCTTCCATCCTTGACCCATTTCAGTCCGGCTTTCGCCCGGGACATGGGACGGAGACGGTGCTGGTCGCCCTAGTGGATGACCATCAACGGCATCTGGATCGGGGCGGCTCGGCGGTGCTGATGCTGTTAGACCTGTCGGCTGCGTTCGACACGGTCGACCATCGGCTACTGAAGGGTCGCCTCGCCGACGCAGGGATTCAGGGGTTGGCTTTACAGTGGCTTTCCTCTTTCCTTGAAGGTCGGGGACAAAGGGTCGCAGTCGGGGGGGAGCTGTCCCGGAGGTGCACACTTGACTGTGGTGTGCCCCAAGGGGCGGTTCTCTCCCCGATGTTATTTAACATCTATATGCGACCTCTTGCCCAGATTGCCCGAAGGTACGGGCTAGGGTGTCATCAGTATGCTGATGACACCCAGCTCTATCTACTGATGGACGGCCAGCCGACCTGCGTCCCGGAAAATCTAGATCGGGCACTATATGCCGTGGCTGAATGGCTCAGACTGAGCGGGCTGAAGCTTAACCCTGCGAAGACAGAGGTCCTTTGCTTGGGTCGCCGCGGTCCGGAAAGGGGAATCCCCCTACCAGCTTTTGACGGTGCGCCGCTGATAGCGGCGGACAGGGTCAGGAGCTTGGGGGTGCTGTTGGAGCCTTCCTTAAAGATGGAGGCTCAGATAGCAGCCGCTGCCAAGTCTGCGTTTTTTCATCTTAGGCGGGCAAGGCAGTTGGCCCCCTTTTTGGAGCGCGACGACCTAGCAACAGTGATCCATGCCACGGTCACCTCGAGGTTAGACTACTGCAATGCCCTCTACATGGGGCTGCCCTTGTCCCGAACTCGGAAATTGCAGCTGGTGCAGAATGCCGCGGCCCGGCTGTTATTGGGTCTCCCAAAGTGGGAACACATTCAGCCGGGTCTTCGGACCCTGCACTGGCTTCCAGTAATATACCGAGTCCGGTACAAGGTGCTGGTTATCACCTTTAAAGCCCTATATGGCTTGGGACCTGTCTACCTGAAGGACCGTCTTTCCCCACACGTTCCCCAGAAAGTACTGAGGTCGGGAACACAAAATCTCCTTACTATCCCTGGGCCGAAGGAAGCCCGTTTGAAATCCACCAGAGAAAGGGCTTTCTCTGTTATGGCCCCTACATGATGGAATCAGCTGCCGGAAGAGGTGAGGGCCCTGCGGGACCTTGTTCAGTTCCGCAGGGCCTGTAAGACGACCCTCTTCCGGCTAGCCTATACCTAGCTTGAGAATTTTAATGTAACTTGCCGGATTTCTTTTATATACAGTTGAAATATTTATTAATATTTATTGATAACCATGGTTTTATCTGTTTTTATCTGTTTTAAATGCTGATCCCTTTATATGTTTAAATACTGTAATTTTGTTGGATCTATCACTGGAAGCCGCCCTGAGCCACTTGTGGGAAGGGCGGGATATAAATCCCAAATAAATAAATAAATAAATAAATAAATAAATAAATAAATAAATAAATAAATAAATAAATAAATAAATAAATAAATAAATAAATAAATTACTGTAAAAAAGTTTTTCCTAATATGCAGCCAGTACCTTCTTACCCTTCATTTAAATGCATTATTGTGAGTCCTCTCTTCTGCTGCCAAAGGAACAGCTCCCTGCCCTCCTCTAAACAACAGCCCTTCAGGTACCTAAAAAAAATATCATGCCCCCCCCCAACCTCCTCTTCTCTAGACTGAACATTCCCAAGTCCCTCAAGCCTTTCCTCAGAGGGCTTGGTCTCCAGGCCCCTGATCATTCTCATTGCTTTCCTCTGTACCCACTCCCTTCTGTCCGCATCCTTTTTGAAGTGAGGCCTCAGGAACTGTACATGGTTCAGTTCTGGGCCTAGTAATTGTCAATATTTTAATCAGTGATCTGGACGAGAGTGTGGGGAGCTATTCATTAAATTTGCAGATGACACCAAATTGGGAGGAACAGCAAGCACACAAGAAGATACAGAATTCAACATGATCTGAACATGCTGGGAAAGTGGGTGGAAGTGAACAAGATGCAATTTAACAAGGATAAGTGCCAAATTCTACATCTGGGTAACAAAAATAAGCAACACACATACTGGATGGGGGATACACTTCTGGATAAGAGTGTGAGTAAACAACATCTTGAGATATGGGTGGTCCATAAGTTAAATATGAGCAGCCAGTGCAATGCATGAAGAAGGGGGAAAAGCCTAACGTAGTCTTGGAGTGTGTCAACAGAGGCATAACATCCAAGTCACAAGATGTCACAGTCCTGCCGTACACTGCATTGGTCAGGCTGCACTTGGAATACTGTGTGTCGTTCTGGTCTCACAGGACTTGTTAGGGACAAATCTGTGCTGACCTGAATCACCAAGTTGTCCTTTAAGTGCTCACAGATTGATCCCTTTAAAATCTGCTCCAGTATTTTCCCTGAGACAGAGGTCAGACTGACTGGTCTTTAGTTTCCTGGGTCATCCCTCCGTCTGCCCTCTTCAAGTCTTGTGGCACTTCTTCCATCATCCAAGAGGACTGGAAGATGTTGGACAAAGGCTCTCTAGAAAGTTCTTTGAGCACTCTTGGGTACATGCCATCTGGCCCAGGGAATTTGTATTCATTCAATCCAGCTAGGTGCTTCTCAACTACCTCTCAGTCCATGTCAACAAGCAGCCTGGATGCCACACCTTGCGATGAAGGAAGCTGTTAACCAGACAGGTCAGGAACATGCATGCTCATGGACGCTTTTCAGAGTTTGTCTCACAAATCCTAGTCTAACCTCTGCACTATGATGGCTAATAATAGTACTTCTGTTCACCTGGCTGAAGAAAGTGAGAATTGCTTCCAAGTGAAGTTACTCCCCCTTTAGTCCACATATGATTAATATGCATGGACTAGTGAGCCAATGACTTATGGCATCATTTGCAAAGCAATGCTAAATAGCTAACAAACTCCAGATGTACTATAGTTATTAGCAGTATGTACTTCTATCCCTCACTCTCTTTCCACACTCATAAATTATATTAGCCAAATAGAAAAGAATGACCCAAGGAATCATCACCACAAAAGCAGCCAAAACTTGGATAATGTTTTTTCCAAAACTCACTTTCTCCCATTTTTAACTATTTTTCTGTGGTTAGCTCTGCTGTATTTTTGAGCCAAACCTGAGTTCTAGAGTTACACTGGAATTTCTCGTACTCTTGAAATCAGTGCCTTTTTGCATCCAAGACTGTTGAATAGTTACCAGCAGTCTAGACATCTGAACAGTAAGGATACATGTCTAGAGACAAGTTTATGTATTGTGTCACTGTGAACTAAACTGATGCACTGGCGAGAGCATCCATGTTACAGATTATCCTCATCTCTTTCCCTCCCTTTTGCTGGTGTCTTCATCAATTGTCAGTTTTAGACTTAGGTTAGGACACTGTATAAAAAGAAATGATAAAACAAAAAGCTGGAGCTCTCCTAAGAGTGTAACTCGGTTACAGACTTAGGGACCCAATAAATTCTCCAAATGGCAACTGGCTTTTCTCTCTCTGGAAGCTGCCTCTTCATCTCATGCCCAGGCCAAAACTTCCTGCCTCTCTCATTGGTTCTCACCAAAATAAAGAGAACCTGGGGAACAGCTTTTGCTTGGAGAAGGTTAAGAAGTAAGAAGAATCTCTCCAATGTTTCCTTATCTTTTCCAGATCCAAGAATTAGTGACAGAAAGTCGCAATCATTAGCCTCAAAATTTCCATGCAAACTGGTGTATGTTAGCGAGAGAAGGGGCAGACTGTATGAACCCCTGTTGTTATCATGTATAATTAAGCATGCCTTACCTTTCCAGCAGATTGTGGATTGCCTTGAAAAGGAGAGTTCTGCACTCATAGGAAAGCCCATTCTCCCAGAGTCCTTCTTCCACCACTGTAAACATAAACAAAGTGTTAGTATATTATTCAAGAAAACAGGGAGGGGGAAGATGAATAATAAAAAATTCAAGGTAAGGTAAAATACATAAACACTGGAAAGCAAATTCAGTGAGAACAATAAATAGGAAACTGTTCTGAAACAGTAATTATTGAAAGCAATGTGGTTGGATAGAAATAGTTGGGAAGATGGCTGGACATCCCATTATCATTTTCCAGAGTTGAGCTATTAACAAGTCACAAACTTCATAAACATTAATTGTTAAGGGAAAGTTAGTGAGAACATTGTGCTGACACATCATAGCTTGTGAGTGATGTGACATTAGAAGAGAATCAAAGATGCCTGAAGGAAGGCTAAGACAAAAGGGTTAAAGGGACAGGATGACTCAAGGAAGGATAATCAAGTAGATTTGGCGCTGAGAAACATACATCTGAGGGAAGAAAGATGCAGGAGGTTACAGACAAAGAAGGAAAGGGACAGAAAAGGTATAACATTGACAGCAGAAAAGGAACAAAGAGTCCCCCCTAAGGGTTGTAAGGTACTAGAAAAAAGGAAATAGACACACAAGGGAGTTCTGGAAGGAGTTTGGAGAAGGAAACTGAACTTTCCACATAAATCAACTAGACAAATATTTGGTCACAAATGAAAAATAAACATTTCAAAACCAAGCAGACATTCATCAGCAGACAAGAATACTGAAATGCTCAGTTAAATCGCTTTTTCCATATTAGGACCACACTTTCAGCAAGTAGCACTTTCATTCTCCTAATTTCTGCTTTTTTTGTTGCTCTATACTAGGGAGCATTCTGCCATCAGCTAGAGATTATGAGGTCTGCAACTACCTAAGACTATGAAAGCACCTCAGCAAACAGATAGCAAAAGATTCATAGGATTTTAAAAAAACTGTCACATGGCATAATTGAAATTTTTAGACACACTAAACCAGGGGTGTCAAACTCATTTGTTATGAAGGCCAGATCTGACATAAATGATACCTTGTCAGGCCGGACCATGTGTGTCATAAAATGTAATGCCAGGTAGCAGAAATATAAACTTTATAAAGGACAAAGACAAACACAATTAAAGATTTTTTTAAAAAAAAAATTAAATAAACCATGCTTTAAAGATTAGCACACTTGCAATATTTTGTTTATTTAACAGTCTCTGATAACTGACAGCCCTTGCTCTGAATTACTGCATCAAAATCTGGAGACAATGTCTGTGCTGTAGAAGTCTTGAGTATGCTGTTCAGGTGTTGTACAGGTATGTATCTTAAGTTGTAAACCTACTTTTGATTTAGTAACATTCATTACATGTGAAGGCGCCATGACACAGACTGAAGGCTACATGTTTGTCTACAAAACTATAGTCTTCCCCACAGAAATAATTACAACTCCAATGAGGCACTGCAAGAATAGAGAGACAGTCATGTGTAGTGGTCAGTATAAGCCTACTTATATAAGAAGCCTTCTAGGTTAATATCCCCAATCTACAAAGGAAATGTGCTGGGTGAACTTGGTCTGGAGACTCACTCTCAGCTTCATCCACCTCACAGGCTTGTTGTTATTCCTCATCTAAATAGTTCACATTGCTTTCCTATTGAGAAAGACTGGATTATGAAGGCATGAATACAGTGAAAAGGGAGAGGCAAACCCAGCTGCATCCAGGAGAGCCCTGACATAACGAGCCAGCAAAACACACACACACTCCCTCCTTCCCCCTCTCTCTCTGTAGCACAGCAAAAAGCTCATACCTTGAATAAAACTTGGTTGGCCTTAAAGGTGTTTTGTGTCTCTCCCATGTGATCAAGGGAACTGGGCAAAGGAAGCTGTGGCTGTTTCCCTCCCTCCTCAGGGGATGAGGAGGGGGAGGAGCCTCAGCCAATAGAAGGAGGAGAAGCTTGGCACAGTAACTCTGTTGTGCAAGTGACAGAGCTTGGCACACAAGCTCCCCCTTCACCCTTTCCTCCCCAAGGGATGAGCCTCAGCCAGTGGAAAAAATTGAGGCTTTACTCTGTAGCTCCTGTGCAATTTAGCAAGCCTGCAAAGCAAGCTGTGTTGCAGAAGGAAGCAAGAGAGGGAGAAGGAAGCAGACTTGCTTCCATGCCTGATAAGAGCCCCCCAGGGGCCTGATTTGGACCCCAGGCCATTGACACCCCTGCACTAACCAAGAGTGCGTTTTTTGAAAATATAATACAAAATGTCAACAAGATTTTTAAAATGACCCCCTCTGTTTTACTTTCCCATGCATAACAAATGTGTGAATCTTCCTTTTGCCTGTACGATTACCTCCTGCAGGAAGCCAAGCCAAGACAGAAACTTCAAATAAAGACACCCCAGGGGGAAAACATAAAGCAAATAATGCAAGTTTTATTATTTATACTATATAATATATATATGAGTAATATAAATCCAACAAAAATACAATACATTATAATTAAAATTGTATGTGGGAACAAAGACTCAATTCCCGCTGGTATAAATTTCAGAAGTATTTTTAGCAAAGAAAACAGGTACATGCAAACAAAATCATCAAACAGCCTACTGATGAGAAAAACCTGCAAATTATTATGCAGCTACACTATAATGGAGACTGCTACAAGCCTTCAAAAAATTGTTAACCTACTTCTGGGTTCAGCTGCAAAATTTCCAAATACAGTTTAGTATTTTAGACCATATTCAAGCCTTCAACAGTCTTCTAGAAATATGGCCACGCTTTCATTTGCTTATAATACTCCTACTTCTTCTATGAAAAAATAAATTTCATTTTTATTAGTATTCAAGTATATTTTACAGCTTTTTTAACCTGTCATCCCTAGAATCCACAGTATCTTGCCGATTTGTGCATTCTTTATTTTAGCATTATGCAAAACAAATGATGAACAAATTTATGGATATCTATAATACTGTATTTTAATGATTGTAAGAATTTCTGTGGGGAAACAGTACATTGCAGCAGTTCTAAGAAGGTCCCACTTCTAAGCTGTTTGAAGTTTTCAAGACCGACTTACAAAATAATTCTACACCACAACCACCACAACTTAATACAAAGGGATCCCACACTGGAAAAAAATTATGTTTTTATTTTTAATGCTTAGTATTTATAAAAAATACAGTTGTATATATGTGGCACATGATGAAGATTTGTCAGTGACCCTTTCAGAGTCTCCTATCTCAAAACTTCCAGTTCCACCTCCCCTCTATGGGGTTCAAGTCAGGCATATTGCACAGATGCTTAGTCTCTGCAAGGAGCTGCAAATATTAGTGCAAAAAGGTCTTACTTCAGAACTTTTATTTCTATCGAGATATGGTTGTCTATTAACTCAGTACCCAACAGCAAGATGAACAAGGAAAACTGCTGTTTATAATTTCAGCATTAAATTCAGGACAATCCAATACAGTTTAGTAGAGGAATCACTTCCAATCAACATCCATTTCTCAGATTTTTTTTTCTTTTTATCCACACAAATTCAGATTTGCTTCCCAAAGCAAGGCTCCCTACCCACTCTGCCAAGTATGATGAGCTAAGTCGTTCTTCCAAGCAAATGAAGAATGCAGGGGATCACAGCTGAAACTTCAATGCCTTTTCACAAACATTTCAGAGTGTCTGATGCCCAGCATAACAGTCAAAGGAAGAAGATACTGGATTTATATCCCGCCTTCCACTCCGAAGAGCCTCAGAGCGGCTCACAATCTCCTTTACCTTCCTCCCAGACACCCTGTGAGGTGGGTGGGGCTGGAGAGGGGTCTCACAGCAGCTACCCTTTCAAGGACAACCTCTGCCAGAGCTATGGCTGACCCAAGGCCATGCTAGCAAGTGCAAGTGGAGGAGTGGGAGAGGAGGGATGGTGGCTCAGTGGTAGAGCATCTGCTTGGTAAGCAGAAGGTCACAGGTTCAATCCCCGGCATCTCCAAAAGGATCCAGGCAAGTAGGCATGAAAAACCTCAGCTTGAGACCCTGGAGAGCCGCTGCCAGTCTGAGAAGACAATACTGACTTTGATGGACCCAGGGTCTGATTCAGTAGAAGGCAGCTTCATATGTTCATATATGTTCATATGAGTGGGGAATCAAACCCGGTTCTCCCAGGTAAGAGTCCACACACTTAACCACTACACCAAACTGGCTCTCCAGTGTCAGTTGAGGCAGCCACAAATTCTGCCTTGGTATCCAAACAAGGCAAGATTTCTGGATCCTTCATCAAGCCACCACATCATCACAAAACTTAAACAAACCACTTTACATCTTTTTAAAAAAAAACACCAGAGGCTAGCCCTACCTAGGGGTATGCAAAACCCCCCAAATATCCAGTAAAATCTGGATTCAGGGTTATTCGGGGGCAAGATATTCAGGAGGGCTGAATATTCCCAAATATCAGATTTGGCTATTCCTGAATATATGGGGGATATTCAGATATTCCCGAATATGCGGCCTCCATTGTACCCTATGGACCACTTAAGTCAATGGCAAAATAGGGTATATTGAATTGCACTTGGGGGGAAGGGTTTTGAAGTAGAGGTTCCAAAGTTACAAGGTAGCTACAGGAGCCTCTCCCCAACAGAACTGTCAAGTTTCAAAAAGATTGGACCAGGGGGTCCAATTCTAGGGGCATCCTCCTTTTTGAAATTTGCCAGTTCCATTGGGGGCAGGCTCCTGCAGCTACCTTGTAAATTTGGAACCTCTACTTCAAACCCCTTCCCCCCTAGGTGCAATTAATTATACCCTGTTTTGCCATTGACTTCAATGGCTCATATGGTACAATGGTGCCGAATACTGATTTAGTGGTATTTGCCAACTGTATTCAGTCCTCGAGTAACATTAGAGAATCTGATCTGGCTGTATTCAGCTATTATTTGGGGGTTTGCACACCCCTAGCTATACCTGCTGCCTTGGGCACTAGAACTAATTAAACCTTATTACTCAGAACGATGACTGTTGTAACAATATTGGCGACTGTAAACATGGAAGAAGATACACACTTAGGGACAAAACTAGCTATCTGGTCATTAAAACGACTAGAAATCAATCTCTTGCTCTGGTCTACTGAAAGAAAAGTGTGTGCATAAGAAAATAATCATATCAAACAACTGCAGAAGATGTTACTCTGTAACCAGGGTTACAATTGCTTTTCCCTATGCTGTCCTTTCTTCCATGTTAAAAAAATCAATTTAAAAATTCAATTCATTGGCAAATGTATGCATTAAATAAATATATCAAAAATTCAATTACCACAGACCTGTATTAAACCCTTCATTTTATTTTTATTAAATATGTCTATAGCAAAACAATTTAGGGACAAATGCAGAAGAATCAGTGTGCCCCAGCAAATGACATACAAAAAAAGAAGCAGGAATGCTACATTGATTCTGAAATACTGAATTAAGGCCATAAAATACCTAATTAAGTGCAATGCTATTGATCTATCATTGTTATGCTGCCATTGATTCCCCTATAAAATGTGTGTTTGAAATCCTTCGTGACTAAATGAACTTGCTACTTTATCAGAGTCCATCCTACTTGTTATTCTAATGTCCTTGCACTGTTTATAGTTCTAAAGAAATTTGCCATCACCAGCTTTCAGAATTCAGAGGAAGTAACTCCCCTATCAAGTAATCAGTCAAACAGAAGCAATCATTTACTAAATATGGCTGTTGTTTGACCTTTTGTAAATACACTTACAACAGAACCCTAAGGGCGAGGTTGAAAGTGCTCAGGGAGCCAATTGAGCTTTGTGTCAGTGTATGTCCAAGATATGCCAGCGTAAGGGCCTAGGCAGCCCCTAGCACTACTACGTCACTCTCAGGCACTAGTGGAGGACCACTATGGCCACACAAGGGTGCAACCGAGGCATAGGCCCCTGCACCCATGTAGCTGTGGGTAGTTTTGGGGGTGTGGCCATAATTAGTTGGCTCCCTGAGCCCTTTCAGCCTGGGAAAGCCCTCTGCCAGAGGCAGAAAGTTACACTAACAAAAAACATGGTGTGGCCCATAAGTGTCAATTGAACTGAAAACTCAAGTCATTCCCCTGCCGCTGCAGGATAATGATACCTGCAGAATGGATTTGGAATGACGACCATTCCAGTCCAAGGCCACCTCTGCTCCATCTACGAGACAATTTGGAGGAACTGAGGGGGATGTTGAATGCCCCCATATCTGAACCCACCCCAGGGGCCAGCTCAAACCCTTTCCCACTATCAGGTGCCCAAATCTGCTGACAGGAGTTGGTTCCTTTAAGCAGGGGGGGGGAGGTGCTCCTGAAAATAAGCAGAACTTCTATGGCCCACCCTTCTCCAACTACTGCCTGAGATGGCTGCTGGGCTTCCCCCCTTTGCCACATGACCCCTGATTGGTTCTGGCAGCCCTGTCCATCATAGTGCCAATGCCTCCACTGACCACCATGGTGCAGTTGCTGGTTATGAACAGGTTGCTACCCTGGTTTTGAAAAAAAAACACTGCAAATCCAGTGACCTTGTCTGCTGGCCCTTGCATTACTTATGACCTTGGAGAATAAACTAGCACCACCATAGTCATGCAGTATCCTGCCATCACAGTGCAGGCATGGATCAAAACTGCTCTGCCTGAGTACCTTTAATCACACATTTATGTTACTAGAAGTTGCTTAATCTACTACAAAGACTCTTACTACATGAGAGTATAGAGCTTTCAGACAGTGTGATATAGCCACTTTTAATTTCAAAAAACAGCAGCAAGATTTGTGTTAGAGTATTTGAATGGATCCTAAAAGAGATTTGGTATATATTAATTACGTGTAGTATATTGTCTAAAATCAACTTCCAGCATTTTAAAGAGAAGGGCTACACTGGGTCTGGACTTAAGAGAAAATCATGTTTCACTTAGTGCTGGGAATGACTTGATTAACTTCTGCTTTCTACATATTTAACACAGTGGCATTTCTTTCTTTTCTACCTTTGTGCATCCTAATATCCTATTTGAACCCAGCAACATCTAATTCCAGGGATCTACAATCTGGCTGAGCTTGTGGGCATTTCTGGAACTTTGAGGATAAGGAATGGGCACCACTAAAAATTCGCTAATACAAATGGCATTTTTTGGAGGCTTCTAGTCATGTTTCCTGCTATGATGATGAATCAGTGCTCCTGCAGACACAAAGGTGATGGCTCCAGAATTCCTCTGAAGAATCTCTGGCTCCAGTGAGCTGGGGAGAAACCAGGAATGGCTTTTTGAATGGATGGACATATGGTATGTTGAAGCAGCAAATGGGCACTAGGCTGCCAATAGTATACCGGATTCGTTAAAAGGTGCTGGTTATGCCCTATATGGCCTAGGACCTGCCTACTTTAGGGACCGTCTCTCCCCACATGTTCCCCAGAGAGTACTCAGATCAGGATCACAAAATCTATTAGTAATCCCCAGGCCGAAGGAGGCCAGATTAAAATCAACCAGAGACAGGGCCTTCTCAATTGCAGCCCCCTGCTGGTGAAACCAACTGCCAGATGAAGTGGGGGCCTTGCGGAACCTTGTGCAGTTCCGCAGGGCCTGAAAGACTGTCCTCTTCTGGCTGGCATTTAATTGACACGGCACTGGTATTTAAGGGAAGTGGAAGAAGGCCGTCACCACTGGAATAGCACCAATCCAATATTCTGTTTTAACTGTTTTAATTATTGAATATCTGTTTCATTGTTGAATGTGTAATTTAATACTTATTAATTTTAATTGTTTGTTGGGATTTTAATGTTGTAAGCCACCATGAGCCTGCTTTGGCAGGGAGGGCAGGATATAAATCAAATCAAATCAAATAAAAAGCCATGGCAGGTGCCATGGGGCCACATGGATGATCACTAATCTAATCTAACTCTCCAACATCTTTTAGTATTTTTTTCCAAGAAAGTGACAAACTGCAGAACCTGGCATTTCCCAACATGCCCAGAACTGTCTTTTCTCTTCACCCTCACTTTTTTGTACACAATTTGCATCCCAGTGCAGAGTTCTGAGAAACTTAAAACCTTAATCACTGTGCAGTGAAAATGTTGCTAGTCCTAACAAAAAAGGTATTAACACTGCTGTTTTGAACTTTTTTTAAATAGATCAACACAGCTACCAAAAATCATTTTTGTTTCTATACAATTATCTACACACCAACTACTAAATATCAATGTAAAGGCAATATAAAACCAAGAGAGGCTGTACATGAACAAAGGAAGCCCAATGTAAGCATAGTTAACTGAAAATTTGCCGAGGGTTGCTATTAATTTAAACACTTCCCCACTTGAACAACTTTCAAAACTGCTGACAAGAAACAAATGGCCAATTTAAAATATTCCAATACGATGGGCCCAGATCCCAAGGAATTCTATTTGATGAAGAATTTGGGGGTATTTTCTTTGAGCAACCAACCTCTGTGACATATAAGAAAATGTTCCTGAAAAATCCACTCAGGTAGTTGGCTATGTGGCATGACTTGAAAAATACAAGCTTCTGGGGCACATAGACAGAAATCCAAAGCACAAAACAACAACTTCTATCAAGCAGTAGCAATTTTTACTCTACTACAACAACAATTCAGCTCACAAACCATGCAAGTTTTATACATCACATATATGGTACTTCTGCTTCTGACATATTTTGCTCACTGGGGTTTTACTCTAGAAAACTTCAAGAGCCAGAGTTAACATCATTTATACAGCTTACCTGCTTGAATGCTGGGCAACATGACAGCCCAGAGAAACAACAGAAAAAAACCCTCGGGAAGGGGACGTGGGGTTTTTTCTTGTTGTTGTTTTGTTTTTAAATAAGGCCCTTTCCCCCCAATTTTTGCAATGGAAATATTGGAAAATTTGAAGGAACAGTAAAATATATTTTCTCTTTCAAAATGAGTACAATGCTTCTTATTGCAAAACTTTTCAGTCAAAATGTATTGCATGAAAACAGTCTGAGGAATATTCTTCCCCCCAATTGAATTGGGAAATTTAGAACAGCAATTGGGGGGGGGGGGAGATATACAATCGATATACAATATTTTCAAGATGTTTTGTTTAAATTTAAATTAATTCTAACAATATGCCATAATATGTTAAATGATAATACACTATTTAAAGAGTTCGATGTTTTCAATGATATTTATACATTTTACCTTACTATCCAAACATGATGACAGTGAGAGTTTCTGTCCAAATTATTGTGAGAGTTTCTGTCCAAATTAAGTTTCTTCCAAATTAAAGATATATGTACTTTGGTAGCAATAAGGTATAACAGCTTTCAGTTCTCTCTAATGCATACATACAATTTCTATATAGCAAAGGAAGATATTTCTAAATTTCAGAAACATGTCACAGAGCACAATTTTATACATTAAGTTATAAAGAATTCATTTTTAAATCAGTAATGTATGTTTTATATGTATATGTACATCTGGTCTAAGGACTGTAATATCAATATGTATCCTGTTAAGAATTCAGAAAATCAGTAAAAGAAATTTTGGTTTAATAGGAAAGTAATGCATATATTTCAGTGTTTTCAAAACATTCTGCTTCTTCCCTTCCCTCCCCCCCTTCAAAAAAAAAAAAGGCCACAGGAAAAAAATAGGGGTTTTCCCCCCTGTGGCTTCAAAAGTTCTTGAAATTTTACATCTTTATCCGGAAACTTTTTGTCAAGTAACTCATTACCATGAAATTCAGAGAATTTGATCCCAACAAAGGAGTATTCTCGCACACACTGTGGAATCTAGATTTATCTTAGCACTTCAAACAAGTTGGAGAATAAAGGACTTTGAGGATAAGGACGTTTAAGTAAATTTTAAATTTATTTTGCACTCACAAATACAAAGAAACTACTTGCTGAACACAAATGGGACCAAACTTCCCTGTCATGACAATTATTCAGAACTATTAGGGAAGGTGTCATTTGGATTCAGCTGTAGAACTTTCCCTGGCTACCTTGTACATACACACAGTGACCACGTGGGAGTGAACACAAACCATGATAACAAACCGGAGAGAGAAAGTCATTGACACAACACATACTACCACTATCCTAGTGGTCACTGCCACCACTGAGAAAGGAATCGATGACTCCACAGCAGATGAATAGCCTCACTCTTTCAGATGGACTGACAGTGTCTGGTTGCAGACTACAACCTTGAAAAACACCTTCTGGAGGGTGGGGTGAGTATATGTTTTTCCATGAAGTTTGAACTGCTTAGATATGACTGGGTCATGAATAGCATTAATTACTGTATTTTGCATAACAAGTTAACTCTAGTCTAACACCACATTCTCTATGAATAAAAGAACAGCAGTCAGAGCAGCAGTAGTAGAAAGACCTGAACAACAGTGAAGAAAGCACTGAAGCAAAAGCATCTTCCTACAAGCCTTTTTTTTTAAAAGTAGCCTGCTGTATTGTCTATGGATTTTGAAAGCTTTCTTGAAAGCTATATATGTAGAAAAGAAACATTAAAATGTTTTAAATAGGAAAGTTTTTTTAAAAAAAAAAATCAAGGTGCTGTGCATGTTTTGTTGTTGATATACAGAGTAGCAGACGCTTCTCAGCCAACATATTATTTTCTTTGTTTAGCAGAGGCTTGAAACAACTCTTATCAGTAGACACTTCCTGAGCTGTAAATATGACCACCTCTGTCCCCAAGAAAAAGGGGGGGTTGTTAAAAAACAACAACATACTGAGCTAGTTGTCTATCACTACTACTTTAGTGATGGCAAGAAAGCTCTGCAGCTGTAGTGGCTGAATTTCAGCTGCCTCATTAGCATTCTTCCCCACCCCCTCCCCAAACCACCACTCATCCAGCATTTCTGTGCTAGCAACAATAATCTTAGAGAGCATTTTACAGCAGACTTAGCCCTGGCTAAGGGCATTCTGTGGCATGATCGAGAGAACATGGAAACACGATTCATTAGACACGCCTGGAGTGATAACAATGGAACTGCTTCTTGCTGCCTTTCATTTTCTTACATGGCGCTGAGACTAATGCATTCTCGTTACACAACAAGCAGATTTACACCTAGAAGAAAACTGTAATCACCTTTGATAAAGAGATGGCATTTTCACTGTAATAAGAAGCTAGAGCTGAGACCTCTTTTTTACAGCAACATGTTAAAATGGTAAATATCCACATGCATAAAATTCCCCCAAACACCATCCAATTAAGCTGCCTTTTAACAAGTCTCCATTTCCTGATATGAAACACACAATATGTTGATGACTCTCAACCACCGCATCTGTCTTTAACCATCACTGCTAGTGAAAAACACTGCTCTGAAATCACAGGCACAGCTTTTTTTTTTTAGCAGGAACACACAGGAACACAGTTCCGACTGGCTTGGCATCAGGGGGTGTGGTTTAATATGCAAATAAGTTCCTGATGGGCTTTTTCTACATAAAAAGTCCTGATCACAGCTATGTTTACCAGGCCCAACAGTTCTAATGTTTGCCTGCTTCTGAAAGACAATGCCTTTTATCTATTTTCACTTCCTTTCAGCATTGTATTGTCCTGTACTCTCCATTTCTACTTATCAACTTTTCTTTCCTTAGTCAATTACTACAAAATCTACCACATAAACTTAAACCCAACAAAATGTTAATCAACTCCATACAAGGTCCACTACCTTCAACAGCATTAGAAACAGTCAGGGCTTTTTTTGTTCCCAGCAGGAACTCATGTATATACTAGGCCATACCCCCAGACATCACCATTCTTTTGCACAGGGCTTTTTTGTAGAAAACACCCAGCAGGAACCCACTTGTATATTAGGCCACACCCCCTGATGCCAAGCCAGCCAGAACTGCATTCCTATATGTTCCTGCTCAAAAAAAGCCCCGGAAACAGTCCGTGTTGTCCTTCACTATGCATAATGTACCTCTAGTTTTCAAGCATCACAATCTATCTATAATTCAAAAAAACCCCAAAAAGTTGCAATTTATATAGAATAATTTTTATCTGGTCTACAGGAAAGTTAACTTCTATAAAATACAGATGCAGATCCAGGGATGTGCAATCAGAAACAGTCATGGCACAGTTCTGCTTGTGCAAGAACTTCTGAATGCCTATAGCACTTTCCTCCCTACATCTTTTGGTGGCCAAAAACTGCTTTCATAACATGTAGAAGCAGAAAAACAGTCAAGAATATGTGCGATTTAGTATAAGGACTACCACGAAGTCTTTTTTTCACACTGCCATGTGCACAATTACCCTAGTACATGAAGCAATCTTCCAGCGTATCTAAGCCATAAACTATTTGCATGACCCAGTCAAAGCTGAGCACTTTAGACTTCATGGAAAAGTACATACTTAACTATCTTCTACTGAATTTAATTACCCTTTTTAAAATCCTCACAGTAGCAATCCACTTTCTTCCCAGAACCCTTACAAAAGACAAATGAAAAACAGATGTTAACCCATAATGTTTTGCCTCTAAAAGCTAATTTGGTTGATAAGGTGAAAAACTTAAAGAATATTAATACTGCTGTTTTAAAAAATGACCTATGTGCAGCTGCAATGTTACACAATAGAATGGCATCTGAAGCAGACTAGTTCAGCTTCTATCTAAAATACAACTGCCCCAACAGCAATGGCACAATATCACACTGACATTTTGATGGCCAACCACAGCAAACTACATGATACAGTAACTTACATTCTGTGTATGCACCTATGAAATGGGAAAACCCTCTATACTATCATCCAACATACTAATAAATGTCTCCAGATCAGGCTCACTTTACTGAACAAAAAGTGTACTTCTGCTGAACACTATGAACAACTGCCTATACCCCTTATTTCAGCCTGATCTCTGATCAGTTCCTACCACTCCACTTAGTTACACATGGACCTTTCATTTGGCAGAAGGAGCCTTTGTCTAGCAGGAAAATCTTTTGTCCATAAGGAAGGCTCCTTCCACCAAGAGAAGGCTCCACAGTCAACACAGAGCAGTAGAATAAAACTCCCATACTTCACCTTTTTCCCCACCCCCAAAGGGAAGAGATCAAATATGAACTCCACAATGCACATGTGACCCAGTGATGTGTATTTTGGCTAAGCACCATCCCTGAGTTCCCCAATACTGAACACAGCAATTTTATTTTATTGTTGGCAAATTTTCTATCCCTCTCTACCCATTACAAGTCAGGACAGGTAGCAATAATATAAAAACATAAATACTGAAACATTACCCATATCTATCCTCATCCATCAAAAGCCTGCTGATACTTTTAAACAAAACTACACCACTGTACACAAGCTCTGAAGTATTTTAGATGCACAAAAACAAGTTATTCTATCACTTGCTAAATACTCCAACAGGGCCAGCAGAGGGAGCATAAAACACTATGCTGTAAGGCTACTTTGTCTCAGTTTCTGAAATAAGACACAAGATTTCCACAAAGCACTATTATCACTTGAAAACAGGAAACTCCAGAGTCAATTCCACAATGAGTAAAATAGATAAAGAAGCTGGTTTTAGTCGTAGGCAATGGGCAACTAGGAGGAAAAGGAGAAGGGGGCTTTTACAAATAGAGTTAAGTATTTTGGGTAGGACAAGAAGACAGGCAGGCAGAACAGGCCCACCCTTTATAACTCATGTAGCCACTTACTAGGTGCAAATTGAGACAATTCTACATGGGGCTATACAACTTGTAGATGCAGGAGGCAAAAGACCTACGGTGGAGTTGTCTGTAACCAATGCCCAACCTCAACAATTCAGGGTGTAGTACTTGCTTCTCCAGCTCTTCCGGTTCTTCAATCTGAGTTCTGTTCTGGATAATCAAACACCTCAAGCTCATTGAATTAAACTTCCTATACACATTTTGCATTACATGTTTTAGACAAATGAAAACACACCACTCATAACTTTAAGATCTGCCTAGCTCAGGCTAGCCTTGACCTCATCAGATCACAGAACTTAAGCAGGGTCAGTTTTTGGATGGGAGACCACCATGAAAGCCTCTTACATCTTTATCTGAAAAATTTATGTAGGTCACCAAATTTGGATTACTTTAGAAAGACTTTTTGGTATTACAGAGTACAGTAACTCTGCAAATATATACATACACGGGGGGAGGGGGGGAGACTGCCATTCTGTACAAAGCCCCCTCCAGTAGTTCACAACAACCTAAACACAGATTGTATGCAAACAGTGCCAACCAAATGTTTGCAATACAATATAAAATCGTTCATAATGAAACAGGATTGTTGAGGAGGTTTTTAACTTATTACCAACAAAACTCAAGAGAAAGTTGAAATTAACAAAACAAATAAAGAACAATAAAATGCCAAGCAGAAAATGCCACATGCACCTCAGGATTCATTCTCCCATCTTCCATGGCAACCAACCTAAACCTTAAGCTTCACAGATATGCAATGCTATGTTATCTATCTAATGTGTATTTGTTTACTGCATTTTGGAACAAGAAACAATTCTACAGAATTGAGTAAGCCAAAGACTAAACCACAGCAAAGGAACTACAAGCAATAAACTCATGAATCCCGCCAAGAGTTAATAGGGGACCTTCTACGTCTCTTCAGTCTATAGCTATACAACACAATGACCACTGCAGGTCTCTACCTCCCCCCCACACACACTTTCTTTTTTTTCCTACTAGACACTTCTGTTCATATGAAGGAATGCATCAAAACATACCTATGGAGACTGGAAACAGATAATTAAGCGAGGAACTTGTCAGTGCTCAGCCACAGAAGCACTATTACATATTTTGCTTTATTACATTATGCAAATTCACTGACTTGGAGCTTCTGTCTTACACAACTGGAAAGAACTAAATTCCAAATTAAACTTATATTACATACACGTAAAATAAACAAAGCCTTAATCAAGTCACTAAAGCTTCTCTATTGAAAGAACTTATAAAACACTATGCATACCGCAAAAATCAAGCTTTGCACTACTGGAACAGCTCTATCCTATATACCAGTGGTGGCGAACCTATGGCACAGCTGCCAGAGGAGGCACTCAGAGCCCTTTCTGTGGGCATGCATGCTCCCTTGCCCCCCCTCCCCCTCACTTCTGATTTAAATAGTTAGAAGGAGCGCCAGCCACATTGAAGCCAGTAGGGTCCAGTTTCGGCACAGCGCAGCCCAGCGCACCTCTGATGAGGGTGGCAATGGAACATGGCTGCATTGCAGCTCTGGGGAGGGAGGGAAGGTGGGGGGCAGCCGCGGGGGGAGTCAAGCCTCATGAGAAGGGGGGAAGGAGCACGCATGTCCACAGAGAGGGCTCTGAGTGGCTTGGTTTGGAGAGGGATTTAAAGAAACAAATGCCTTCTCCAAGCTGGCCAATTGGGCGGTGGGGGTTTTGAGAGTCACACAATAGTTGCGAAAGAACCATCTGTAGCTTCCGAGTCACGGTTTGGCCACCCCTGCTCCTCATGGTAGCTGGAGGTTGCTGGCTTTTATGATCTCCAGGTGACAGAGGTCAGTTCCACCTGGAGAAAATATCTGCTTTCGAAGGTGGACCCTGTGGCATTATACCCTTCTGAGCATGGGTGCAGAACAGAGTTGCCAACCCTCAGATGGTACCTTGTAGGTGTTCCTTCAAATATGCTGGCTGTTTGGCCTAACACTTAAGAGAAATTGCTAAGAGGATTGTTGCAGCTTGAAAAAGCTCACGTGAAACAGGGTTCAGTATGACCTTGTCCTTGGAAATTGCAACTTTGGACAGACATTAAACATCTGGAGTACTACACCAGGATTTCATGGAATGAGATGGGAAGTTTTACCATAGAATGAAAAGAAAGACTCTTGGTGCTATTGCTTCCTTTTCTATTAAGGACTAAAAGTTATGGTTGTTTTGTAATTTATGATGGTGGAATTTGTGTTTATTTTTGTTGACCTTGTATAATTTAATAATAGAAGCTGGTTTTCATGGTGGGTTATGTATCTTTGATTTTTTTAACCTTCAGGTGGTGGCTGGAAACCTCCTGGGATTACAACAAATCTCCAGGCGATAAGAGATCAGTTTTCCTGGAGAAGATGGCTGCTTTGGAAGGTGGACTCTGGAGTCATATCTCATTGAAGCTCCTCCTCTCGCCAAACTCAGGCTCCTTCCCCCAAATCTCCAGGTATTTCCCAACCCAAATCTGGCAACCCTAACTGGGCCTCCTTCAGAGAGACAACAGGGCACTCCAACATTTTTGAGCTCGTGGGCACCTTTGGAATTCTGACGTGGGGGGGGGGGAGTGCAACCACAATGCAGCCCCCAAGCACAACACACAGGTAAATTCCTTGCAGGTGTTCCTGCAGGGTTTTTTTTGGGGGGCGGGGGGTAGATGGGACCCACTAGGGTCCAAACTTGCTTAACATAAGAGCCACATAGAATAAATGTCAGATGTGTGAGAGCCACCAGACATGAACGTTAGATGGAGAGCAGAAAGGAAGGAACGTCAAATGTCTGAGATCAGAAAGGAAAGAAGGGAGGGAGAGAGAGAGAGAGGTGGAAAGAAAGCAACTTGCTTTAAATGCATTCTCCAAGCCACTGGCTGGCTTGGCTTGAAGAAGTGGTTTAAAGAGACAAATGCCTTCTCTGGTGGGGGCTTCAAGAGCCACACGATGTGTGTGAAAGAGCCGCATGTGACTCCTGAGCCACAGTTTGACCACCCCTGCACTAGAGAGATGTGTATAAGGCAGCTTCATGTTTTCATGTGGCCAAGACCTGGTTGCGTTTCATATTTCAAAACTGTTGTGGCACGGTCCAAGCCGAAGGAAAGAAGAGAGCATGGGTGTGTGGGGATGGGGGGATGGAGGAGGGATCAGGACCTTGAATCAAGCATGTTTTTTTGAAGGGATGTGGGTTTATTACAGGAAATGTTGGATCTCACTAATGTGGCAGAAACAGCAGCCGGGATCGCCTCTGGTTTAGGAGTTGAAAGGAAGGAACTGCAGGCTACCTTGCTTTCAAATATAATGCTTCTGAAAGCAGTATCTGAGCATAGCTCTTTCAAGCTACAGGGATCATAAAGCAAATTGTTGATTAGTTGTTTTTAAACTGTTGCACCGCTGTTCTGGTTTTCCAGAGCATCCCTGACAAGTGTTTGTCCAGCTGCTGCTTAAAGACTGCCAGTGAGGGGGTCAATTGTTGAACAACTATTACTGTTAAAAAGTTTTTCCTATGCCAGTCCTCTCCTCTGCTGCCAGCAGGAATAGCTCCCTGGCCTCCTCTAAGTGGCAGCCCTTCTAATACTTCAAAAGAGCAATCATGTCTCCCCCCTCAACCTGCTCTTCTCCAGACTGAATATCCCCAAGTCCCTTAGCCTTTCCTCATTGGGCGTGCTCTCCATGGCTACTAGGAAGTAATCTACAGTGAGCACTGTGGCACCTAATCTCTACACATGCACCGGACTGCAGTTATAATATATAACATATGTTGTAACATATGTTACATGTTCAAAAGTGAATTAGGTGGACAGGAATACCTCTGGGAAAGGCATGTTCTCAGTTTAACCCAGACTTGCAAGTAACAGAGCAATGAACAGCCTCCATTTATTGCCTTATGACACTCTCACCATCATTCTCCCATTCTGACATGGTACTATTTTGTTGGTTTCCTAAGCAAATATTATCCAGACCAAATGTTCTTACAGTTTTTCTAAATTAAAACCTCAGTATTCAGGTTAAATTGCCATGTTGGCACTTTGAGATAAATAAGTGGGTTTTGGGTTGCAGTTTGGGCACTCGGTCTCTAAAAGGTTTGCCATCACTGCAAAATACTAACACAAACCAGTATGCAAGAGTCTCTGTACAGTATTTAGTATTTCAGGGCTGTTACTAGCCTCTTAGCAGAACACCCTGTGCTCAATGCAACTTCTGTTTTGTCTGAACAAATACATAAGGAGTGAGCCACAGGAAAACAACTGCAGAACTCTTATCAGTAAGAGACAGAGAAGTTAAGACTTCACAGAGTCATTAGAGGCCTGCATAGCAGTTGTCCCATAAGCAAAATACAGGGTCTCTTCAGTAAACGATTTTGTAGTCCACTTGGGTTTGCTCTTCATTACTAGTCAACAGACTACTTTTATAACTAAACAACATGATACTAAACATTACACTGAGAGTAACTGCTACGCTGGACTTCAGACAGTTGGTGTATAAAGGAGTCCAAACAAATCATCTATTTATCCTGTATTGCAAGTGTGACTTATTTTGCTGCCAGTGCTGTTCTTGATACAACTATCTCCTTTCACTAAGAAATATTCATAAGTATGTGTTTGGAAAACACCAATTTGCCCTTTTTTTTCCAGTGAAAACTACATCCCGGGTGTGTACAAAACAAAGACCTTAACAGTCAAGCAGAAAGCTTTATCTGCAGAAATCCTTACAAAGACTTAATTGGAATCTAAACTGACATTGCCATCCCCGCTGTTGCAGTGTAGCCCTAAGCTGATATTTTTGTTCTGGATGACCATGCAGCCCATGTCATCATGCATTAACTTCAGATAACTTAGCCAACAACCATCCCATCCTTTTTGCACTTGCCTGAGACCAAAGCCTGCTTTTGCTTATAATGAAAATGACTACTGGGCAGGCAAACCTACATTTTTACTGACCGTGATAAGGAATCCCTAAAATCATGTTTTACCTCTACAATGGACACGGCAATCTTTTAACCAAGGTGAAGCATACATCATTAGATGGCACAAAATATTTTAATATTGGAATGATTTTATATATATATATATATAATTTCAGGAACCCTCAAGTTCTTTTATTGTCTGGTATAACTCAGCGCACTAAGAACATTCCATACTTTTTACTACACACAATATTCTAATACACCTTAATTTCAGTGGCTTAGTTCATCACACATTACACCAATCCATGATTTTTATTAACTATAGTTTAGAACTCAAATTACTAGTCAACTAGTCAAGGGCCTGGCGTGACTTTGTCCATGGGGTCGCAAAGAGTCGGACTCGACTGAACAACAACAAAAGAATTCAAATTGGTTTGTTAACCAATTGGTTTGTTAACTTTTAACATATAAACAAATGCTACTTGTCTGTATGCATTTTTCAACTGCTTTGGTACAGGAGATTCCAGAGGCAGAACAGTGTCAGTCACTATGGATGGCCAGACATTGCACCAAATCTATGTGTTGTACTCTGAAACCAACATGATTGTATAATACTTTAACTGGATAGTATTTCAAGTGCTACATCTTATTTTTCAAAACTATTACATTTCACTAAAGAAAAGACACAGCCAGAAATATGTATTGATTTTGTTTTACTTTTCATTAATCCTAAAATTTAGCACCCCCTTAAAGCCTGCCTAGTTTGCTGATATGGCTGAATCAGTCCAAGGTATTACAAGGTTGGTCCCATCCAGGCATGTAGACTGCAGGAAGGCCCAAAGCCTTTTACAACACAAGGCATCAAAGCCAGAACAGACATCTCTTAATCACCCCAGCCCACTTTCCCAAAGCTGTGACAATATTTGGCCATTACCAAAGTACACTACCCTTGCCTCAGAAAGACATTTCTTTACAATAGACAATCAACATTCACACAATTAAACCCAAATTATCCCTATTCAGTATATGAACACACACAGCTCAAGGAGGGCATTAGCATGTAATTAAGCAGCTACAGACTTAACAAATGTTTCTCTGGGTACAGAGACACAGCACCTTTCATTGCATAGAATTAAATGCAAACTATGTTCTTATATTGTTTAAGAAAAGAAGACTTCTTTCCAAGCAAGCTTTAGGAAACTGATTTCTAATTGGAAACAATATCTAGCAAGCTATATACAAACTGAAACAGCAACCTGACTTTTTAATACCAAATCTTGTAGGTCTTTCAATTGTCCAGCTTTCATTTTAGACTGACTGATGTAGCTTTATATTAGGACTTAAGCTCTAAAAGTCTAAAAACAGAATCGGCTATGTGACAAAACATACTACCAGTAATATTTGTGCTTAGGACAAAGTTCAGAAAAACTTATCCATGCCATATTCAAATATTCAATGTCTTTGTAATAGTTACATTGAACTACAAACTTAGAAAGAAATATACTGAGTCAGATCCAACCAACCTTTCTAAGGGTGAAAAAGAGAGGAGAAAATCCCCTTTGACCACAAAAAAGGCCATACTGAGTTATCAAAGGACCTAACATACACCAAAGTCATATGTAGCAAGGGCTGTAGCAAGGAAACAAATTAGATGAGACTGAATGAAAAAGTTGGCTGGATTCAAGCTATATTTTCTTGGATCTCTCCACCTAAGTTTTTATCTATTTACACAAAAACAATTATACGTACACGCCCCTCTCCCTAATACAATTCTGTAAGGAGGAAGGCAAATTAAATTTTGTTAATCCTGATATCAAGTTAATTTAATATTTATGAAAAGCTATGAAAAGGTCAATTAATTAATTAATTGGCTAATTAATAGAAAGCAGAGAGTGAGTATAAATGGGCAGTCTTCACAGTGGAGGATGGTAAGCAGTGGAGTGCCGCAGGGCTCAGTACTGGGTCCCATGCTCTTTAACTTGTTCATTAATGATCTGGAATTGAGAGTAAGCAGTGAAGTGGCCAAGTTTGCAGATGACACTAAATTGTTCCGGGTGGTGAGAACCAGAGCGGATTGTGAGACACTCCAAAGGGATCTGTTGAGGATGGGTGAGTGGGCGTCAACGTGGCAGATGAGGTTCAATGTGGCCACGTACAAAGTAATGCACATTGGGGCCAAGAATCCCAGCTACAAATACAAGTTGATGGGTTGTGAACTGGCAGAGACTGACCAAGAGAGAGATCTTGGGATCATGGTAGATAACTCACTGAAAATTCCAAGACAGTTTGCAATTGCAATAAAGAAGGCCAACGCCATGCTGGGAATTATTAGGAAGGGAATTGAAAACAAATCAGCCAGTATCATAATGCCCCTGTATAAATCGATGGTGCGGTCTCATTTGGAGTACTGTGTACAATTCTGGTCACCACACCTCAAAAAGGATATTATAGCACTGGAAAAAGTGCAGAAATGGGCAACTAAAATGATTAAAGGTTTGGAACACTTTCCCTATGAAGAAAGGTTAAAACGCTTGGGGCTCTTTAGCTTGGAGAAACATCGACTGCGGGGTGACATGATAGAGGTTTACAAGATTATGCATGGGATGGAGAAAGTAGAGAAAGAAGTCCTTTTCTCCCTTTCTCACAATACAAGAACTCGTGGGCATTCAATGAAATTGCTCAGCAATCAGGTTAAAATGGATAAAAGGAAGTACTTCTTCACTCAAAGGGTGATTAACATGTGGAATTCACTGCCCCAGGAGGTGGTAGCGGCTACAAACATAGGCAGCTTTAAGAGGGGATTGGATAAAAATATGGAGCAGAGGTCCATCAGTGGCTAATAACCACAGTATGTGTTTATGTGTGTGTGTGTGTATACACACACACATTGGCCACTGTGTGACACAGAGTGTTGGACTAGATGGGCCACTGGCCTGATCCAACATGGCTTCTCTTATGTTCTTATGTCAAATTGAAAATGCTATTAATATGATCCACTGTGCAAAATACATATTTTTTTTGTTTCGTATAAAAATATATTGCATCTTTTTCAAATTCAACACCAAAATGTCTGGGGTGGGGAGCAACTCTTTATGCAGAAATATGGTTGCTTATGCTGAAATACCATCATTTCTATGGTGGAGCAACAACTTGAAAGATCTTGGCACAGAAATGGTACATTAATCTCTGCCTACTTAGTATAGTCAGGAAGCACATTACAAAGGATCATGATATGCAACAAAGGCAGACACTGATCTATTTTCGTCATATGTGTGTGTTGATCACCTCCTACTTTGACCAGAACAATGGTCATAAACATATATAGCAATTTATATACATGATAAAAAGTGGAAGTTCAGGTCATTCATTGTTTAATTACACTGAACTTTTGGAAGACTTTCACCATGGACCATGTAAATGCCAGAATATTCCATGACACTAAACAAAAGGAGTACAGTGTAATATTCCCTCTAAGCTTCACAGTGTTGTGAGCAGAAATTCTATCCTGTGAGTGAAAAAAGCTAGTAGCGTTAAAGTTGTGAGCAGGTCTACATTTGACTATCACATAAATTAGTTTAAATTATTTCCATAAACTTGTAAAAATCTCAAAATAATTTTTTTTAAATTATATTTAAACTATATTTAAGAATAATTTAAACATTATCAGAGAAAAGAGAATCAAGTCAAATTTTACCCACCCCTTTCTATTCTATTGGTAGGCCTGTCCTCTGGAGAATAGGACTACCCACCCCTTTCCACTATATTGGTAGACCTGGCCTCTGGAGAACAGGTCTACCCATACCAGTCCACTATATTGGTAGTTTTGCCCTGTGCTGGGCATTAGAAAACATTTCAGCACTTGGAGGGGGGGGGGAGCTCTTGCAGTCTACTTTGGTGGGGGGGAGGGATAAGTAAAATATGACAACCAGTATTACAGGTCAAGTATAACAGAGGAAGAACAATCACTGTCAGAACCCTGACTAACCTAACAAATGGAAAGTTGCTTAAATATTATCAATTTGCCCAAAACTACATATTTATTCAAATATTTATATCTCACTTTCCCCTTCAATGCAACTTACAAATCTTACTGAAAAGCATAACAGGAGCATACAAAAAAAAAAAATTTCTGGCTCCATGGTAGCCTACAATGGCTCCATAAGCTATAATTGAGAATCAATCTGGGGTATTCAGGGCTGGGGGTTTTTGAGGTAGAGGCACCAAATTTGGAGCATAACTGCTGGTGCCTCTCCTCAACCCCCTCCCCCAAGTTTCAAAAAGATTGGACTGGGGGTCCAATTATCTGGGTCTCTGAAGGAAGTGCCACCATCCTCTATTGTTTCCAATGGAGGTTGTGAATAGAGAGCAGAAACCTGTAAGCAGCCTGTTGAAAATTTGTGTGCTAGTGCTCCCTAACACAGCTTACAGGGAACTATGATACAGTGTTGATTACTGGGGGGGGGGGGGGGAATGAACCCAGGAAATAAGCCCATGTAGCATAATTTGGCAAAGCTTGGGTACCCAAGTACTTTGTCCTCACAGCCCATCAACTCAACAGGCCTTTGTCTCGTCACACAATAAGTCACTAAGGACCTATATTAAAGATATTACGTGG
Organism: Heteronotia binoei; assembly: GCF_032191835.1. Classification (NCBI taxonomy): domain Eukaryota; kingdom Metazoa; phylum Chordata; class Lepidosauria; order Squamata; family Gekkonidae; genus Heteronotia; species Heteronotia binoei. The sequence goes on from NC_083233.1 coordinate 59,000,561, forward strand.
GAATTTCATGTGAATTTCCTGATGTACTTTTTAATGTTAAAAAGCAATGGAGGGAAGGGAAGCACATTACAAAGATGCTAGCCCAGGGCTGGCCAAACTTGCTTAACCTAAAAGCCACATAGAATAAAAGTCAGATGTTTGAGAGCTGCAAGACATGAACGTCAGAAAGAGGGAGGGGTGGAAAGAAAACAACCTTAAGTTTAAATGCATTCTGCAAACCACTGGCTGGCTTGGAGGAGTGATTTAAAAAGACAAATGCCTTCTCTAAGCCGGCCGATAGGGCAGTGGGGGCTTTGAGAGTCACATAATATGTATGAAAGAGCCACATGCGGCGCCTGAGCCACAGTTTGGCCACCCCTGTGCTAGCCATTTACTATCTACATACATGTGCTCATTTCCTGATACAAACTAAGGGGGAGCAGATTTTAATTAGGAAAATATTGAAAGGAAAGACTGACTTCTGGTCCAAACTACCCCTTTCCTCACAGCTGTTTTTAATATTGAAAAAGTTAGACTTGTTCACAGATCTACCTCAGAAAGTATAATCTGTTCCAGAGAACTGCAGCTTAAATGGGCCACTGGATACTTACCGTGAAGGGTTTTTCTCCTCTGAGGAAAGGAGGAGAACCCACCGTCCAATCAGGGAGGCAGGAATAAATTTTCAGCTTCCTGTCTCCAACCCATGGAAGTCACCCTTTTCAGTTTTGGCAACTCTGAAAGCAGTTAAACTATACTTACAACTCTAGAAGAGATAAAAAAGCAAACAAGCAGAACAGCAACATAGAGAAAACACAGGTAAATTATATGACTGGCACAAGGAGTGAACCAACCTGCTGACTAATTATTTGATGATGACTTTGGGAGGGACAAGATGTCCTCCTTTCCTGAGAGGAGAAGGACCCTTCATAGTAAGTATCCAATGGGCCATTTTCTCTCTGAGGCAGAGGACATCTTGGTGGGACCTCCCAAAGCAGTGTCTCTATTATCTGGGTGGGTCATCGTCTTCTATTTCCATAATATGTTGTAACTGTCTTCTGTCAAATGCTGCATCAACTGAGTCACAGATGTTCATCGTGTAGCGCTTTACAAATGTGGATATTGCTAATCAAGTGTACACTTTGCAGATGTCTTCAGCAGTAGCATATTTGGCAAAAGCTGTGCTGGCTGAGTCACTTTGTGCTGAATGAGCAGTAATCATAGCTGGTATGTTTAATTTTGAACTTTATAAGCTTCAATAATGTAGGCCTTATGGGTACTGCTAATGGCCAATTTTGATGTCTTCAATCCTTTATTCAGTGGAGATATGGAAATGAATAATCACTTTTCCTAATATTTTCTGCCCTATAAATGTCTTATGGCCAATGGATGCCACAGCTGCTACTTACAATGAAGGGAATTTGGGCAACAGTGGAAGGCAACTCTCCTGAGATCTGTGGAAGGCCAAATTCCCTTGCAGTTTAAAGGAAGGGTCTTGTCCTCATGACTGCTTTGTCTTTATGGGAAAAAATACAGCTCAGTGTGCCCATTTCAGACACCCTTCTTGCTGATGTGACTACTACAAGAAACAAGGTTTTCATCCTTAGCCATTTGAGAGGAATTTCTTTGATAGGCTTGAAGGAATGTCTGGCGTGCAGTTTCCACAATGGAAGTATGTGTGATTGTGGTGGATCTTTTTGAGCAGCTCACTTGAGAAAGTTATGTATGCAGGGGTATATGGATAGACTCAGCCCCTGGAATTGAGGTAACACCATCATCAGAGTTGCAACTTGATGTCTTAGGGCAGATGCCTTGAGAATGTTGGCATGATAGTCTTGAAAAAAATGATAAAATGGATTAAATATTTGGTTTCAAAGGGTTGATACCTTTTCTTCTACTCTACTTGATGATGACTTCCAAGAAGCATTGTACATTCTGCTCATTGTTGTTTTCTAGTACTTAGTAAAGTATCCGTCACTTCTACAGAGTAACCTAGTTATAGAAAGTTGACTCGCTCAATCTCCACACAGTTAGATGTAGCCACTCTGGATGTGAATGCCTGAAGAGGTTGAATGGAAGAGCCCTGAACTGTAGATGCAAAATCAAACCTAAGATGCAAAATCAAAGGAATCTTCTGTGGTCAAAAAATGTTGGAATGCAGAGGTACACTGCCATGAGATCTACTGAAGTAAAGTATTCCTCTGGCTGCAACAACTCATGGGATGGATCTCAGAATCTCCATTCTGAAATGCCTTAGTTAGATTAACTTGTTAGATAGGCTCACCTTCCAGTCTCCATTCTTTTGGGGGACTGAGAAGAATATGATGTAGGCTCCCTGTCCCTTTTCTGAAGGCGAGACAAGTTCTATGGCCTGAATGGTGCAAAGATGCTGGATAGCTGCATGAGTTCTTGCATATGAGGGAAGCTAGAAAGTGTTCCAGAGAGGCTCTAATTAACTCTATCGAGTATCCTCTGTTGACTGTCTCCAGGGACCAGTTGTCTGTCTGAGGGATGATCCACATATCTTGCAAGTGTAGAAGACATTCTGCCCCCCAATGGAACTGGTTCGCAGTCATACTGTGGTTGACTTATTGTCATGGACTGTTTTGTAACATCTGTTTGTGAATTGTCTGTTGAATGATGGTTGAATGATCTTCTTCTGAAGGACTGTCAAAAGGAACCCCAATTTGATCTTCTGTAGTCGTTGCTGAATCTTGGTAGGACTCTTTAGGAACAAAAGGAGTAATTCCCAACAGGTGTCTTGTAAGTATGGTGGGAAATCCTGAGAGTAGCCTCTTTTTTTTTTGTCTCTGGTTTCAATGAGGATTCTGTCTAGAGTATTTCCAAACAGACTGCCACCTTGAAATGGACAGGTCACATGGAGGTCACCTTCCCAGGCCCAAAGCCAAAAGGTTCTTTTGACAGCTGCTGCAGATGCCATATCCCAAGAATCTAATGTGTTGTCTGCTGTAAATGAGGTGGCTTTGAGAATTCTATTGGCCTTCCTTCACCAGGCAATGATCGCTGAAGAAGTTTTCTGGTCCAGACAACAGCTACTCTTGAGACTATTGAGGAGGTTGCACAGGCCTTGAGGGCCACTGAGGTGGTTTCACAAGCTTTTCTTAAGACAACGTTGGCCCTTTTGTCCATGATATCCCTAATTGTGCCTTCATTTTCTTCAGATAGAAGGCCAGATGACTATAGTGTCGCTACTGGAACATCCACTAGCAGGACCTGAAAAAAACTGATTAATGAAAGATGGCAAAGCATACAGTTTCTTAATAAAACTAGGAAATGTGCCTTTAGCTGCTTCTCAAGGAATTCCAAGAAGGTAAATACCTCCTATGCTATGCTAGTTCTAGGGAAGAATTCTTTGGACTTGGACTTTGCCCACTCAGTTTCTCAACCGTTTCTTGAAAAAAATGGAAAACCCTTTCAGATGTATTAGATCTAGGAAAGAACTCTTTATTTACTTTTGGTCTATTTTTATAATCAGAAGCTGCAGTAGATTGGACCTCCACAGGGGGAGGTTCCTGGAGCTCTAAGGCTGCCATGGTTTTTGTCAATAGACACTGGTAATCCTCGCTCTTAAAAAAAACTTATAGATTGTTCTGGAATCTCAATCTCCCTTTCATCTTCATTGGAAAAGAATTCTCCCTCTTCTCTTTCATCTAGCTTACTACCGGAAGAAGCTTCTTCTCTCCAACAAGCATACTCTCGCTCTCTTTTCTTACAAACATACACTTCTGAGCTGCTTTTGTAGGCCATTGGGAAGTTTTCCTAGTTGGACACATTTTTCCACATCTCTCTGTCAATGAGGGGAGGGAGAGGAAGAGGTACTTGACTGGGCTCTACTTTATTTGTTTAAAACCTCCTTGGCAACATTTGTAAATTTCCTCTCTCACTGTCTAATGAGAGAGAAGTTCAGGGGGGAGAAAAACAGGTTGCTTACCTGTAACTGATGATCTTCAAGTGGTCATCTGTGCAGTCACACACATGGGTCTTGCCGCAGGCAACGGATCCATACCTCGGAGTCTCCAATAGCTCTCCTAGAGTGTTTTTTGGTGCGCTTTCCACTCGCCCTGGGGAGCAGGCATCGACTGTGTATGCCTGGAGTGAGCGGGAGGCACCATTCCCACTCAGTTTCTTCCAGCCACTACTGACAGTCTACAAAGGTAAAAACCAAGGCAGAAAAAGCCAGCAGAGGGGAAGGCTGGGTGGGCGTGTGTGACTGCACAGATGACCACTCGAAGATCATCAGTTACAGTTAAGCAACCTGTTTATCTTCATCGTGGTTTCTGTGCAGTCCCACACATGGGTGACTAGCAAGCTGAAAGTCAAAAGGAAGGTGGGTGCTGGCAAGAAAAAAACATTTCCATACTTACAATGTATGCATGCACTCACCTGGGGTGATTTCAGTGGAAGATGGACCTGAGGACCGCTTGGCCGAAAAAGGCGTCCAGTCTGGCACGAACATCCAAGGCATACTGCGAGACGAACATGGAAGGCGAGGACCATGATGCAGCAGCATAGACGTCCTCTAAGGAGACGCCCTCCAGGAAGGCCGAAGAAGTCGAGACTGCTCTAGTTGAGTGAGCCTTAAGGCCTTCAGGTAAAGGTTGCTTAGCAACTTCGTAACACAACCGGATTGCAATGGATACCCACTTAGAGAGTCTCTGGGTAGAAATTTTGCGTCCTCTTTGAGGATTGCCATACGCCACAAATAAGTTAAGGTCCTTACGGAACGGTTGTGTACGAGAGAGGTAAAAGGACAAAGCTCTTCTGACATCGAGAGTGTGTAGAGCTCTTTGTCTAGAGTCTTTAGAATTAGGAAAAAACGTGGGCAACGAAGTAGAAGTTGAAAGATGAAATTTCGATACAACCTTGGGTAAGAAAGCAGGATCCGCTCTCAGGACCACTTTGTTCCTATGAAAAACTGTATAAGGTGGGTCAGAACAGAAGGCACACAAGTCACTGGCCCACTTGCCAGAATTGAGAGCAACCAACAGGGCAGTCTTCCAAGAGAAAAGATTAAGGTCCATAGTGGCCAAGGGTTCAAACGGGGGTTTCATAAGTTGTGAAAGAACTAACGACAAACTCCAAACTGGCACAATCGGTTTGATAGGAGGGTGAAGGTGCAACATGCCCTTGAGGAATGATTTGGACAGTCTATGGGAGAAAACAGTCTGCCCGTTAATAGGCTCATGGAAAGCAGAAATGGCTGAAAAGTGAACCTTTAAAAAAAGAATAGCTGAGTCCCGACACTTGTAGAGACAGCAGGTATTCTAGGATCGAAGGGAGAGGTACAGACTCTGGATCAAGTTGTTGAGAGGATGCAAAGGAGCAGAAGCACTTCCACTTCCACTGATGTGAGTGCCTGGTAGAAGGTTTTCTAGCATTCAGGATAACTTCCACTACTCTCGGTGGTAAAGATGTGGCTGAAGAGTAACATTCAAGGCTTCAGCCATGGTAGTAATCGGTTAAGGTAGGCCTTCGAACCGTCCGATGGAGAAAGACGGGCTGGCTACGTGGAATCCGAGGCAGGAGAGCCAGGAAGATCTTCAGAGTCAGAAGAGCCTGAGCTGTCCCCATCGGATTGGGATTCCTCGGTTGCAGGAGAGATCAGAGGCTTGGTAGATGCAGATGTGGATGCACGTTCCTCGGAAGGTTTAGACTGTACTTGTAAGGCAGTCGAAGTCATGGCCGGAGCAGCAGATATGATGGCGGAAGCAATGCGGTGTATAAAAGGTTCTCGGTACAGAGGAGGTTCACGGACTTGAAGGCCTTCACGGTCTCGAGAAGATAGATACTCCGGGTCTCGGGTTCGAGAAGGCTCACGGTACCAAGGAGATTCGAAGTCACGGATTCGAGGTGTTGATACATCACAGCTGTGGGATGCGACCTCGAATTCACGGTACCGAGAGCGACGGAAACTCTCATCCGAAGGAGAACGGGAGTAGCGATGGTACACCTGGCGATGTCTGGGAGATGGCGATCTGGAGAGTGAGGAATATTCATATCAACCTCTCTGGTAATAGTCCTGGTATTCATGGTAGACAGGTGAGCGTGAATGGAAATTACGACATCGAACTGGTGAGCGGGATCGGACATGTTGGGTGGAAATCTGTGTCGACAACTCTCTGTAGAGAGGAGAAACTCCGATATCTCGAAAGGATCCAGCCTGTAGCAAAGACTGGGGATGATCCTGAGAGAAAGTCGGATCTGAACGAGGGTCGGGTTCGAGGATGTCGAACGGCACCACGCTATGGACCGAGGGCGAGCGAGATTGAACCAGTATAACCTCGACTGCAGTTGGGGAGTGAGGAGTGAGATGAGGCATATCAGAGATGACGTCGGAGGGCGCCGAAAGCTCTGGTGGAACAAGAGGTTGGATCTGAGCCGGGTGTGTGGAAACCGACGCCATCGATGTCGCTATAGCGGTCAAAGTGGTGGCCCTCGGGGAAGTCGTCGGAGTCGACCTTATCGGATCGCGGGATTTCTTCGGGGCCGAGGCGGACGAATCGGTATGGCGAGACTTCTTCAAAGCCTTGTGGCCGGTGGCGGAGTGCTTGGATGATCTCTTGTCAGACTTATGCTTCTTGTGAAGTTGAGGAGCAGCCGACGCAGCCGAATCTCCCGCTCGGTGTGGGGAAGGTGGCAAATCAGAGCTGGGCATAGCCCGAAGAGATTTTTCGAGCAGGAAACTGAAGTCTGGCCGCTCGGTTTTTTCGCGCCTGTTTACCGAAGCTGGCGCAATGAGGGAAAGTATCTACCCAATGAGCTTCACCCAAGCAGAAAAGACAGTACGAATGTCCGTCCGAAGCAGGGATTTTAGATCCACACCTCCGACATTTTTTGAAAGTAATTTTCCCTTCCATATGCTCCAGACAATGGAGGGGAGAAAAATAGGAAAAGGAAAGCGCAGAAACAAGGGCTTTTTTATTTTATGACAAAAAATGATAGAAGAAAGGTAAGAGAAAAAGGAGAATACGATACCAAACAGGAGAAGAACAGCTGAAGAGAAGACGAGCTGAGGAGAGAGGAATGTAGCAAGGTAGGTGTTGTCCGGGCAGCAGAAAGGAAGAAACTGAGTGGGAATGGAGCCTCCCGCTCGCTCCAGGCATGCGCAGTCGATGTCTGCTCCCCAGGGCAAGCGGAAAGCACGCCAAAAAATGCTCTAGGCGAGCTATTGGAGACTCCGAGGTATGGATCCGTTGCCTGCAGCAAGACCCATGTGTGTGACTGCACAGAGACCACAATGAAGATGTAGAATGCTTACACTTACATTGTCATGACATTGACACACTATGATGTTCCAATGTAGACGGAACTGGTTCCTCTCCTAAGGGAGATTCTTGCACCTGCTAGGAGGTAATTCTTTGACTGCTAGGAGGTAGTCCTTTGACTTAAAGCTGGGGTGTCAACTGTCTTGCCTGAAGGCCAGAACTGGCTCGCCTAGGGCTTTAATCAGGCTGACAGGGCTCTCTTCTCCCTCCTCCCCCTCCTGTCCTTACCTTTTGAAGCTCCAAGGGTGCTAAAGTTCCTTGCTCTTTCTACCTTGTCTAACTGCAGCAGGAAACAAAGCTGCAAAGAAAATGCAGAGTGGATTTTCCATTAAGGTCTCCATCCCCAGACACATAGGACCCAGAGACCGTAATGGAAAATCCATTCCATGTTTTCCTTGCAACTTTGTTCTGTTTCAGCGTTCCTACAGCTGTTTAAAACTCATGCTTCCTGGAGTTCTGTACTTGCAAAAAAAGGGTTGATGCTTCAAGCCAGCTTGTCTCTTCTCAGTGGACCTGAGAACTGGTGCCTAGTGAGTATTCTAACTTGGGAACCCACAGCCAAAGGGGGATATTACACTGGAGAGCCACTGCCAATTTCATTGTTTTACCTGGGCTCAGAGCATTTTATGCTTTTAGTTTCTGCTGTGATCCTTGTGCTTTTTCTTGATGTTTTATTTTTAAACTTGCATTGCCAAATCCCACTATTCCCCTACCTTTCCATTTAAACAAAATATTGCAAGACTTTTAAGCATGTTTGTAATGTAAGTCCAGCCCCACAAAGTCCAATTTCTGTCAGATCCGATCCTCCTAACAAATAAGTGACACCCCTGACTTAAAGGAATTTATGGACTGTTCTTGGATTTCAATTTCATCTTCTTCCTCATAAGAACAGAAGGACATAAGAGAAGCCATGTTGAATCAGGCCAATGGCCCATCCAGTCCAACACATTGTCACACAGCGGCCAAAAAAACCCAGGTGCCATCGGAAGGTCCACTAGTGGGGCCAGGACACTAGAGCCCCCCCACTGTTGCCCCCCACAAGCACCAAGAATACAGAACATCGCTGTCCCAGACAAAGAGTTCCATCTATACATTGACAGACCTCTGCTCCATATATTTATCCAATCCCCTCTTGAAGCCATCTATGCATGCAGCCGCCACCACCTTCTGTTGCAATGAATTCCATGCATTAATCACTCTTTGGGTGAAGATGTACTTCTTTTTATCTGTTCTAACCCAACTGCTTAGCAATTTCATTAAGTGCCTACGAGTTCTTGTATTGTGAGAAAAGGAGAAAAGTACTTCTTTTTCTACCTTCTCTATCCCATGCACAATCTTGTAAACCTCTATCATGTCACTCTTCAGTTGATGTTTCTCCAAGCTAAAGAGCCCCAAGTGTTTTAACCTTTCTTCATAGGGAAGATGTTCCAACCCTTTAATCATTCTAGTTGCCTTTTTATGCACTTTTTCCAGTGCTATAATATCTTTTTGAAGTGTGGTAACTAGAATTGTACACAGTACTCCAAATGAGGCCACACCATTGATTTATACAGGGGCATTATGATACTGGCTGGTTTGTTTTCAATTCCCTTCCTAATAATCCCCAGTCTTGGTCTTTTTCACTGCAGTCACACACTGCCTTGGCATTTTCAGTGAGTTATTTACCACAACTCCAAGTTCTCTCAAGTCAGACTCCACCAGTTCAAACCCCATCAACTTGTATTTATAGTTAGGATTTTTGGTCCCAATGTACATTACTTTGCACTTGGCCACAATGAACCTCATTTGCCATGTTGATGCCCACTCATCCAGCCTTGACAGATCCCTTTGGAGTGCCTCACAACTCATGTGAGGAAGCCTGCTATGAGTCTTGCCAGCTCCTGTGGTGCCTTTCTGGGCACCTGCAATAAGGAGAGTTTCCAGCTCCTTGGCAGAAAAAAATCCACCACTGCCTACCTGTTGTGTAGCCATTTTGCAAGCAGTCGAAAGAGTTCAGTCTAGACACTGACAGCCCAGTAAAATGGCAGCTATTGACAGGAACAGCTAGTAGAGGGCTTTTCTTATACTCTCCAGAAGATTTAGAAGTAGGGGGGAGGGTAGTAGAGAAGATTTATAGAGATAAGATATTGAGATAGGTATGTGTTTGGAATCAGGGCCAGCACCAGGGTTTCTGGTGCCCTAGGCCCTTAAATCCTCTCTGTCCCCATGAGGGCGAGTGCGGTAGCAGAAGGTGGCATAGCACTGAGTGCCTCCGAGTGCAGCCACATCTGCATCATCCCCACTCTGCTGGAAGAACAGGACCAGGAAGGCGGAGCGGGGGTGGCGCATGTGCTCAGAGCACACCCACCACCCTGCCACCCCCAGTGTCCCTTCCCTGCCACTGCCACCTGCCCACAGGTACTGTTTCAGATCCAACTCAAAGCTTACAACCAAGAAAGGAAAACAGTGGTAGTGATTCCATGGCTCACACAATGTCCTCTGTACAATGAATTTCCTGCACTGATTTTGCTGAAATATTACAAAGCCATGCAGATAAGAGATCCAAACAGTCATTCTCAGGTTCTTAGACCACCTGATGAAGGACCCTACACATGAAGACTGCACCAGCCAAGGCAACAGAGACCAACTTTTAACAAAAGTGGAAACTGAGACTTAACTTACCATCCAACATATTTCTGACAGCAGGCATGGCTGTACTCCTTAAAGAATGCATAGAGATCATATCTACTGCTGAAAGTCCCATTTATCTCATAAATAATAACAATATATTCCTTCTACAACTTGCTTAAAGAGAACCTTGATGCTCTTTTTCCTTTGGCTACATGAAAGATAGCTAAAAGGAAGTCAGACCTCCTAAATGATACAGTCCTCTGAATACAAATGTATGGGGCCATGCAGAGATACAGACTACACCAATCCTTTTGATTTTACCAAAATGATAAGCCACAGGATAACTATTCTTAAAGAATAGATAACTATTCTTTAAGGATAACTAGGACCAAACACACATAAGCCATTTATAATGGAGAGTGGCTCTCAGTCTGCATACTCATATAGCTGATACGACAGCAATCAAAAACAGTATCTTGAATCTGAAATATTTCAAAGAAGTTTCACACAGTGGTTCTAAGGGTGGTCTAATCAATCCTTGGAAGATAACATGGAGTCTCCAAGATGAGAAAGTATGGACTTAGGAAGGCAAAAAAAGGTGTCTTCATAAAGAAAACGCTTCACATGTGAATCCCTGGAGATGGAATTCCATACACACATGGAAAGATGGAAGTTAAGACCTTCCATTAATCTGTACAAATGTATTAAGTTGTAACCTTTGAATAAGCCATGACAGAGATGAGTCACTCAGCCTGACTACATTCTCTTTTTTCTCCCTACATCTGTGAGATGCCTTCCAGGAGCAATCATATATTCTAATAGAAAACAGTTTCCTTGAAGCCATGAGAACTTCAGTCACTTTCATCAAAAACCCCAGATTCAGGTGATTTGCTGCTCAATCATCACAAAGCAAAATGCAGTCATGCAGGATCCAGGGATAGTATATCACACCTGAGTTAACATAACAACTAAAAGTGGGATCCTCCAAGGCTGTAATAGTTCCACCAGACTGGAGAATCTGGGTCTCCTTTACAAGTGCAGGATGACAGACTCTCCTCAGCTTCTCCTATCTGAGTTTCTTGGGAAATGTTGGGAACACATAACATAAACCTGGAAGCCAGGACTCTTAAGGGTATTCATTTACCCTGCCTTCAGGCATCAAAAGCAGAAGAGTTTGACAGTTGTGAATTCTGTGATGATGCAAACAGGTCATTTCAGCAATCCCTTTTGCTCCCCCCTTGCTTCCAAGCATTCCATTTAAATGGCTTTTGCAAGTGTAGTGGCCTTTAAAGGGCTTTTGCAAATTTTCTCCCCCCCCCCACCCCCCTTTCCATTCTGCTGGCCTCAGGGAGTCACCGCCAGTAGAATCTCATGAACTGGGACGAACCTCCATTTCCCTGGTTTGTGCCCATCCCTAATGGTGACACAATGAATCTATTGAAAGTGACAGGAAAAACTTTTATTAATTATATAACCAAAGTCTCTCGCTCAATGACTGGAAGACATTTTTATCCAGACCTGTTGAAGAAACTGGTGTTTACTTCGCACTGGAATGTTAGCATTATGCTCTCCACTGTTTGTCCTCAAGTCCCTTAAAAACAGTGGAGAACTGTCCAGTTGTGAAGGTCCTTCACATCTGAAGTAATTTCAGGTCTCTAGATGCTTGTTTTCACTTTTGGGGGAATACTGACCATTGCTTTCTTTCTAGCGTTGACCTCCATCATCTTCTATGCTATTTTCCCAGAGGATGGATATGGAAATCTGCAAGCAAAATCGTGGTCTCTCTGGTTACAGAGGAAAAAATTTTGGTTCCCTCAAATCTCAAGGATTTACCATGACCTGGACTAGAAGTACCTGATAAAGGATTGAGAAACATGGTTTCAAAAATGTCAAGAAATTTTTAAGTATGGTCTTGTATTTGTGCAAGACAGTATATATAACCAAAGTTGGAAACTGAGGAGTGGAGTGGTCTATACTTTCATCATTGTACTTCCTTTGTCAATCATGTGTGCCAATTTGTTTAAAACATCTTGTTCTGTGTACGTGGCATGTGCCCAGGGGGGCGATATATTTTTGTAGCAAGCCTGCTGAGAACTTTTACTTTCTAGATGTAAATCACAGTTGAAATATCTAGGTTAAAATATATTTGTACTGGTAAGGCACTTGAAAACAATGCTTCAATTCATTTTGGAGAAAGACAATTAAAACTTATTCAAAATTGCAATTCTTATTAGCTGAGATATACTACAAATATGAGAGCCTGGAGGAGGGACAGAAAAATAGGGGAGGGGCAGAAAATGGGGGGGGGTTGTTCCTTTTGGGGGGAAACAGTGAACAAAAACTCCTATGAAATATTTTTGCTTTTAAAATGAATAAAATATTTCTTAAAGTTTTTCACATTCAAAATGTATAGCATGAAAAAAAATCTGTGTATGCTTTGGAAAAAATATCTGGAAAGGATACAATATGGGAACTCAAAGCAAGAAAGTATCAACAAGATTCATATATGCACCTTTTCTGATGTTAGAATGAGGGTTAGGATTACATTATCATTTAATGTGCTGCCTTGTCGTGGCGAGAGGGCTTGTGTGGTTCAACGAGGCTGTGGGCTATGCCATGCAGGGTCACCCAAGATGGACAGGCCACAGCTGAGAACCCAGACTAAGGCTGATTCCGCATTAGCCTTTGCTCCGGCGCTGTGTTTCTCCCGGGGCAGATGTTGGTTTCCGCATATCTTGACCCGGGGCAGCAGTTTGACCTGCCTCCAAAGCAGTGTCGCCCCGAATTTAGGAGATTGGTAAAATGCGAGTTTATTTTTGATGCGGTTTCGGGGCTCGAAATTTATGTGCGGAACTCACACCAATGCGCTGTCAAACTTCTTGCATCAACAGAACACACCCACATAACTCTATGCCCATGATTCCGCCCAGTTCAAGGGAACGTTTCATGCAAAGATGGCCATGATAAAGGACAAAAATGGTAGGGACCTAACAGAAGCAGAAGAGATCAGGAAGAGGTGGCAAGAATACACAGAAGAATTATACAAGGATCTCAATGTCCCGGACAACCATGACAGTGAAATCGATGACCTTGAGCCAGACATCCTGGAGTGTGAAGTCAAATGGGTTTTAGAAAGCATTACTAACAACAAAACTAGCGGAGATGATGGCATCCCAGTTGAGCTATTCAAAGTCCTAAAAGATGATGCTGTTAAAGTGATGCACACATTATGTCAACAAATTTGGAAAACGCAGCAGTGGCCACAGGATTGGAAAAGGTCAGTTTATATTCCAATCCCAAAGAAGGGTAATGCCAAGGAATGTTCAAACTATCTCACCATTGCACTCATTTCACATGCCAGCAAGGTCATGTTAAAGATCCTACAAGCTAGGCTTCAGCAGTATGTAGATCAGGAACTACCAGAAGTTCAAGCTGGGTTTCGGAGAGGTTGAGGAACTAGAGATCAAATTGCCAACATTCGATGGATTATGGAGAAAGCACGGGAGTATCAGAAAAACATCTATTTCTGCTTCATTGACTATGCTACAGCCTTTGATTGTGTGGATCACAACAAACTATGGCAAGTCCTTAAAGAGATGGGAGTACCAGACCACCTCATGTCTCCTGACTAACCTGTATAAGGGTCAAGAAGCAACGGTCAGAACGGGACATGGAACAACTGATTGGTTTAGAATAGGAAAAGGAGTTCGACAAGGATGTACAGAAGGCAGGGTGTATATTGTCACCCTGGTTATTTACTTTATATGCAGAGTACATCATGCGGAATGCTGGCCTGGATGAAGCACAAGCCAGAATTAAGACTGCCGGGAAAAACATCAACACCTCAGATATGCAGATGACATTACTCTAATGGCAGAAAGTGAGGAGGACCTAAAGAACCTCTTGTTGAGGGTGAAAGAGGAGAGCACAAAAGTAAGCTTGAAACTCAACATCAAAAAAACTAAGATCATGGCATCTGGCCCCATCACACCGTGGCGAATAGAAGGGGAAGACATGGAAGTAGTGACAGACTTCACATTTCTGGGATCCAAGATCACTGCAGATGGTGACTGTAGCCATGAAATTAAAAGATGTTTGCTCCTTAGGAGGACAGCTATGGTGAACCTGGGCAGTATAGTAAAAAGTAGAGACATCACCCTGCCAACAAAAGTCCATATAGTCAAAGTGATGGCATTCCCAGTAGTAATGTATGGCTGTGAGAGCTGGACCGTAAGGAAGGCTGAGCGCAGAAGAATAGATGCTTTTGAGATGTGGTGCTGGAAAAGACTCTTGAGAGTCCCTTGGACTGCAAGAAGATCAAATCAGTCAGTCTCCAGCCTGATAAAATGTATTTGTAGATTTTACATTATTCAACATAGCCTTAACATAGACAGGGAGCTGCTAGATCACTACAGAAAGCAGTTGCCCCTCTTCTAGTTTTTACAAGTGTAGGCCCATGATACGTGCAGAGGAGGATTCCCTCAACCCCCACTTTCTCACTGGACCTGCACCTCTACCACCAGTGGGTCTGCTGCAACTCCCACTGCACAACTGCTGCTGAGAGGCCCAGTGTAACTCCAGGACTGTATTTTTTATTGATTGATTGATTTGATTCGATTTATATCCCGCCCTCCCCGCCGAAGCAGACTCAGGGCGGCTCACAACAAAAAACCACTACAAACAATTAAAAACAATACATATAAATTACACATTTAATTAAAACAGTCACACTATCAATAATTAAAACAGTTGGTGCTAATCCCTTTGATGTAATGTTTCAGTTTTCAGTGGCGACGGTATTTCCTAAATTTCCTTACGACACAAGCTCAACGTCAGTTGAAAGCCAACCGGAAGAGAGTGGTCTTACAGGCCTTATGGAACTGAACAAGGTTCCGCAAGGCCCTTACTTCCTCTGGTACCTGATTCCACCAGAAGGCCCTTTCTCTAGTGGTCTTCAATTTGGCCTCCTTTAGCCTGAGGATTACTAATAGATTTTGCGATCCAGATCGAAGTACCCTCTGGGGAACGTGTGGGAAGAGACGGTCCCTAAGGTAGCCAGCTCCTAGGCCATACAGGGCCTTGAAGTTTTGTATAACTTTTGTATGAATATGTTGTTAGCCACCCTGAGCCTGCCTAGGCGGGGAGGGCGGGATATAAATAAAATTTATTATTATTATATTATAAAGGTAATAAGCAGCACTTTGTATCGAATCCAGTACACTATTGGCAACCAGTGCCGTTCCCGTAGGCCTGGCTGTATGTGCTCCCACCTGGGGAGCCCTAATAGCAGCCTGGCTGCCGCGTTCTGCACTAGCTGCAGTTTCCGGGTTCAACACAGGGGCAGCCCCAAGTAGAAGGCATTACAGTAGTCCAACCTCGAGGTTGCCGAGCTCCAGGAAGGGGACCAACTGCCTCACCTGCCTAAGATGGAAGAAAGCGGATTTAGCAGTGACTGCTATCTGGGCCTCCACTGTCAAGGCAGGCTCCAGTAGCACCTCCAAGCTTCTGACCCTGTGCGCCATTATCAGTGGCACAACGTCAAATGCTGGTAAGGGGATTTCCCTGCCTAGACCACCATGACTCAAGCAAAAGACCTCTGTCTTCGCTGGATTCAGCTTCAAACGACTCAGCCTAAGCCATCCTGCCACGGCATGCAACGCCAGATCCAGATTTTCTGGAACAGAGCCAGGCCATCCATCCATCAGCAGATAGAGCTGGGTGTCATCAGTGTACTGGCAGCAACCCAACCCATACCTCTGGGCAATCTAGATCTTGAACAACATCAGGGAGAGGACCACCCCAAGGCACCCCACAATTAAGTGCATGCCTCCGGGACAGATCTCCCCCAATTGCCACCCTTTGTCCCCGACCATCTAGGAAAGAGGAAAGCCACTGCAAGGCCAACCCCTGAATCCCTGCGTCGGCGAGGCGGCAGGCCAGTAATTGATGGCTGACCGTATTGAACACAGCCAATAGGTCTAACAACATCAGCACTGCCGAGCCGGCTCGATCCAAATGCCGCTGGAGGTCATCCACAGTCACTGGGTGCAGTATGGCCACAGCCACTGGGTGCAGTGTGGCACCCCAGGCTGCATGGCCTTCAGGCCACCACCACAGGGACCAGCACAGAGTCCCAAGCTGTGCAGCCATTGTTGCTGGTATAAGCATAGCTCCTGGCTCTGTGGCTTCCACCCTCAGGCCCAATACAGAGCCCTTGGCTATGCTGCCACTGGACCCCTGACTCCTGAGCTCCTCCCAACATCTGCCAGAGGTAATTAACCTCCCCCCAATATATTTTTAACATTACAGTTTTTTCTTTGAACTTACTGAGTCCCCCAAGTTTTCTTTTTTTAAAAAAAATCTGTTTAGAGTCCATGTGAGTCCAATCCGCATATTTAAGTATTTGCATGTCGCTAACAATATATAAATGTACACTACTCATTTAAATTTGCCAGTTAATCAGCAATTAGGACAGGGTCATCCCCAATCTAATAATATATTTTTACTTTTTCTCTCCAAACCGGATCTCAATTATTCTCTGCATAGCATGATTCACTCTTCCCCTTCCTTTCATATATGTATACATGTTAACAGCAATCAACATGCACAAAGAACACAGATCTTTCCTTCGTTCCCTTCCTAAAAGTCCTTTCTGACCATGACAAAGCTGATAGCTGGAGACACGGGGTTCCAGTGAACAAACAGTCACATGGATGTAGGGGTTGTACTGATGACAGGGAAGATAAAATCCCCCTTTTGTCATCAGCGCAACACCAATGGAAAAAGGAGGTGAGGATAATTTCACAATACAGCTCCCCCAAACACAGGTCCCATTAGGACTTCTAGAAAGAGAAGAGGGGATCCAGGCAAATATGTGCTTCTTTCAGCAATTTCTCCTGCCCAACTACTAGATTCGTCTAACTAACTGCCAACATGAGAATAACATTTTATGCTTTTGATGAAGTAGCGCTATGCTACAAAAATTATTTGCTAATCCTTAAAGGTGCCTTTTTTTTTTTAAATGGAAGTCTGTGGCAGATGTATTCATACCTGGATATTATGGCCCAAAGTCAACACCAATGGAAAGACTTTTCACCAGTCACCTGTATATTTTCAAAGTTCAAACTTCATTGTGTGTGCATTAGACCAATGCAAAGATTAAATCAAATGCTCGGGGGGGGGGGGGGGGAGAAAAAAACTTGATTTTCTCTTGAACATATATCACATACACACCTGTAATTAATTTTTATAATATTCAAGAAAGTAAAATTGTGTGATGCTTCCCTCTATTTGGGTATTAGTGGTAGAGCATCTGCTTGGGAAGCAGAAGGTCCCAGGTTCAATCCCTGGCATCTCCAACTAAAAAGGGTCCAAGCAAGTAGGCATGAATAACCTCAGCTTGAGACCCTGGAGAGCCAATGCCAGTCTGAGTAGACAATACTGACTTTGATGGACTGAGGGTCTGATTCAGTATAAGGCAGCTTCATATGTTCATGTTCAAATCAAACTAAATCAAGAATTGAAAATAACAATGCAGACAGGACCACTACAGTGCCTATTAGCATGATTAAAATCCTTTGTAAGAAGGATTTTACCATTGTTCTTTGTTTTACTAATTTGCACACCACAGTAATAGTTCACACTGATGTAGCTCAATATACTAGGGTTTTTTACACAGCAATCTGACATGTTATGTACTCCATAAACAACATTTCGTGAATATTCTATGACTCAAACTTCAGTTGTTTCTTCATAAATACCACAACTCACTGAGCATTTTTTCCCAAACCTCTACAGAAAGACGACTGAAATTTCAAGTTTGTCAGCTGGTCTAATTATTAATGTTTTAATTTGCAGAGTGTGTTGAATAAACTGCTTTCAAGTTACAGAAACATACAGAAGAGAATTTGACCTTTAACTTCTATTTATTTCCTGTTATCCAATGTAAATAAAACTAAGCCGCTTGAAGGTCATAAAAAATCATGTCTGGCTTAGACTGCAGTTCTAAGAGCAGCCCACTACAACCAGTGGACACAATCCAGATAAAAGTATCCATGTTTGAATAATGTTGACCTCAGTGGGTCTTAAGGCCCACTTATTTCAATGGGATTTGATTGCAATCTATAGGATCTAACAGGCTTCCTCAGGAGGTGGTGGGCTCTCCTTCCTTGGAGGTTTTTAAACAGAGGCTAGATGGCCATCTGACAGCGATGAAAATCCTGTAAATTTAGTGGAAGGTGTTTGTGAGTTTCCTGCATTGTGCAGGGGTTGGACTAGATGACCCTGGAGTTACCTTCCAACTCTATAATTCTATGACCTATTGTCATATAAAATGGGAAATGGAAAAATACAATCATTCCAATTAAGTCACAGACTTCACCAGGACTTAATCAAATAATTTTGCTTAGTGCCAATAACTTCCAGTTGTTCTAATCACACTTGTTGGCAATACTGAATGTCTAACTTAGATGTTTCTGTGATGTTGTAAAGCTAATTTTTAATACTATCCAATTTCTACTTTTTGTTGTGTTAATGAAGTGATGACCAAGACTGGTTCATCAACTAAAATGAAGTAAAAAGCAAAAGTGAAATGTGACCCAATTTCTATTTGTTAGTCCAGAACAGGGGCGTCAAACTTATGGCCCATGGGCTGCAACTGGCCTGCACAGGGCTTTAATCAGGCCTGAGTACTCTATCCTGGGAACCCATGATCAAATGTAGATATTACTCTTTGAAGCTCCAACCAGATTTCTATTTGTTAGTCCAGAACAGGGGCGTCAAACTTATGGCCCATGGGCTGCAACTGGCCTGCACAGGGCTTTAATCAGGCCTGAGTACTCTATCCTGGGAACCCATGATCAAATGTAGATATTACTCTTTGAAGCTCCAACCAGATTTCTATTTGTTAGTCTAGAACTCTGTGTCAAACCTATGACCCATGGGCTGCAAATGGCCTGAACAGGCCTTTAATCAGGCCTGTGGCTCTTTTCTCCCCATTCCTCCTGTCCTCACCCTTTGAAGTTCCAAAGCTGCCAAAGTTCCCAGCTCTGTCTGTCCTGCTTCAACAGGAAGGTCTTCTGGACTTACAAAGCTGCACAGAAAATGAAGAATGGATTTTCCATTAAGGTCTTTGTGCCCAGATAGACTACCCTTGGGAGTAATCTATCCGGCCACAGAACCTCAATGGAAAATCTATTTTGTGTTTTCCTTGAAAACGGTCTGTGTTGCAATGTATTTCAATGGAGTGGAGCTCAAGTAGTTTCACTTTTCAGCATTTGTAAGACCAGCTGAAGCTGCTGCTTCCTGGAGATGTATCCTTGCAAATAAATGTTTGAGACTTTGAACCAGCTTGTCTCTGCTGAATGGACCTGAGATCTGGTGCCTGGTGAGTATTCTATCCTGGGAACTCACAATCAAATGTAGATATTACACTGAAGAGCCACTGCCAATCTGAGTAGACCCGGGGGGGGGGGGGTTCCAATGCCCAGTCATTTCATGCTTTCCTAGGCTAAGAGCATTTTATATTTTTAGTTTATGCTGTAATCTTTGTGATTTTACTTTGTTTTATTTTTAAAACTGCATTACCAAATCTCACTTTTTCTTTACCTTTCAGTTTTAAACAAAATATCACCAGAGTTTTAAGCATGTTTGTAATTAAAAATAATACCTTTGTGTTTGTCTGTATCCTTTATAAAGTTTGCATCTCAGTTACCTGGCATTATATTTTATGACATGCATGGCCTGGCCCCAAAAAGTCTTATTTATGTCAGATCTGGCCCTTATAACAAATGAGTTTGATGCTCTTGGTCTAGAATATAATGCCCATCAGTATGGCATACATAATGTATATGAAGAAAAAACCACACAGAGTCCCAACTCAAGTGAAGATAAGATATTTCAGTCCTGGATATTGTCCTGAGTTCAATATACCATATTTCTCCATACGAAAGAGTGGCAGAGAGTCAGTTAAAAGAGGAAATTGGGTCACTACTACAGGACACTATTGAGTGGAGTCTAAATGTGGCCCCTATAATCCCAACATTTGATGTAATAGCCTGGATTGGGCTCCACTGATACCTGCTTCATTTGTATGACTCTGCCCATAGACAGGCACGCACATGCTAACAAAATATCTGTAATTCCGGCTTACGGCAAGGGAATCAAGGATAGGCTGTAGGCCTATTGCCTAGTCTGTAGAAGAAAAGGAATGTGCCAAGACTATCTTGTCTTAAACAGGTATGACCAGCGATTTTTTTTCTGGTGGAATGTGGTGGAACGGAGTTCCAGAACCACTTTGTGGAAACACAATTATCAAAAAATGTTTAAAAGTTCATGAGGGACACCAGTGTGTTTCTACTTCATTTCCCTCTTGAGGGTTCTGACATCTTTTTTCCAGAAAAAAGGCTCCAGGTTTGTCATATGCGTTGTTCAGGGGAGGGGGTGCTCTATTCTACAATATGAGCCCAATTGCAATTCTGGAGAGGCAGGGTTGCTCTATTCTACAATATGAGCCCAATTGTGTGACACCACCAAGCCGCCCCAAGTCACTTCTGGTTTTTTTAAAATTAAAACTGTTCAGTGCACATGAATACTAAAAATGTATGGGGACGGGAATGATGCGCAACGGCCATCTGAACATGCCCATGTCACCCCATAGACAGGATGGGGACGGCTTGCGGGGGAGCATGTGGAGGCTTCAGGATGGCTCTTTTTGAGTCATCCCAATTTGAGACGCCTCCCATCTGCCCCAAAATGTCCAGCCAATGTCGTAGATTTCTACAGGACTATACCAGGTATTGTACCTGAGCATCCTTGCTTACGCATTTTGAATGTCACAAACACAACACCCAATAACTGGTTTATGTATGTGTTTTCCCCCACTGCCTTTTTGATATGAGATATATGATATATGGTGGGAGAGGAGAAGAGAAGTGAGGTGAGATTGGATTTATATCTCACCCTCCACTTCGAATCTCAGAGTCTCAGAGTGGCTCGCAATCTCATTTATCTTCAACTCCCACAACAGACACCCTGTGAGGTGGGTGGGGCTGGGAGAGCTCTAACAGAAGCTACCCTTTCAAGGACAACTCCTGCAAGAGCTATAGCTGACCCAAGGTTATTCCAGCAGCTGCAAGTGGAGGAGCAGGAAATCAAACCCGGTTCTCCCAGATAAGCGTTAACCACTACACCAAACTGGCTGTTATGAAGTATTGTTGAGATGCACAAATCTTGGTAACTAACAGGAAGGATTTAAGTAAATCAATGCTTGCAGCATATCAGTTTGATATTTCTGGAGTAGTTCTTATTTTAGCTGAGATCTACAAGGCAGCACTGAGTAAGACAATGTAAAACTAAATCCAAATCTTTCTCCTAACAGAAAATAAATCTTTTTGATCCAGTGAAGAGCTTTTTCAGCATGGGAAATGAGTTTTAGCAAAGTGCACAAAAATTACATTTGCACTCATTCCTTTATACACTTCTTCCCTTGAATTTAAAAGATGCTCAGATATTTCACATTTAAAAAAGCTTTCTGAGAAGCTTATGAAGAGTGACGGTGTTATGTCCAAAACTACGAGAAACATATAGGGTGCAGGAATGTACATTTTGCCTTTGTTTAGACTAATTATGATAGGTTAGTACAAGACATTTCTTCCCACATCCATTTCCAATGAACCTATATTATCTAGTTTTACTTGTTGCAACAGAAGAATGACTATACTATAGAGACTAGTCTGGTATTCATCCTGACTGCAAGACCGGTGAATGGTCAGTCAAGATATTAAAACATTTCTTCCCCATTCTCTGCCTTCTGTTTGAACTAAATCTAATACAGAAAAGGGAAATAATCTTGCTAGCCCCCTCCCCCCTCCTATGGGGTCATTCAGAGCAATCTCTAAACTGTGACACATGTGAATTATGTTTCTCAACAAGGGCTTTTAACAAATGCTGTATTTTCTGTGTGTTTATAATTCTAAAAGAATTATTAAACATGATGGGAGACCACATTAGACCAGCAACAAGAAAAAATTATAGGAATTTATGCTAACTATAGGGTTTGCAGAGAACTGGTTATACGAAAAACAGAATCTGGCATCTGTTACTGACTCAACTGTTCCACTAAACAGGAAACTAAATGAACTGGTAAGGCACCTCCTCTTTGCCAGTTTCCCAAAGAAAGAGCAACTGGCTACTAACAGATCTTAATAACCCACAGGGCTTGAAGAGCACTGCTTTAGAAAAGCTTTTCTTGACAGAAATCAATGAAATGCCTCTTGAACACAGCAAGAAGAGAGTCTGCTCTGTCTACAATGCAAGCCTCTGCAGACCAACAGAGTGCCAACAAAAGGGTCACATTTCTCACCCATTCACTGGATTCATTCGAGTTTCTCATGCTTGCAATAATCTGAGCAACACCATTGCTTCCAATTTAAAAGCCTTTTTGAACAATCTGTTAAGCATATTACAAAGCCACCCAGTCTCAAAAAGCTACTCCTATGTACTGCTACAACTGATGTAGGTCCTGTTCAACCATTTTATTTGTGGAGATCTACTTATATCCTGTCTCATTATGAAGATTCAGACAGGGAAAGAAAACTAATGTGGTTTTGTTTCCATGACACTCAGTATACTTAAAACTACATGGAAGGTAAGGAGGTTGCCAGCTAGAGAAAAGAAAAACATGTTTCACAATTTCAGCAGTCAAGAAAGAGGCTCTCCTACCTAACACAATGTAGGAAAGACATGACTGGGTAAGCAGAGAAATACCAACTTTATGCTGAACAACAGCTACCGTATGTACCACACATTCACATGTGCAGATAGATCACAAATTGTTCTGTTTCCATCCCTTATTCTCATTTGCTCTGTCCTGAGCTGATTACTGTGATAAAGAGGATGGCAGGCATCACTCTTGCTGTCACAGGCAGCTTTCATGAGAATAACGGCAAATTGTATAAGATATTCCAGCTGGATATATTCCAGAGAAGAGAACAAAGCACTTTCCCAAACACTTTTCTCTACAAGGTGCGTCATGTTTAAAGAGGTCATGAGCAACTAACACAAGAATTATCTTCAGTCTCTCAAACGGGGAAAATGTATTTTTCTATGCGGTATACAGAGGTGCTTAGGGAAGTGTAAGAAATCACTTGTCTGCTTGTTTCAACAATATATTGCCATCCAGAATATTACTGAAGGAGAAACTGGGAGAAAGCCTTGAGTCTGCATGTGGCTGCCATTATTCCCATTACCTTCCCTTAAAGTGCAAGAACTAGGAAATCCTGAGTTTACTTGAATACAGTTCCCTCATTATTCTCCCACTTCAATGAGCAAAGCAGGAAATCCAGTCTTCCACTTTCCTGAATTCTCTCTGAGAGTGGACCAGATGCAATGCTGAAAAAGTAGGAACTGAGTTGCTGGGAGTTCAGTGAACAGAACTCCAGTCATTTTTTGTCTTTAAAAACTAGTAACTGGGGTGCCTATTCAAATCATGACTGCAGACCAATGGAAGAGGGAATTTAGCCCCCACCCCAATGTTTCTCTACTGAGCTAAAAAAGCTCAGGGAGTTGCTGTTTGCCCCTTTGGCTGAAAATAGAGGTCCAATGGGCAAGTGGTAATTTTATGGGGCTGTTTCAGGTCTGGAAAATGGCACGACAAAGCTATAACACCCCTGTAAGCCATGTTCCCAATCCAAAGAAAGTGGCATTTTAAAAGCTGTAGTTAAAGAAAACTGCTCATTTCCTATTTTTCCTCAGTGTTCTCTTGAAAGGGAAATGGAACTCAACGTGGCAAAAACAAAACATATGATGAGGGAAAGGGGTTGCAGCCTAGCATCAGCATAGGGGTAGTACATCAACACCTAGTTTCTTTAAATGAAACTAAGTCCTCAGGGCCAGATGAACTGCATCCAAGAGTACTAAAACAACCTGCAGATGTAATTTCTGACACTCTGGCCATTATTTTTAAGAATTCTTGAAGAACAGGTGAGGTGCCAGAAGACTGGAGGCGCACAAATGTTGTCCCCATCTTCAAGAAGAGGAAAAAGGAGGATCTGGGTAACTACCGACCTGTCAGTTTGATGTCTATACCTGGACAAGTTTTAGAACAAATCACCAGTCAGTCCTGGAACATTTAGAAAGGACAGCTGCGATCACTAAGAACCAGCATGGGTTTCCAAAGAACAAGTCATGTCAGACTAACCTTATCTTTTTTTGGGAAAGTTACCACCTTGCTGGATTAGGGGAATGCTGTAGACATAGTTTATCTTGATTTCAGTAAGGCTTCTGGTTAACAAGTTGGTAAAAAGACAGGTTTCCTACCTGTAACTGATGATCTTCGAGTGGTCATCTGTGCAGTCACACTGATGGGAGTTAGGCGCGATTAAAAGCTGCGATTTCCGCGCCGATGTCCCAGTGCGCATGCCCAGGAGCCCCCACCGCGCATGCTCACTGCGACAGGCACGGACATCCCGCCAGTTCCTTCAGCCCAGAGATGGACCGGTCGCAGCGGGGAAGGAGGGCGGGGAGTGTGACTGCACAGATGACCACTCGAAGATCATCAGTTACAGGTAGGAAACCTGTCTATTTCTTCGTGGTCTCTGTGCATCACACTGATGGGAGACTAGCAAGCCACAATCATACCTGGAAGCAGGTGCCACGGTCCATCAACGGGAAGCAGACTGCAACACCGCTCGGCCCAGAGCCGAATCGCCCCGACTTCGTAGGTCCAGCGCTGTCATGGGTGCTGGGGACCCTGCAGAGGAAGTTGAGTCTGACGAGGAAACTGTGCCCCTGCCACCTGCACCAGTGCCCCTGCCTCCTGCTGGAGAAGATCCCAGCCCCCCTGCCTCGCCCTCTCGGGTGGCTCGTGTGCGTGACCGCCTCCGGCAGGACCTCAGGGATCGGAGGAGGGCGGCACGCTCACAAGCAAGACGCTCCCTGAGCCCTGAGTTCTGAGAGGATTCTGGCCCTCCTAAGAGCAAGAATGCTTGAGTTATGACAGGATCCTGGCTGCCTCCCTGAGCCAGCAATTAGCCCAAACGGGCAACAGCCAGCAGAGGGCTATATAGCTGTGGGCTTTGGGAGGAGGCTTTGTGGAAGCAACTAGTCATCTCCCTGACATCCTAGCATCCACTCCGGCTTGACTTTGGTTCCTGACTCCCTGACTTTGGCTTTTGACTTCTGGACTCCCTGACCTCGGCTTCTGGACCTCGGACCTGCGATACTTGTACACTGATTTGGATTTGGCGCCTCAGACCCTCCTGCTTACTGGCTACAGACCTCGGACTGCCTCTGGACTTTGCCTGACCCGGCCCCAGCCGTGACAGATTGCTTCCACCCGACAAACACCCACTCCACAGGATGGATGCTGAAGCAAGTGAAACCACAGAACTACTGGCTGCGCTCCAAGCCCAGGTACAGCAGCTAACACAGGCAGTAGTGCACTTGCAGCAACAACCTGCGGCCAGTGCTCCAGCCAAGTGCCCAGTTTCCCCACCTGACAGATTTGGGGGTGCCGTGGAAGAATTTCCTGCCTTCCTAGCACAGTGTCGGCTGTACTTTGAACTGAGAGCACGGGACTTCCTCAATGACAAGACAAAGGTGTGTTTCATCATCAGTCTGTTAAAGGGGCAGGCGGCCAAATGGGCCACACCCTTGCTGGTCGCATCCTCTCCCCTACTAACTAATTACCAAGGGTTTGAGGCCCACCTGTCTGCTGCTTTCTCTAGCCCAGTCCAAGCAGCCACAGCCAACCGGAAGATCAGGGCACTGAAACAAGGCAAATCCTCGGTGGCTCAGTATGCCACCGAATTCAAGCTCCTGGCCCAAGACTTGGCGTGGAATGAGGCTGCCCAGATGGACCAGTTTACCGAGGGGTTGGCAGAGGAGGTCCTGGATGAACTGGCCAGGGTGGAGCCACCACCCACGCTTCAACAACTTATCACCCTCTGCCTCCGCATCGATGGCCGCCTGGAAAGTCGCCGCCAAGCCAAGACCAGAGGGCGCCAGCTCCCTGCGCCGTGCCACTTGGCTCCTCGCCCATCCTCAGCTCGTACCAGCGCCGAGGACGAGCCTATGCGGCTTGGAGCTGCTCGACCCTGCCTGACCCCAGAGGAAAAGGCCAGACGCTGCACACAGAATCTGTGCCTCTACTGCGGCACGGCAGGCCACTATGCCTCTGGCTGCCCTGCTAAGCATCAGATACCCGGGCCTTCACTGCCACCGCCGCCAAAAGGGCAGCCCCAGGCGTAAGTGGACCCCCCAGCCTGGGGCGACTAGCTGGGTCCTCCGAACAGCGGGCTGATACCCCGGGCCCGTTCCTGCTACCAGTCAAACTCCGTCTGCCTGACGAACGCTGGCTGTTCGTGTATGCCATGTTGGACTCGGGAGCAGCCCACTGTTTTATAGATGCCGCCTTTGTAAAACAGCACCAGATCCCGGTGCAGACAAAAGAGACTCCGTCGCTGGTGGAGGCTATTGACGGGCGCCTCCTCCGTTCTGGGCCTGTCACCCAGGAGACCTGTCCCATCACCTTCCACGTCCAGCAGCACCAAGAACAGCTGCAGTTTAATGTCGCCCGCATGCCTCGCTTCCCACTGATTCTGGGCCTTTCCTGGCTGAAGCTGCACAACCCCATCGTGGACTGGGCCCAGCAGGAACTACGTTTCCAAGACCCATGCCCCCATCTGACTCCTCCCACCACTCTGGCAGCTGGCATCCCGAGAGGTGGTCCTCAGCTCCCTCAGAAGTATGCGGATTTTGCCGATGTCTTCGAAGAGACGGGAGCGGATCAACTTCCCCCTCACCGGCCCTATGACTGTGCCATTGACTTGGTACCTGGGGCACCACTCCCGGTGGGGCGTCTGTACCCAATGTCGGAGCCTGAGTTGGCCGCTCTGCGAGACTTCCTAGATAAGAACCTGAAACGCGGCTTCATCCGACCCTCAACCTCTCCCCTGTCTGCTCCAGTCCTCTTCGTGAAGAAGAAAAGTGGGGAGCTCCGGCTGTGCAATGATTACCGGGCCCTGAACAAGATCACCATCCGCGACCGGTACCCTCTACCACTGATCCCTGAACTCTTGGATCGCTTAAAGGGGGCCCAAATCTATACCAAGCTGGACCTCCGTGGAGCGTACAATTTGGTGCGCATACGACCTGGAGACGAATGGAAGACCGCATTTGGGACCCGGTACGGGCAATACGAGCACCTGGTGATGCCCTTCGGATTGACCAACGCCCCCGCTGTCTTCCAGAGGTTCATGAACGACATATTCCGGGACCTGCTCGACCGCTTCGCAATCATATATCTAGATGACATCCTAATTTACTCCCACAATCCTGCCCAGCACGCCGAGCACGTCCGCCAGGTCCTGCAGCGCCTACGAACCCATGGCCTCTACGCCAAGCTGGAGAAGTGCGACTTCGACCTGCGCTCTGTCGAGTTCCTCGGTCACATTGTGTCCCCGCAAGGGATCCTCATGGACCCGAAAAAAGTAGAAGCGGTCCTGAC
Source organism: Heteronotia binoei (assembly GCF_032191835.1). Classification (NCBI taxonomy): domain Eukaryota; kingdom Metazoa; phylum Chordata; class Lepidosauria; order Squamata; family Gekkonidae; genus Heteronotia; species Heteronotia binoei. The sequence continues at coordinate 59,027,939 of NC_083233.1, forward strand.
CTGGCAGGCTCCTCAGAATCGCAAAGACCTGCAGCGATTCCTTGGTTTTGCCAACTACTATCGGCAATTCATCCCGGCCTATGCCTCCCTGACAACACCCCTGACTCAACTACTCCGCCCCAAAGAACCCTTCTGCTGGTCCCCAGAGGCCGATAACGCCTTCTCCACCCTGAAGACCCGTTTTGCCACCGGGCCACTCCTGAGATACCCTGACCCCCAGCTTCCCTTTACGGTGGAAGCTGATGCCTCCAACGTGGCCCTGGGAGCAGTGCTGTCCCAGCGCGAGGGGCCGTCTCAGCCACTCCAGCCCTGCGCCTATTACTCGCGCCAGCTCACGGCTGCGGAAAGGAACTATACCATCTGGGAGAGGGAGTTGCTCGCGATCAAGGCGGCTTTTGAGGTTTGGAGGCACTACCTCGAAGGGGCTCGCCACCCTGTTCAAGTGCTCACTGACCACCGGAACCTAGAGCACCTCCAGACCACCCGCCGTCTCAACCAGCGCCAGATCCGGTGGTCCCTATTCTTCTCTCGCTTTGACTTCCGGATCTCCTACATCCCCCATACCCAGAACCGGAAAGCAGACGCGCTGTCCCGGAAACCGGAATACGCTCCTGCTTCAACTGAGGCTGCGCCCGCTGCTCCCATCATGCCGCCCTCAGTATTTGCAGCCACCTCCACTTCACCCACACTCGTGGAGGACATTCGTGCTAGCCAGGCCAACGATCCCTGGGTCCAGCAACACCTCCAGGCACTCCAAGACGACTCAGCAGGCGAGTTCACGACTCGAGGCGGTCTCTTGCTACACCGCGAACGCCTCTATGTGCCGCCCGGGCCCTTGCGGGCAGAAGTGCTACGCCTGACTCATGACTCGTTACCCGCCGGGCACTTTGGACAGCATAAGACCACCCACTTGCTGACGCGAGAATTCTGGTGGCCACGAGTGCGCTCCGATGTTGCCCGCTATGTCAGCTCCTGTGATGTCTGTCGGCGGGCCAAAGACGTCCCGGCCAAACCCTCGGGGTTGTTACAGCCCTTGCCCGCACCCTCAGGACCCTGGGACACCATCTCGATGGACTTCATTACAGAACTCCCACGATCCAAAGGTCAGACTTGCATCTTGGTGGTCGTCGACCTATTTACCAAGATGGCCCACTTTATTCCGTGTCCGAAACTTCCCACAGCTCAGGAGACAGCCCAGCTCTACCTGCAACACATCTTTCGTCTGCACGGACTCCCAGCCCACCTGATCTCAGACCGGGGCCCCCAGTTCTCCTCTCGGTTCTGGCAAGCCCTCCATTCCAGCCTGGGTACTCGAGTGCACCTGTCCTCAGCCTACCACCCACAGACTGATGGTCAGACAGAGCGCACCAATGCCACGCTAGAGCAATATCTCCGCTGTTACACCTGCTACCAGCAGGACGACTGGACCAGTCTGTTGCCTCTAGCCGAGTTTGCATACAACAACGCGGTCCACTCGTCCACCCAAATGACCCCGTTTGCTGCAACCTACGGGTACCACCCTCGGTTCTTCCCGGCGATCCTGCCACCCACGAATGTCCCCGCCGTCGAGGCCTACCTGCAAGAACTCCGCGCCAGCCAAGACTTGCTCCGGGAGCAGCTACAGCGGGCCAAGGAAGCCTATAAACTGGCTGCGGACCGGAAGAGGCAGGAAGGCCCCCCAATCCAGCCAGGGGATCAGGTGTGGCTCTCAACTCGCTACCTGCGCCGGCCTGGTCGGTCTCACAAGCTGGATGCGCGGTTCATTGGACCCTACCCCGTCACGGACCAAATAAACCCCGTCGCCTTCAGGCTCCAGTTGCCACCCCACCTCCGCATTCACCCTGTGTTCCATCACTCCCTCCTTGTTCCAGCTGCACCCCCTGACCCAGCTCGGCCTCCTTGCCCACCGCCGCCACCACCGGTGTTGGTGGATGACGAGGAAGAATATGAGGTGCGCCAGATCCTGGACTCCCGGTACCATCGTGGAGGCCTCCAATACCTGGTGGACTGGGAGGGATATGGCCCAGAAGACTGGTCTTGGGAGCCTGAGGACAATCTTCATGCCCCGGACTTGGTGCACCGGTTCCACAACGACCACCCCGACCTTCCAGGTCCCTCGACGGAGGGGGGCCCTGGGGGGGGGGATAGTGTCATGGGTGCTGGGGACCCTGCAGAGGAAGTTGAGTCTGACGAGGAAACTGTGCCCCTGCCACCTGCACCAGTGCCCCTGCCTCCTGCTGGAGAAGATCCCAGCCCCCCTGCCTCGCCCTCTCGGGTGGCTCGTGTGCGTGACCGCCTCCGGCAGGACCTCAGGGATCGGAGGAGGGCGGCACGCTCACAAGCAAGACGCTCCCTGAGCCCTGAGTTCTGAGAGGATTCTGGCCCTCCTAAGAGCAAGAATGCTTGAGTTATGACAGGATCCTGGCTGCCTCCCTGAGCCAGCAATTAGCCCAAACGGGCAACAGCCAGCAGAGGGCTATATAGCTGTGGGCTTTGGGAGGAGGCTTTGTGGAAGCAACTAGTCATCTCCCTGACATCCTAGCATCCACTCCGGCTTGACTTTGGTTCCTGACTCCCTGACTTTGGCTTTTGACTTCTGGACTCCCTGACCTCGGCTTCTGGACCTCGGACCTGCGATACTTGTACACTGATTTGGATTTGGCGCCTCAGACCCTCCTGCTTACTGGCTACAGACCTCGGACTGCCTCTGGACTTTGCCTGACCCGGCCCCAGCCGTGACAAGCGCGTAGTGGCGTACGAAGGTGTGCCCAGAGGACCAGGTCGCAGCTCTACAGATGTCCTATAGTGGGACGCCCCGCATGAAGGCAGTCGAAGTCGCCATCACTCGGGTGGAGTGAGCCCTGATGGGCCCGGGCAAGGGCCTCTTGCGTAACAGGTAGCAGAGCTTAATAGTCTCTGTTATCCATTTGGACAACCTCTGGGCCGAAATCCTATGCCCCAGGGAAGGCTGGACATAGGATACGAAGAGCCTGGGGTCTTTCCGAAAGGGCTTGACTCGATGCAGGTAGAAGGCTAATGCCCTTTTTACGTCCAGGGCGTGCAGTCTACACTCATCCTCATTGGACGGGTTGGGAAAAAGGACTGGAAGGCACGTCTCCAGGTCCAGGTGGAATGCTGACACTACCTTTGGGAGGAAGGTGATGTCAGGTTGTAAACGCACTCCGTCCTCCGAGAAACACAAGTAGGGGGGATCGCAACGCAGGGCTGCCAGCTCCCCTACTTGTCGAGCCGAGGTTATGGCTACCAGGAAGGCCGTCTTCCAAGCTAGCAGCTGAAGGGAGCACGTAGCCATGGGCTCGAAAGGTCGCCCCGAGAGGGCTTGTAGAACCAGAGTCAAGTCCCAGGCTGGAGCCAACTGTTTCACTGCCGGATACAGCCTAATAGCCCCTCTCAGGAAGCGCTTAGTGTCCGGGTGGGCAAACACAGTATGCCCATCCAACTGCGAATGGTGCGCAGAAATGGCCGCGACGTACACTCGGACGGAGGAGACCGAGAGCCCCCTGTCCAGTAGGGATAGTAGGAAGTCGAAGATGACCGGCAAGCCTGCCGTGACTGGGTCGCTAGACCGAGAAGAAGAGAATTGAACGAACACTCCCCACTTGTAGGAGTACGCTCTACGAGTGGAGGGTTTCCTGCTATTTAGCATCACGAACTGGGCCCTTTCCGACAAGGACTCTACGGGAGGCGCCATGCCGTCAACTTCAGTTGCGGTATGTCGTGGTGCACCACCTGCCCTCCGTGCAGCAGCAGCAAGTCCGGGGCCTGCGGGAAGTGGTGATACACCCCGCCGGTCAGGCGAAGGAGCAGGGGAAACCAATGTTGCCTGGGCCACCAGGGAGTCACAAGAATGCCCTCTGGTCGTTCTCTGATGATTTTCTGGATCACCCTGGTGATCAGGGGCAGCGGAGGGAAGAGATAAACCTTGTGCCTTGTCCAAGGCACCAGGAGTCCATCCCCGAGGGACAGCGGGTCCGCCCCGCCCCTGCAGCAGAAGAGAGGGCACCTCCTGTTCACCCTGGTGGCGAACACGTCGAGCTCCAGAGTCCCCCACGCCAGGAAGACAGGGCGCAGAAAGGTCCAATTGAGCTCCCACTCGTGCCCGGCAGCGCCTCCCCGACTGAGAAAGTCCGCTTGGGTGTTCAAGTTCCCGGGGAGGTGAGTGGCGACCAGTGAGGCTCTTAGGACAATGCACATGTCCCACAGAGCTAAGGCTAGGCCACAGAGTCGGCGGGAAACTGTGCCGCCCTGTCGGTTCACATACGCCATAGCCGTGGTATTGTCCGTCAGAATTGCCACCGTCTTGTTTCACAGGAATTTGTGGAAGGATCTCACCGCGTGAATATTGCTAGGAGCTCCAGGAAGTTGATGTGGTTGCTTGCCTGGGATTGGGGCCATCGGTCCCCCACACAAAACCCCTTCATATGCGCCCCCCAGCCCCACAGGGATGCGTCCGTGGTAATCGTGAGGGCAGGAGGTTCCTTGTGGAAGGGAGCTCCTTCTAGCAAATGAGTCCTCCGCGTCCACCAGTCAAGGGAATGCAGGATCTCTGGTGGGAGAGTCAGGCGGCGCTCTGGCGAGTCCCTCCCGGTTTGGAAGTGGGCCAGGAACCAAAGTTGAAGAGGCCTCATGCGAAGCCTCGCAAAAACCAACACCGAGGTTGTAGCGGCCATCAGGCCTAACAGCCGCTGCAGTTGGCGGGCGGAGGCGACCGGACACTCCTGGAGAATCTTCACTGCCTGAATAATGTCGTCTGCCCGATCTGGCGGCAGGAACGCCCTGCAGACCCGGGAGTCCAGGATGGCACCGATAAACTGGACCCTCTGCGAGGGCTGGAGCCAAGATTTCTTGTGGTTCACCTGTAGGCCCAGGTTCTGCAGCAGTGCGAGGGTAGCGGTGATGTGGCACAACAGAGTCTCTCGAGAAGGTGCGACTAGCAACCAGTCGTCGATATACGGAAACAGGGTGATGCCCTGTAGCCGTAGGAAGGCTGCAATCACCACCATAGTCTTTGTAAAGACCCTGGGGGCCATAGAGAGGCCAAAGGGGAGGGCCCGATACTGGAAGTGGTCTGAGCCAATTGCAAATCGAAGGAATTTCCGGTGGAAAGGGTGAATAGACACATGGAAATAGGCGTCTTTCAAGTCTAATGTGGCCATCCAATCCCCGTGGTTTAGGAGGGGAAGGATGCTCGGCAGAGATGTCATCCGGAACTTGTGATAGCTGATGAATAAGTTCAGGGCCCGGAGGTCCATGATGGGCCGTAGGCCACCGTCCCGCTTGGGCACTATAAAATACCGGGAGTAGAACCCGAGCCTGCTCTGGTCTGAGGGCACTCGCTCGATAGCATCCTTCTGGAGAAGGGATACGACTTCTTCCCTCAACGTGTCCGTGGGGTTGGTAGAGACGAAAGTGGGGGTGGTAGGGTGCTGGTAAAACTCTATAACATAACCTCTTCGAACAATGCTGAGGACCCATTTGTCGGTTGTAATGGTCGCCCAGGCCTTCAAATATGGGAAGAGGCGGGTACGGTCCGAGGAAGGGGAAGGGCACGGGAGGAGGGCCGGGAGGCAGTCAAAGGCCCTGCTTGGGTTGCTTGGAACCCTTCTGCCTAGAGGGCTGGCCAGCTGGAGGAGAGTACTTCGGCTTGGGGGTGTACTGCTGCTTGGAGTATGGCGAAGCAGACTTGGGGCGCCTTGGCTGGTCCGGCGACTTGGGGAACGGTTTCCTGTTCCAAGGCTTTGGTCCATGTCGTTTGGACTGAGGCCATGCGGTGGAGACCCCCAGGTTCCTCGACGTTTTGATGCTCTTATCCATTTCTTGCAACACCGAGTCGGTGGTTGCACTAAACAGACCAGAGCCATCAAACGGCAAGTCCTCTATATAGGCCTGGGTATCATGCTGGAGGGCCGTAGATCTGAGCCAGGAGTGGCGGCGCAGCGCGATGGCGGTCGTCAGTGTCTTTGCGCAGGTGTCGCCCGAGTGTTTGGAGGAGTTCAATTGTTGCTTTGCTAGCAGCATACCTTCTTTCTGCAGTCTGCGGAGGGCGAGCTTGGTCTGCTCGGGAAAGCTGGGGAGGAGCGTAGAAACCTGGTCCCAAAGGCCATATTGGTAACGGCCCATACAGGCCACGTAGTTGGCGATTTTAACGCCCAAAGACCCAGCAGAGTACAGCCTCCTGCCCATAGAGTCTAATTTCTTCCCCTCTTTATCGGGAGGAGTGGAGTGCGTCTTTTTGGCTCGCGAAGACGACGAGACAACGACGGAGTTCGGACGAGGATGATTATGTAGGAACTCCGCCCCGGCTTCCTGGATTCGGTACATATGATCCAGGCGTCTAGACGATACTGGCATCGACATGGGTTTATCCCACAAAGCCTTGGCCGTATGCATCATGACATTGGTCAAAGGCAGGGCCACCGCGGTGAAGGTATCCCTCTGAATGATGTCGAACACCGTGTCGGTGATGACCGGTTCGGGTTGCACCGTGGTGAGAGAGAGCGACTGGGCCATGCGCTTAACCAAGTCCCTGTATGATTTTAAGTCCTCCGACGGGGAGATTGGTTGTTCCTCGGACGTCTTTTGCGAAGGGGAGGGTTCCCCAGGTGAAGAAATGTCTTGCTCGTCAGCCGACGAGGCCTCATGCAACCTGGACGATCTGGCAGGCGAGTCCGAACGATCCGATAGATACGGGTCGGGCGGCGACACCTGAAGTTTCGGCTTCGGCTTCTCTACTGGGGCTCTATGCCGAGCCGGTGGTCTAGCGTCCTCGACGTCGGGAGCCTTCGACACCGAAGCGGAGGGTGGACGGCGTGGAGGACGGTAAGATGTCCGAGACCGGTAGGAGGCGTCGGAGGATTGATCCCAATCAGGCTGACGAGGAGGGAGCCATGGGAAAGACGGCTGCATGGGGTAGGCCCCATACAGATATTGCCATTGCCTCTGGTCCCATGGGATCTGCGCAGGGTCTCGGCTTCGAGGCGAGCGGCTCCTAGGCGATCGGTCCTTGGGTTCTCTCTCTCGGTCCCGAGAGTGTGGACTATGGGAGGGTCGAGGACGGGGTCGAAACGGTGGATCGATGTCGGGACGCTGGCCGGGCTCGATCTCCTGGTCGGAGGAGATGACGAGCTCCGTCGACATCGATGCTAGCGGCCGAATCGGGGAGGCAAGCAGCTTCAGCGGTGGTATGATCGGAGCCGTCGGGTCCGGAGGGGAGACGGGAGCGACGAAGGATGAGGATTTCGGCTTATCCAGCCTTTTCGCCTTCTTCTTCCTCTCGCCCTCCAAGCCCTTATCCTCTTTAGACCGCTTAGCTGGCATAGAGGAGTCCGACAAAGGAGCCAGGGCAGTGCGCTTCACGTGCCGTTCGGCGTCAGAAAGAGGGCGCTCGGTATCGACCATCGAAGACGTCGATGTCGATGGCGGGTCGGTAGCGACAGGCTGGTCTGTCTTTTCCGCCAAAGAACAAACCGGAGACAAGGTTTGTTCCATGAGGGCCGCCGCAAGCCTCGCCGCTCTGTTCTTTCGGGTCTGTCTAGAGAATTTTGCACAGTGCGTGCAAGAGTAGGGGCGATGTCGTTCTCCAAGGCACAGGAGGCAGAGAGAATGCCCGTCAGGTGGAGCTATTTTGCTCCCGCACTTGGAGCACCGCCGAAAAAATCCCCACCGCCTTTCCATACGCCAGAAGGGCGGAAAGACAGGGGAGGGGGGGAAGGAACAAAAACCAACGCGTTCCACCCACACGCCCCCAAAAACAAGCAGCTAATACTAACTAACAACTACAACTATAACTACGAAAACTATCTACAGCTAACTATGCTATCCAAAGAAAGGGAAAAAAAGTTCACCGACCGAAGCAAGTAGATCGACTGATCAGCGCGGCGGTCAGAAGAGAACTGGCGGGATGTCCGTGCCCGTCGCAGTGAGCATGCGCAGTGGGGGCTCCTGGGCATGCGCACTGGGACGTCGGCGCGGAAATCAGCAGCTTTTAAGTTTACGGATCAAGATCGGTGCAGGCGCCTAACTCCCATCAGTGTGATGCACAGAGACCACGAAGAAGATCGTGGTTTGGATCCTGTTACTGATCGGTGGATCTATAACTGGCTAACAGATCATACCCAAAGAGTACTTGTGAATGGTTCTTCATCTTCTTGGAGAGAAGTGACAAGTGCAGTGCCTCAAGGATCTGTTCTGGGACCTGTTTTGTTCAACATTGTCATAAATGATATGGATGAAGGAATAGAGGGAATGCTTAGTAAATTTGCAGATGATACTTAATTGGGAACCAGAGAGATTATCATAAATTATAAATCTCAAATTTCCTGATGCATTCATTTTTCGTGAGGATCTTGCATAGCCCACAATAAATGAACTTACCCTAGAATGCGTCAAGACCAAATGAAATGAAATAAAAACTAACCTGGCCAAAAAAACTAACACTAACAATACTCCCCCCTCCCCCCGCCAGAGTACAGCCTCCTCCTAGGCAGGACTTCTAATTTTTTTAAACAAAAAAAGTTGTTGCAAACTAATCCACTCTTGGTAACAAAGTATCCCTGATAATTTTAGAGGGAAAGGGAGAAACCTGAAAGTGGTTTCCATCTAAACAATAATTATTTAGTCTGTTGTTCTCATCATAACATTCTTCCTGAAAGTGATTAAATAAAGAAATCCCCAAGACTATGGACTTAGTTTATTTAATCATTTGTTATGTGTTTTTTATTCAGAAATCAATTTTAGCTGTATAAAATACTACAGGTTCTTAAATAAGCATATTTACTGAAGATACGACATAGATAAAAACATACATACACCAACTTATCATAAGTATGTGACATAATCACAAAACACACAGACTGGGAAGCTAGCAGCATACACTTGGCTTCAAAACTCATGTATTCATAGAAAAAATAAGCACTCAACTTCACACATCTGTGCATTTTTTTTCTATGCAGAGACTTCCACTATTTTAAAAAATAATAAGTACAGCACACAAAAGAACCAAATTTCAGACCGTAGCTGAAATTTCTTCGGCATTGCTTTTCCAGATGTCAGTTCACATTACATTTGTTATTGGAACTGTGGCACAACAGGGGCTTAAAATGGAGGTTAATCCAATCCTAGGAGGCAACAGACAGAATGTAATTTAAAATGGTGGGGGATAGTTAGTGACTTTTTTTGACTGTATGCAAAATGACACATCAGAAGAGATCCAGTGATATCCCTTTGTAAAGGATGAGATAAAAGAGATAAATCATAAGGAACACAATCTCAAAAGGCTAAGATCAGCTATTATAAGCTATATTAATGGCAACCCAAATACACAATTAAAGAAATTACATGAGAAACTGAGTTACACTAGCATACATTAAAATCCCAGATCTCTATCAATTTAATTTTGATTCCCGAGAAAGCTTACAACCCATCCAATAATAGGAAAGTCAGAAAAAATGCCTTTGTGTGGACAAATGCCATATGAAACTGGCACACAGATTATGCCTTTATCAAATGGATCTGAGAAAGGCAAAGGAAAGGATACAGTATCTAAGGTACATCTAAATCATATCACAGCAGATGTAAAGGATGCTATAAAATAAAATATGGCAGTTATTGCTTCAGAGTTGCAATTAATAAAAGTTAAATGTGAAGTACTCACACAACAGGGGGATGTCTTATGGCTCTTAAAAGACCAAAGAGATTCATTATGAACTAAGGATTGTGTGTACTGGAATTCATGAATGCTGAAAATAAAATTGGTTTAGTCTCTAAAGTGCCACAAGACTTCTTGGTTTTGCCTTAACAGACTGACATGGGTACGTACCCCTCTAAGAAGAGCGAAGAAAGTCTTGAAACATTTTATGTTAAATGGATGCCTTTAGAATTATTTTTTCCAGAGAAAGTTATTCCACTAGCAACTGCAAATACCCCACCCCCCATCCTGTCTCAATGGGACAGGGTCACCTCTCCTTTTCTTTGAGACTTTCGTAACAGAGGTATTCTAAGAAAAATAGTCTTCAAAATTATGAAATAACGTTCTCTCCCTATGAAAAATAAATCTAAACATGAAGAATAGAGGACAAGTACATCCAGAAAATCTAACTAGAGAACAATGAAGTAGTAGGTCTGTTCAAATAGATTTTTTATAGCCAGGGGTTTTTTTTTTCCCCATTTCAACCCAACACATAATTGAACTTATGAACGTATGCTTGGCTAATTCCCAAGCAGAAGGAATACCTGAAGTAAGTCCATTGTCCCACTCTCACTTGGGAATAACGGCAACCTGATTGATGGGATGTCCAGATTTGAAAAGTATGGCTATACTCACTTCCAGAGAAAGAAGATGTGAAGTATTTTATTTTTAAAATTTACAGCATTTTTATGCCACTGTTCTACACAATTTAGGAGTACCCAAGGCAAACCCTGCAACCAAAGTCACATCAGTTGAGAGATGGGTGTAATGTGGATCCCCTCCAAAAGTATGTCTTCTTGCACCTGTAGTCTTGCAAGGCCAAGATGTGAAGACGCTCATCAGGATGAACAGCCATAATCTCCTGGATGAATAGAGAATTATGCAAGCTGCATCTGAGATTCCTCATCACATATGGAATTAAGGAAACAGGAGGAAATTCATGTAGGAGGCCTTGCAGCCAGGGAAAGAATGCAAGGCATCTTGTTCCAACAACTGCTTTTTTCAAGTGAAGGACTTTCTTATTATGTGATTTTCTAAGGAAACAAAGAGATCCACTTTTGAAATACGAAATTTGCAACCTACCTAGTCAAATATTTTCTATTTCAAGTTCTACTCCCTCCTGATCTAAGGATATTCCAAGTCCCTACCACAAAATCATGCCCGCAAAATACATCTACACAAATGATCATGTAGCCCTGCCTATAGTATGAGATCTGCTGAACATGAGGCTGCTGCTTTAGATGCTACCTGGCATGCTGCCACTGTTAGTTTTAAAATTCCTTCCAATGACAAGAATAATTTGGTTGCAAATTCTTACCTTTATATCACTGTTTAGGATGACCTGACACAGAAGGCCTGCTTTTTGGGTTCTTGTGTAAATCTGTAAACATGCATTACTTAACTGTTCTACTTAACTTACAGTTTTCAGTCTTGAAGGATAACTTACAAATAAATGCTTTTGTGCCTTGAATAAATTCAAGAACAAATTGATCAGAGTTTGCAATAATTACTCTTTGGGATGCTCAGCGGTGTCTTACATCATGCCTTTTGACAGCACAAATCAGAAGGTTTAGCAAAGTTATATGTTGTGCAATGTAAAAGTTTCTATATAAGCTCACAACATCCTATACCTCTGCATCTTTCAGATCCGGAATTCAGTGATATCTGCTTTCTTCTTTTTTTGGCAAAGCTCTATAGGTAAGAAGCTTCAAAACTTGCTTATACAGGAATGGCTCTAGGGAAAGGGGCGGGGTGCCAGTGTTTAGTGTATCTAATGTTTTATACAATGAGATTTCAAACTCATTTCTTATGTCTTACATCTAACATAAAGGAGATCTTGTTAGGCCGTGCTGGACCAGGCCATGTGTGTACCTCTTTAAGATTAGGGTTGTCTGCAGAGATATAAACTTTTCAAAGGATGCAGACAAACACAACTAATTTTTTTTTAAAAAAAACCCTTAAAATAAAACATGCTTAAAACATTAGCACTTGGTTTTAAAGGTGCTTTCTTTGTATTTGCCCTATGGAATTCAGGGAACTAGGCAAAGGAAGCTCTGGCTCTTTCCCTGCCTCCCCAGGGGACCAGGAGAGGGAGGAGACTCAACCAATGGAGAAAATTGAGGTTTCACTCTGTAGCTCCTGTGCGATTGAGCAAGCCTGGCAAAGCAAGTTGAAATACAGAAGGAAGCAAGAGAGAGGGAGAAGGAAGCAGATGACAGTTGCTCGGGGGCCTGATAGGAACCATCCGGGGGCTTGATTCGGCCCCCAGGCCACATGTTTGATACCTCTGATCTAGAGTGATCAGGTTATTTTTTAAATAAAAGTTTTAATTACCATACTGACTGTTTATTGGCTGGGAAATACAAGTAACTCTGATTTAGCAGTTAATGCACTGATGCCAGTGATATCAGGAACTATTCCTTCTAGTACATTTCAGCCATGTGTCTTAGTGTCTTCATCTAGGAATGTTTCTTCTTGATGAACCAATTCAGAAACTTCAGTTCTGGGATGGCCTTGCATTTCCCATTTTTCTAGCAGACAGTGAAAAAGATATTCACATACATTTCTCTCATGATGACTGTATCACTTGAATGGTCAGAAGATGCCTGATGGGCTTAGTTGTTTACTGTTCCTTCTCCTGAACAGTAAACAGTTGTTTCCTGTTCCTGAACTGAGGTTGGTGAGGGTAGTAAAGTGGGGAAGGGTCATCCAAAGTTCTGTTGACTCCCTGACAGATGTCATTTACCAGCCTCTAGAGCAGGAGTGGCCAAACTGTGGCTTGGGAGTAACACATGACTCTTTCACACATATTATGTGGTTCTCTCAAAGCCCCCACCATCCCCATTAGCCAGAATGGAGATGACATTTGTGTCTTTAAATCACTTATCCAATCCAAGCCAACCAGCAGCTCAAAGAATGCATTTAAAGTTAAAGTTGCTTTCTTTCACCTCTCTCTCCCTCATCTATTTGCCTGCCTGCCTTCTCTCCTTCCTTCCTTGCAGCTCTCAAACATCTGATGTTCATGTCTTGCAGCTTTCAAATATCTTGACATTTATTCTATGTGGCTTTTATATTAAGCGAGTTTGGCTACCCCTGATCTAGAGGATGCCTTCTGCTGCTGGAGGAATGGTTGGAACTGTCCACCACCGCTACCAGCAGAGACCTGGCATTAGTTCTTGGGAGTGACATCCCCTTCCACACCCAATCTCCTCCACATAAGAAATATGGCTGCTGTCTGAAGGTGATCTTTTTGTTCTATAAAAATCTTGTGAATTCTCAAAAATGCAGAAGTGTCCCATTTGAATAAGAAGAGGAAGAAAAATGTGAGGTCTATACCTGGAGCTTGCCTTCATAAAAGAAAAAGGCTATCATTTCCTTTTTATCTTTATCTTCCACCAATAGCTTGTCTTCACCAAGGAAACAGGAATTGGCCTTAGAAGACTCATCCACTGCCCAGTACGTTAGGCATCAACAGAAAAAGTCTGAGTCTGTGAATTGAGCAGACCATGAGGAGGGCAGGAAGGGCTGCATCAGTGCTTAGTTCTCATGGCCCTTTCTTACACACCCAGGAAAATGCCTTTGACACTTTGAGGTCAGTCAGCCATTTTCTCCAGGTCAGTTTGGTAAGGGATCCTGGAGGTTTTTTGCCATCTTCTGGGCATGGAGCAAGGTTCACTGGAGATGTATGCACATGGAGGAGGCATTTGTGAAATTTCTGCACTGTGCACGGAGTTGGACTAGATAACCCTGAAGGTTCCTTCTAACTCTATGATTCTATGAGCCACAGTGAATGGCCCAGTTTGAAATTAGATACAAGCCCTATGTGAAGAAATGCCTTTTTCCCTGGGAGGTTAGAAACGAGCGAAGCCTTCACCTTTGCATTTCAATTTTTTTTTGCCTCTGGTCAGAGAAAAGGATGGGAAGGAGGAAGTCAGTTCCATGGCTTTCCAAGCTCACCTTGATACAAATGTTAACAGATCAAGCAGGAATGATAATGGGTGGGTGAACCGCTTCTCCTAGCATGGAGGAATGAAATGCTGGAAAGACTCCAGGAAGGAAATGCCCTGGAGATCTCCAGGAAAAGACCCTTTGTCCTGGCATGACCTGGTCAGTAGGTGCAGAAACAGATTAAAAAAAAACACCTCCTTGTAACAGGAAAGAGGTCTCTATTCCTGGGATGCTGGGTCCATGAGAGGACACAAACCTCTCCTCTGGGAAGGCAACCATTTTTGACTATGTGTGGCCTAAAGAGCTAGTGGGAGCTTCAAGGTAATGGTCACTTTGGAGGGATTTGTAACTACTTAAGCTAAAGGGGCCTGTCCTATATTTTAACATCTGATGGGGCATGTATAGACAGAGGATTTGAGTTTTTCCTATTTCTTTTGTATTCCTTGCTCCATCCACTGCCACGCTAAAACTATGACTGTAAACATTTTCTTTTAAATAAACACTTTACAACTTTTGATGCTGGAAGGGGATCTCTCTATCACACAAGCCTCCACCATCTCAGACACACTATTTTAAAAGGAGCATCAAGGGGATGGCAGGCATCTGGCAAGTGCCTATTTCTCCAGGGGAACACGTCAGTAAATAAAGTGAATAAAGCTGCTATTGGAATGTTCTGCAAATCTGGAAACCAAATATTTCATCATGTCAACAACTAAATATATAAAATAAATTTACTGAAATTCTTGTGTTTAAATTCTTACAATATTGTACTCAAATACAAAATATCAGCATCCACCAAAGTTCACATTGCTTTTTCTACAGTCTCTCTATTGAGTGTTCCATATGTATATGTGTGTGTGAACACATCCAGGCTCAAATCCTTACTCCAACTTTCCAAAAATGTCCAAAAATAAAAACCCAATGGATTACCAGTCCATATCGTCCGTTTCGGATCAACCTTGGTTTTGTTTTCAATCCAAAGGGAAATTGGTTGATGCTCTGTTCCCTTGATTTTTGGAGTCTCTTCTCAGTCAGTGTGGAGTATCCAATTCAATATATTTTTCTAACCTAAACATTTATGCTAATCTCATATCATTTATTTCATGGAACGTTATAGCCATTGTTAACATTTAGCTCACATTAATCAGAAAAGACTCTCCAGGCGTGGAGAAACACCTAGGAGGACAGGGAGGAATAGGGTCCATGGGCCAGAGAAGGCATGTTCCACCACATCCTGTATACTGCTGGCAATACAACACACTGCAAACATATTTTTGTTGTTTACGTCTGTGTGTGCATGTGCATGGAGATAACACATCTGAAAACATTTAAGAAGCGTAACTTAACATCCCAGTCTGTTGATAGTCCTTCAACTGCAACTTTCTCTACATCTAATTAGTATCTTGCGTTTACTATGAAAAAAACCTGTAACTGATTATCTTTGAGTGGTCACCTGTGCAGGCACGGAACACATGTGTGGGACTACGCACAGACCATGATGAAGATATTAGTGTTTCTGTTCTCAACTTTATTAATTATCCCCACTTCTCCAATGGCAAAAACTAAAGCTACATACATTAAGCATACGCTGCTGCAATACATAGGTCTCTTTCTCTAGTAGCATGTGTATTTGCAGTTTCGTTTGAACAGAACTATTGCCTCTAAAGATTGATTCCGCATTAGCCTTTGTCCCAGACTTGTTCTCAGCTTTCACATATGTGCGGGGCAGGGAGCAAGCAGGGAACATGCAGCCCCGCTCCAGAGATGCCAATGCAGAATCTGTGAAAAAGAGTTGTTGTGAGGAATCCCGCACAGAAGGAAGGCAAGTGCTAAGTGCAGAATCAGTCACATATTACCATTTTATATGGCACCAAAGTTATGAACAATACATTTACATTCTTCAAGCAGTAAAATGTTGAAATTTAAAAAGAATTATATATATATTTCAATTTCTCAGAATTTCTACTTCCCTTTTCCCCCATAGCTTCAGTATTTTTTTTAAAAAATGCATCTCTAACAGCAGTATTCAATCTGTCTTTATACTAAGGTGAGCAAGCCAAACAATTCAGCACATGTAAAAATACCCCATGAGTTCCATATGCATAAGAAGGCTTTGGAGTTGTGCTCCTGTCCCCATCAAGTCATGCAGCAAACCACTTTTGGAACTAGGGAAGTTTTTCAAAATATGGCAGAGTTCCTGCTGTTCTTAAAAGTGGAGAGGATTGCAGTAGGTAAGGAAGCATACAAACCCCATGGCATACCTAAAGTAATTTTTTATAGCACAATCTTTAAAATGAAATTCAGGTATAAAAACACCTCAACTTCTATTGCAGAAACTGCTTCAAAGTTCTACTTACTTCTCTAACCACATATTCCCAAAGGAAACCTCTGATCACATTATGCAGAACTGTATTTCCATTTTACTCAAGCAGATTACCTAAATATATGCACTTAATTTTGAAAAAAATGCACAAGAATAGTACAAAAAAAAATATTTTACATTAAAAGGAAAGAAGCCAGACTATTCAAACTTCCAATTCTATGTGCTTTTACTAAGCCTGAGTAATTCCTTCAAATGAACTGCAACAATTATTATTTGATCTCATCAAAACAGATGTTAATAAGAAAAAGGGAAAACTCAGGAAGGGAAAACCAGTAATTATGGGGGTAATATAACAAAAAAGATCTCAAATCACTTTGATGATCTTTGTGTCTCTCTGTCTTTGTTTGCTTTATCAATCAGCATTGTTTCCCACGGTCCATTATTTAAAACAACGTATAACATTGATATCCAAGAGGCTCCTTAATTATATCCTGCCTGAACAGATGTGCTTACAGGTCAAGCAAATTAAATAAATCAACTACAGTTGAAAAGATATAAAATAAAGCACTGCTAAGATAATAACTCATCAGGTTTAAAAAAAATGGCACAAAACTACAATATATAGTTTTAATGCTTTGTTTTTATAGAACGTCTCTGGACTTGTAATATGAAGTTGATGAGGGAGAAAGCTTTCCCCTCACTTCAATTTCCCGCTGAACAATGTTATCCAAGCTGTCTTTAGTTCTAGTGAAAAAATATTCAGCTACCTGTAAATGTTCCCTACTGGAGACAAAAGCAAGGTACTGTTTATTACCAGGAAAAGTGGGTGAGATTAGAGCATAGTTGTACCCCCTCTGTTTATCAGCCTGATCATACTGCAATTTGTAGAAGCTGCATTCCATAAGAAAGCAAAATGTAAGTAAAAAGTATTATTCTTTCTTTGTATATAAAAGTGGCCCTCTGTGCATCTTTTCCAGTTTTCTAGTCAACTTTCCAGGATTCAAAGTAGTTTGTAGTTAATGCAGTGAATTCATTATAACATAGGCATAAGAAAAGAGCAGACATGAAGACCAGCATAAAAACAGCACAGAATCCAACTTGGCAAAGCACCATACTTCATGCCAAAGTAGAAGCAAAACTAAAGCAGATCATGAGTACATGAGATCACCTAGATTAAAGACTTGTAAAACCCAGCCCAGAAGCTTGTCTTGTTAACTCCTGAGATCACTAACGAGGAAAAAAACCAACAATGCAGGAGAATTGGTGCCTGTGCACTACTGAAACCCTTACTAAAGAAAAATTCAGATCTATCAGATAAGAGAAATTCCTCTTCCTGAGTTAAACACAAAAGGGCCGAGAGCAATGATCTCGGACACCCTTCAGGCTGATGTCACCACTACTAGGAACAGAGTTTTCATGCAGAGCCATTTGAGGCCAACTCCCAGAGTGGTTCAAACAGGGATTTGGTAAGGGCAGATAAGACTGCATTAAGTTTCCATGTAGGAAAACGCTGAAGTTGAGGTGGTGCCTTGAGTGCTGCTCCTTGCAGAAATAGTTGAATATATGGATGCTTGGTTAGCTTGTAACCACCTATGTATGGAAAGACTGTAGAGTACCGCCATCTGTCTACATAATGTGGTCAGTTTGAGTCCGGATTGCAATCCATTCTGTAGGAAGAAAAGAATGGAAGACACTGATGGATCCAGAGGGTTGAGTTTCTTGCATCTGCTCCAGCGAGCGAAGGTCTTCCAAGCTGTGTTACAAATGCGAACCGTGGATGGCTGTCTAGAAGTAAAGTGTCCAACACTTCAGAGGAATACCCTAGCTGGAACAGATGTTGCCGTTCAATCTCCACGCAGTCAAACACAACCGATCTGGGTGGGGATGCAAAACTGGGCACTGCTGGAGAATGTCCAGTGATACTGGAAGTTGAAGAGATCGTAGAACTGCTAACCCCATCAATGCTGAGAACCAAGGACAACGTGCCCAATGGGGTGCAACCAGAATATCTTCAGCTCCAAGTTGACATATACACCGTATTTTCTTGGAAATGGAGATGTCAGGGCATCGCGGTTGCTTCTGCTTCTGGATGGTAGAACCTCATGAAGAACTGAGGCAGCTGATTATTCTGTATGGACGCAAATGGATCCACTGCTAGCAGATCGAAGTGCCTGCAAATGAGTTGAAACAAATCCGGATGGAGAGCTCATTCCCCTTTGTTGATCTACTCTCTGCTCAGCCAGTTTACCTGGGTGTTTGATACACATTTGATGTGTTCCGCACGAATGGAAGGTAAATTCTTTTGGGACCATGATAGGATTGTCATGGCTTCCTGATGTAGCACACAAGATCTCATTCTCCCCTGCTTGTTGATATATGTTTTTGCTGCGATGTTGTCCATTTGGATCAACACTTGCTGAGAGATCGCCTTGGTATGGAAGGAACTCAACACATGTCTGATAGCACAAAGTTCCAAAACACTGATGGGGAAAGACTGCTCTTGGGAAGACCAGAGACCCTGTGCTGGGACCTCATTCAGGATGGCCCCCCATTCCTTCTACCGGGACATAGAAGACCTCGCCCTGGAGTAAGTTGCTCAAAACTGTCCACCAACAAAGACTATGCTTGACCTTGGCAGGAACTAACAATGACAGTTGTTTCCATTCCATGATGGCAAGTTGACATGAATGTAGGAAAATCTGCAGTTCTCTGGAGTGAATATGTGCCCACTGAACAGTGTCCAGGCAAGAAATTAGAAGACCCTGAATTCTGGCCAGCAATGAAAGGGAGGAATGAGAACTCTGAATCATTGCTGTTGCCACATCCCGGACTTTCTTGGCCTTATCTATGGGGAGAAACAGAGAACTGTTGGTCACATCTATGATGGCACCCAGATATTCTATCCTCTGCGATGGGGAAAGTGAACTCTTGGCTATGTTCACCAGAAAATCGTGATCCTGGAGACACTGATGTGTTGTCTGAGTATCTTGAATGGATTTGGAGAGAGTGGATGACCTGACCAACAGATCGTCAAGGTAAGGATGAACATGGATGCCCTGTTTCCTCATGTAGATGACAGGGTTTATGAGAATCTTGAAAAAAACCCTGGAGGCCATTAAGAGTCCAAAAGTAAAGGGCCCTGTATTGGAAGTGTCTCTTGCCTACAGCAAATCATAGGAATCTCCAATGGGATGGATGAATTGGGATATGAAGGTATGCCTCAGTAAAATCTATTAACGTCGTGAAGTCTCTTGGTTGAAGAGTCCCTGTTACCGATTTCAGAGTCTCCATGCGAAAGTGGTGTAATTTGACGAATCTGTTGAGGAATTTGAGGTCCAGAATGAACCTCCAGTTACAGTTCTTTTTGGGAACAACTAACAGGTTGGAGTAGACCCTGTGTCCTCTTTCACAGTTGGAAACTGGCTCTATGGCAAGGATCTCGATGAGATGTTGGATGGCCTGATTATGATGTGCTTGTGAGGATTCTTGGCAAGAGGGGATTGTAAGAATCTCTCGGGTGGAAGTCTGTGAAATTTGATTGTGTAACCTTCTGATACGATGTCCAAGGACCAAGAATTTGCTTGGGACGCCCGCCAGGTCGGATAGAACAAACGCACCTCCATTGGAAGATGAATGTAGTCAGTCCTGTTTTGGCTTGGAGTCACAATTGATAGAATCGAACTCGTTGAAACGTTGCTTGTTGAATCTTGGACCAGAGGAATTCTTCCTGAAGTTCTAAGAGAGCTCCCATGTGTTCTTTTTGTGGTCAGAATAAAATCTTGGCAGAGAGTGTTGACTACGAAAAGACTGGCTGCCTCGTTTATCAGATCGCATGATGCTCCTGTGCATGGCCTTCTTTTTGTCATGTGTCTCACCTAAAATCTTATCCAAGGAATCACCAAGCAGACAATCCCTGTGGAACAGATAGGTGGAAAGTAATGGATAGGTAATTTAGAGGTCTGCCGGCCAGGCCCTGAGCCAAAGAAGTCTTCTTGCTACTCTGTGAGAAGCCATTGCCTTAGAAGCAAATGTCAGGATAACTAAGGTTGCATCCACTGAGAAGGAAGCCACTTTGAGAACGCAAGTGGCCCCATCTAACATACGACAATTATTTTCTGGAAACATCTGCATTAATCTGTGTATCCAGACGATAGATGCTCTGGACAAGATGGAAGCAGTTGCTGCACCCCTGACCCTCAT
Organism: Heteronotia binoei; assembly: GCF_032191835.1. Lineage (NCBI taxonomy): Eukaryota > Metazoa > Chordata > Lepidosauria > Squamata > Gekkonidae > Heteronotia > Heteronotia binoei. The sequence goes on from NC_083233.1 coordinate 59,048,116, forward strand.
AGCAATGGCTTCATAAAGACTCTTTAGAGCCATCTCCACCTTCTTGTCCAGGGTGTCACGTATGTTGCCATCAGAAAGTAGACTAGGAGACTGGAGGGCTGTGGCTGGAGCATCAACCAGAGGTACCTGTAACAACTCATTAGCATATTGAGCTAAGGCATAGAGTTTTTTAACCAGAGGAGGGAATTGCCTATTTGCAGTTTGTTTGCCCCACTCTACTCTAAGTTGCCTTTCAAAGTATTCAGGAAATGGAAACACCTTCTCAACTATCACATTGGGTGGAAAAAACTCTGAATTCCCTGTGAATTTGGACTTAAATTTACATTCAGCGTTTTATAGAGTCCTCTTCCTCATCAGAGGGGGATTCATGAATTTCTAATGCAGCTATGGCCTTAGATAATAAAAAATTATAGTCTTCAGGGCTAAACAGTCTGTTGGATTGTTCTGGGGCTCTTGTATCCTCAGACTCTTCGTCTGTATCAAATTCACCCTCCTCACGCCCCTCCCGATTAGAATCTGAGCAACCAGACTCATCCCCAGACTCCCTTGGCCTTTCTGGCAGCCTTGGTGGGCCATGAAGTACTAGGCTGGGAAAGGATTAAAGGTGCACACTTAGAGCCCTGCACGTTGAAGCCCAGAGTGGAGTAAAAAGTAGAAAACTGCTCCTGCATGGTGTCAAGCATCAGTATTTTGAATAATCAAGCTACCTGCTTTATTGAGAATCCAATACTGTATTGATAATCCATATGGTTTGCTTTAATTCAGACATGAGCCCAGACGCAACAACGAACTCCTGATCATTGGGTACGTTACAGCAGTATGAATGAGCTCCGTAGCAGCTGCGGCCTTGAGTCATACGTCCAGCACCTCCCACACACTCACTGGGCTGGCTGAAGTTATAGGAGCTATGCTCCGCACCTCCAAGATGGCCACCAGCAGCAACAAGCAGCCCCGAAGGGTCTTCTGTGGCACAGTGGCGCTTTGTGGTATGATCTTCTTCCACCACTGCCACACCTAGGGTGGCCATAATATCTGCAGGCCAGCCAGGGACACCTTGAGGGGGGAATGAATGTGTGTGTGCGTGCGCGCCGCTGCAAACAGGAAGTGACATCACTTCCAGTGACGTCACTTCCGGTGACGTCATGCCACCGCCAGAAACAGGGCAAGCGGGCTGGTGGGTCTCCCGCCAAGTGGCGGGACCTGAGAGAGCGGGGGTGAGGACTCCTCTGGGTGCCCGCACGGAGGCTTGGGGGGCAAGACCACCGTGGCGTGGAAGAGAGGGAGCTCTCCATCCGAAGGGTGTCCTCCCAGACCGTGGCCCCTCGGATGGGCGTGTCGGGTCTGCGGGCTGCACAGGTGGGTGGAACCCGCCGGTCGGGGCGGCCTCGAGGCCAGCTGGAGCTCCCCGGCAGAGCGCAGGCCACCCTGGGCAGGCATCGTCCCCGCAAGTCCTGGGGGGTCCCGCGGGCCTCCACGCCACTGACCATGTCCGAGGACGGGGCTGTACTTACTCGCCAGCAAAGGCCGTTGAAATGCCGACTCAGGCTTTGAAATGTTCTTATACTGCGATGATCAACTGGCAGCCACCCAGCCATCCCCGCCTGGCTCCGAGGGTGCATCCGGCCGCCTTCCCCCGCGCAAGCCTAGGATCTCCGCGGGATTTTGGCGAACCCGGGATTTGATTGGTCCCGGGTTAGCCAACCCGTGAGGCGGGAATTTGGGGGCAGGGGCGGGACTTTCCCGGGTGGGCAGGACGATCTGGCCACCCTAGCCCACACCACCGCCAGAGACGTCGAAGCGGACAGCATGATCCAACCGCGAAGGTTGCTCAGCCCTGCTTGAAAAAGTCATTGCAGCCGCCAATGCGGTGCCTGCCTCCATTTCCCCTTCTGCTGAAAAATCATTGGAGTGGTCCTGTGCCGCCATAAGGCGAGAGAAAAATGGTGGGAGCACTCAAAAGCAAACTCCAGCTCCTCAAGAGAGGAAAGGAGAGATACAGAGTGAGAAGGGCAAAAGAGAGGAGGTATATAGAGTATCAGAGAAAGAATAGTGAGAAATAGACTTAGGAAGGGGAAAAGAAAACAGGCAGATCAGAGCCTATGAAATCTGCTGCTGCTCCCCCTGAGGCAGAAACAGAACTGAGGGCAAAGGTCATTCCGAAGGCACCAACAGGAAGCGGAAAAAGTTTTTTCCTGCCTCCCTGATAGAGCGAAGGAATAACCCAAGGAGATGTCTTCCGCCTCAGTGGGAGAACAACCCCTCAAACCAGGTAATCATGACCCTAATTACACTGAAAGCAGGTCAACATATTACATTAACCAATGTACAAATCTATGTGCATAAAGAAAGAAATTACACCCTGGTCTCAGCTAATGAGATGTATAAAGAATAGGACTTAACAAAACGCCAAGATTTAACAATAATGCTGTTGTGTTCAAGGACAAAGTAAACATGCTTAAAATTTAATCATGGCTAATACAAAAAGTTGTTTATACAACAGTATAATTGTCTCTTAGAAGACAAAAAACATATGGCCTCCAAAACATATTCTTTAACACAATAAATCAGTAAGATAGCAATAATTGATTCAAACAGAAAAAAGTATATTTCCAAGGTAACAGTTGATCTGTTTGTGAAATTAGTTATGCTTTTGTTCATATGATGACTCAGTCTACAGCACAGACATTAACAATGAATTCTATTAATAGAGATCGCAGTGGAAGCTAACTTAGACTTACTTTAAGTGACCTCATTTCACTACAAAAAGGATTCCCTGAAGCTAAGTATATCTACTACTGTAAAAGACACTACACAAATTTTCCCAAAGCACAGCAAATCCCACTGCTGATTACATTTTTCCCTCAGGCAACAGGGTTTTTTCCAAAGTGCATCTTTTAATGATTGTTTAATTTTCATCATATAACTAGAATATAAATTCTTTACATACTTCTCTGCTGCTGCTTCAAATAATGTCTTATTTTCATGGGGAAAAAACCTAATTACATGGTTCAGTAAAATCACTGTGAACAGTGATTTTATTTACTTTCCGAAGTTGGACCTCAGTTCACTCTCAACACTCTTAACTAATCCCAACTATTTTTAATAGGTCTCTCGATCCCTTTCAGGTGTTTAGATTACAAAGGTTAAACTAAGACACTGAAACAATTTTCCCACAATTTGCATTTATTTGTTGATGGATTCAATATTTTGTAGGGTGTTCTTTATAATGCATATAATTACCTACTACACAAAATCTCATCTCAGTATAAGTATTATTTAGTTTAGTTACTAAAAAATAAATGGTATATTATGACTTTAACATTTTTGTAAATCAATATATGCAAGGAAGCAAAGGGCTCCAAGTAACAGTTAAAAGCTTTTACCAATTTTTATCAATTCCGTGTCCTCACCTGCCACCTCCTCCCAGACCACATCACACACTGACCAAGAATGTCTCCTGATCCTCTGGAACACAAAGGCAACAACATGAAGGTGGAAGAAGGCTCTTTGGATCCAAGTCATAACACAGAAGAAACAGCATTTATTTTAACTATAATATTTTAAAGCTACAAAATCTGTGAAGAAATGCCTTTTGATGGACAGGAATTTATGTGACTGGTTCAAATGCAACACATGTAAGCACCTGAAGAACCACATGTAGATACCAGTTAAGGAATCTATGGATCACTGGTGGATTTAAGAGGAAACCCCACTTGAAGAAACTTTTGATGGGGAGCTATCTTAGCTTTGATGGGGAGCTATCCTGCCAGTCTCTGGGCAGGAGATCTTCCAGTTTGCAGGATCCTCCCTGCCGACAGTCAGCTGGCGGATGGAGGGAAGCCCCACCCCAATAGCCACAATGTGCCTTTAGATCAAAGGCAGGTTTAGAAGCTTGCAAACTCCTTGTATTTTTGAAGTGGAGTGTGTGTGCCTTTAAATCTCAGTGAGATTGAAGCTCATAGGGGCAGGGCAGACAGGCAGATCAAATGTGTGTGAGAGGAAACAGAGAGAGCCTTTTGCATTCCTTTCAGTAGTTGTTTGTATAGTGAAAGGGATGGTAAAGAAGTAACTAGAATCTGATTATGGGATAAAGGAAAACTTCACCCCATAGACTTCTCTCTCCTTAAATTGGATTAAATACAGCAGATTGTTGCATTCGACAACTCCGGTGAGTAAAGTTATCTATACTATTGCCCCAGGGAGACCACAGAAGTGTGGGTATGCACATTGTTTATTTTGGTGGTTTTCTGAGAGTGTGTGTGTTCACTTTCATTTAGTAGAAGTACAGCTGCTGGAGAACAAAAAAGGCAAAAAAGAGGACAAGGAAATGAAGACTGTATTCAGGGAAACTGCACTGCTATATTTTTATTTATTATTTTTTTTTAATGGGAAAGTCTCCTGGCTCCATCCCCAAGGTCCCCAGATATTTCCTGAGTTGGACCTGGCAACCCTAATCTATCTAGATACTGAAACCTTCTGAATTAACTTTAAATTACTGCTTACCTTAGCTATAGAGCAAAGACCATGATCAATGTCAGCCTGAAAAACAATATATTTAGTGTAATTTTATCCTATACTCTACAATGGAGATTGCCAATGGCATACAAAAATACAACTGAAACAAATTTTGATGACAAGGTTTGATAAAACAACAGAAAAAACCAAAAGCAACAGGTACACCATGGAATCCACTGGGTTAGTCTCACATGACCACAAGCCACAAAACACAACTTGATGACAAAACCAAACAATGAGGAACCTTTTTCTTCTAACATCAACACACAAACACTCTGTTGGTGGCATGAGATTGGTGATCTACATAGGAAGCTAATAAGCATTTCATAACGTCCTCTGGATAATCTAGACTGAAGTTCTGCCATTCAACTTCCACTTGGTTAAGTCTGAGTACTTCAGTTCTGGATGGAAAATCAGACCTTGAGTTAGCATGTCATATGCTATTAAGATTCTCTATAAAGGTTTTATTGATGCTTGGACAAGGTGGAAAAATCATAGAACCATAGAATCGGAAGGGACCTCCAGGATCATCTAGTCCAACCTCCTGAATAATGCAGGAAACCCACAACTACCTACCCCAAATTCACAAGATCTTCATTGCTGTCAGATGGCCATCTAGCCTCTGTTTAAAAACCTCCAAGGAAGGAGAGCCCACCACCTCCAAGGGAAGCCTGTTCCACTGAGGAATCGCTCTAAGGGTCAGGAAGTTCTTCCTAATGTTGAGCCGGAAACTCTTTTGATTTAATTTCAACCCACTGGTTCTGGTCCTACCTTCTAGGACCACAGAAAACAACTCCATACCATCCACTATATGACAGCCCTTCAAGTACTTGAAGATGGTGATCATATCACCTCTCAGCCTCCTCCTCTCCAGGCTAAACATCCCCAGCTCCTTCAACGTTTCTTCATATGACTTGGTCTCCAGATTAGGGGGGGTGGCATTCGGTTCAGCCAAACCAAATAGACCACCAAATACCCCGATTCGGAAGTACACGGCGTTGTATACTTTGGAATCCAATTAGAAGGCATTACACGGGAGTCGTATACGGCTCCCCTTATACTTCCGAATCATATTCAGAAGTATACGAAACTCAATGTAAAAGGCGGGAAAGGAGCTTCTGCAGCCTCAGGGAAGCTGCTTGCCTCCTTTCCCGCCTTTGGAAGCCTTTTCCTGCCTCTCCCATAGCCTCCCTGTGATCAGGGAGGGAGGGGGAGGAGGAGAGGAGCCCCAGCAGCCAATCCAAAGCATGCATTTGCAAAATATATTGCAAATGCATGATTTGCAGGGCTGTTGTGTAGCTGATGGCTGGGCTAATCCCCCAGCCATCAGCAACATTGTTGTTCTTTTGTTTACTTGGGCATCCAAGTAAACACTGCTCTCTTGCCAATCACAGCGCCGTGGTATTTTTTGAAACTGCTCTGTGTACGACCAGAGAACCTTTTTAAAGAGTCTGCCTGGCTGGACTCCATTCCATTGCAGCTGTGTTGGTGTTGGTGTGAGAGAGAGATTATGCTGCGCTGGCCCTTGGCCTCAGCTGCTGCTGCTGCTGCTCTCTCAGCCTTGCCTGACCTGCCTGGAGAAGAGAAGACATCTAAGGTAAGACAGTCTTGGGTTCTTGTTTTTATGTTAGTTAGGATAAAAGTAAAAGGACTTTTTAAGACTCAGAGTACCTTTACTTATCCAGATTTGGGTGGGTGGGTAGCTTATTTGGGGTTAGGGGGTTCTGGTGGGGGGGGGGGTTGCCAATTTGCCTATATCTAACTTTAGTGAAAGGACTTTTAAAAGTGCAGTGTCCTTTTACTTTTCCTGATTTGGGTGGCTTGGATTTCTTGGGGTTAAGGTGAAGGGTTTTTGGAAGGGAGGGGTTGGTTAAGTTTCTGTATTGTTAAAGTCAAGTTTTTTACTGTTTTAAAAGGATTCTGATTTGTTGCTGCTGTTGTGCTGCTGTTGTTCCTTTTCTCTTTTGGTTCTGGTTCTTGGGGGGGGGCTGTTTGGCCTAACTTTTATTGTTAAAAAGTTCAGTTTTTAACAGTTGAGTTTGTTGGCCTTTTCTCTGTTGGATTTGTTTGGATCTGTGTTGTTGTTGGTTTTGCATCCTGTCCTGTTGTCCCTTTTTCTGGTTCTGGTGTTGTTGTTGTTGTTTCTTTGGGGAGGGGGTGTTGACTGATTTGGCCTGAGGTTTTTTATTGTTAAAAACTTCCATTTTTTAACAGTTGAGTTTGTTGGCCTTTTGTCAGAGTTGTTTGGATCTGCTGCTGTTGGTTTTGCATCCTGTCCTGTTGTCTCTTTTCCAGGCCCATAGGGTATAATGGTGGGATAGGGGCACCCAAAGAGGTGGGGACCCCTGGAATGGGAACCCCTGGCCCAATCTTTTTGGGACTTGGGGGGGTTGTAGGAGAGAGTCCCCTGCAGGTCCCTGCAAGTTTGGGGGCTCTCCCTCAAATCCCCTCCCCTCCAGGCGGCTTCCAATATTCCCTATTTTGCCATTGATTTCAATGGCCCATAGGGTATAAGTGGGCCATATATGGCATATACTGGTATTCGGAAATATACGGTATTCCGAATATTTTGGCCCCGTATATTTCCAAATCCAATTAATTCCATATTTTTTTTTGCACACCCCTACTCCAGACCCCTCACCATCTTCGTTGCCCTCCTCTGGAACTGTTCCAGCTTGTCTATATCCTTCTTAAAATGTGGTGCCCAAAACGGAACACAATACTCCAGGTTAGGTCTTACCAGAGCAGAGTAAAGCGGTACTATCACATCACCTGATCTGGACACTATACTTCTGTTGATACAGCTCAAAATTGCATTTTGATACCATTTTGTATCATACCATTTTGATTCCCATTGCAAACCTCATTTTCATTACCAGGGGAAGTGGCCTGGTTCAGCCACCAAGTCTGAGGTGTACAGAAACATCCCCCCCGCAATAAGGTTTAACTAAAAGATTACATGTAAAATATGAAAGACAAAAAAAGGACAAAGAATAGGGTAAGGTTATTAAGCAAAGACAAACAAATAATTTCCATAACACCATGTAAACTTAGCTGTCTTTGTCTGAAACAAATTAGCCTGGCTCATGCATCCCTGGCATGGGGGTACACACCCCAGTGGCAGCAGCCACCCTACTACCAGTCCCAGGAAAATGCATACAAAGCCCTAAAGGCCCCTATCCCTGATCCAATCCTAATTCCCCTAAAGCTCTGGGCAGGAAAAAGATGGCTTATCTGTCCTTCCTCCCAGGGAAAAAGTTCTCCATCGAGCTAATAAAAATGCACCTTGAAGTCTAGAAAGAGCACAGGAGCAGAAAGCTTAACAAAAGCGGGGAGGGGAGAATGACAAGGAACATTTAGCCTCCAGGGCCATAGCTCATTACAGGCATACAAAAGATTTGTCTGACCATCTGATATCAGAGTACCCCTCACAGAATTACAGCTGGATTGAGCCTCAGTCCCCTGCTAAACCTGTTACTCTATAGTAAATTAGTTTATATAGTTAAATTTTTGGTTCTGTTTCTGTTTTCCAGGAGGCAGCAGAACTCCACTGATGCTGTGGCCTTCTGATACTGATAAACCTGTACAAAATTTTTGCCTTGGAGGGTGTTTATACATCCCAAGAGTTAGCAATGCCACTCTCAGAGTTTAATTAGAGTATCTGAACCTAGCTTTCTGGGACTCTCTTAGTTAACCTTGACACCTTGAGTCACCCTAGCTTTCCCTCACTTTCCTTGACCTTTCTGACCTCAGAGATAGAAAGAATGGGCTGAGCTTTGGCATGCAGGTCAAAGATGTATGTCAGATGCCTGACAGTTACATTGACTCCTATGGATAGGAAAAGATACTTAATGTCTGAATTTAGTCTTATCCACGGTTGATCTGGCCAACTACCCTCTTTGCTGGGTTTTGACAAGAGCATCCAAAGATATCCTTTACTGAATTACTGTGTACAATGTTTAAGTCTTGATGTTGTATGCTGCATACTAAATTCTTGTATGTTTTAAAAAGTGTTACATTTGAGTTTGAAGTTCAATAAATAATAAGTGCAGGGCCGGCACATGGGGTTCTGCCACCTGAGGCAGAACCCTAATGCGCGCCCACCCCCCTCCCACAGGGGAAAATGTTTGTGCACATGGCATGATGACATCACCCAGAGGTGACGTCATCACATCACTGAAGCACCATTGTTTCTGGGCACTGAGGGGCGAGGGAGTTCCTCCGACCCTTAAGCACCCAGAAACAACGAGCAGCAGTTTCAGGCTTCAGTGTTCTCAGAGGAGAACACTGAAGCCTGAAAGCGCCGTCGTTTCTGGGGGCTGAGGGGCAGGGAATTCCTCTGACCCTTCAGAGTCCAGCAATTGCCTAGGTCACCTACTCCCATGCGCCTGCCCTGAATAGGTGTTTTGAAACAACTCTCTCTTGATGCAACTGGGAAGCCAGTTTCTCCCCCCCCCCCTCAAATGAACACAGTGGGGATTGGAGTCCATTAAAAGGTTCCTGGATGCCTAGTTTCCCCAACAGTATCCACTTGTGCTGCCTGTGGAAACCAGTATCGGGTGAAGAACCTCAGCAGTTTGTTCAGGGGGAGCACAAAGAAGGACCAACCATGCTCAGGAATATTTTATCCTTCAAGGTTTACTCCACACAGTCAAAATAATTACAGCTAAACCATTCTGCTTAAACATTATGAATTCCTGTAATTCATTCCATAAGAGAGAGAGCAGGCATTTCTTCATCAACAGAAGAAGTAGAACAGCCTCATACTAGAGTTTCCAGGACTTAGTGTCATCATAACTCCCCCAATCCACATCTGATGACATAAGCACTGGTTGCACTGATGCCCATCTTTACTGATACATGTCTGTCCTAAATTCTTGGTAAGAATTTAAACAGTACCAGGAGAATGTCAGTTTACACTTGTAAACAGTAAACAGTTTACACAGTTTACTGCTTGTATCTGGACCTGCCTCAACAGCTCCTAGCAGTGGTTCCCCAGATTTGAAGGCTAGCGTTCTTAGTCACTTTGATTAAAGATTGGAATATTTCCCTTTGTTTAAGGAAGAAGTTCATCACCACATGTATTGTCTAACTGGCCCAGAGTTTGGCAGGAGGATCTAACATCTGCCCATAATGTCCACCAGGGATGATAAGAACAACCTTATTAGTCTGGAATGGGATCTCACCCATGGTATATAAGCAATCATTGAAACCATGCAGAGAGGCAAAAGAAAAATGATATCCATGGTCTGACATGCTGTCTGTTTGGTTGCCATCATCTTCTCCGTCTTCCAATTCAATAGAAGACAGAAATTTTGAGTCTCCCAGACGTTCAGTTCTCTAGCTAGCCAAATAACATTTCTCCTGGTTTATCACGAAATCATGATCTCAAGGACAGTAGATAGTCACATGAAGGTCTTAGAGGCCTTGGTTCTATTAGGATGAATGCAGAAACAGATCATCCAGGTAACAATTTCTGAGTTGAGCCACAATGGCTATTATTAATTTGAAGAACAAGCCAAAGGACAGCACTCAGAACTGGTAATATACATTCAAATATGCCAGCCTGAAGATGCAAGGCTGGTGGTTGCTATAATTGCAGAGCCAGGCTCCCTCATGGCAAGAGAAGCAGGTTGAGACCAGGCAATGCCACAACTTGAAGCTCTGCCCAGATACGAAAGTCATGCCTTTGGAGTCCAGTGGAAGTCTGATGGAGTCAGGCTAATGAAGAGGCCAAAGTAAGGCCGTAAGGGGATGCAGACGATTCCCCATCTTTTTTCAGGAATAGGGGGCAATACCTAAGATCACCTGGTTTTGCATAACCCGTACAAAGAGAGAGGGTCTTGCAAAGACTTTGAGGCGCTATTTAAACTTCTCCAGCCCAGAGCTAGGGGTGTGCAAAAAAACCAGTATTTTTCAGGTTTGGGTATACTGAACCTGAAAAAAGATCAATATTTCCCAATATCCCTGAATCCCAGTAGCAATATGGTTTTGGGATTTGGTAAATATTACAGATTGCCAATTTTTTCTGGCTCCATTATACCCTATATAGTCAATAGTCCCCATAGGATATAATTGAGAATTGATCCAGGGGTATCCAGAGCTCTGTGGGAGCTGTTTTTTGAGGCAGAATCACCAAATTTGTAGCAAAGCTGCTGGTTCCCTCTGCACTGCCAGTTCTGGCCCACCTCCTCTTGTGGAGGGGGGGGGGAGATCATGGAAATGGAACAAACATGCTAGGAAATATAGAGGTTAAACATCCCCCTAGTGCTATTTTCTTAGTAAAACGTCACTAATTGCTGCTTTATACTTTAAGAAACCATTCTTCCACATTAAATCTAATCTTAGCATAAGACTACTACCATCAATCAGCACACTACATATGCACACAGATATACTTTCTTAGGCATTTTTGTTGCACTCATTGAGCAGAAACATGTTAATGGGAATTAATGAAATCTTTTATCATTCTGTGGAACATCCTAAATCCTATGAGGTCTCCTGTGAAACTCAAGCTTGTACACAGCAGGGATTATATATTTAATTAGCAATATGCATAGATGACCGTCTCCTGCTTCCACAGTTTTTGGATCAGTATCTGGACACAGACTATGTCATATCTGCTTATTTCAAACAGCTTAAATAAAACTAGCAGCACACATAATATTATCAGGGGAAAATGATAATTGTATCCCACAACAGCATATAAAGATTCAGTGAAATCCATCATGTATTAGCAGAACCTAACCTTCAAATGGTTTCAGAGGACAAAAGTCAATCAAAACATCTTCCATTAAATTAAAGAGCTCAAGTTCATGCACGTTAAATGAGCAGTAATATTTGCAAGAAGCAGTAACATTTTCATTTAGCTCAGCAAAATCATGTGCACAAAAGTTCTGCCCAGTAACTGGTAAAAGTATATTTGAGTTAATGTGTCTTTGTTAAAAAGGCAGATGTTAGCTACCAATCAAATATAACGTCTTTGTTAAAAATACATCAAATATAACAAAACAACTTTGCACGTTAAGCAAGCAGCCTCATATTGACACAGTAATTTTAATCCAGCAGGGACAGGACCCCCAAGGGGTCTGGAGGGAGAACAAGAAAAATAACTTATGAGCCTACAATTTATTTTGTTCTGAACCAAAGTATAAATAATAATAAAACCAAAATTCATTTTATAAAGCTTGTTAAGGTAAAGGAGATTATAAGTCACTAAGATTCAGAGAGAAGGGTGGGGTATAAATCCAATATCATCATCTTCTTCTTAAAGCGGACATCTGTTTAGCATCCTTTAATTATTTTATGCTGGATTCAATTGAAGAGAAACTCAGAAGCAGGTCAGTTTGGTTTGTCTGTGAACCAGTTTTCTTTGGCTTCAATTTGTTTGCGAACTAATTTTTTTACGTCTGGTTTATTTGTTAACTAGTTTTCTATGGCTGCAATACAGAATTTGAACCTAGTAAACAGATTAAAAACTAGTTTCAAGCTATGAATTCAGGACACTCATGCCATTCCACATTATTAAAAATACACTCAAGTCTTCTGAGTGTAATGAACACTGAGGAGTCAACTTCTGGTTGAAGCCAGGACTTTTTAAAAGCAGGAACACACAGGAACGCAGTTCCAGCTGGCTTGGTGCCAGTTCCGGCTGGCTTGGTGTCAGGGGTGTGACGTAATATGCAAATGAGCTTCTGTTGGGCTTTTTCTACCCAAACAGCATGTGTGAACATGGTGATGTCAGGAGGTGTGGCCTAGTATGCAAATGAGTTCCTGCTGGGCTTTTTCTACAAACAAAGTCCTGGTTGAAGCTATGGCTCTGGAACAGAAATTGAAAGTGTCCAAGGAAGCAAGCATCTGCTGAAAACTCAACTGCTTTCAATAAACTACTAGTGCCTTCCAAAATATTCTTATTGGCGTCTGGTAGAAGTTGGATGAGTCATCTCACCCAAACAATGGCAGCTCTGGAGATGATGGAATTAGTTGCAGCCGCTTTAATTACCATCGCTGTGGCTTCATGGTTTCTCTTTAATGCTAGGTCAATCTTCTTGTTGAGGTTGTCACGGACCAAGCCGTGCCCGTCCTCTGGAAGAAGACTGAAAGACTGAAGTGCAGCGACTGGGCCATCCACCAGAGGCACCTTCAACGTATCATTAGCAAAAGAAGGTAGGTCATACAACTTTTTGACAAAATTAAGAACCTGACAATTTTAATTCGGCTTAGCCCATTCCGTTTCAGCTATCTTTCAAAAAATTCTGGGAATGGAAAAACCTTGTCTGAGGTGCGATCTCTAGGGAAAAATTCTGTATTCCCTATAGGTTTATTTTTGGGATTAGTGAGGGACTGGTAAAGTCTTCCTAAGATTGATTATCATAGATGTCCAGTGATTATAAGGACTTAACCAACTGGTCCTGATAATTTTCAGACTTAAAGAACCTCACTGAAGGTCCTGGCACAGAGACATCCTCAATCTCCTCATCAGAAATAAAATCCCTTCCTTCTTCAGGCTCTGTGCCTGTACTGCCCTGGCAGTCGCTCTTGGGGGACCTGTCTCTCTCTGGCCTAACAGGGGGCTGTTTTCATGCTGCTTTGGTAAGCCAGTTGGTGATTCTGGAACTCTTGGGGGAGGGAGAACGAGACCTGGATCTAGACTGAATTGAGCCCTGACTCTCTCTCCCCCCCCCCCCCCCCCACACACACAGCAGCAGCAAGCATTAAACATTTCAGCCCTTATGGTCTGCTTAAGTGTCTCCATGAACTCAGACCCAAAGGCAAAACTAGCACTGGGTATATTACCAGACCCTTGCGTTGTTGAAGCAGATGACGCCTGGTCTCTTCATGAATCTTGTGAGGCTTGTTCTCCTGCTGGGAGACTGGCACCTGCTGTGCAAAGGGCCAAGGAAAAATTGGAACCACGCTGCCAATTTGCACAGTTTGGTACCAAAAAATCTGATCTAAAATGGCAGCTGCCATCGGCCAACGTATGTCGCTTCCTCCCACGCTTCTGTGAGTCACCCATACAAGGCATGTTGCTGGCAGCCAGAACAAGCCTATTGGTCATGTCAGCTCCGGAGGAGGATCGTCCCGCAGTCTCAATGAGAACATCGGGGCTGGTATCATCCAAAAAATCATCCCAGAGGTGGGAAGGCATGGTGTAGCACTCCTCTTCACACCATGGCTATTTCCCGAGGCCAGTAGCCACCGTGACGCCACAGCCCCCTCCACAAGAAGGGAGAGAGAGAAGAGGAGGAAAATAGAAAAGGTGAGAAAAAGTTGAAGGAAAGTATTTTAGAGGTTAGTAATATAAAGGAAGAGGAAGATAAGGCTAAGGCCTTTAAAAATAATTCAAAAATAGGAGTCTATGCTATTGTGCTGCTCCCCCTATCGAGGCAGGAAAGGAACTGAGAAAGGGGAGTTTCCACACCATACAGGAAGTTTTTGAAAGCCTGCCTGCCTAATAGGATGGTGGGAAATACCCAAGATGTCCTTTGCCTCTGAGGAAGAAGAAATCATTCCTTTCAATGTCCACATGGTCAAGTGTTGTCAATACTGTTGTGGATGCCAAATGAAACCCTGATGTAGCATGTCTGGTGACACTGGTAACCTCCAAGGAGAGCCAGTTTGGTGTAGTGGTTAAGTGCGTGGACTCTTATCTGGGAGAACCGGGTTTGATTCCCCACTCCTCCACTTGCACCTGCTGAAATGGCACTGGGTTAGCCATAGCTTTGGCAGAGGCTGTCCTTGAAAGGGCAGCTGCTGTGAGAGCCCTCTCAGCCCCACCCACCTCACAGGGTGTCTGCTGTGGGGGGAGAAGATATGGGAAATTGTAAGCCGCTCTGAGTCTCTGATTCAGAGAGAAGGGCAGGATATAAATCTGCAATTCTTCTTCTTCTTCTTCTTTCGACATCTCTTGAAGGGCTGAGAACCATGGCCTATGTTGCCAGAATGGAACCACTAGAATGAAATCTGCTCATTGTTCTTTGGTCTTCCTAAGTAACTTGGGCATGATCGGAATAGGTGGATAAGTGAATAACAGGGTCTTTGGTCATGGAGAGGGTGAGTGTGTCCACTGCCTCTGACTTGGGCTGGAAGAACCCTGCATAGAATCTGTTGATTTGTTGGGGACACAAAGAGATCCTTTGGGAAAAATAAGGAGCTTGCATGGTGGGGCTTCTGCAGATGCCACCAGAGAAAGGGTGTGAAAATCCTTTTAGCTTAATAGATTACTGACTGGAATCAGCACAGGCGCCTGATTCTCATGAGCGTGATGCACAGAGACCAGAAAGAAGATAAATGGATTTCACAGTATGAAGCATCCTGGTATGCTACAGTTTAAACCAGGGTCCCTGATATGGCACCCACCAACACTTTTCCTGGCACTTGTCAAGTGTTTTTTGGTGGAGGGGACAGATGGGGCTTTTGCTATTCAGGGGTTCTGATTGGCTGTGCAGTTTTTCTAAAATGTTGAGCTGCGACCACAGCACAAGGATCTTAAACAAGGAGCTTCTGTCTGAAATGTTTAAGAGTTACAACTGGAGTTATGCATAATTTCACTCCTTGATGATTTACAGGTTGCTACATCTTCTGTGGCAGCCATTTTGTGGTTGCACCCACTACCCTGTAAATGAGAATTCCAAAGATGTCCACAAACTCAAAAAGGTTGGGGGCCCCTGGTTTAAAAATATGTAGGCCAGGATCTAAAGAACCTCCCAAATAATTCCGTTCTTTCAAGGAGTTTCTGTTTTTTATTACCAGCCCTCCCCCACCCAGTGCTGCAGTGGAAACTAGGGATGTGTACAAAAAAAGTGCTTTTTTGGGGGGGGGCCATCATGGCAGTGCAACTCGGTCATATAGATGACCCAAATTAGATCAGTTTTTAGTCAGACCAGCTATATCAGTAACCAAATCAGATTGTCTAATTTGTATTTGGCTGAATAATACCCCCAAAAATACTAGCAAGTTATTTTTCAAGTGTTTATTTGGCTCACCCCAAGTTGCAACCATTGTTATAACTTTCCAAATTGGAGGGGGGGTCTGCTGTTCCCAGAAATATGTCAAATACTCTTCAGATCCAAGTCATGAATCTGAAGAACTCTGACTGAAATAAGTAGCTTGAATTGGCATTTCTCATGCTGCTTTTATTGCAAATAAAGTAATTCACCATGACGGATATGAATGAGAGCTTCAGACGTGCACTATGAATCAGACAAAAAAAGCTGCATGTGTGTCTCTTCTTCAGTTGCATTTACACATTGGGTAAATTCAACAATATACACATGCAAAACTATGAGGGAATTTTTCTAAGTTAGTCAATACCTCTTAATAGTCTGCAACAGGCTAAAAAAAAAACTTTAGAAAAAGTTCCTTTGTGAACTCCCTGTTCTCATTTCCTGAAGGAGGAAGGAAGCTAAATATATACATATGGAATGCACAGGAACTGTACAGCCAACGGCAAAGAAATAAGATGTCCAGGAAATGCCCAGCAAACTACATGGAGGCTATAACTCTCACCCAACAATGGCTTATGCGACTCTAAGATGTCAACCAGATGTTAGAGCTGTATTAGAAGACTGACACTCAAAAAAAATCGATGTGCAAAAGGTTAGCATTAGTACCGATAGTGCTAACAGAGCATAGGATACAGCATTTGGAGTTCCTTCTATCTCTAGTACTTCTAGTACTAAAGGGCAGGATAAAATGTACCACACAATTAGATACAATTGGGTATATTCACAATCCTAAAGCAATATGTTAAATTTTTTAATATGCAAATAGCACAATGTTATATGTTAGCTAAATTCTGAATGGTTTTTTGTTGTGAAAGCTGTAAAAGAAGCTTAGGGTTGATAAGAATGTGCTGCACTGTATTTCAAGTTTTCCCAAAATTTTATTCCACCCCAAATAAATCCCCACCACTACAATATTTCCAAAATTTTCAGAATATTTAAATCTCTACTCAGGGCCTTTTCCCCCATTCATGTCTGTTTTGTCCTTTCTTTCAACTTGGTGCTCACAAGATCTCCCTACTATCAAATTTATTTTTAAGACTTTCCTTTTCTTCTTTAGGAGATATGCTTAGCAGAGAGATTCCCCATTATCTTATGTAAATCTCAGCAAGTGACAGGTGCTTTCTTCTTCTTTGAGAAACATTACATTCTACCATATGAAGTGCTGAAATACAAATTCATATATACAATGACAAATTCCAACTCCCTAGATATCATACGATTTTCAATTCACAGCTAATTCAAGAAACAGTAAGCACTATAATTCTGTTACTTAAAACATTACATGTAAACGAGGGACACCTTTTCACAGAAGCAAAGGAAACAGTAAGCTGCAATTTCCATCCAATAAGATGATCACTGAACACACTTAGGCCCCAAACCATACTTGAAATATTAAATAAATTACATTTCATAGGAGAAAACATATTATTAAAGCTTAGCTGGGTAAGTAGGAATGTCACCCATGCCTCTACTCTGAACAGGTGCCTCATAAAAAATTAACATCCACGGAATCGCTTGATGCAGCACTTCTGAGCC
The DNA here is from genome assembly GCF_032191835.1 of Heteronotia binoei. Classification (NCBI taxonomy): domain Eukaryota; kingdom Metazoa; phylum Chordata; class Lepidosauria; order Squamata; family Gekkonidae; genus Heteronotia; species Heteronotia binoei. The sequence continues at coordinate 59,065,176 of NC_083233.1, forward strand.
ATCTCTTTAATTATACATGAATCCATTGCTACCTGCATAAAATAGGCCAAGAGGCACACAGAAATCATCCCTGTCCTGAGATTTCTCAGGTTCCCTTGCCAAGTAAACAATCTGGTATTCATGAAGACATGCATCTTGTAAAGACCCAAGGATGATAATACTGGTATGTTACAGAGAAGGGTAAAACAGCAGCATACTGAAATTCCATAACCACAGTCCCAAATTAATGCAGCAAGAAGCAGCAATTAGGCATTCTGGAATATAATGTCAACTTCACTACAATATATCATTTATTGCCTTTGGGTACTGACCATGCAGATTGCAGATTAAATAGTGTACTGACCTATAACACTGCTTTAAATCAAACTCTCCTGACCATTAAAATACACAGTACACAACACACAAAGAAAGGCATCATTCATAGGATAACAGCACTGAAGAATCTAAGCATCTGAACCAACAGCAGTCATGCTAGTGTTTTAAAAAGGAAGTGTAGATCATGAAGATTCAACTGCATTTTTTTAAAAAAAAATCTTAAAGCAGTTATGTGGCCATATTTTAAGAATGTTGAAAGTCATATATGATGATCTACTAATGTTTTCCCTCTCTTCCTGATGCATCAACACCTACTAGTTTTCTGTGCTTATTTGATAAAGGTACTTTTGCATTGCAGACAAAAGAATTTATGCTGAACCCTAGAACAGAAATAGTTGATCATATCCCAAACTGTTTCAATCATATTTGAAAGAGCATAGGACCCAGCATTAAGTCTAAAGTAATATTCCCATGGTAAATCAAAGGAAATTATGCTGTTTCATTTTCTGCTATAATAATTTTCAGAATAAAACAATCCTATGAAAAGTTATAGTCTACAAATCACCTAAGACTGAACCAAATGTTTGTGAAATTTGATTTTTACTGTGAAAGTTCAATCAGGGAACATGTGGAACTGTTTTTATTTTTAAAATCCCCCCCCTTTTTTGGCCTGTTTTTTCATTCCTGCTCATAGCTACTGTTCTTTTCCAATGTATTGCTGCTTCAGAGGCAGAAGAAAGAGAATATATCATTATTGCCCAGGCACTTGAGCCATCACATTTTGCTTTGCCACATTATGTTGGCAATTCCACTGTATTAACACTGTTCATTTGCTTCAATATAATAACTGTAGTCATATAGTGTTATGCATAAAGTGGGTGGGGAAGAATGATCCAGCCCAGTCAAGCCAGGCTCAGGTGACCCAAGCACATAGGCTGGTCATGAATGGATCTCATATTTACTCTAGCCAGAATAACCTGTTGGTTGTCAAGAAGGGCACACCTACCCCTAGAGGCTAGAAAATGCCTACTGCTTTATAACTCTTCTACAGAGTTTACTGAACAGCTTCGTGGGAGGAAAGCAAAATTTTAAAAGATACCCTAAAAACCAGGGGGGGCAACAGAATAGATATTTAATGAATTGAGAGATTATTACCATGGATTTGAAAGATTATTACCACAAATTATGCAGGGGTGGCCAAAGGTAGCTCTCCAGATTTTTTTTGCCTACAATGGCTGGGGCTGATGCGAGTTGTAGGCAAAAAAACATCTGGAGAGCTACCATTGGCCACCCCTGAATTATAGGAAACACCTCCCTATTTCTAAAACATTTCAAGGATTTGAACACAGATCAGTGAAGTTTACATTGCAGAATCATTCGGTCATCGTGTTTTGGGACTCTTCATCTGGATATTTTAGCTCAATAGATACTTCAGTTTACAAACATCTATAATTCAAAGCACAAGTATATTCACATCTAATTCATTTCTAACCTAATACCTCCTAAATTTAAAACCTTTGCACATCTTTGCACATACGAAGTCTGAAGACAAAGTAATGCAGAAAAGAAGTCGAGTTGCCACTTGCCAGATTCTCTTGTCCCTTCATCAAGGGAATTTGGGGAGCAGTCCAGGGGTGACAAGGACATTGCGCAATGGACTGTCAACCAGAAGTGATGCCATTGCATCAGTAACACCAGGGGCAATGCTCTGGTTTTGGGACAAAACTCTATGGTAAATTTGCTCTTAAACCATAGAATTTTGCCCAAAAACCAGAGTGTCCTCTATGTGATGACATCACTGCTGGATGATGTCATCGCACTGGGGACAATGCATGATGACACCCCTGTTTAAAGGCGGGGTTCCCTGCTGGCCAACTAGTCCACAGCAGGGAGAAGCCCCGAAAACCAGAGGATCCCCTGCTCAGACCTGGGGACTGGCAACCCTAATTTCATCAAAAAAATCAGCAAATTCTAAGATGGAGGGAGGTAAAGAAAAGACTTACTGTGCAGCTCACGATGTATCACATCTACTAAGTTTGGTTCATCTCCCCACCAGAAAATCCATAACTCCTTACAATCCGGCTTGACATCACGACGCCAGACACACAGCAGATTGGCCTGCAGACAGCGGATGAAGCTCAGAAGAATTGGATCATCTTGAGCAGGGGCTGAGATAATAGGGCCACAGTCTCCATGGCCTTCAAAGTTATACCTACGCCACTTGATGCCTGTGAGTTCCGCCTGCAGGAAACAAAATTGAAATTGAAACGCTTTTAGGAAAATTTCCATATACATTCAGTTTCAGGCAAAAATCTTAAATCGCCAGATTTTATTGCAGTGCAATTGCACGTTGACCTTGGTGCTCCAGGACAGAGAAGAGCTGTTTAGTAAGTTTTACACACCTATAGAAAGATTAGCATACATTGTTAAGAGCTCCTTTAGTATGCATTTTAAGAGCTATTTACTTAATTATAGTTTTTAAGAGTTAGATTCATTGTTTCAGGGAGGGTAAGTAGTTTAAGTACCAAACTTGTTGATGATTAAAGTATTTTTTTTTGTTTTATCATGTTTTAAAATCCTGAATCAATACTTGATCATCAATTAACCAAGCTATTTTTAGACAGAAATGCCCATTCCTACCTTATACTAAAATCAATGGAACAAGAGCTTTGCTTTGAATGGACTGTTCCTTATAATAGTTCATTTTTTTTAAAGCAGGCCATATTAGAGCTCCTCATTAAAATTTCAATACCTCTTTAGAAGTAAAAGAGTATTGGTATTTATGTAGCACAGGTTCAAGGTTAATCCTGCACAAAATGAATAGGGGGAAGCTTTAAAAAAAATTAGGCATATTTCCATACAACAGAACCCTTTTTTAGAACTTACCATGCTTTGGAGATATAGGTAGATTTTTGTGTAACAAAGAAGCCACAGAAACAGGCACATGAAAACCAAAATATCAAGCAACTGTGGTTTTATTTTCAGGGGCATGTTGCTATTGACAGTGCTGATTCGATCAGTGAGTCCACTAAAATTCCAAAAATGACTGCTGCAAACAGTCCCTCGACAAGCTATGACAGCCATTTAGTTCATTACAAAATGGAAACAGAGACTCTCTTAAACTACTTGACATTAATAAAAACGGGGGGGGGGGGGGTTAATTCAGTTCAATTTATACCATTATGACCTATTCTGAAATTGCATCTTTAAACCACTTGGTTTCATAAAGCTTCTTCATCAATTTCCAAATACATGCAGCTGTTACTGGCATACACAAAACTAAAAACACAGGATTACTACACAGACTGTTCACATTTTTAAAAAAAAAAATGTAATATCAGAAATCTTGATCATTAGAGACTACTCACTCTGTTCGAAAGTACAAAATACATTTCAAAAATCATTTGGCATATTAGGGAAAACAAAAAGCAGTTCCCTTGTTTCAACAGCAAACAAACATTCAAGCTCCACTTATCTATATTCTGCCTACTGATGGAGACAAATTGTGAAACAGACAAATGAAAATTCACGTGCATTCATCCTAATTCATTATGTGAATTATTAAATTGGTACATCTAATGGCTCCATTCCCTTGTGCCTGGCGTATCTACCATGTTTTTCATTTGCTCAAATTTAGAAAGAGTTAAGAGCAAGATATTAAGACAATATAAAACAAAGAAATTCAAGGTAGTAAAATTCCTACCATCACCAGTGAGCACAGTAGATTTAATTATCTTAGTATGACCACAGTACTAAAAGAACAGAGACAGCTCTAGTGTAGCCCCAGGGGCTACCATCTCATCTCCTCCCATCTCAAGACAGGCATTTCAGGCAGCAGCGAGGCAGGGTACAATATATTTCCAATTCTAGAGCATAACAAAATAGTGTTAACTATATCTGTCCACATGTCAGGCCTGTCTCCCAATAATATCCCCTACACAAGTCTTGGGGCAAAAATCCCTAATACAAATCTTGGGGCAAAAATGGAACTTTAGTCCAATGTACTCATGATTCACAGTTCAGTACAATATATCTTTGACAAGAGAAAAAGATGGAAGGGTGGCAAGTGTTTAACCAGCAAATAACTTTATAGCCCTGTCCAAGATACAGAAAGCAATTCAGAAAATTCAAGTTCAAAATATAAGACATGAAGTAAAATGATGGTAAATTGTATACACTTATAAATAAATCCTAGGGAGTAACTGCATTACTTTTCTGTTAGCTGTATGCTTGGTTTTAAGTTATTTCAAATTGTGCTCCTCCTACTTTCAGACCCAAGCAAAAATCAACCCAGAGGAAGGAGATGGGTGAGGGCTGCCCATGAAAGGGACCAAAAAGTGAAGCAGCATAAATGGGGAAGGAGTTTCCGTTCGGAAGGGATCTGTATCTAAGCTGGATACAAAGAGAAGGACCAACTGGCAGTAGGGTAGACTGGTCTAGAACAGAGAATAGAAAAGGAAAAGCTAACAAACAATGAATGGATGAAAACGGGTTAAGATCAAGAAGGAAAACAAAATGGGAAAGAGAAACATACTCCAGCTGTCTTGAATAGGAGGGGTTCAGTGCTTTCATGTTTATGGTGGAAGAACATTCTGGAGGGGAACCGAATACAAAAATGAAGGGTTTGAGATGCTCTTCTTATTCACCTGAGTACCACTGGAAGACATCTGCTACTGACCGTCTTTGGTGCACAATTAGCATCTGCACTGACACTGCATCAAAGCTCCATAACCTGGCTACTCACTGGTACACATTTGGTTATGTTCAGAGTGAAGCAGTTTTTAGAATTAAAAACAAGAGCCGCCACTGAGGTTGAGTCCAGGATTTCTGGCTGTGATAAGATCGTTCAATCCTCCTAACATTCATGAGAGCATTTGACAGTGCCCAAGAAATGGGGTGGAGGGAATATCCAAAATGTTTTTGCAAATCAACTTTACAGATAATACCAAATTATTCAGGATGATGAAAACAAGTCAGATTGTAAAAAGCTATAGGAGGATCTCTCTCATTTGGGAGTGTGGATCATCACATGGCAAATGAAGTTCAATGTGGGTAAATATAAGGTGAGGCGTAACTGGCTGAGACCACAACTGAAAGAGAACTTGGGCGTGTTGAGGAAAGGTAAATGAAATATTAACTCAGTGTTTGGCAGAAGAGAAAAAAAGCAAACTCCACACCAGAATTATTAGGAAAGGAATGAAAATAGCATAGTCAATTTTGTTATGCCCTTTTATATAAAACTAACGTGCAGCCTTTATTTGGAATACTGTCACTATTCTGTTCTGCTGGGATAAGAACATAAGAGAAGCCATGTTGGATCAGGCCAGTGCCCCATCCAGTCCAACACTCTTGTGTCACAGTGGCCAAAAAAGAAAGGAGGTTCACAAATGGGGCTAGAAGCCCTTCCACTTTGCCCACCCCCACCCACCTACGCACCAAGAATACAGAGCATCACTGCCTCAGACAGTTCCAATAATATGCTATGGCTAATAGCCACTGATGGACCTCTGCTCCATATTTTTATCCAAACCCCTCTTGAAGGCTATGCTTGTAGCCGCCGCCACCTCCTGTGGCAGTGAATCACCCTTTGGGTGAAGAAGTACTTCCTTTCATCCGTTCTAACCCTACTGCTCAGCAATTTCATTGAATGCCCACGAGTTCTTGTATTGTGAGACAGGGAGAAAAGTACTTCTTTCTCTACTTTCTCCATCCTGTGGATAATCTTGTAAACCTCTATCATATCACCCCGCAGTCGATGTTTCTCCAAGCTAAAGAGCCCCAAGCGTTTTAACATTTCTTCATAGGGAAAGTGTTCCAAGCCTTTAATCATTCTAGTTGCCCTTTTCTGCACTTTTTCCAATGCTATAATATCGTTTTTGAGGGGCGGTGACCAGAATTGTACACAGTATTCCAAATGAGAACGCACCATCGATTTATACAGGGACATCATGATACTGGCTGATTTGTTTTCAATTCCCTTTCTAATAATTCCCAGCATGGTGTTGGTCTTTTTTATTGCAATCGCACACTGTCTTGACATTTTCAGTGAGTTATCTACAGTTACCACAAGATCTCTCTCTTGGTCAGCCTCTGCCACTTCACAACCCATCAACTTGTATTTGTAGCTGGGATTTTTGGCCCCAATATGCATTACTTTGCACTTGGCCACAATGAACCTCATCTGTCACGTTGACGCCCACTCACCCAGCCTCAAGATCCCTCTGGAGTACCTTACAATCCTCTTTGGTTCTTACCACCCTGAACAATTTAGTATCATCTGCAAACTTAGCCACTTCACTGCTTACTCTCAACTCCAAATCATTTATGAACAAGTTAAAGAGCATGGGATCCAGTACTGAGCCCTGCGGCACCCCACTGCTAACCATCTTCCACTGCGAAGATTGCCCATTTATACTCACTCTCTGTTTCCTATTAATTAGCCAGTTTTTGATCCACAAGAGGACTTGTCCTTTTACTTCATGACTCTCGAGCTTACTAAAGAGCCTTTGATGAGGAACTATCAAAAGCTTTCTGGAAGTCAAAGTAAACAACATCTATTGGGTCCACATGTTTGTTCACCCCCTCAAAGAACTGTAACAGGTTAGTGAGGCAAAATCTTCCCTTACAGAACCCATGCTGAGTCTTCCTCAATAACTTGTGTTCATCAATGTGGCTACTCATTCTGTCCTTGATAATGCTTTCTACCAACTTTCCCGGTATTGAAGTCAGACTGACTGGCCTGTAATTTCCCGGATCTCCTCTGGAACCCTTTTTAAAGATGGGGGTGACATTTGCTACCTTTCAGTCCTCAGGAACGGAGGCAGATTTCAATGAAAGATTACATATATTTGTCAGAAGATCCACAAGTTCAACTTTGAGTTCTTTCAGAACTCTTGGATGCATGCCATCAGGACCCGGTGACTTATTAGTTTTTAATTCCTCTATCAGTTGTAGGATCTCCTCTCTTGTCATCTCAATCTGTCTCAGGTCTTTCAACACCCCTTCCAAAATTAGTGGTTCTGGACTGGGCAAACACTTCTCATCTTCCACAGTGAAGACTGAGGCAAAAAATGCATTCAGCTTCTCAGCTATTTCCCTATCCTCCTTCAGTAATCCTTTTACCCCTTGGTCATGCAAGGGCCCCACTGCCTCCCTAGCTGGTTTCCTGCTTCTAATATATTTGAAGAAATTTTTATTGTTGGTCTTTATGTTTTTTTCAATATGCTCCTCATGGTCCATTTTTGCCTGCCTGATCACAATCTTGCATTTGTTTTGCCACAGCCTGTGTTCCCTTTTATTAATCTCACTTGGACTAGCGTTCCACCGCTTAAAGGAATCCTTCTTACCTTTTACAGCTTCCGTAACTTTGTTAACCATGCAGGCCTTTTCTTATACCTGTTTGTGCCTTTCCTAACTTGTGGTATATATTTTATCTGAGCTTCTAGGATTGTAGTTTTAAATAGCCTCCAAGCTTCCCCAAGGGTTTTGACTGCATTTACCTTTCCTTTCAGTTTCCTCTTCACATGCCTCCTCATCTCAGAGAATTTACCTCTTTTAAAGTTAAAAGTGGTTGTGGTGGTCTTTTGGGGCAACTCCCTATTTATACAAATAACATTATGGTCACGGGTCCCAAGCGGTGCAATCACTTTTACATCTCTCACCAGCTCTTGGGCATTACTTAGGACCAAATCCAGGATCGCCCCACCATTGGTAGGTTCTGAGACCATCTGCTTCATAGCACAATCACTGACAGTGTCTAGAAACACAATCTCTTTCTCTCGACCAGAACACATATTGACCCAATCAATCTGTGGGTAGTTAAAATCACCTATTATGACACAGTTTTTACGTTTAACCACTATCTTTAATCCTTCCATCATATTATAATTGACCTCTATATTTTGATTTGGTGGGCGATAACAAACTCCCATAGTTAAATTTCCTTTTGGGCCCTTTATTTCAACCCAAAGCATTTCTAGAAGGGAATCTAATTCTCTGACCTCAGCCTTACTGGACTGTATACCCACTCTGACATACAGAGCCACCCCACCTCCAACTCTTCCCTCCCTATCCTTCTGATATAACTTTTATCCAGGAATCACCGTGTCCCACTGATTCTCCTCATTCCACCAAGTTTCTGAAATTCCCACAATGTCTATGTTTTCCCCCAACACTAAACATTTTTTCTGGTCACTGCAACTCAAAAACAATACTGCAGAACTGGAAAAAAGTATAAAGGAGGGCAACCAGATTATTAGGGGCTTGGAGCACCTTTCCAATGAGGAAGGGTTACAGAATCTGGGAATTTTCAGTCCAGAAAAAAAGATGGCTAAGGGAAGACATAATCGAAGTTTATAAAATTGTGCATGAGGTGGAGAAAGTGGATAGGCGGCGCTTTCTCTCTCTCTCTCCCATTATACTAGAACTCAAGAGCATTTAATAAAATTGTTGGGAAATGGGTTCAGAACAAACAAAAGGAAATATTGCTTTATTCAATAAGTAATTAAATTGTGGAATTTACTGCCAGGGGAAGTAGTAATGGGCATAAGCATAGACAGCTTTAAAAACAGACCGCAAATTCATGGAATACAGGTCCATCAATTGTTACTAGCCATGGTAACTGAAGGGAACCTCCTTATCAAGAGGAAGCAAACTTATGAATACCAGTACCAAGAGGCATCTGCAGGAAAGAACCTTAGTCTCCATGCTGGTCTGATCCCACCTTATGGCATGAACTTCAGTCTGCTTGAAATGTTTTTGAGATTTGGTCCCACTAAGAAGCCAATATAGTTTGGATAAAAAAACATTCAAAACACAATATGGTACCTAGAACACATCATCCTTTGGCTTTTGTAATTCTATTCATCAAATGAGCATTGTTCTACTCCTAAAGGAACTATGGAATATACTCTCAGATTGGAGACAAAATAATTTCAGCAGGAGTAAGACTAGTATACATTGGGATATAATGTGTAAATTCTTTGCTTCTGCATTAGGCATATATTTATACTGTACACTGTATGTTGGCTTTGGACCACAAACCATATGATATGAACCTGTAGATGAGACATGTTTGGTTTTTATATACTTTATTTACATTATGTGAATCTTTATAGTGGTCTGAACAGCTGTTGGTGTGTTGGTTTGTCTTCCGGGACGCAACTGGTTTGCCAATGTGTGAAACAGGATGCTGAATTAGATGGACCACTAGTCTGCCCCAGCTCTTCTTATGTTCTTATGGTTCTGGTGGCTGGTGACTGAATGTGAATGGAGGAGATCGAGACTTGGATCTGTCAACTTTAGCCAGGAGACTGGCTGATGGGAGTTATCTTGTGAAGATGTTTTGGAGGTTTAAACCAAAGAGCTTGATTGATGTTCTCCTGTAGTTTTCAGGCAGTTGACTACTTCCACTTGGTAGAGACTGAGAACACTTCCTGCCTTAAGAGTCTGTTTTTAATATCAAACTTGGTGCACTTCCTCACACATAGGCATCTAAAGGCCAAATGATCTCGACATGCAATTGAAACATATCTCAACATGGGAGACACTATGCAATAATATCTAGGAACAATAGTTTTTTAAAAAACTTGCATTCCCATATGAACCCCCCTGGGCTCTGAGGTCTGCTGCTCAACATCTCCTCATAGTCCCTGGTCCTAAGGATGCCCAGCTGGTTTCAACAAGGGCCAGGGTCTTTTTGGTCCGGGCTCCTACCAGGTGAAATGATCCTGCTGGAGATCCAGGCCCTGTGGGACTTATCAAGGGTTTGCTGGGCCTGTAAGACGGAGCTCTTCCGCCAGGGTTTTAATTAATCCAGTGGGTGTCCTTGATAGCCATCATATTCCCCAGCATTTCACCATTATGGTGTTATGCTATGCTGTCAGCCATCAGCCGCATGCTATTTACCACCTATGTCTGTAAGATTGTTTACTGTGCTGCTCCTGTTTTGTAACGCCTGTTTTTATGATATTATTTTAACTTTGTTGTTTTACTGTTGTAAGCCACCCGGAGCCTGTTTGTGGGATAGGGCAGGATATAAATCTAAAAAATAAATTAAGCAGAAGCGTCGAATGTGTAAGTCTTTCAGCCAACAAGCAACCCAAAAATTTTACTACTTTTAAAGATAATCACAGGGAATACGTAGAGAAGACACTACAAGGTAGGCAAGGTGACAAAGGACATACAACCGCCTTTCCCTTTTGCATTACTGTTACAAAATTTCCATCTCAGGGAAGTCAACAGGCATGAGACCACTGTTAAACAATGTCCTTGGAAGAAGACAAGACAGCATATAAGGTGCTTGAAAACAATAACTACTCCTAAGAGCTAGAAAGGAAAAAAGTGAAAGTGGGATCTGAGAAGAATATCTAAACACATAGAGCTCTGCCACTGAGCCACTCTGATCATGCAGGGAAACATCACCCCAACCCTATCGTCCCTCAGCTCAACGTGTAGCTAACCATTCTCACAAACCAGTCATCAACTGGACTGTATATTTTAACTTTCCCAAGCCATTCAATTTATAACCTGTCAAATAATTTGAGGGGATCGTCACACATGCACCCTCATTCCTTTAGTCAGTACAAAACTTCTTCACATGCTTCTCCAATATTATATAGCTTGCCCTAAAGAGCCACTGGTAGTAACACAGTGCTGTGATACACTAAAGTGTTAGCACTTTAAATTTTAGGAATTAGGTTTTAGTACTGTGCTAAGTAAGACTTATTTATTTACTAATCAATTAGGAAAGATTTTAGTGATCTGGATAATTAGGAACCAAGGACGGGGGTGGGCTGGGGATCTGTGCTGTTTATGTAAATTAGTCGGTTGAACTTAACAATAACCATCAAAGAATAGGCTTGGGATGACCGGTCAGGGGATTTCAGTGCTCCTGGGGAGGGGAAGATATGACGGTGGGAATGGACGGAGATATGAGAGAAGGAGACAGAGACAAAATAGTGCTCGGCCCCCTTCTAGTCTACTTCCCATCCCAACGGTGACAAGTAGGGGGACCAAGAGAATTTGCCCGCGTCCGACACTGGTGCTATGCAACGCCAGGTCTATAAATAATAAGACCGAGACCATCAAGGACTTCCTGCTTCGGCAGGATGCAGACCTGGCTTGCGTGACCGAGACCTGGGTTCAAGAGGGAGAGACAACGGCACTCTCCCAGATGACTCCCCCAGGTTACTCGGTCTTCCACCAGTCGCGGATTAGCGGGCGGGGGGGCGGGGTGGCGGTATTCATGCGGGAGGCTTACTCCTTCCGGGCCCTCCCGGCCCCAAAGATCGATGGTGTTGAATGTGTCGGCCTTGTGTTGGATGTCGGGGAGAGGTTGGCGATCTGGCTGGTGTACCGCCCGCCTAACGCACCGGCCAGCGCCTTACCATCCCTGATGGAGGCGGTGTCCGGCTGGGCGTTGGAGTACCCAGGGCTTCTGGTCCTGGGTGACTTCAATGTCCACGCCGATGACGCGGCGTCCACTAAGGCGATGGACCTAGTGTCTTCCATGGCGACACTGGGACTCTCCCAATTTGTTACGACTCCCACGCATCAGGCTGGACACACATTAGATCTGATCTTTGCGGCCGGGATTAAAGTGAACGAAATCGCGACGGAGGCGATACCATGGTCGGATCACTTAGCCCTCAAGGCTCGTATGGAGACGCTACCACAACCCTGTAAGGGCGGAGAGCCTATTTTGGCTCGCCCGCGGAGCCTGATGGACCCGGAACGGTTCCAAACAGCTCTTCGGGATCCTTGGCCCCCTTGCGATTCCCTTGATGCCCTGGTTGATGCCTGGCAAGACCGGCTATCTGGGGCAATCAACGAGATCGCACCCCGACGTCCTCTGCGCCCTCGTTCAAGGCTGGCTCCCTGGTATACCCTGGAGCTACGCCGGTTGAAACAAGGACTCCGACGACTAGAGAGGCAGTGGCGGCGCACTCGTGGCGAAGCGGCGAGAACATCCTACAGAACGTTTATGAGGTCGTATGAGATGGCAGTCAAGACCGCGAAGAAGAAGTACTTCGCGGCCAAGATTGCGTCTGCAAATTCGCGCCCGGCACAATTGTTTAAAATAATTGGACATTTAACTACACTGCCCCAGGGCAGACCAAACGTCAGAGAATTAGAAATAGGCTGTGAGGCTTTTGCGAAATTTTTTGCAGACAAAATCACGTCGCTCCGCCAGGACCTGCCCATCACCTTAGATACAGCACATGAGCCCGAGGCCCCTTGCCTGTCTTCTGATTTAACTCTGGATCATTTCGACCCGCTCAGCCTGGAGGAAGTTGACGGAATTCTCTCCTCTGCGCGCCCCACAACTTGTGATTTGGACCCATGCCCCTCCTGGCTAATTAAATCCTGCCTGAGGGAGCTTGAATGTCCTCTACGGGACATCATAAACAGATCCCTCTCGGAGGGGCGCTTTCCATCATCCCTGAAAGAGGCTTTGGTCCGACCCCTCTTGAAAAAAAGTACAGCAGACCCGGCCGAATTGGCAAACTACCGACCGGTCTCTAATTTACCGTTTTTAGGTAAAATGATAGAGAGGGCAGTGGCGTCGCAGTTGCAGAGTTTTCTGGATGACGCTTCCATCCTAGACCCTTGCCAGTCCGGCTTTCGCCCGGGTCATGGGACGGAGACAGTACTGGTCGCCCTGGTAGATGATCTCCAACGGCATCTGGATCGGGGCGGTGTGGCGGTGCTGATGCTGTTAGATCTGTCGGCCGCGTTCGACACGGTCGACCATCGGCTACTGACCCGCCGCCTCGCCGATATAGGGGTGAGGGGGTCTGCCTTACAATGGCTCTCCTCCTTCCTCGAGGATCGGGGACAAAGGGTGGCAATTGGTGGCGAGCGGTCCCGGAGGCGCACACTGGATTGTGGAGTGCCTCAAGGGGCAGTTCTCTCACCAATATTATTCAATATCTATATGCGCCCTCTTGCCCAGATTGCCAGGAGATATGGACTTGGGTGCCACCAATATGCAGATGACACCCAACTCTATCTGCTGATGGACGGCCGGCCTGGCTGCGTCCCTGAAAATTTAGACCGGGCCTTGCAGGATATGGCAATGTGGTTGAGGGGGAGCGGGCTGAAATTGAATCCAGCGAAGACAGAAGTCCTTTGTCTGGGTCGGGGCGCCCGGGAAGGGGAAATACCTCTCCCGGTCTTCGACGGGGCGCCGCTGAAAGCGACGCACCGGGTTAGGAGTCTGGGAGTTTTACTGGAGCCTTCTTTATCAATGGAGGCCCAGATTGCAGCCACTTCCAAGTCAGCCTTTTTTCACCTGAGGCGGGCAAGGCAGTTGGCTCCCTTCCTAGAGCGCCAAGACCTGGCAACGGTACTTCACGCAACGGTCACCTCGAGACTGGATTACTGTAATGCCCTCTACATGGGGCTGCCTCTGTACCGAACCCGGAAGCTGCAGCTGGTGCAGAACGCAGCGGCCAGACTGTTGTTGGGGCTCCCTAAATGGGAGCACATACAGCCTGGGCTGCGTGAGCTGCACTGGCTGCCAGTTACATACCGGATTTGTTACAAAGTGCTGGTCATTACCTTTAAAGCCCTATATGGTCGAGGACCTGTCTACCTTAGGGACCGTCTCTCCCCATACGAACCCCAGAGAGCACTGAGGTCAGCTGGAAAAAACTTGTTGACCACCCCCGGACCGAAAGAGGTGAAGCTGCAATGCACCCGTAACCGGGCCTTCTCCTCTGCAGCCCCGAACCTATGGAACCAACTTCCAGAGGAAATGCGGGCCCTGCGGGACCTTGAACAATTCCGCAGGGCCTGCAAGACCTTCCTCTTCCGACTGGCTTTCGCTGACGAAGAAAGAAATTGCTAATGATTACCGCCATTATAAAAGCACAATTAGCATTAGCACTTTTATCAACTTAATTAAGTGATTTTAAACTTATCAGAATTTTTAATGTTTAATGTTAATGTAACCTTGTCTTTTGTATAAGGGAAATTGAATGATGTTGTTAGCCGCCCTGAGCCTGCTCTGGCGGGGAGGGCGGGATATAAATAAAATTATCTATCTATCTATCTATCTAGAGATCACATGCACAGGTCTCCAGAGGCACACAGAAAGGGCTATACATGTGGAGAAAATATGGTTCGTCATTCAGGTTTTCAAGAGTAACTACTGCTCTCCCCAAGACAGCCACATAGTAACAAATCACATGACTACGGTGCACTGTCTGGCACTGAGTGTCCTGTTCGCTGAAGCATTTTTTTCCCAATCCATTCCCTCATTTCCTCTCTAGACAGCATCACACTGCTCTTTTTGTCCAACAGCACCTCCTTCACTAAATTCTGTCAGATATTATTCTTGTGTGGGGTTTTTTTTCAATTTGAGCTACCAAGAATTGAACACAGGACTTTTTTGCATACAAGCTGCACCTCCACCATTGAACTATGGCTTCTTCCCAATCTACTTAATACCACATTCTGCTTAATATCACTCCAGTGTGCCGTGTCAGTATCCTCATACCTCAGTATGATTCTGAATGAAGCGAAGTACAGCAGCACGGCAAACACCTATGTTGCCTGCAGCACCTAAGCAAAATGCAAGATAAAAATCACAAAAGTCCACCCCTTCATCTTTATGGTCATATTGAAACTTAAGCCCCAGGAATAAAGCTACACTTTCAAAATCCTAACCTCAAGCAAAAGTGAACCTCTACATAATTGCACCACTCAGTTCCCCTACAGCTCCTTGACAAGCAGTTAGCCCACCTCCACTGAAAGGTTATTCATGACTTCAGATTTTAATGCTGATACTGCAATCAACACAGTATTGACCTAACCAGGTTCCATCATCATATGAATAACAAAGTTCAATATTCTAGCTGAACAGAAGTACCTTACAGCTTCACACATTGTCAAAATAATTTCAGAACTGACAAGAGTCTTTCCATGCCTTTGTACTTTAAGAAACCTCTTCCAAATTCTTCTAACCACTACACAGACAAATCCTATAAGCACTCTATGATGTTGTTACTGCCAATTTAAGCCAAAGCTGAGCGATGTGATCACATTACAGAATACATCATAATTTTCCCACAAAATGCTGTATCAGTAGTTTGGAAACATGAGAATTCATAGTATTTTAGCTTCCATCTGGCTCATTCTACTCAGAAAAAAGGGGAGGGGGACACAGTTAAGATGCTTGCTAAGTGCTTCATGCAGCCAACCAACATAACTTGCTAGAAGGAGACTGAAGGTACCACTGTAGAAAGCCCAGGGGCAAATCTTCACATTGACCACTGACTGTTATTTGCACAAAGACCACTGCCTCAAAGGACTTAAATCCACCTAAGCAGCACTGATATCATCTCCTGGAAAGCAATAATAATAATAATAATAATATTTTATTTATATCCCGCCCTCCCCGCCGAAGCAGGCTCAGGGTGGCTACAAGGAAATGGGTTCATTTTATGTAAGATTTTTAAAAGGCCAATAAAGGTAAAATTCAAACAAAATTTGTACATCACGGCAAGTCAAAATGCACATAAACATAGTACAATATCTATTTGGCTGTGGAAGGCATGACTTTACCATTAAAATAATGCTCAAACACTATTAACTTCGGCCTAGGATGAATGGTTAATGTAACTCTTTTCCAAATGGATAAAAAGAAATATGCCTGCAACTCCCTGCTATCCACTTGTCATTATGACAATGAAGATGTACTCAACTACCACTTTAATATTTCCATCAAGCTAAATTCTAGGTAGAATCAAGTTCTTCCTACTGGTACAGAAAAGCTACCAATATAAGGAGTGCTGCCACAATAGAGAACTGCCACTTAGATAGCTGTGCATTTGGTGCAGTAATTATATTTGCCATGAATACATAGATATTTCCAGCAGCAGACATGTAAAGCATGAATAGTAAGATCACAAAATTCATGCACAGCAATGCATGAGATCCCAACTAGAGAGATACAGTAATGTTAAATTTTCTCCTGCAGGGCAAAACACAGCTGTGGGTTATTGCAGCAGGAAAAACTACCACAAGGTTTGAGCCTTTTCAAATCCTTGTACTAGATTTCCTTGCCTACTATAGCCTCCATGGCTGCATCGGTAAAAGATGTCTGGGTGTATTAAATACAATGATCAGCCATATGAAGTCTGACCCTAAAAGATTTGCTAGATATACAGCAGCTAATCAATTGGCTATGGGAAGCATTTGCATACACACACATAGAGCCCCAGGTTTATTATGCTACAACTGTCCAGCACAAATTGACGTGTCACTGAAAGAGTAGCTAACGTCTAATGATTTCACAGTATCTAAAAAATTACCCCCAAGAGACCACTGTGATGCATCAATTGAACTTTTGCCTCAGCTGGTCCCCAATCATACTTTCAAGCAAGACCCACCAATCACGCCCAGTCCATCAAGGCTTTTCTTATAGAAACTTTTTTCCCCTCAAAACCAGCCACAGGTAGGTCACAAACAGAAGCAGTATGGGACTTAACAGACTAGATAGAAAGATTCAACATATTAGAGTGATATTCTGCCTGTATTGTCTGCTAATGTTCTACATTTTAACCCAAGCAGAATTACTTCCAGTTAATTTTAAATTACCCAAAACATGTGTACAAACTAATAATTTTGACAAGCAAGCAAAACCTGACATAGACAAGAATAAAAATTCACCAAGTGTACAAATTAAAAGTAGAATTGTTTTTGTTTGGAAGAAACTTCTTTTTTTCTTAATAGTGCCTATTCTTATAAGCTTCTAACAGTTAACTCACAAACAAAATGATTCAGAGACATTTTACAACAGACTTTAGACAACAACTAAAGAAAGTATTATTCAAGAAGATTCAGTAAGTGATTCCTAAATACTATTATTCTGATCCTGGACTATAACCATGCTCAGCTGCTTGCCCAATTTTAATTACTCATAGTTTCTATGTTTTGCTTATAAGTTTTCATTTTACTGTTGTAATGGTACCAAAATACATTCTAAATCATATTGAGGCTTCAGCAAATGACATGGTATAAGCATTTTAATAAATAACAAAGGAAAGAAAGCAGCATATGTTTAGGGAAAAGTTAAACCTTTCAGTGACAAACTTCACAGCAAGATGGGAGATAATAGTACATACAAAACTGTGTTTAGGAATCAACAGTACTGTGTCAGAATTATTGATATATGTAATTCTGAACATAATCCCAGATTGCAGATTTTTTTAAAAAATCCACCCAATGGGGGTATATACAGAGAAGGGGTGTGCTTTTTCTGCAAACCCAGGAAAATCCCTAGGTTTCCAGAAAAATCCTGTCTATAGATAGATACAGACCTATCTATCTATACATCTAGATACAGAGGTACAAATATAGATACAGAGATATAGATATCCTCAAACTACAGAAATGAAGTCATTCCAAATAAAAACCCTGATAGATACCACACAAGATCACAAACAACATAACAAGGAAGATTTTAAAAGCATGCAACTAAGGGAAAGAAGCAGAGGCTGAAGAAGGGTGGAGACAGGACAATGACTGGAAGTTTAAGGGAAGGGGAATGATAAGGTGATCAGAGGTGACAAGATGAAGACAACCAAAGCTACAGAACACTTGGAGCCATCCAAACACAATCAGGAGGGCACTGGACTTGTGGAAGGGTTGAAACAGAAATGCATCCTCCACATTTTCTGCCTCAAAACTCTTTCCACTGCCCATGACCTCATGGGGGAATGGGGGGAAAGTCTGCCTTAGCCCTCTTCCCCCATTAGCAAGTGGCAATGGCAACAGCAGCCAGAGGCTCAAAGCAGAAAGCACAGATGAATTTTCTGCTTTAACTGTCCTTTCCCTTTGATGTTCAGTTGATTAGCAGTCTGACTAGCAAGAGGACTGGAGAGAGGAAAGGAGGCCCACAGAGGGTTGAGATGGGAGAAACTGGAGGGGGCAGAAGGTATTTCCCTCCCCCATCAATCTGACAGAGCCTCCCATTTGTTGTTATAAATAATTTCTATCTGCATGTATCAATGAGATTTGAGTTCCATTGGGGAGTAGAACTATTTTAAAAAAGAGCAGCTGAGTTAAAAATTGAAAGAAAGGGTGGAGAATTTCGCAGGTGCAGGTGATGGGGTCACCAGAAGTCAACCATGACTTCCAGGCACTCACACACATACATAAACACATACACAAAATACACACACCAGAAAGAGAAGAAAGGTTGTAAAAATACAGTAAGTTGATACTGAATATTCTCCTAGTGGCTAGGCTAATAATTTTGCCACTTTGTTCTATCTCAAGGGGAGGAGGACACTCTAATATGCTTGGGGTTCCTCTTCCTACAATCCCTGAAGGAAGGGAATTGATTGCACTTTCCATCTCCTGGGGGAGGAGGAACCCACCCTCAGTCTTCTTCCAACCTCAGCCTGAGAGAGCAGTGGAAAGAGTTCCTGAGATTTTCCTTTAAGCAGCTCCTTTGGTTGCACTGTTTTTATCTTTCCACTGTGTGTCTTTTCCTTTGTTTAAAAAGCAAACTTTGTTTGTTCTTCTGGACTCATCTTCCTTGAGGCTGGTTTGCCTTTTGCCCACTGCTACAGTCACAGCAATGGTCTCCAACCATGGGACCTCCTCCAAGGGAGAGTTGGGGAAAGTGATCCCCAAGCAACGGAGTAGGAAATCCCTGCAAACCCACTTGGCTAGCAGTCCTGCCAAGGCAGAGCTTCTGGAGAAAGCCACAGGACGTGAATTGCCTGGCTTGGATCATGAAGACGACTCAATTTTGGGCACCAAAACTGAACCCTCAACTGATCAGCCAGAATAGCCTATATCAGCTCACCAGGCCTGCTCAACACAGCCTTCTGCAGCCCCCAGTCAGAGCGGTGAGTGGAAGGGAGACAATAGCTCCCCCTGGGTTGGGGTGGGGGGAAGGAGGATGGAGAGTTCTTTGTTGTCTCCAGCACTGGTTACAACAAAGTACCTCCAATCTGCTAGAGAAGGGGGGAAAGAGCTTCTTTACCCTCCAGTTAAAGACAATGTGACACCTCTCCCTCCCTCCCCAACCCCAATCTCTCCAAAAAATTAGCTACATCAAGGCTTCTAGACACAAAGAAATGCCAGGGCTCCTCTTGGGCAACAAAGGAAAGGAAAGGTCCCCTGTGCAAGCACCAGTTGTTTCCAATTCTAGAGTGACGCTGCTTTCACAATGTTTTCACAGCAGACTTTTTATGGGGTGGTTTGCCATTGCCTTCCCCAGTCTTTTACACTTTCCCCCCAGCAAGCTGGGCACTCATTTTACTGACCTCGAAAGGATGGAAGGCTGAGTCAACCTTGGGCCGGCTACCTGAATCCAGCTTTTGCCAGAATCGAACTCAGGTCATGAGCAGAGAGTTCAGACCACAGTACTGCAGCACTGCTGCTTTACCACTCTGCACCACGGGGCAGCTTTTTGGCCAACAAAAGCTGCCTGTAAAAGCACCTTCCTCATTAGGAGCAATTATTTAAATTTCTCAGATTACAGATCTGAAGTTAGGGATTTCGCCTTAGGTTCTGAGGATTCTGATGCAGATCTGGATAAAGAGGAAGTCCACTTGTCTGAGGACAAAGTCCCTCAACAGAGTAAGACAACTCCCTGCCTTTTTTTCTCATGAGCAGCTTCCTGCTCCCTTGCATAAAGCATTAAAAATCTTACAGCTTTCTTCCCCAAAGGTAGAAATCCCCAAGGAGGAACAGGATGATGATTATGATGATGACACCGATAAAGGGGACCCTGAGGTTTTCTCTGGGGTGAGAGAGCTGGGTTCAACTTTTCCTCCCCTTTTAAAAAATGAGATAAAAGAGGAATTGTCCAATCTGTTTACATTCTGGACAGGCTAAAAGACTGTACTCTTTTCCTCACAGTTCCAGTGGTAGATGCTCTTGCGGCTAGATTAGCATCGGGGTGACTCTTCCAAAAGAGGGTGAGGACACCTTTAAAGATCCCAATGATCGAAAAAAATGACTCAGCTCTCCTCAGAACCCATGAGACAACTGCTTTCTCCATTAAACCTTCTGCTGCCAACTTTACAATGGCAAGGACTCCATTGTCGTAAGAATATCCAGATTTATATCAGTAGTCGTCAAGTTACATGCACAATCTGGAGAGGGCAGCAGCCTTCATGCCCGATGCTACCGTGGATGCGATCAAGTTCTCAGCAAGGGCCATGGCTTCCACAGCAGTAGCCAGAAGACATTTCCAGCACAAGTCCTGGAATATGGATTCCCTTCCTAGGTCTCTCATGGCATCTTGGCCCAGGCACACTCTCGGGTACTTCTGAAGATGCAATTGCCATATCAAAGGCTCATAGCCCTCTGACTCTGATGCTGAAATCAGAGTCAGCATCTCAGGAAGAACCTTCTTTGGTGGACAACCAAGAAATGCTTGTAGGCAAACCCTTCCAAGTGACCTACAGATCACAACACCAGCCTGATGCCAACACAGGCCACATGCAGGGGACCTGGTCCCATCAAGAAGCTTTCCTCAGCATCAATCTTTTAGAACTGTGTGCAATTTGCCTGGCACTTCTCCACTTCCTAGACCATCTGTCTCAATTGAACATATGTATACAGACACCACAGCCAAGGCACACATGAACTGCCAGGAAGGCACCAAAGCCAAGAAGCTACAGTAGGAGTCAACTATCCTCATGTCCTGCCTGGGCAGAATAACATCTGGCCTCAGTGCAGAATATATCAACGGAATAGCAGGTTGCCTCAATTACACTGGGCTGCACTGGGGGAATGATCCCTTAGCCATGAAACATTCCAGTCCCTGGTTCTACATTTTGGCCTACCCTGCATAGATCTCTTTGCCTCCCCAACCAATGCCAAGACACCCAGATTCTAGACACCAGTCTCAATAAGCAGAACAAATGGATGCTCTGCTGTCCCCTTGGCTATTGACCTTCTTTATTTCTTTCCCCCCATAGCTTTGATTCCAAAGATTCTCAACAAAATGAAACAAGAGAAGGCAGAGTTGATTTGCCTGGTCTCATTCAGGCCCAAGAGACTTTGGCTCTCCAGCCTGCTGAAATCATCAGTTCAACATCTATGGGAACTTCCACTTTGGCCAGTATGCTAACTCAGGGTTCCATCTGTCATTCAGACTCAGCCTGACTTCATCTGACAGGATGGAGATTGAGTGGCAAGCACTGAACACACAGGGTTTCTCTGGTCAGATCATTCAGATCTTGATGGTGGCCCGGAGAAGCTCCACTTCTAGAATGCATAACCATTTTGTAAGATGGCACAAGAGGAAACACCTGCAACCAGGCACCCTGGATCTTCCTCAGGTACTGACATACCAACAGGATGGAGTCTCTCAGGGTCCAACAGCAAGCACTCTGTCACCAGATAGTTGCTCTGAGCATCGTCCTTTCATCAGTTAGTGGTGCACTACTCTTCAGGCACCCAGTGATGAAGAGATTTCTGAAGAGAGTTATTTTGTCTCAGCCCCCTACAGAGTACAGGATTACCTCTTGGAGACTTCATGTCATTCTTCAGGCTCTAACCAGTCCTCCATTTGAGTCTTTGAGGGAAGCTTCCCTGAAATTCCCTACCCTGAAACTTTTCCTGGTAATCGTTACATCAGCAAGACAGGTCTCAGAGATAGGTGCTCTCTCCATCACAAAGGGCATCTTCCAGTAAGGACATGGTGGTTCTGTGCACACATCCCACCTTCATTCCCAAGGTCAACACACCTTTTCACAGCTCACAGCCTTCCTTTTGCCCAAAGTTATCTCATACTAGGGAGAAGAATTGGCACTTGCTTGACCTTCGCAGAGCACTTTGCATTTATATCAGAAGGACCAAGCCATTTAGGACATTGGATTCCCTTTTTGTGGCTTTTCATCCAGCTGTCAAGGGGGAAAGAGTTTCTAAGGCTACACTAAGCAGGTGGCTGAAAAACTGCATATGAATCTCAGGGCCTTCAAAACCCAGAGGGGATCACAGTTCATTCAACAAGAAGTGCTTCTACATCAGCAGCATACAACACAAATGCATCCATTACAGATATCTGCAAGGTCACTACCTTGGCCTTGCTATCATTGTTTATTGGGCACTACAAGATGGACTCTCCCACCATGGCTGATGCAGCTTTTGGAAGGAGACTCCTACAGCAAGTGGTCTAGTCCTACTGTTATCTCTATGTTCGGCAGTCACTTTTCCCTAGCTGGATCAGATAAGCATAATCAGAATATCCTCCTCCCCTCGAGAGAGAAAAGAACATTGGACTTACCATGAAGGTTCCTTCTTCTCAAGGGCAAGGAAGATGCTCTAGGCCCACCCTAGTTTGGGGGGGGGGGGAAGGCTCTGTTAGTCTATCCCCTTCTTAAAGGGTGGCTGACTACCAGTTTCCATCTTCATTGTTCTTTCACTGTTCTAGCAGTTTATCTTTACCTATATGGTTTGTTTCATAGGGTTCTGAATGTTATTACCCACCCTGGCATTTAAATTCATACGGTTTTGTAAGCCTTGTCTGTTTGTTTGGCATACATTGTGGACTGTTATCACCTGCAAAAGTATCCAGACTGAGAGTGAGCTCCTCCTCGCCTTGGAGATGGAAAATGCAATCAATTTCCTGCCTACAAAGATTGTGGGAAAAGGAACCCAAATGTATCAGAGAGTCCTCCTTGTCCTTAAGGAGGAATCTTCATGGTAAAACAGGGGGCGTTTTGTAGAAAAATAGGTGGCGCAGCTCATTAGCATAACTCATTAGCTTGTGCCATGCTCCCACAGCCAAAAGAAACTCAGTGCAAGAAAGGAAAGCTCTGGGCAAGCAAGGCCTGCTTGGGTTGGCTAGAGATCCAGCCAGCCCAAGCAGGCCTCACTCGCCTGGGGCTCTCCTGGGCCACCATGCCCCAGTCAAAAGGCCAGCAAGCTACCCACCACCCAAAATCACATAAGAAGTGGCGAAAGGGTGGTGCAGGCTTCTCCAGGGATTAATGAGGGCTGCTGGGGTGTGGCAAAGCCCCTGGTGGCTGCCTGGCTGCCCCCTCTCCTAATCCAGGGTTTGTTATTCAGCTGCACCTACTATTCAATGGACAAGGTAGGGAGGGAGAAAGAGGGCAAGCCATCAGAAAGGTTCAGGAGCCGTGCTCCTGTGAGCTCCTGCTGAATCTGAGGTCTGATCATAAGTCCAATGTTCTGTTTCTATTCAGTATCTGAAGTTTGGGGCCTAGATTTAGACCATGGTGCTATTGAAACAGATTCCCATTTTCCTCAGTCTCTGAATTATTATTTCATAGTTCTAAGTATTTTTCCTGATCACCCTTAGTTTAGTTTCATCTCACCCCATGTGGAAGTCTGTGTCTTCTGGGCAGGCTACTTAGATGAACTTTCTTACATATGCATTTTAACAAGTAAGATTGAATATAATTTGAAGTCAGGATTTATACCTCTTTATTATGAGTAGAGATGGGCACAAAACAGGAAAATGCAGTTTGGCTTATGGCCAAACCACAAACTGAACCAGGAGATCTGTTTACAAACCAAACCAGTTTGTGACCCCTTAAACCCTGCTGAAAAGGACCACAGTCCCTTTAAATGGGGGTTTGCAAAAAGTCCAACAAATAGCTGAGCAGCTGTTTTGACCTGTCTTCTGCAGTACCGTTAAAGTTTAAAGAGACCACACAAAACAGCCCAAAGCAGCTGAATGGTGAAGAGCACCTCCTTGCCACACAGCTCTTTTTTGGCCTGTCTTCCACAGTTTCATTCAAGTTTAAAGGGACTGCATAAGACAGTCTGAAACACTTAGTTGTGAGAAGCATTTTCCCACAGCTCAGTTGTTTTTGCAGCTTTTATGGTGAACAGTAAGCAGGGGTTTAACTCCTGCTTTCTGCTTCATCTATAAACCACCATAAACTGTTTTAAAAGTTGGGGAAATTCATAACGGAAGACACATCCCAGACTTCTGTTCACAAAACATAAATAGGGCAAAAATTTGTGATGAATTCATGGTTTGATTTGTGCCCATTCCCTAATTATGACTTCTATGTACTCTAGGCTCTTCTTCTAAGTGCTCTTTCTATGAGTCTACAACACAGATTGAACCAGCTCTGCAAGAGGTAGAATTTGCAACCAACTTTCTATTAGGTACCTTAACCTCACTGGCTGAAGACCACTTTATACATTACTCAGCTAAAACTTGCAAATGAAAAATACTTTTTCATATTTTTAATCAAAGCACAAATTACTTCAGGGCCCCTCATATGGCTATCTGAAAAACTGCACTGCAGCCAATATTTCTTGTTCAGTATCTGTAAGCTACCATAAAGCAAGCTGTTGAACATTATTTTCATTATAGTTCTGAGTACACAAATCACTTTCAGAAAATTGTTTTCTTAACCTCCAGGATTTTCCTCATATGCTTTATCTGAGCAAACCGCACTCTCTCTTGGTCTCACAAAGTTGCTATCAATTGACTTCATAAATTCCCTGTAAAGAATGAGCTCTATTCCCATTGCAGAGCACAATAAAGTCCAACATGGCATATATGCTACATATTGTCAAGAGTACTGGTCTCCAGCAAGACACTAAAGCACCTAGCTTAGGTAATCTTCCAGGCATACTAGTGAAGGATTCAAATTTTATCCTCACAATTTGCCATTTTTATTTATCACTCAGGATTACAAAGAATATTCTTAAGTATTGCGCTTAAGTGAAATTCTTAAACTGGGAAGACTGTCATTGAGTAAGCAAGTTTCCACATGCATATCACTTATGGATCAAGAACCAAAAATATAAAGTAGCCTATGAACAAACAAGAGGAAGGGGGATCTAATATGGCCTCCCTCCCTTCCTCCACCCCCTCACTTGCATGCAGCTCTCACAGGTAGTGGGAAAGGGAAGCAATGCAAACCAGCAAAAAGCAAGGCAGGGACAGAAACAAAACAGAGCATTTTCTTAGCTTGCTCTCCTCACCCCTACTCCAACTATCTGAAAATGCAATTTCAGGGAAGAAAAAGTAAAGGGGAACCTTAGTTTGGTACCCAAGAAGACAGAAAGTATCCTTGGGGGCTAGACGTGAATGGAGAGAAAGGTGACAGTTGATATCGCATGAAAAAGAGATGTGAGGTGAGGCTGACATTAAGAAATCAGGGTTTCCTTAAGGAATGGTACTGCCACTTCCACTAGAAAACAAAGGTCTACTAGGATTCTAAACAGCTGTGATTACAGCTGAGTGATAGCAGCCCAAGCAAGGACTCCTTAGATGACAGGCATCCCTGGAACTTACTTTCACTACATAAACATATACACAAAAGGCCACTTCACTCATGATGTTCTTCTAGCCCAAAGACAGAATCCACATATAGGGGAAAAGTGCATTGCAGCAAAAGCATTTAATTCTGCCATGCATCCACCTACATACAACCAAACAACATTTGTACCACACCATGCAAGGTATATACTAGGGGTGGGCAACGGTAGCTCTCCAGATGTTTTTTGCCTACAACTCCCATCAGCCCCAGCCAGCATGGCCAATGGCTGGGGCTGATGGGAGCTGTAGGCAAAAAACATCTGGAGAGCTACCGTTGCCCACCCATGGTGTATACACTTTATTATATGGTGATCCCACTACCCCAAAAGTCATATAGTGAATAAAGAATGGAATTCCAAACCTATTTGCCACAATAAGAATGTCAGAGAAATCAAAGTTACCAACTAATTTATTGGGGGGGAAGTGGCTTGGAATGAAAACTTCACAAAAATCATTCCAGTAATAAGTACCTCCCATCTTGATATTCTGGGGCTATATCAAAGACAAACTCCAGACCCATAAATTAATTTTAAAATGCATTTGGAAAAATATGATCCTTGAAAAATCAGCCACAATCTATAGAATCCATTCCCAGTAAAACTAGAACTCAGAAAAACTAGAATTTAGAAAGTAGTTATACTAAGCACTGTGAGTATAGAGACGGCAAACCTTTTTATATAAGGAAAACAGAACATCAAAAAACAATCAGTTAAGTGTGCCATCTATGAATAATCCCTAACCTTGGGAGAAATAGCAGCTTGAGGCATTTTGCACCAGATGTACATCTCAGAAAGAATTATGAGAATGAGATCAAGGACATATGCCCATACAGGAATTAAGACTGAAAAACTGTCTGTGTAGCTTTTCAGATATCTATCAAAACATCACTGTATTTCAAAAGATCTGCATTAGTAATTTTAAAAACCCTGACATTCCAAAATGGGAGTACAGAAAAATTAATTTATCTGCTTAATGGAGCACAGTCTTACTATCATTTATATTTGTGTCCGTCACTGTACTTAAGAGAATACAAACAATATTAAGTTTGTAGAAAACCAAACACTCATCAATGCTTAACTGCAGGCTGCAGTATAATCACAGCAGCAACAGAGATATATAATCTACCCAGTCTCAATCTTTTAACAGCAACACTGGCACTTGTCCAGGAGACAGGTGGTACACCAAAGGGCACTAAGTCCACAAAAAACATTTGTTCCTCAAGCACACAGGGAGGAAAGACCAATCTGATTGCTAAATCCAGAAACTGCCATTCTCTCATGACAATAATATACATTTACCAACTTGTATTAATCAGATGCTATTAAAAATTAATTTAAAATGAATCTTATTAATTGACAAAAAAAATGTGAAAGCCTTGAGGGGCAAGTGGGGAGAAGGCGAAGCATGTTTATCTTATTTCTTCCATAGCTTCCCCAGGCTTTTTCAAAGGGAAAAACAGGCATTTTTTGAGAGAACTGAAAAACGTTTTACAAAATATATTCTATGTTACAAAGAGTGAAACACAGCAAGACTTTATAATGTTGTTTAAGCTGCCTTTACGCCGCTAAAGGTCTTTCTAATTACTGTTCCAGTGTAGTACGCATGTTAGTTTGCTACAGAAAGTACAAGGAGTTGTGTAGCACCTTAAAGACTTAGGATTTATTGAAGCATAAGTTTTTTGTAGGCTACAGCCCCCTTCCATTAACTGAACCTTATGCTTCAATAAATCTGGTAGTCTTTAAAGTGCTACAAGACTCCCTTTTGTTTTTTCAAAAAACTATGTAAGAAAATCTACAATATTCTGTAATTACAAATCCTATGTACTGCAGCAGACACTATATAATTCTCAGATCTTCTCACCTGCATGTCATTCATCCATCTTATGCAGCCTCTGAAAGAAAATGGTCGATGTTTGAAAATACACAAAGTTCTTTTTAAAAAAGCTAATAAGAGAGACCTTATTGACTACCAGATGTATGGTTTCTGTCTCACCCACTCCCCCTTTCTAGAGTATTTTTTTTCTTTTTTGATCTGTTAGGTATATTTGTATTACCGTAACTTAAATTTCATAAATGTAGAAAGCAAAATCATTTGTATGTTTAAGTCATACATAACAGGGTGAATTCAAGCCTCATTTCACTGGCATAATGACACTTCTGTGTTGCCAATTCCAACATCCGACTGCAGATTCCCAACAACACATTCCTGCACTGCTTCTGGGGTCCTGTGTCCCCTAAGGGGTGCACTTCAAGAGGTGTGGTTATTTGCAGTAGAGAGGGATCTAGTTTCCAGAAATTTTCCATCTGTAACAGAGCCTTGTTTATTTCTATCCAAAAAGTTGCTACCAAAGGTGACAATATGGGCATGCCTGTTCAAAAGCCACTTACACCTTTTTTGTAAATTTCTTCTGTAATTCTTACAATTTTGATATAATAATCAGTGTGTTACTAGCTATTGCTTGACATCTCCACGGAGGGGCCATGGCTTAGCAATATTGCAACTGCTTGGAATGCAGAAGGTCCCAGGTTCAATCCCCAGCATCTGCAGTTAAATAGACCTGATAGGTGATCCCTGACCTGGATGGCCCAGGCTAGCCTAATCTCTTCAGAAGCTAAGCAAGGACAGCCCTGGTTAGTACTCAGATGATGGGCCATCAACGAAGTCCAGAGTGGCCACATGAAGGCAGGTAATAGCAAATCACCTCTGAACATCTCTTGCCTTGACAACCCTATGGGGTCACCTGCAACTTGCTTGCACTTTCCAACACCATCAGTAGGCAATGTGAAAGACCTCTATATGAGACCCTTGAGAGCCATTGTCAGTCTGAGTGGACAATACTAACCTCAATGGACCAATGCTCTAACTCAGTATAGAATTAATAAAGGGGAGGGACGGTGGCTCAGTGGTAGAGCATCTGCTTGGGAAGCAGAAGGTCCCAGGTTCAATCCCTGGCATCTCCAAAAAAGGGTCCAGGCAAATAGATGTGAAAAACCTCAGCTTGAGACCCTGGAGAGCCGCTGCCAGTCTGAGAAGACAATACTGACTTTGATGGACCAAGGGTCTGATTCAGTATAAGGCAGCTTCATATGTTCTAGAACACCTATGTTTACAGAGACTGGCTCATTAGATACAGATCCTATGCAGCCAAATAATAACCTCTCCTGTTCGTTTCAGTTTTCTATACTGTCTTATTCTATACAAAATATTTTAAAGAAACATTGGTTTATTGTAAGAAATCTACCTGGTTGTGAGCTGTTTCCCAATATGGGATACAGGAGAACAAAAAATATTGCTGATTTAGTGACTAGATTCGATTTTGCTAAACCTTTGCCTAAAAATACCACCACAGGCGGACACCATAAATGCGGAGCTTGTTCCGCCTGCGGTTTGTCTCTTGATCCAAAAGAATTCATCCATCCTGCTACTGGCTACAAAATTACTTTGAGACACACTACTACTTGTTCAAACCGACATTGTATTTATGCAATTAAATGCCCTTGTTTTAAAATCTATTTGGGAAGCACGATGCGTTTCATTAGGACACACGTCTTGGAGCATAAATCTCGCATCAAGAATTTTGTGCCTGAGGCGCCTCTTGTTGACCATTTTTGCAAATTTGCTCATGATCCTGAATCCCTGAGATTTTTTGTAATTAAAAGATTCCCCAATTGGCTACAAGGAAAAACAGATATGAACAAGTGGCTTCTTAGACAAGAAATGCGCTGGATTTTTAAACTCCAAACCTTAATGCCAAATGGGTTAAATAATGATTGGGACCTTTCGTGTTTCCTTTAAACTGTCATGCATTAAAGATTTTTTGTACCATTTTATTGGATGTCTGTAACTTTAAAGAACACTGTAATGTTTTATATATAATCATGTGATTTCTTGTAATCAGTGTCGATTACATCTCTAAGAATATTGAAGCGTTGCTCTCCTAGGAAAGAATTTTAGTAATGTACTCTTAAAGGTTTGTAAGTAGTTTTATAATTATTGGAAGTATCCATGTATTTTATGAATGATGTTTAAAGCTTATAATTGTTTATGCAGCTTGTTGAAGCACTATGTGAAACAGAGAGAATAGCGCAACTCTGTCGCATTCTGATGCCTTGCTGCATTACATCATTCTACTCATCTGTTCACCAAAAAGATTGGAGCGTTGCACTTGAATATCGACCTTTTTTCACCACAGCCCAGATCTTCAGTTCAAGAAATTTCATGCTTAAAGACTTAAGTAGTATGGATACGGGTGTGGTCAGTGTTCTGTCACTTTAAATTGTGATTTACTTCACTTTTGATATGTTTAGTTGTGTTATAAGTATTTTGTAAATTACACTTAAATTGAACATATATGAACATATGAAGCTGCCTTATACTGAATCAGACCCTTGGTCCATCAAAGTCAGTATTGTCTTCTCAGACTGGTAGCGGCTCCCCAGGGTCTCAAGCTGATGTTTTTCACACCTATTTGCCTGGACCCTTTTTTGGAGATGCCAAGGATTGAACCTGGGACCTTCTGCTTCCCAAGCAGATGCTCTACCACTGAGCCACCATTTCAGTAAAATTTCTTTACTGTTGAAGCTGGTTTTCGCAGAGGTTTTTGTACCTTTACCTTGCTCCACATAGCTGCGTTTCTCTGTTGTGTTGCTAATTCAGTTTACGGCAACTTCATGTGTTCCTCTCCCAAAGTTTCAAACGAGGGGGGGACAAGCGGATTGAGGGTGCAGGCTTTTCAATGATGACGTTCCAAAAATTATATATGTAGCAGAGATTGCCTCTGGATAACCACAGCACAGCTCCGATTTTTCCTACTAGACTCCAGGGATGGAAGATCAAGCCCCAAGCTGAAACATATGTCAAAGTGTTTTAGGATCTGTTAAAGTACCTGTGTGCCTGACAGAGTGTTTTAAGCACTGGTTTAAAGCACTAAAGGTGCCTGTTAATGTGACAAAGTATTTGTTAAGGTATTTGGCAAAGTGACAAATCATCTGTCAGTACCCTGTGAGTGTTTGTAAGTGTACTTGGGTGCAAAATGGTTGTCAAAATTGTAATTCTAGCAAGGACTGAGGTGACAGAAAGGAATCAGCATGAAAACTGAAAGCAGCTGTATATTAAATGAACATTCTCCCTCAGTCTATACCCACTTTCACTTCCCTTTGTCATCTTTCTTGTCTCAAAATGCAGGGCAGGACCTTCCTTGTACTCTGGCAAAGCATCACACACACTTCAGCATGGATCCTAAGAGCCATTTCAATACACAATAGTCATGTGAGCTTGCAAAAGATATGAAGACCAATTCTCACCAATTCCATACTGTTAACTGACCCCCACCCCCAGTTTGACTCCATTAATTTTCCTAAAACTCCACCAACCTACAGAGATACTATTGAGGGGGTACAGAAGACTATTATGAGAGGAGAGCAATCAGGAATGTCTCCATACCTGCAGCACAGCTTCACACATGCTGCACAGCTGATACAAGCCACTGATTACCACTAAAATTACTAATTGGCACAAGGTTTTTGTGCATAAACCATCTTTTATTAACCTTCAGACACAATCCAAGCATCTCCAAAGTTTATTCAAATGCTACAAGGAGCAGAAACTTGGTTTTGCTTTCTTGAAAATTAAAGCCAGAATTCCACACCAGTTAAATAGTTTCCACATTTGTTCCACCACTCCATCAAATAACCATAGTCTGACCTCATAGGATTCAGTTATTCCTCACTAGATAAAAATCCGGCTACTAAATGAATAACCTATTTTTTTTCAAATTTTTATTACTGTATATGTAGATGTTTGACTGTAACCAACAGAAGCAAATAGAAGTCACTATCAACTGACAAGAAGCCTAAAACCTGGTCAAAAGGTGCCAACTTAGATAAGCTGTCAATCCTCCTGTACAACAAAGTAGAAGTTGCACCTTTAAGACCAACAAAGTTTTATTCAGAATGTAAGCTTTCGTGTGCTCTAAGCACACTTCATCAGACAAAGAATCAGGTACAATAAGCAGAGCTACATATAGCTGGTAGGCAGTGGTTTAGAACGCAAAATGCTTCAGACCAACACAGTTGCCCACTAGGATCAATCCTCCTGTACATCACAGGAGGGTATGCCTTTCCCAAAAATAAGATTTATTTTTGAAAGCAAACTTAAACAGAAAGCTATCAGTAGATATTTCTGCATTCAGAATTCAAGCTACCAACATCTACTCTTGCTTCTACTCCTTTAGGAGCCCCATAGTAAAAGCACTGACAGTCAAACTTTAACCTCTCATTATAGTACAGCAGCCTTGCCTGCCAGACCCACCTCTAGCTGCAGGGCAGAGACAAGATACCACATAAGGCACTGAAGAAAAGCAGGCAGATAAGCACTGGCACTGAAGAAAAGCAGGCAGACAAGTCAGCATTTTGTGGAAAGCTGGGCCTGACAAGCATTCCACCTCATAAGTCTGTCAAAGAAACAGGAGACTCCCCCTTGGTACCCAAATACCCAAAAGAGAAAACAGTCATCAATAACCATGTTTCAGCTTAGCACCAAATCCAGGAACATTTTAAGGAAGCTGACCCTCATACAAGAAGCATGATATTTACCTTTATAAACCTACACATACACTTCCATCAACATACACTTCCAACATACTGATGGGAAATGGACTCAGCCCAAGGCTAGACCGCATGAAAATTCTCTGTATTTTCCTTCTGAACAAACATACTTATCTGCAAGTAGTATGATGGCTTGCATGTTATAACAAAACTTTTAGAAGGATAACCATTCTTTTTTTGAATATCATATTTCAGATATGACTGATCCCTCATCATAAAGTATTGTAAAAGAAAACATTATACAAAAAAGCACTCATACTAAAAATGAAGCCAATGAACATTAGACAATATTGTATACATATACTAGGAGCCAAGGTTATGTGCACTTAAGTCCTACAGCTTACCATGCATTAAATAAACAGATCAACCCAAAGGCACTGTTGCTACACAACCTCCTCTTGCAAGACATAGCGGTTGCTGGGTTGTACCCAATTTAGAAGCCAGAATCTATATAGTGGATTGACCTAAAAACATTAGAATACTTTATGACTCCAAGAGCCAATCAAAAATATTTGTTACAATGGCCACAATCCAGAAAGCTGCTCTAAACACACAAGTACTAGAGCATACCAATAAACAGAGCTGAACCTTGTTTCTCCAGGACAAAAAAATTTTCTGCTATAGTTTTCTGGAACTTTTTTTCCTAATCCAGGAGAGGAAAAAAACACATTGCTTTATGCTGGCAATTAGTTAAGACTACAAGCCACATTGAACAGATTTTACAAAAGAATCGAACAGCTGCTACACATGTTATGTGTACATCACAGTCAATGTTCCCTTCTCTATTAAGTTAAAGAGCTCAAAGCTATCAATATAAAGGGAAGGTAGAGAGCAGAAAAGATTTTAAAAGATCAGAAAGTGCTGGGGTTGAGAGAATGACAAAAGGGAACTGAGGCCATTGAATAGTTGTGTCCTAGGGGAATTCCACCATTCTAAGACAAGGAGATCTTGTAACAGCTGAGCATACTGGCAAATTGGGGGGGGGGGGTTCCCCCAAGATGTAAAGATCTCAATTTATACCTCCTCTCCAAAACTAAGTGTACAATATTTTCTAAGAAATATCATTATCATAGCAAATATTCTGTTTCATTGATGAAAATGCTGAATGAAAACATACAAAAAGTTAATTAACATTTCTTTGTAGGAACTAAAGTCAACATTACTGTTTGCTTAAGAAGAATGCTTCAGGTTTTCAATGTCTTAATCCATTTAAACAAACTAATTTAAGACAACTCCTTGAGTCCAAAGAACTGCAGGAACAACAAAAGTGCAACATGTTCTGCAGAGCAAAAATGCCAAGTTGTGCATAGCACAGGTGAAGTTTCAGCAGATGACCAAAGAGGGATATGTGCATATTATGTGGACATCTTTTAAGGTTCCCCTACAATCAGTTTGCAATAAGGTTGCCTGTATCCCAACATAGCATTTGTGTATACAAAAAGAAACAATTTCTGTACAAGGACAGCATGTCACAACACCTGTTTTGACAGCTATCTTAACTTGACTTAAAACGAGTTTTGAGTCCAGTGGCACCTTTAAGACTTGACTTAAAACTGTTCATTTAAAGGGTATTTTCTTGGGGAGTATTTTAGAAATCCACTCCCTTGGCAAAAACACCCATGTTTTTCAGCTTAAGGAACTGAAAAGGTAGTTTAGTGATTCGTACACAGGAACAAAAAGGAAACTGTCCATGTGAGACAAGACAGTCTATAGCAGATGTAACAATGGGTTACAAAAGCACTGAATTAATGCAGGTCATTTTCATTAGACAACCACCACCCCTTAGTGCCAAGCACTATTAAGAAACTTTCCAAGATCAGGTTTATGAGCCACATATAGCAAAATTTAATCCAGAATTAGGGTAGATGAAATCAAATACAGAAATCTATACTTGTACAAATTCTGCAATCTAGAAAACACTTCAGATTCAAAATATGCAGTCTCTGAACAACAACACTTTTATTCAATACTATAAGAATTAACATAAAGTGCTTCAAATCTTCATTAAGGAATAAAAGCAAAATGAAACTCAAATCTTCCATTGTAGAAGAAATCTTCACTAAAGTCTGGATGTGACATTTGTCTGAAGCCTTTAGTTACTTCCTAGCTAAACAATTATTTTTCTAAGATACTCAGCTTACTAAAATGTTGCAGTGCAGCATATTTTCAGAGGTCAACATAGATCAACAAAGTAGGAACCAAACTTAACACTAGAAACATGCCTTCACTGATAATATCACAGGTTTACAAGTCTCTTGGCTCAGAACTTCCTACTCGCTATGTCCAAAAGAATTTAATAGGAGTAGGAGGAATACTACAGGACACAGTGAGGCAAATGCAGATAGAAAGTTTTTTTCTCTTTGCCTACTTCACATTTTTAAAGATACAAATTAATTCTCTTGCCTTCCCAGAGATAATTAAAAACATAACAGCAATTGTTAACACTTAAAAGAACAGAATCATGGACAATAATGAAGAACAATATAAGAAATGTGAGTCTTTATCTGATCTCAAATTAGCTTCTATAAACCTATCATTTAACAGCAAAACAGACCTTTCACTGAATTTGGCCAGTAAAAAACCTGTATCATATTTCCCATCTAATTATGAGAAGTTACTATGTAGCAGATGGATATACAATACACGCTAACCTATCCAGGTGCCAGACCCAACCCCCCCCCCCCCCAGAACCATCTCTTGGGATCAACCTCCCCCAGCTGGATCTTAGTGGGGGGCGGGGCTCCTAGAATCCATGCTCCACTCTGTGTGAATGCCTACATCGTGCCCCTCCACATCCAGGTTATTTCATCACCAATCAGCATTTCTAAGAACCTGTGGAAATCCATGAGAAACCCAATACTGCCAGATTCTACACAGGCATTTCATATCCTACCAGAGAGAATACCTGAAATGCAACAAATCCTTTCTATAAAAGACTTGATATGAAACAGCCAACAGTCAAAATCACAAGATCCTTAACATGTTTATATCACAAGACTGCTCGAACACTAAAAAGTTATTTTCAAAAGGAAGTATTCTCATATGACAACAGACAAAAATACCATGATAAACAATGCCCATGTCAACTTGTTGTGAACTTCCCAGATCACCTTTTTCTCTTTTACAAAATGCAGTCAAGAGGGCTACCATTTGCAGTGGAAGGCCAGAGTGTGTTGGAAATTCTTAACCCTTTCCCCTCTGGTAATTTTCCCACTTACAACCACACTGCAGAAGATATAAGTCAAGCATCTTTTCTCACATAAAGGGGGGGGGGGAGCTGGAGTGGGGAATGATTTTTAACAAATGACTCACCCAGATGAGCACTTGAGGAAAGGGGCAAAAAGTTGTGCCAGCAACTTCAGCTACACTACTCATGGCTGAGGAAACCCCAATATCTTGCAAGGGCAAGGAAGGTAGACGACACCTTCCTCTGAGTCTAAATCTAATCAACCATAGGCCAAGAAAGACTTCCTCATTGCTCCAGAGGAGAAAAAGAACAAACCAGTTGTCTTCCCTCTAGAGCAATGCCATCAGGAAGGAAGCTTGATGGGGAATAGGGAGGCTAGCAATTGGGCCAACACTCACTCCTATAATGTAGGGACCAGAACAAAGACTGTAGTCCAACCCCAGCATAGGAACCACAAGAAAGTTGCCACAAAGGAAAACTGTCAGAATGGAAAAGGTTAAAATGCCCTAACAGCAGTCCTTCAGAAGTGTATATATGTATGTGTGTGCACGTGGATTTTGGCTGTCCAATGTCTTTCCATCTGAAGTAGCAGTATCAGGTTCTCCCAGTTCTCTCTTCATGCACTTTAGTTGTTAACTGCTGTTTGTGCATGTCTTGTCCACAGAATCTGCACCAGAACAGCTTTACAAAGACTGTTCTGCTTAAGCCTCTGCTGGTATGCATACTGGGAAACAGGTAATTAAAAAGCTCTGGTTTTGCTTATGTAAAAACAAGCTGAAAATGCCTTGAGATATAGGGCAGAGAGGTAGCTCCTCAAGGCTGAACTGTAGACTACTGTTACCTAATCCTGTAAGAAGAGAGTCATCCCTGCATTCACAACGAGGATGAAGAGGAATTTACACCATACAATTTATGAGTTTGGTTTGCTCTAATTTTATCAGGATTACATCATAAACATTTTGGGGCAAGTAATTAATCTTGAGAAATATCAGTGACAGGCATACATAAAGTGATCTAACACAAACTAAACATACAATGTTAAGAAAGCAGTCTTCAAATAATTAACCAAATTTTTTAATAGTTACCAAGCTAATACAGGATACAAACACATGTACATAGATACTACATTATGTAGGTATTAACGTAGGTAGGCACTACATTTTAAAAATGCTTATCAAGTAAAACAGATATGGGTTGCAGTTCCTGCAGTAAGGCTGTCAAATTAAATTGTCACCAATGCGATTCAAGCTGTTTATAAAAACGACTGTAGCCAAAGATTGGAAATATTAATGGATAAGAGCAGTTTTAATGAAGTAAATTGCACAAAATCGAAGTGGTTTTAATAAAAGCATCCCATCTCAATGTATGTTTTGAACAGCATCTCATTTCACTGTAAGTATTTAACACTATAATATCTGCATTTCACAGGCATCATCTAGTGGTTACAGTGTCTCTCTAGGATCTCGGAGACCAGGTTCAAATCCTGCTGGGTGACTTTGGACCAGTCTCACTTTCTCAACCTAACCTACCCCACAGAGCTCTTGTGAAAATAAAATGGAGGAGGCAAGAATAGTGTGCAGCCTCTTTGAGATTTTGGAGAAAGCACAGGATAAAAATGTACTATATAAGCAAAACCAGGACATGTAGATTCCTATGTTTAGTTTAAGTTAAGGTTATAGCTTTCCAAGGAACAGTGGGAGAAAAGTTCCAGTTGACAAGCAGCACTTTAATAGCAGCAACAGTATGCGGTTGCAAACCAGAAATTAAAAGCAGAATGTAAAATCATTCATACTATTTCAGTCATGTGTATGAACATAACTGGTGCTTTAAAAGCATTCTTCTTCACTAGCAGGAAAAAAACCAATTCTGAACGCAGCAATTCCTATTGGGTAAAAAAACAGGTTTCTGTACTTTTTTGCAAATCTATTAACTGTGAAAAAATATGTTAGAACTGAATGCTTTTTAAAATGTCAACATTACAAGCAAATCATCATTCCTGTACCTCTTTTCAACAGGCTGCCTTTTTATAATATTAGCTTCTTAAAATGTTGATTTATCAAAAAGCAGCAAGAGTCATGTTTAATTCATTTGGTAATGCTACACAATTAAATCCCCATTATACTCAAGTTAATAGAGCTGGATCACACCCCAATGGGCACAATCCATGATGCTAAGCAACTAAGGAGCCTCCCAGTAGAAAGATGTGGTATGCAATAGGAAATACGGTACATTTCCTATTATAGACCCATTGTATTCTCTTCATTATAGTTCCTATTGATCATTTAATATTTGTTACCTATGCTTTAAGTGATTTCATTACAAATAAGACCCTAGTGCACCAAAATTCCCTTACACAATACAGTATAAATTAAGTTAGGAAAGAAAATGTTATAAAGTGGTTAGAGTGGCAGACAGTGATCTGCAAGACCCAGGTTCAAATCCTCACTCTTCCACGGACAGTCACACACCCTCAGCCTATTCTATCTCACAGTACTGTTCTGAGGGTAAGACAGAGGAGAGAATAATGAGGAAAACACCTTGGGTCCCCACTGGGGAGAAAGCCACAGTATAAACGAAGTAAATACATAAATAAATATAAAATATAATCTTCCAATATTCTTGAAGGCAAAAATGGATTTAAGGAATTCTGAGCGAATGCAACTCTGGCTGCTGTTGTTGCAAACAAGAACACTTTTTAAACATAAACTGTACAGTCTTATATAAGACTTTACCAAACCCAGTGAAGCATGCAGTCCAATGTTATAGTTTGGATGTAACAAAAATATATCTGCTTTGTAATGGTAAAACATTTCCTGAAACAGCCCCACGGATTATGTGGACACAACTTCTATTTCAGAAAATGAGATTTATTTTTTATATAAATGTGGATGTATCATTGATGCCACCTAGTTATATTTTAAAAAAAAATATGTGGGTGGACCATCTACAAATATATTGAAGCTCTCAAAGATCTTCTCAGATTCTTCACCAAGTATACACATAAACCACACAAGTTAACCTATAATCATTTGGTTTTGCATAAAAATATTCTATCACTACTGCTTAACTTGCTTGCAGGTTTTTTTTGTTTTTACCACTGAAAGTGTGATATACACACAAGCCACAACTAGTCATATCTGCTGGTCAATCAATCATTACAGACTTAAATCTAAGCAGATACTGAAAAAAGATTAACAAGAAAGCACATTTCTGGCAAATCAACCATTCCAGGATAATATAAAAAATGTAACAAGCACCAGCCAAATGAAATGGATCTGAAAAATATGGGAAGCCACCAAAGTTACCCAAAATGTAACACATCATCTATCAACTTTAAAAAGAAGAGTGATTGATGTTTACAAAATACTACATAAACATATAAAGATAGAGTT
Organism: Heteronotia binoei; assembly: GCF_032191835.1. Classification (NCBI taxonomy): domain Eukaryota; kingdom Metazoa; phylum Chordata; class Lepidosauria; order Squamata; family Gekkonidae; genus Heteronotia; species Heteronotia binoei. Next base: position 59,103,957 of record NC_083233.1, read on the forward strand.
GCTGTAAAGATACAATGAAGAAGCAAGTAGCTACCTTTGGGACAATCAGGCAGAAAGGAAAGTGGTCATATTACAGGTCTGCACAGAGTGGCTAGACTAAGAACTGTCTTTAACTCTTTCAGACCTGGGACCCACTCAATCGCTGTGTGGGACCCTCTTCATCTATCATTCTTTTTTTCCCCCTCCCCATCCACTTTTCTTTTATGCCAACCTGATACATCATAAACAAGTAAAGGATTGTGGTGCTACAGATGCAGAACATTTTAACTATTTATCAAATCAACAGTTATGGATCAAATGATATAAACAACTCAAGTCCTTCATTCCTTATCAAATCCACCCAAAGGGAATGATAAATTGTTTAGGACCTCACACCTTGTATTCAGTCCCTTTCTCTTACACTGGAGTTCATACAGGCCATTCTAATTTAACCTGTGTTATTAGCTACCATTTCATTTGTAAACAAACCCATGCACTAAATAAACCCATCTCTCAGGAGGCTGCTGACCAAGGAAAGACCCACCAACCAAGACCTCCTTTCTACCTGCCTTTCAGAAAAGTAGATCCCTGATGCTTTCAGCAATCTAGTTGGGAAACAATTGTCTGCCTTATTCATGTTCGGCTGACCTTTTCTGAAAAGATCTGTAGGTAGCTGCCAATCTGAACAGCTGACCCTTGAAGTGGTTCAGAGAAAGACAAGCAATCCAAGTACAGAGTGAAAGTTGTCAATTACCAACCTCATCTTGTGGGGAAGAAAGAAAAGAACCCTGCTTGTTTTCTCAAGACCAGCAAGCAAACGCTGCAGTTTTGGATAGAAAAACCGGGTGGAGGGTTGTTTTGTTCCCATCCTCTCCCAACCCGGGAGAGATTGGCAGCAAAAGAGAACTAGGCTGCAACCCCAGTCAAGCCAGCTGCCGACTGCAGGTCGCCAGAGAGCCCCGAGTGAGAGGCTTGCACAGAGGATCACGATGCGCGAGCTGCCGGAAACGGCAGTGAGAAATGGGAGAAAGACCATTCACCTTCCAATGCACAAAACCCCCAAGGAGGTGATGGGATCGCAGGCCATAGCAAGCTTTTCCTTCGTTCCACGCATCGGAGAAAAGCACGGGAAGGAGAGAGAGTGGCGTAGCTAGAGCGCTGCACAGCAACCGTTCTCTACGCGCGAGTCCCCGCAGGGCGCAATGCCCGCTTTGCTAGAAAGAGGAGGGGGGACCGAGCTAGAAAAAAAGGGAGCCGGGAGCCTGGGGGGGGGGGTGGGGCCGGCGGGGGGGAGGGGTGAAATCCTAGCTATAAAGGAAGGTGAAGTTGTTGCCACCGGGAGAGCGAGAGGGTGTTGGAGCCGGTTCAACAAGAGGAAGAGGCAGTAGCAAGCCTGGAGCTGAGCCGGGGTTGTTAGCCTCCGACACACACTTTCTCTCTCTCTCCCCTCTTCACCCCCCCCCCCTTTCCGGCTCCAAGGCACACTTTCCTGGCTGTAAGCCCCACGGGAGAGGAGCCAGGCTTGCTTCCGAGCCAACGCTACCCAGGATCGCTCTGCGAGCCCGCAGCCCTTAAAGGAGGATGTTTCCAGCTTAAAGGCCCGACTTCCGAGAATGCATTGCACAGGATCGAACCTCCACCGGCGACACCTTTCCTTCCGAGGAGCCACGCACGGGATCGAGAAACCTGCCCAGAGTTCTCTTGCACTGCACACTGTTCCCCGGGAGTGAGCGAAAGGAAAAATCAGCCAGTGGCTAGGGGGGAAAGAAGCTGTCTTCTGGGTAAACATGCACTCGTAGGATCGGGGTCTCTTTCTTCCCCTTTCCAAGCAACCCCCCCCCCCCCCCGCCTTCGCGCCGCCCTCCCCCAACCCCGGCCTCCCTCCCCCTCCGTCACTCACCAGGGAGAAGAGGTTGGAGTGACAGTCCTCCAGGCTCGCCCCGTTCGCCGCCGCAGTCATGATCCTCCTCGGCGAGCCCGGCCTCCAGAGCGGGGCATGTCTGAGGACGACGCTGAGGTGGGCGGGCCCGGCCGGCCGATTGACTGACTAGAGATGGGGGGGGGAGAAAAGCGAGCGAGCCGCGCTCGGCGAGGCCCCCCCGCCCGCTCCTCCTCCCCCCGGCGCAGAGGCGGGAGGGGGAGGAGGTGTGGAGCCGCCGCTCTGCCCGCCGCGGCCACACAGCGCACGGGAGCCGACGGGAGGGAGGGAGGGGCCGGGCTTGACTCCCACTCAGTTACTCACTCACCCGCCCGTGGGGGGGGGGGGGGCGAAGAAGCGGCGGCCGGCGGTGTGTGGCGGGCGGAGGGTGTGACGAGATGTGGGGCGGCAGCGGCGGCGGCCCTCGGGCGTTGAGCAGGCGCCGGGTGGGTCCCTGCCGGACGGCCGCGGAGGAAGAGGCCTCCCTGCCTCCTTCCTTCCCTCCCTCTCGCTCCTCCGTCTCTCTCTCTCGCGCGCGCGTCGCCTCTTTTCTCCTCACAAGGACCGGATTGATCGAGCGCGGATTCCTCTGCTGCCGCCGCTTCTCCTCCTTCTCCCCCTCCCAGACGGCCAGAGAGACCCGACAGACGCGCGCCTGGCGCCCGCTCTCCTCCCCCAACAGTCTGTCCGTCTCCCTTCCTGCCTGCCCCCAGCCGCCGCCGCCACGACTACCTCCGGCGGGCTCCCCCTCAGCGCCGTCTCGCACACACTCGCTCGCTCGCTCTCCGCTCTGACAGCAATGGCGGCCGCCAGGAGCACCGCGCATCGCCATTGGCCCAGCCCGACCCACGTGGGATTGTCTCCCGGCAGGATGGGAGGGAGGGCATGGAGAGGAGCGCGACGGCTCTCTGGCGCTAGAGGAGACGTCCATGACAAACAACTGGGGCCGGCTCGCCTTCCCCCGCCGCCGCTAGGGGCGCTAGGGAGCGGGGAGAGAGGGAGGGGAGGGACAGAAAGGAAAGGAGTGGGGCGGGCTGGCTGGCGCTTCGCCACAGTGGAATGCGCAAGGCTGCTAGCGGGCTCTCGCTCTCCGGCGCAGGTTCCCAAGGTGTTTGAATGGTGGGGAAAGGGACACAGCACGAAAGAAAACATTTATTGTCGGATCAAATTGTATGGGCTTCATTGTCGGCAGATTGCACGAAGCTCGCAGTCATGAAAGTTGTACAATCGGATTTTTAAACGAACCTAGCCTACTAAAAGGAAGGGGGGGAGTGGAAGAGGCAAGAGATACGCAGTGCATGCCTGTGGATTCGGAAGTCCCGCTTTGTTGAAAAGGGACGCCTCGCTTCCAGAAAAGTATGCTTGAGATTGAACCCTCAGGTCCAAAAGTGTTTTTTTAAGGTAAATATTGGATTGTCAACGGTGTTAGTGTAGCATAACCCCATTCCCCAAAACGAACAGTTATCCTCAGGTGTGTTTATATAAATTTGTTAGCCATGTTATAAATAACACATCTGAGGAGAACAAACAAATTACAAACACACAAACACGTGTCTTCGTTTTTATCATGTTTTTCAGCAAAAAAAAAAAAAAACTAGTTCCCAAAGCAGCTCAGGAGAATCAACAGATAATGCAAATGGCAATTCAATAGAAATGATCGCTGAGAGAGGGGATTCTTAGCTAGTTGCTTATTGCCCTCCCTCAGATGTTCTCACTGCATCCTGCCGGGAAGTGCTGCTGGAGTGGTGGATGTTTGTATACAGGGCTTTTTTATTGTAGCAGGAACTCCTTTGCATATTAGGCCACACACACCCTAATGTAGCCAATCCTCCAAGAGTTTACAGGGCTCTTAGTCCAGGGCCTAGTGTAAGCTCCGGGAGGATTGGCTACATCAGGGGGTGTGACCTAATATGCAAAGGAGATCCTGCTACAAAAAAAGCCCTGTTTATATAAATATGGGGGGGGGGGATCTTGAACACAAATAAAATGTAAACTCTCTGTACCTATGTATATATCTGCCAAGCTTATGAATCTGGCAAAGTGAGCTCTAGTCCACAAAACGTTGTGCCAAAGTAAATGTGTTGATCCCTAAGGTGCCAGAAGACTCCCCCAGGGCCAGTTGCAGGTTTGCTGGAACCCTGGGCAAAAAGTGCTTAGAGCCCCTCCCTTCCTCTGCCCACCACCAGCCTCCAACTTACAGCATTCTTCTAGCCCACCATCCTGCATCCCACCACAAGCCACACCTGCCTGTGTGTCCTACTCATGAGCCCTCCCACGGCATGTTCTCACAGTTGCCCACAGCCCCTTTCCCCAAGGATATCAGGCAGAGTGCAACTAGGTGTGTCCCCACCGTGCCTGCCTAAAGCTCCACTACTATACACAACTTGCACGACTTTCTCCAGCAGCACTGGGCAGTCCAGGCAGCCAAGAACGTGGCTGACAAGATGCTCATAAGCAGATGGGGGAAGGGTGCACTGAAGGATGGCAAGGCAGATATAGATGAATGCAGGGCCATCCCTGCCACTAGGAAAACTAGGCAATCACCTAGGGTGTCAGCCTTCTGGGGGCACCAAATTGTTCTGCTATCAGTGCGGGGGGGGGGCAGAAATTAGCCTTGCCTAGGGTGTCAGATAGTCTAGGGCCAGGCCTGGGTGGATGGGGAGTTGGTGGCTGTGGGCCCAGCTAGAAGCTCTGGGCCCTAGCAGTTGCCCCATCTCAGGGTATGCTGAGACGAATGTTCCCTCTAAGCTGAGTTAGTGTGAACCCCCCAGCTCACACATTTTTGTCTTAGCTCAGGAAAAATGCCCCCAAAGCAAGCTAATTTATGCAGTAGCTCACAACTTTAATGCCAGTAGCTCATGAAGCAGAATTTTTGCTCACAAGACTCCACAGCGTGGAGGGAGTATTGGCTGACATCAACCCTGGACTCCTGGTTTTTCTTTCATAATAACACAGTCACCCCCCTCACATTTTAAAAAATATATATAGTCACAGGTCTACTCAGAAGTCAACCCTGTTCAGCACTTACCATTTCCTTTTGTTGCTTTATTCTCAGGCTAATTAAGTTCTTTCTGCTCTCTTCAGACTTGCCTGTTTGCATTAATCTATTGTACATTATCCATACATGAAAAAGAGGACTGGATTTTTATCCCACTTTTCACTCGGATTCTCAGAGCGTCTGATAATCTCCTTTCCCTTCCCCTCTGCACAACAGATGCCCTGTGTGAGGTAGGTGGGGCTGAGAGAGCTCTGAGAGAACTGCTCTTGAGAAAGCAGTACTTTCAAGAACTGACTGACTCGAGGTCACATCAGCGGGTGTATGGGAAATCAAGCCCGGTTCTCCCAGATTAGAGTCTGCGCACTTAACCACTACACCAAACTGGCTCTACAAGTTTGAGAGTGGGGCTTGAGTGCATCTGCTCACTTTACAGCCAGCCAAAGGCACTGCTTTTGTTGTACTGCTTCTTATCATCAGCGAGATTTAAAAATAATAATGAAGCAAAATTATGAGCTCCACGATTCATCTACCTAGGACCCAGATTTACAATTAACCCTTGTCACAGTGAGGTGTTTCTGAAAGCAAGCATACTTTGCAGGGCTCCCAAGATTTATGTCGTTGGCCAGCTCAAGCAGAGCCAACCAATCTAGAAGAGATGGAAGCTCGGGTGAGAAAATAAATTTGTCATAGGAACAAAAACTATCAGAAGAGGGGAAGAGAAAACCAAGACCCTGAAACCAAACAAGAGATGGTGGCAACCATTCTGCATGTTTATACATGGAGCTAATCTGGTTATGTCAGAGAGGAGCAGATAAGGCTGCATTTTTAAACACCAAAAATGGAGTGTAGGTAGAGAGTTCAGAACTCTACCCCCTCCACTTCCAGAAGTCACCACAGGGAATGGTTGCTGAGAAAGACCAAAGAACTGCTGTCAGTCGCAGAGACCATGGTGAGCTGGTGGAACTGACAGTCTGGTTTGTATAAGGCAGCTTCATCGGTTCACAGAGCACCTGCATTGCATACCCCTAGCATCTCCAATCAAAGGATCCCAGTTAGCTGATATTGGGGAAATACCTCTTTCTGCCAGTCAGAGCAGACGATACTGAGTTAGATGAACCAGTGGCAGGGCTTTTTTGTAGCAGGAGCTCCTTTGCATATTAGGCCACACAGCCCTGATGTAGCTAATCCTCTAAGAATTTACAGGGCCTACTGTAAGCTCTTGGAGGATTGGCTACATCAGGGGTGTGTGGCCTAATATGCAAAGGAGTTCCTGCTATAATTTTTTTTTTAAAAAAAGCCCTGGCCAGTGGTATATTGAAGAGTCATGTTGGAAAGTTGTGTGCCCCAGAATGTGCTCTTCTAATGCCAAAGAACAACAAAAAAAGACACTAATGTGGATGTTTCCTTGTGTCTTGCTTAATGTAGGTGTTCTCTTCTCCTTCTACTATCAGGCTGTATCTAAAATTAGCAGTGACTCATGAAAGCTCATCCCTGGTCACAAATTTTGTTAGTCTTTAAGGAGCTACTGGACTCTTGCTCTTTTCTACTTTCTACAGAGCAGGGGAGAAATGGTAATAGATTGATGCAGAGGGAAATCTTCCCTACCTAGACCAAGGATGTAGAGGCAGCCGGTGGCAGACAGAGAGCTGGTTTCCAAGGCTCAAAGACAAATGTATTAACTGACAGCAGAATCATAACTGACAGCCATATGGGTGAGAATTGGAAAGTTCCTTGTTTTTTGTCATACAAAAGCATAATAAATATGTGTGTTTAATAAGGCTTTGGAATAGCATGTTAAGCAGTACAGGGATCTTTCCTTTCCTTGGCAGAAGAGGAAGAGTGGATGTAGCTGGGATTATATAAAACAGGGGTGGCCAAATGGCGGCTCAGGAGTCACATATGGCTCTTTCACACACAGTGTGGCTCTTGAAGCTCCACTGCCCTGTTGACCAGCTTGGATTATGCATTTACAGTTAGTTGCTTTCTTTCCACCTCTCTCTCCCCATCTTCCTTCCTCCCTTCCAGCCGCTGCCACCTCTGTTGAGGCCGCAGGGCAGGTGGGTTCAGGAATCAGTCCCTCAGCCACTGTTGTTGGGCATTTGGGGGAGGTGTTTTTGTATTTATATGTGCATGTGTGCATGCATATGGGAGTGTGTGTATATATATGTACCTAGAAGTCATGGAAACCTCTGGTGACTGACCCTACTGGGGTCCTGGAGGATATTCAGGGAGGTGCCTGAATAAAGCCCACCCCCACCTCCTGATTGCTGGTATTCCAAGAAGGTCTCCCATTCAAGTACTTGCCAGAGTTGACCCTGCTTAGCTTCTGAGATCTGACAAGACCGGGCTTGCCTGGGCTATCCGAGTCAAGGCAGTCCCTCAGCCACTGTTGAGGTGATGAAAGAAGTGGGCAGGGGAGCTACTACCACCACTGTTGAGGCAGCCAGGTGGGCAACTGATCAGGTGAGAAGGTCTCTGTCTGCTGCCACTGAGATGATCAAACTGCTATGTGGCCAGCCACCAGGGGTGTTGCTGCCACCACTCCCATTGTGGCAGTGAAGTGGTCAGGCAACCAGGTGAGTAGCCACTGCCATGAGGCAAGAAATAGAAGAATGACAGTAGGCATGGGGTGAGAGAGAGAAAGTAAGAGAAGTGGAGGGGAGGGAGAAAGATAGAGACTGAGAGAAGTGGAGTAAGAGGGAAGGAAGCAAAGATGTGTCTCTACTTATCAATCTTAAATAGTAACAAGTCTAAATATTATTAGTATGATGCAAAAAAAAAAAGAGAGACTACAACTTCTTCCTGAGTGGAAAAAACTCATGTCTGAAAATGGGGGTTTCAAACGGAAAGGTTGTGGTAACGAAATACGGCAACATCCCTAATCATGATATTCAAGTTGTGTGTAAGAAAGGTGGGGTCAGGAGCCAGTTTGATGTAGTGGTTAAGTGTGTGGACTCTTATCTGGGAGAACCGGGTTTGATTCCCCACTCCTCCACTTGCACCTGCTGGAATGGCCTTGGGTCAGCCATAGCTCTGGCAGAGGTTGTCCTTGAAAGGGCAGCTGCTGGGAAAGCCCTCTCCAGCCCCACCCACCTCACAGGGTGTTTGTTGTGGGGAAGGAAGGTAAAGGAGATTGTGAGCTGCTCTGAGACTCTTCGGAGTGGAGGGCGGGATATAAATCCAATATCATCATCTTCTTCTTCTTCTTCTCCTCCTCCTCCTCCTCCTCCTCCTCCTCCTCCTCTGCATATTAGGCCACACACCCCTGATCTAGCCAATCCTCCTGGAGCTTACAGTAGCCCCTGTACTAAGAGCCCTCTAAGTTCTTGGAGGATTACATCAGGGGGTGTGGCCTAATATGCAAAGGAGCTCCTGTTAGAAAAAGAGCCCGATATCATATTCTCACAGTGTCTCCTTCTGCCACCATAATGGCCACCAGAAAGAACCAGGACCATGTGATCAATGGTAACCAATGAGGAAAGGCTCCGCCCCCTATATATCAACACCTGCTGCCTCAGGGCTTTGTTCCTTGGTATGTTTCAACATAGGGTGCAAGGGAACATTCTTTCCTGTATCCTTACCACATGTCTCATGAAACAAGAAAGCAATAGCAGCTGAAGCATCTGGAGGACTTCAGGAAAAGACTGATTTCCACAGAAACACAGAAAGGCAGTGCCTCCCCCTGCCATAGCAACAGAGTTACTTTATAATCTTAATTCTTTTAATCTTGAATTGTTTTAATTTGTTTTTATTGTAAACTGCCTTGGGAGCTGTGGCTGAAAGACATTCTAGGAATATAGTGAAATAAATACATAAGGGAACTAGGACCAGGGTACTGACAGATAATATCTAAAACAGCAAACACAGGGGCTATAAAAGATGCCTCTACTCAGCACTCTGAAGAGGTGATCATGAAACATTTTTATTACACTGCAGCGCTTTATTCATGCTGCAAAGCTCCATTCGGTTTTCTTTTTTGTTTTAATTGCCAAAAAAAAAAAAAGTCAGAGGCCCTGAGTGATTTACCAATAAACTGTTTTAGGGCATACTTTACAATTCTCAAAGCACAACTCAAGACTCAAATAAGTCAAGGCATATTTGGGATTGTCTTTCTCTGAGGCTCTATGAGGAGGTTCCTGTTTACCTACTATCCATACCCTTGACTAGGCAGGTCATTAAAATCTAATCTCCTGTTTAAGTTGCTTCCAGTGTAAGCACCGGTCACTTAAGACTTAAGGGAACATGCACCAGTGATATGTCATAAGTAAAATCAGAGTGAAAGAGATATGACAGAAGATGTTTTCAAATTCCTGCGGTATTTGTCTTCCTTGTTATAGAGAAGGGAATGCTTATCTACCGCTTTAAAATACACCATCAGTAGATAATCATTCCTTTCTCTAACCTCCTGTAAAATGTCTTCACAAAAACAAGAAAAATTAAGTTGGGAGTGGGGTTGATTTTTAGCAGTAGGAACACAATATGAAGCCCAAGGCCAAATTACACACAACCTAAGAGATAGAAAATATTTGTATTAAATAAAGACCTTTGTACAATAATTCCAAAATACAACCAACATTGCTAAAGCAATCTTCCTTCACAAACAAAATATAAAATATGCAGTACAAACTGCAAATTATAAAAGGCTAATTACCAGTTTTCAGCAAATACAATTACAAATTTTCAGCAAGTACAGTGTTAACAATAATTGCAACAAACACTATCATTACAGTAATCAAAAGGTTAGAGTTGGAATCAACACTTCTCAGTTTCAAGCTATTAAATCCAAAATTATATTAAATTAAGATTAAGTTAAAAGCAAACCATCTGCTTGTAGGTATAGGAGGATTCACCTTCTAAAACCAGTCCATCTACTTTGCTGCTGGATTTCTTTCAAGGTCTTATTTTTCTAGATTTGAATACTTTGAAGCCTACTTTTAATAAACTTCAGCGTACTTTCTATGGGGTACCACTGTCTTAGTTTGTACTTCTTTAATTCACTTTGCATAATAAAACTAATGAAAGCATAACGAATCAACAATGATGATGACACTGGAGATCTATGCTGAGATCTTGACGTGTAAAAGTAGATGCGAAAAAAATAGAATACTGTGCAGATGCAGTGGGCCACAGGGGGCTTGAGTTTGGTTTAAAAAAAAAAAAAAACCTCTTTCCCTCCAAAACAAAATCTATTTAATATTAACACAACTTGGTGTGCAAGCATTTGAACTGTGTAAAATTCTTCATCAGACTACCTCTTTTTTTTAGAAAAAAAGAGGAGAGAGGAGAAAAGAGTCTTTATCAGCATCCTGAATAGGATGCTTTGCTGAGTTCCGTAAGCACAGGGTGTGGTTTAGGAATACCAGCTTCCAGGTGGGGCTGGTAATTCTCTCAGAATTACAGGTGGTTTCCAGACTAGAGAGAGCAATTCTGCTGGAGTAAATGGCAGAGGGCATATTGTGCCATAGAAGATTGATTCCACTATGCAATATGTGAAATAGTAGAGTCTACTACGAAATCTACTGCAAAATCCCTGTCCAAAGTCCCCCCTCCACAGTCAATGCTCCCAAATCTCCAGGAATTTCCCAGGCTGGTTGCACCTTAAAGATCAACAAAGTTTAATTCTGGATATAAGCTTTCATGCGCACACACACATCATCAGATGTTGGATCTCTGACTGGTATGTTTTTAATGACACCCACTCACCCATCTTTCTGCTTTTGGTTCCCAGCATGCAAATGTTCAACCTGATCCAACCCCACCGTATGCCCACTGCACTACACAAAGCACTCTCCACAGAATGGTGATAAAGGAGAGGAGAAGAACGCAAGAGAGCTCATAACAGAAGAGAGTTTTTTCCCCTCCAAAATTCTCCGCAGCAAAACTTTTGACCAGGTCTTGACTCAAAGTGGAATTGGTGCATTAAGATTTGTACCATTCCAGTTTTTAAAATGTCCTATAAAATGTCCTATACAGAGAGTTCTCCATGTGTCCACAGTTCCTGTCAGTTTCTTTTCATATCTGTATTACCAAAATGCACATGTGCATTTATAAGAAACTGTAAAAAAGGCAATTGTTAGAACCTCTGCATCAAAGGTTTTTCCATATATAGTGTCTTACCCAATACATATGAGCACATAACTAATCAATAGCATTAACAGAATATCCCACCAAAAGAACTTGGATGCTGTTATACATACAAACACATCAAAACAGCTTTTCTGTAAGGTTTTATTCACACACATGTGCATGTCAGTTACGTTTATTTATTTATTTATTTATTTTTATTTAGAATTTATATCCCGCCCTTCCCACGAATGGCTCAGGGCGGCTTCCAACAATAGATCCCACATAACAATAAGCAATATTTAAACATGTGAGGGAATAAACAATTAAAACAGATAAAACAGATAAAACTCTAAAAATTAATACATATTCAAGTATATATAAAGGAAATCTGGCAAGTTGCGTTAGGTTATATATATATATATATTTGCGTTAGGTTATATATATATATATTTGGCCGCTGTGTGACACAGAATGTTGGACTGGATGGGCCATTGGCCTGATCTAACATGGCTTCTCTTATGTTCTTATGTTCTAGGTTCTCAAGCTAGGTATGGGCTAGCCGGAAGAGGGTCATCTTACAGGCCCTGCGGAACTGAACTAGGTCCCGCAGGGCCCTCACCTCCTCCGGCAGCTGATTCCACCATGTAGGGGCCATAACAGAGAAAGCCCTTTCTCTGGTGGATTTCAAGCGGGCTTCTTTCGGCCCAGGGACAGTAAGGAGATTTTGTGTTCCCGACCCCAGTACTCTCTGGGGAACATGCGGGGAAAGACGGTCCTTCAGGTAGACAGGTCCCAAGCCATATAGGGCATGTTGGGGGTGGGGGTGTTGCAAATCACCTACAACTACTGAAGCTGACCCAATTCTGGAATTAGTTTTTAGGGCTTTTTTTGAGCAGGAACACAGTTCCGGTTGGCTTGGCATCGGGCGGGGGGAGGGGGTTTGGCCTAATAAATTCCTGCTGGGCCTTTTCTACAAAAAACCCCTGTGTGAAACAATGGTGACATCAGAGGGTGTGGTCTAATATGTAAATACATTTCTGCTGAACTTTTCCTACCAAAAAAGCTGGTTTTAGACATTTTCAATGTGTAACTCGAATTCAGAAGTAGAACACAGAGTAGACAGACACTTTGGAACAGGACTTTTTTTGTAGCAGGAACTCCTTTGCATATTAGACCACACCCCCATGATGTAGCCACTCCTCCTGGAGCTTACAGGGCTTTTCTTACAGGGCCTACTGTAAGCTCTTGGAGGATTGGCTACATCAGGGGATGTGGCCTAATATGCAAAGGAGTTCCTGCTACAAAAAAAGCCCTGCTCTGGAACAATAACACCACAGAGCTGAAGAACTCCAAAGCTCTGGATGCTCAAGGGAAGAGGACTCTGGAGTCCCCAGTGCTGGTAGCTCAAAATTTGAACCCAAGTCCAAACACATTTGTGATGGTGCTCAGCCTCCCTAGGAAGCAAAGCAGGATGATGTTATACATGGAGTCGTGTCGATATAGCATTTTGTTCAACATGCCAATGTTTGCAGAAACATTGCCACTGAACACAATTATACAAACAATGCCCCCAACGCCTGGCATACCAAAACTAAGCCACTTTGTTCTTGGGGAGCAAGCCAGTTGTTGCCACTTCAGACAAATTTAGATTACAAGCACAGCCATATTTGGTACCAAAGGAAAGATTCCTTCATTCCAGCACAACTTAGATGATGTTCAGCCTGGACATTCTAGTGGCTGGCCAAGCAGAGAAGAGAGCTATATTTAAAAAGAAGAGAGAGAAGAGAACACAAGAAAAGGTAATGTTCAAAAAGCTACAACACAGAAGTATAAATGAAGTATAAATGAAAGATCAGGATAGCTGTTGTTGATGTCATCTGGCCTTTAAACCTAGACTTCTACAGAGGGGGAGGGGAGATTTTCACTAACCTAATGGTCAGGTTTTTATCCCATTCTTCCACAATGGAATTGTTCATGGTTCTCCTCCCTCTGATTTATCTTCACAGCAACCCTGTGAACTAGGTTGTGTTGAAAGAAAATAACAGAACCAAAGTCACACAATTTACTGGCTGAGAACAATTTGATTTTGAGCCAGCATGGTATAGTGGTCAGAGTCTTGGACTAGGATCTGGTTCAAATTCCCATTCTGCCATGGAAGCTTGCTGCGTGACCCTGTGGTGCCCACTAGCAAAAGCCATTTAAAGGGAATGTCATTTAAAGAGGACCTCACAGACTGAACCGGTTTGGTAAATGGGGAGGGTTCATGGTTCATATGACCTCACTACCCACGAAGAACCTCCATTTTCCTTAGGCTTCCCAATCCCCAGGTCCAAGCGGGGGATCCCCCGATTTTACAGGCTTCCCCCCTCCCCCAGCCAGCTGGCCAGCAGGGGAAGCCCCGCCCCCACAACCATTATGCACCTCCACAAACGATTCCCAAAGGGAATGATGGGGAATTGATCTGTGGGTATCGAGGGCTCTGGGGGGGCTGTTTTTTGAGGTAGATGCGCCAAATTTTCAGTATAGCATCTAGTGCCTCTCCCCAAAATACCTTCCAAGTTTCAAAAGGATTGGACCAGGGGGTCCAATTTTATGAGCCCCAAAAGAGGTTGCCCCTATCCTTCATTATTTTCTATGGAAGGAAGGCATTTTAAAAGGTGTGCTGTCCCTTTAAATGTGATGGCCAGAACTCCCTTGAAGTTCAATTATGCTTGTCACACCCTTGCTCCTGGCTCTGCCCCCAAAGTCCCCAAATATTTCTTAAATTGGACTTGGCAACCCTAATTTTCCTGTTTGTGCGCCTCTCTATTCCTGACAAATAATCATCCAGTTTCCACTTAAACACCCACAACATCCCAAGGCAGCCAGTTCTACTAGTGAACTTCCCTTATTGGTAACTAGTTTTTCCTAATATCCCTTATATCTCCCCACCCCATAATTTAAATCCATTATTACCAGTTCTGTCCTCCACTACTAACTGAAACAGTGCCCTACAATCCCCTAAATAACAATCTTTCAAAAAACTGAAAAGAGCAATCATAGCCTCCTCATTTCCTCTTCTTCAGGCTGAACATTCTTGATTCCTGCAACCTTTCTTAGCAAGACTTAGTAGCCAAATCCCTAATCATTGTTGCTATCCTCTGGATCTGCTCAAAAAGTTCTCTGCTCTTCCTATTAAAAGGCCTGCAGAATTGGACCCAGTACTCCAAATGGGATCAGACCAGTGGTGCTATCATATCTCATGTCCTAGACACTAAGCACCTATTAATAAACTCTAAGATAAAATTTGCCTTCTTTGCTGTCACACCACATTGGCTATTCACATTCAATTTGCAGTCCACCAAAACCCCAAGATCCCATTCACATATGCTACTACCCATTCAGCCATTGCAACAAATTTGTTATTTGCTGTTCAATTTTATCAGTGCTTACTGTTACAATAAAATATAGCACAATATTGCATATTTTCATGCAGGGCTTTTTTTGTAGCAGGAACTGGTTTCATATTTATTAGGCCACACACCATGATGTAGCCAATCTTCTTGCAGTAGGCCCTGTACTAAGAGCCTTTAAGCTCCTGGAGGACTGGCTACACAGGGGTGTGTGGCCTAATATGCAAAGGAGTTCCTGCTACAAAAAAAGCCCTGTCTTCATGATTGCTAAACCAGACAAGTGCAAGAATCCAAAGATATTCAGCACACATTCCATACACCCAAGAATGCTTTCAATTCACTATTATCAGACAGTCACTTCTCAGTTTTATTGATTTCATTAAGTACATTATAAACCGCCTTGGAGACTTTTTTTCAAGTTGAAAGGTGGTCCATAAATAAAGGCGTTTGTGAGATAACATGGGATGGGAGAGGGAAGGGAGCTCAGAAAGAAAAGACAAGCACCCAAAGGAACTCAGTCAAGCCCTTTAAAATGCTGCCACCCCAGTCCTATATATGTAGCCTGCCTTTCCACCCAGAGGAATTATGACATGGTAAAACTGTATTTAAAAGCACAAAACAGATTAAAAATAAACTCTAATAATCAACAACAAATATAAAATAGCAACAGAACAGAAAGAAACCAGCAGCCTACTACCATCCAAGTTCCTGATGAAATAGAAGGGTCTTAAACTGCTTCCTATATACCAGCTGGCCCATCAACAACTCAGCCAATTGGCTCAGAAAGCCACAGTTTTATATCTATTTTTAAGTTTACTTCATTTTTTAAAAAGTAAGACAAAGGATGAACTTCTACATGGATTGTCATCATTTTACACTATCTAATCTGTTAGGGTTGCCATCCTCCAGGCAGCACCAGGCGATCTCCCACTATTACAATTTATCTTCAAGATCAATTCCCCTGCTCTGGAGGGTGGACTCTAGGGCACTGTATCTAGGGCAAAGTCCCTCCTGTTCCCAATCCCCCCTTCCCTGGCTTCACATCCCAAATCTCCAGATATTTTCCAACCCAGAGTTGGCAACCCTAACCTTGAGTCTCAGCAAGAAAAGCAGGCTATAGAGTAAATAAATAAAAATATGTGTGATACTTTAAAAAAAGAAAAGGGACCAAGATACCTGAAGCATTGAGAAGGACTTACTTCTCTAGGTAAGTAGGCACAGGATGGCAGTCTTAAAATGAGCCCTTCAAGCACCACCAGTGTAAATCAGAAGCCAGACAAAATGACTCCAAATCAAAACTGAAACAAAGAAAATTACCCTTTTCAGTAGGGCTCCCAACCTCCAGGTGGCACCTTAAAATCTCCCTCTATTACAATTGAGCTCCAGATTACCAAGATCAGTTCCCCTGGAGAAAATGGCTGCTTTGGAGAGTGGCCTCTATGGCAATATGCCAGGCTGAGGTCCCTTCCTTTCCCAAACCCTCCCCCTCCCTTGGTTCCATCCCTCCATTTCCCAACCAGAGCTGCTAGCATCCCTACTTTTCAGAATCAAGCTGGTGAGGTCAGGATGCTATCAGAACACCAGTAAACAAAGCTGAGGGCTACAGAATGATGAAACTTTTCTCTACACTGCTTTACATTTGCAAAATGCTTTGCTATCTGAATTGTGCTCCTTCATTCTCAAAACAACCCTGTGAGGTAGAAGCCTAGGCTTGCCAATCCCCAGGCTCCAGTGGGGGTTCTTCCGCTTTCCCAGGCTACCTCCCGCCCCCAGTCAGCTGGCCAGCAGGGGGGGGAGCCCTGCCCCCCAGAGGACTATGTGCCTTTGGAGGCTTCAGTCTCCGATTGAAAGGCTTTCTCTTGGGATGGTGTGTCTGTGTTACTTTGAAGAAGTTGGCAGCAACTCGTGAGTAGAGATGCCAATCCGTCGCTTCAGTCGCTAGAAACGGGGTTGGGGTGGGGAGGGAAACGTCTGCTGAGCACTTCATTATTCCCTATTTGGAGATCGATTCTCATAGGGTATAATGGGGAATTGATTTGGAGGTTTCGGGGGCTCTGGGGGAGCTGTTTTTTGAGGTAGAGGCACCAAATTTTCAGTATAGTATCTAGTGCCTCTCCCCAAAGTACCCCCCAAGTTTCAAAACGATTGGACCAGGGGGTCCAATTCTATGAGCCCCAAAAGTAGGTGTCCCTATCCTTCATTATTTCCTATGGAAGGAAGACATTTAAAAAGGTGTGCTGTCCCTTTCAATGTGATGGCCAGAACTCCCTTGGAGTTCAATTATGCTTGTCACACCCTTGTTCCTGGCTCCACCCCTAATGCTTCCTGGCTCCGCCCCCAAAGTCCCCAGATATTTCTTGAATTGGACTTGGCAACCCTATAGAAGCCAGTGTTTTCATCTTACAAACTGGGAATCGAAGCAGAGAAAGATGGACTTGCCCAAGCTATGTAATGAGGCCTTGATTAATAGATGAAATGAGTAGTAACTTCCAGGGGTGGAATTCTAGCAGGAGCTGCTTTGCATATTAGGCCACACAACCCTTATGTAGCCAATCCTCCAAAAGCTTTCAGTGGGGCGCTGGAGGGGCTCTTTTTTGTAAGCTCTTAGAGGATTGGCTACAACGGGACGGTGTGGCCTAATGTGCAAAGGAGCTCCTGCTAGAATTCCACCCCTAGTAACTTCTAAAAAGAAGTCACAGCAGGTTCTTTATCCAAAACCCAACTTGTAAGGCTTGTACATTGCTGCCCCTTGTCATGGGTACTGGGGACCCTGCAGAAGAAGCTGAGCCTGCGGAAGAAACTGTGCCCCTGCCACCTGCACCAGTGCCCCTGCCTCCTGCTGGAGAAGATCCAAGCCCCCCTGCCTTGCCATCTCGGGTGGCTCGTGTGCGTGACCGCCTTCGTCAGGACCTCAGGGATCGGAGGAGGGCGGCACGCTCACGAGCAAGACGCTCCCTGAGCCCTGAGTTTTGAAAGGATTCTGGCCCTTCTAGGAGTGAGGATGCTTGAGTCTCAGCAGGATCCTGGCTGCCTTTCTGAGCCAGCAATTAGCCCAAATGGGCAACAGACAGCAGAGGGCTATATAGCTGTGGGCTTTGGGAGGAGGCTTTGTGGAAGCAACTAGTCACTTATCTGACGTTCTAGCATCCACTTCGGCTTTTGACTTTGGCTTCTGGACCCCCTGACTCTGGCATTGACTTCTGGACCCCCTGACTTCGGCTTCTGAACCTCTGACCTGCGATACCTGGACTGTGATTTGGTTTTGGCGCCTTGGACCCTCTTTGCTCACCGGCTACAGACCTTGGACTGCCCCTGGACTTTGCCTGACCTGGCCCCAGCCCGTGACACCCCTCACCCTGCCCTCCCCAGGTTCTACCCCCCCCCCATTCCCAAACAGGTCCGGATCTAGGGGGGGTGCTTGCCCCGGGCGCCAACGGAGGGGTGGTGCCAAATTGGGTATGGAGTCCATTGTATTCTATGGGACCATAAGATAGAATGGCCCTTACATAAGGGGGCATCATTTTTTAATTTTGCCCCCCCCCCTCAAAAAACATGTAGATCCGGTCCTGCCAAATCACCAGATATTTCTCAGCCCAGAGCTGGCAACTCTACCCCAGAATCACTAAGACTTCCTCTGCCCTGCCCTAGAGCCACAGTATAAGAAAAATTGTTCTGTATTTAGGTGATGTGTCTAAATCCTGGTGAGAAGCAGGCCTCAGATTCAGTGGGAGCTCACAGGAGCACAGCTCCTGAACCTTTCTGAGAGTTCCACCTCCTTATCCATTGAATAGCATGTGCAGCTGCATAACAACCCCTGGATGAGCTCCACCATCTATTTTTCTACAAAATGACCCCTGGTGATAAGTATAGGTACGTAAAGGTATGTATAGTTCCGCATTACCTGTGCTGTGCTGGGGCTGGTGTGATGCCTTAAGTGGTGGCCATGCTACAGCAGACACACCTAATGCCCTGTGCTCAGTCTGTTCACCCAGCATTCTAGGGACAAGTTCTAGTAAGGGGATGCTTGTCCCTTTTTGGGAGCCAGTGTAGTGTAGTGATTAGAGTGTCAGACTAGGGTCTAGGAAGACCCAGATTCAAATCCCCACTCTGCCATGGAAGCCTGCTGGGTGACCTTGGGCCAGTCACAAACACTGTCTAATGTACCTCACAAGTAGGATTGCCAGTCCCCAGGTGGGGCAGGGGATCCCCCAGTTTGTAGGCCCTCCCCCTGCTTCGGGGGCATCAGAAAGCAGGGGTGGGGAGGAAAATGTCTGCTGGGCACCCCATAATTCCCTGTGGAGAGCAATTCCCATAGGGTATAATGGAGAATTGATCTGTGGGTTTCTGGGGCACTAGAGGGGCTGTTTATTGAGGTAGAGGCAGCAAATTTTCAGCATAGCGTTCGGTGCCTCTCCTTAAAACAACCTCCAAGTCTCAAAAGGATTGGACCAGGCGGTCCCATTCTATGAGCCCCCCCAAAAGGTGACCCTATCCTTCATTATTTCCTATGGAAGTCATTTAAAAGGTGTGTGGTGCCTTTAAATGTGATGGCCAGAACTCCCTTTGGAGTTCATTTATGCTTGTCACAGCCTTTGCTCCTGGCTCCACCCCCAAGGTCCCCAGATATTTCTTGAGTAGGACTTGGAAACCCTACTCACAAGGTTGTTGTAAAGTTGAGGAGAGGAGAAGAATGTAAGCCACTTTGGATCTCCATGGGGGAGAAAGGCAGGGTATAAATGCAGTACAAAACAAGGGCATTTTAGGGTTTCATGTTTAGATAGCTGTTTACTATGCCAGACAGTCTTATATATGCAGGAGAGGGGGGAGCTTTCCCTTTCAAATTGTCATCCCCAGGAAAATGAACAGTCAGCTGCCTGCACTTTCCAAAGCAGGATTTTCTGGTATTAATGAAACCAAGTTATCTTTCAAGTCAAAACGGAGGGCTGCACTACAGATTTTTATGACTGCACCTCAGTAGATTTCTTTGTACGGCTTCCAAAGTTGTGGAAATTGGACGTGTTTGTGACATTCAGACTTAACAAAGACATCCAGAAATCCAAATTACTTCAAAGAAAAAAGCAGATTAATAGGAAGAATAACAAAAACAAAAAAAAAATGGAGAGAGAAAAGGGAGAGGGAATGCCACTACTGCTTATGATTCTTTCAGATTGATATAGTACTGCTAAATAAACAAACACTGATTTTGCTAATGCAACATTGTTATAAAGTCACCTGCAAAACTGGAACAGATGCTGTACAAATATTCTCCAGTGTTCCCCTATAGAGTCCTCTACTCCAGGGTTGCCCAGAGAATTGATGGTTCTTGTGCCACTAACAGTGGCTTGAGCTGCCAAAATCTTGTCCCAATGAAGGGATGAGCAATCGTGATCCATGCCACGGTCACCTCGAGGTTGGACTACTGCAATGCTCTCTACATGGGGCTGCCTTTGTGCCGAACCCAAAAGCTGCAGCTAGTGCAGAATGCCGCGGCCTGGCTGTTGTTAGGGCTCCCAAGAAGGGAGCACATCCGGCCGGGGCTCCAGGACCTGCACTGGCTGCCGATAGCTTACCGAGTCCGGTACAAGGTGCTGGTTATTACCTTTAAAGCCCTATATGGCCTAGGACCTGCCTACCTGAAGGACTGTCTCTCCCCGCATGTTCCCCAGAGAGTACTGAGATCGGGAACTCAAAATCTCCTAGATATCCCCAGGCCAAAGGAAGCCTGCTTAAAATCGACAAGGGACTGGGCCTTCTCTATTATGGCCCTCTCCTGGTGGAACCAGCTGCCGGAAGAGGTGAGGGCCCTGTGGGACCTCGCCCAGTTCCGCAGGGCCTGTAAAACAACCCTCTTCCGGCTGGCCTATGACTAGCTGGTACAAGAAACTGAGCGTAGTTATACTGGATGTCTGCTGCCCCCAATGCTTTAAATGCTTTAAATGTTTTAAATGGATCAATGTTTTAAATGGTTTAATGTTTAAATTTAAATGCTCTATGTTTAACGCCTATTTATGTTAGATTCCTGTGTTGTAAGCCGCCCTGAGCCACTTGTTGGGAAGGGCGGGATAGAAGTCATAAAATAAATAAATAAAAAATAAATAAATATGCTCCATTAATGGGGATGACTCCTATTTTCAGAGACCCCTGGCAAACCATTGCTTTGTCTCTGTTTTGCCTTTTGAGGGAGATGTTGGGGTTGCCGTCTCAGGTATTTAGAACAAGCATAGCCTATCTCCAGTCACGGACTCAAGGTCAATGATAATTAAAACCATAATATGAAACCCTTAAACAGTTATAACAGACAAGCTGTAGTTAGACACCATAAAATTGTGCAGTCATACATCTTTTGCCAAAACAATTCAACCAGTTCTTCAGGGAAGGGCCTTCTAAGCATTGAGAATACTGGTGTATGGGTTCACTGGAGTTAGTTTCCACAAACACCCCAAAACCATATTCTAATGCAGAATTAATCTAGATCTAACATTCCATTTGGAACAGGGGAGTAAGTCTGGATGGTCCACACACCTGATTTCTTTCATTCATTCATTTTACTTCTGCTTTATATCCTGCCCAATCCGAAATAGAGCGGCTAACAGTCATAATAAAACCAACATCTCAATTACAGGTATAAAATAATAAAACATAAACAATTTTCAATTTAAAACAAAATATTGGTGCTATACAGAATCTTAAAGCATAGGCGGATTAGATTGTACATTGCAGGTAATGAGACAGAGTTTTAACTGGGATTCTTCACCATGGAGATAGAGGATGGAAACTGCACAACGCATTTGCAAAAAGTTTGGTTTGCACACACCAAAGCAACTGTGAATTTGGATTTCAAGTATTCCAGTAGGAAAGCCTAGAGGTTGTTTAAAAACATATATGCAAACTCACCTCACCTGTTCTCTGAGGAGGTAACATCAAACCAGGTAGTTGCCTAACTGGTATCCCTATTCAGAGCTCCAAAGGTCCAAGATTTTACAAACAGGATAGAAGAAGAACTACTCCAGATTTCAAACACACTGCCCCTGAAGACTTTATCAGTGCTGATTTCCGAAGCATTTAAGGATCTCAAGAGTGGAAGGCACCAGGCTTTTACCGTATCCATAATGAGTTCCTGATCAACAGTGGCATGTTTACTAAGAAGTGGCTCACAAAGTTTCTCATTGACATCATAAGAACAGGAAGACTCCTAGGAGAATTCAAGAAAGCAAAGATAGTTGCTGTTCTGAAACCTGGAAAAACAGAACATCTGGCAGAAAGTTACAGACCTATTTCTCTTCTAAGTTCCTGTTATAAACTCCTCAAGAGGCTAATCCTGAACAGAAACAGAGACAGAATTAACAAACATGTCCCTGTAGAACGAGCAGGATTTAGACCCCATCATAGTTGTGAATACCAAGTTTCTCAGCTTACCAACTTTCATTGAGGCAGGGTATCAGAAGCGTCTTAAGACATCAGCAGTTTTCGTTGATCTGACTGCTGCTTATGACAGCATCTGGAAGGATGGTCTCCCGTACACGTTTTTGCAAGTTTTTCTCTGCAGAACATTATTTTGACTCCTAAATAGCATGCTAAGTGATAGACCTTTCCGAGTAATTATAGGTCAGTCAATCCGCAAGCAGAAGAAAATAACGGTCTACCCCAGGGCTTGGTCCTTGCTCCATTTCTTTTCAATCTATATATCCCTGATGTTCCTAAGATGATATCCAGGAAGTTTGCTTACTTACTGCAATTGTGGTAAGGCACAAATCAATTGAAAGGACTAAGGAAATACTGACTAAGAACCTTGAAATTTTGGATGACTACTACCATAAATGGCAGTTCATCCCAAGTCCAGGAAAAACAGAATGCTCCTGTTTCCATCTCAGTAATAAGCTTGCCAACCAATGAACTGAAAGTCTACCTTAATGGCACCTGACTTACACACAACCATACATCTAAATACTTTGGCATTACCCTGGACAGGACCTTTAGCTATAAACACCATCTTACCAATGCAGCAGTGAAAATACACACATGAAACAACATTCTGCAAAAATTATGTAGTACAACTTGGGGTGCATCTGCTACAACATTTACATGCTCAGCTTTGGGGGTACTGTATAGTACTGTGGAATACAGTGTTTCAGTGTGGCTCAGCAGCCCCATGTCCACAAACCTGCTGTCCAATTCAACAGTAAGAACCATCAGCGGGTGTATTAAACCCACTCCAACCTGTTGGCTACCTATGTTGTGCCACATTGCTTCCCTTCACCTCTGAAGACAAGATGGTCTAGAAAGATTACTGAAAACCAAGAGTTGCTTAGCCAGAAAGACATGGCTGACATGGGCTATCCAAACTAAAGTCCAGACGCCCCAAAATAAGATCTGCACAAATCCTGCAATCACATTTCATACTAGAGAATGAATGGCTGTGAACATGAATGAAATCCGTTTCACTCATATCTATAACCTAATAAACACTAACAAGAGGTACACAGGATTTGGCTTGCCACATAAAGTGTGAAAGATAGCTAATAAAATATGAACAGGCTTTGGCAGTTGTGCGGATCTGCTGTTTAAATGAGGCAAAATACCAGGACCCAAATGCAATTTTGGAGCAGCCCACCGAAGTATTTTCCATCTGTCAGAGGTATGTGAGCATTGTGCTTTCCAGGAAGGAAGAGGAGGAGGAGAGGATTGGATCTATACTCCACCCTTCACTTGGGAGTCTCAGCGGTTTACAATCTCCTTTCCCTGGCCGCAACAGACACTCTCTGAAGTAGGTAGGGCTGAGAGAGCTCTGACAGGAATTGCTCTTGAGAGGAATAGCTCTGAGAGAACTTATGACTGACCCAACGTCACACCGGCAGCTGCATGTGGTGAAGTGGGGGATCAAACCCAGTTCTCCCAGATGAGAGTCCGCACTCCTAACCACTACACTAAATTGGCTCTGTGTGATGGAGGCTCTTTGTACTCTCTCCAGTTATGACTGAGTGGATTGAAAATTTAGATGTTAGTATTTAGGGGGATTGCCCATTCTGTCCGCATACCCATTGTATCTACTTGGTTATGAATTTTATACTATTATATGCTTCCTGTGTATAACCTTGCCATATGATATTTATTTGACTTATAGACCGCCCTCCCTTAAATAATTCACACACAGCACTCTAATGTTGGTGGAAAGTGATGTCTGAATGCGTCCTGAGCAACGTGGATAGGATCACCCACTTCAGTTAGGAAATTCCTGCAGATTTGGGGGGTAGAGTCTGGGGAGGGCAGGACTTGAAGAGGGAGGGAGCCTCAGCCACATGTAATACCACTGATTCCTTCCTTCAAAGGAGCTGCTTTATCCAGGGGAACTAATCTCTGTAGTTAAGAGATCAGTTGTAATCCCAAGAGATCGCCATGTCCCACATGGAGATTTAGGGATACCAGCCTCCAGGTGGAACATGGGGATCACCCAGAATTACAGCCCATTTCCAGACTACATAGATGAGTTCCGCTGGAGAAAACAGACGCTTTGGAGGGTGGGCTCTAGGGCATTGTACCCTACTGGGGTTTCTCCTGCCCTTCCGAGGATCCACAGCCAAGTCTCCAGGAGTTTCCCAACCTGGATCTAGCCGGGCTATCCCCCAATCCCTTGCTGGTGTCCAACCCTATTAGTGGAGCCGAAACTTCAAAGGTCAAAGGCAGGTTTGTATTAGTATATGGGAGCACAAAGCAAAGGATAACAGTAAGATAAGGATAAAGAATCTGTGTTGGATCTGGCTCTACGTTTCAGTAAATACACACATGTCTCAAAATTAAAATCTGGCAAATTAAAAAGCAGTTTTGTCTGCCTTTTACAAGCAGTGTTTCAGAGGACAGAGTATCCACTGAAGTCCAGTGCTGAGTGCTCCCTCACAGCTTTAAAAAATTATAACCCTCCCTGAAATTCCAAAGGAATTAATAATTCTGCAACAGGCTTCTACTAGCCCTCTAGGCAGAAGTTGGGCCTGTCGAGTCGTGGTTCTCCAGCATCAAACAAATAGTTGTGATCGGACCTTGCCAAGAGCTCAGTTTATTCACTAAAGGCTGCGGATCAAGAATCAGGCTGCAAGAGGCAAGCAGAAGTATATTGACATCATTCACAAACACCTTCTGACCTTATGCCGTCCAGCCAGCTTCCTTCTTTGCCTGCCAAGGGCTACCCAAAGGATGAACAGCCTTTGGTGGTAAGTCGAGATCCTGCAAGTATCCAGTTAGGTAACACCTCTTGTACAGCACATGTGGAACATATCACTCTTGGCATGAGCACTGCAGAGTTAAGATTGTCCTGTAAATCCTAATTCTGCACATGGAGATTTAAGAATTTGGGAGCAGGGCTAGATTAAAATCCTCTTGGATTTGGCACTGGGAGACAGAAATTGCTTCAAACAACAATTTTAAATTATTGGGCCCTGATACAGATGGAAAAGTAGAGAGACACATCAGCTCATTGAGGTGTGCATATGAATTGAAGACCAACTGTACACTCATAATACCTTCATACTCTCACATACGTGTTCACACCACTTGTAAACAGTGTTCCCTCTAAGCTGAATTTAGTGTGAGCTAGCTCCAGGGCTTATTTTGTAGCAGGAACTCCTTTGCATATTAGGCCACACACCCCTGATGTAGCCAATCCTCGAAGAACTTACAGGGCTCTTAGTACAGGGCCTACTGTAAGCTCCAGGAGGATTGGCTACATCAGGGGTGCGTGGCCTAATATACAAAGGAGTTCTTGCTACAAAAAAAGCCCTAGCTAGCTCACAGTTTTTTAGCCTCTGGCTCACAGATTTTTGTCTTAGCTCAGGAAGGATGGCCCCAGACCAAACTAATTTATGCAGTAGCCAAATCGCTCGCAACTTTAATGCCAGTAGCTCACAAAGCAGAATTTTTGCTCACAAGACTCTAAAGCTTAGAAAGAGCATTGCTTGCAAAGAGATCTTTCTCTGCCTTAGTACCAAGAGAACTTCTGCAGTCACAGCAGCAGAGCAGGTGGGCCAGCAAACTGACGGGGGAGGAGAGGAGAGGGGAGGGCTGCCAACAACCTGGAGGAAATTCATCCTGTCCTTTCAATAGAGGCTAATGCCTGGAAATGGGCCAGTGAAGCTTTCCATGGCACTGAGGTAAATCATATCACCTGGTTAATAACATCCCATTAAGCCTCTATTAAAGAGATAGGACAATTTTTAATCCAGGCATTTGGTAACTCTGAACACTGCTTTGTTTCTTTCCTGACACAATAGTGACCACACCTGGAATGTGGAGGGAAGAACTGGAGTATGATACAAGATTTCCTCAAAACTTCTTCAAGGAAGCGGACTGTAATATATTAATATTTATTAATTCAACAATAATAAGTACAATGATGACATTGTTCTCCACCCCCACAAGATCTCCAAACACACCAGGGCTGCATTCAGATGAGCAGTTTGACCCTATATAGTTGCTGTTCCCTTCTGGATTAAAGGTGCACGATCAGACAGCGACACCTGCCTCCCGTTCCCCAGTCAATGGCTCCCTGTTTTGATCCACCTTCAAAGAGGAGTTATCAGGCACTGGGGGAAAGTCCAGCCTTTATGGATGTCACCATTTTCACCCCTCATTTCCAGATGCCTGAACTCCCTTGTTGAGAACTCAAGGTGGTTGGGAAGTGTGACCTTTTGCTCCCGTTGCTTTGCTTTTTTTTTTTTTAATCAGGTACTGATGTGCACATAAGTGGATCTTTGCCCCAGGGTTTTGAATCACCACTTGTGTGTTTCTGCATCCAACACTCTGTCAGGATCAGGAGCCCTCAAGGGAGTTATTTTTGAGTGACAATTCCCCTCCCTCCAAAAAAACCCTCCTCTTTCTTGGGGTTGGCAAACCATGGAAATAGTCCCTCGTTAGGCTCCCATTTTGGCAGGGAGTCTGGAAAGGCTGGCAAGCCTACTCACCATCCCACCTTCCTTCCCTCATGCAAATTGTGTTAGCTGTTGGAAAGCATCAGGTGACTGACACAACAGTCAGTGGTACTAATCTCATGCAAATCTGCCCAATGCTTAAGAAGAGAGGCAATGCAAGGGAGGCTGAGAGGGGCCCCAATACTTAGTAGAGAGATTGTGGATCTGTCAAAAAGGAGCCAGAGCTTTGGCTACATGCTTATGCACATGAGTGAAAGACAAACAAACAAATGAAAAGGATGTTGCAACAATCTGAAAAACTGACCACAGGTGAGTGTATGGTGAATCCGGTTCAGAGTGGAATGTCTGATAACACTGATCAAATAACCCATGGGAGTTGTAGTTTTCTACCCTCCAACAGCTTCATTTATGTGATGCAGCAGCCATGACCCTGGTGGAAAATCAGTTTCACTTACTGCACAGGTGTAAAAATGCCTGCAAGGCAGAAGGAAATTAAATTCCAATATCAAATCTACTGTGCAGCTGCAAAGCTGCTCAACATAGTACTTGGATCAGATAGCAAACAGCAAAGGAAAGCCACCCCCCTGCTTCTTAGCCCCTTCTTGTAATCCCCCTGTCCCCTGAGGGTAGTGCTTTCTGCTTTGGGGACTCTTGTGGCTGTGGCTGTTCATTGTAGCCATGGAAAACCCTCTCAGTTGAATGAGGGCAGCCATAACTAGTCGTGTCTTCAGTGGCTCCACCCACTTTTGGAAAAGTTCTGTGGGCATCAGGGGAAGTACTGGCAGATGTCATAGAGCCCATGGGCATCCCATTGGGAAACCTTGAAATACACCTTTCACTTTTGAATTAGTACCTGACAAGCTATGAGCAGGGTTGCCCACTCCAGGTTGGGAAATACCTGGAGTTGGGAGGAAAGGCATGGAGCCTGGGGAGGAACTTCAGTGGAGTAGAAGGTCATAAAGTCCACCTTCCAAAGCAGCCATTTTCTCCAAGTGAACTGATCTCTGTCACCTGGAGATCAGTTGTAATCCCAAGAGCTCTTAAACTACCACCTGAGAGCTGGTAACCCAAATTATGAGAGAGTAAATAAATATGTTGAGCAGAGTTTTAGTCATGTGTAATACTGGAGAATCTCAGCAGTGATTCTCAATATGGAGAGTGTCCCTACTTACATCTGTGAAATGCTGAAGAGTATGCAAAACCAAGTATTTGCGTAATGAATTATACAGGAATTAGATCACAGTCTTGCAGTCCACATTCAGATTCCGATGACTATTGGCTTCTAACAATTACACATAGCCCTGCCCAGGTCTGGGACATTTTATTTTAGTCTGATTCTCCCATGCCCTAAAATGAATTATGTGGTTAATGTTACTCTTTTAAAAAAAATTGCAGTGAAAGAACAAAATCCTCAGCTAAAAAGTGAAACAATCAAGAAGCCTGAACAGGCTGAGACCAAACAGCTGGTCTTAGAGAAAAGCCTTTTTCTAAAGGGAAAAAAAAAAACTCCTCCTGAAAATTTATGATGTATAAATTACAAGTCTAGAAAAAGGGGGTAGGAATTCCAGGCGTTTAATATTCACCATGTACTTTGCTTTTAATGTCAGGGCATATTTAAAAAGCTATTTCCAATCACTTACAGATCATCTCCCTCTGTTCTGTTTTCTTGTTGTTCAGTTTTTCCTGGGGAATTGCCATGTTCTTGTGTGCTTACTGGATTCACCTGGTTAGCTGATTTAGGAAAGGGGACACTGAACTAAGTGGATTCTTGTTCTGATCCAGAAGAGCTTTTAAAAATATTTTGAACATGATAGGTAAATAGAACTTCCAGGTTCAGAGACAGTATTCCTCTGAGGATAGAATTATTCTATGGACATGCAATGGAAGTAAGCGATTGCCTTCACACCTTGATTGTGGGCTGCTCCGAGGTACCTGTTGGCCATTGTAGGAAACAGGATGATGAATTAGAATCAAAGGTCCCCAAGCTTTTTGAACCTGTGGGCATTCTGGCACAGGATAGTGGGCACAACCACAAAATGGACCCATGGGAGGTGGGGCCAATGAGATAGACAGAGGAAGCCCAAGTGTGAGGGAGAAGAGGAGTACATTTTAAAAATTCACAGAGAAAGAGGAATCAGAGAAAGAATAAAACCAACACTATGTGATTTTAATCTGCACAGCCACTCAGTTCTCAAGTGGTCAATTAGAAGCCCTCCTGGCAGGTGCCCACCTGGCCCACTGTCACATCTCAGGGCACATGCAGGAGAGAGTCTAAAGCCGGTCTGAAGTAAAAGTTCAAGGAGTCAGTCAGGAGCCGAGTCACCACAGCAAAATCGCAAACCAGAAGGAGAAGTCAGTGTCCAAAGCCAATGGGTCAGGGTGCCAAGGAATTCAAACCGGTCAGGAATTGGAATCAGGAAGGAGTGTGGATGCAAGCCGGGGAATCGTTGCTTCCATGAGGTTGCCAAGTCCCAAGGGTGTAGAGTTGCCAAGTCCAATTCAAGAAATATCTGGGGACTTTGGGGGTGGGGCCAGGAGACTTTGGGGGTGGAGCCAGGAGACATTGGAGTGGAGCCAGGAGGATGGGTGTGACAAGCAGAATTGAACACCAAGGGAGTTCTGGCCATCACCAAGGGAGTTCTTTTAAAATGCCTTCCTTCCATAGAAAATAATGAAGGATAGGGGCACCTTCCTTTGGGGCTTGTAGAATTGGACCCCCTGGTCCAATACTTTTGAAACTTGGGGGGTATTTTGGGAAGAGGCACTAGATGCTATACTGAAAATTTGGCACATCTACCTCAAAACACAGCCCCCCCACCCTGAGCCCCCGATACCCGTGGATCAATTCCCCATCATTCCTTATGGGAATTGTTCATGGAGGTGCATAATGGCTGTGGGGGTGGGGCTTCCCCCGCCGGCCAGCTGGCTGGGGGAGGGGGCAAGCCTGTAAAACCGGGGGATCCCCTGCTGGGACCTGGGGATTGGGAAGCCTATGGGGGTGAGTTATATGGGCACATCAATCAACCTGCTTCCTGGGTGGCTGTAGTTCCCCTAGTAATCAGGGCTAAGAGATCTGAAGCATTGGCGTATGGCTTGTCTGTTTTCTGTCAGTGTCTGTCAAAGATGTGCATGCATTCTTCAGATGGGATCCACGTTGGGGATCCCTGAATTAGAATGACCTTGGGTGTGACTTAGTTGTAGGACTCTTCTCATATTCTTGAACATGAAAGCTGAATGGGGCCTCCAGGTTCAGAGGCATCATACCTTAAAAATGGTAAAGGTAGTCCCCTATGCAAGCACCAGTCATTTCCGACTCTGGGGTGATGTTGCTTTCACTACATTTTCATGGCAGTCTTTTTACGGGCTGGTTTGCCATTGCCTTCCCCAGTCATCTACACACACACACCCCCAGCAAGCTGGGTACTCATTTTACCGACCTCGGAAGGATGGAAGACTGAGTCAACCTGGAGTTGGCTACCTGAACCAGCTTCAGCTGAGATCGAACTCAGGTCATGAGCAGGGGGCTCCAACTGCAGTACTGCAGCTTTACCACTCTGCGCCACAGGGCTCTTATTCATCATACCTTATAGTATGTTCAGATCTGGGGACATATAGAGGGTGTTGTCTCCATGCCTTTCTTATTGCTTCTTAGAAGCAGATGTCTGGCCACTATTGGAAACAGGAACATGGCTTAGATAGAGCTGAAGTCTGATCTAGCAAAGTGCTCTTTTTATTTTTCCTGGGCAGAGGCGTCACTAGGGTGGGTTGCACCCTGGGGTGTAACTGATTCAAGTCACCCCCCCCCCATTGGGCATCACCCCTTTTGGAGGGCTGCGTCACCCCCTCCGCACACAACCCCGCCCACTTCACATGGCCCCTCCCTCATCCACCCTCTGGTCACATGACCAGCCCCCGTAATCCAAGATACCAGTTTTGCAGCATTTAAGTTTCCCCCACTCACCCACACGCTTTTAGCTGAGCCGGCGGCAGCGCAGCCCCAGTTTCAGAATCCCGGCCAGCCCACACACAGCAGCAGCGTTCTAGTCCCAGGGCCAGCCCCTTCCTGTTGGGGGGGGGGGTCATGGGTCAGTGCCTGGGGCCAATGAGAATGCTCTGGGGGAGGGCCGATGGCCCCCTTGGCCCCGCCCTAGTGACGCCGCTGTTCCTGGGCATTTAATGTCTGCATGATCAAGTGATTCTACAAGCAAAGCTCTTTCCCACACAGGGAGCCAAGAGATGCTGCACCAGTTAGATTTTTGCCTGTGGGGCAGCCATTTAACTCAAAAGAGCCTTCCCAAGAAAGCAGGCGGCTAGCCCTCCCCGTGATGGCTTACTCTTCTTGTCCTTTTTGATCTTACTCTGGAGGTACGTTTCTCCCCTTACACACACACACACACACACACACACACACACACACTTTGGCATTCCTCTAAATCCTCTTGTAAAACATATCTTGACTTGCAAAGTTTCCTGCTCAGCTATCTGCCCAATGTCTTAGTCACCTCCAATTGATATTTGTCTTCTAATGTTCATTACTTATTCCAAGCCTTAAGAATGGGATGAACTTTATATTTAAATACATGTATTTCTCAGTGATTTTTTTTTAAAAAAAGAGCCTGTATGAGAAGGCCATGAGGGCAGAAATGAACATGAACATACACACAGAGAGCCTTTTAGATCTATAAAGAAGCAGTCATGCAGAACTTGGCGTAAAATCAGTCACAGAGATGAACTGGAAGGAGCCCTTCCATAAAGTAATGAGAGAGTGAGGTTACCAATTAAGGCTGCAAACTAAGCAGTTCAACAGGCTCTCCCCCCCTCCCTTGCTCATCCTCACTGCTAGCCAGCGGGAAACTTAACATTTACATATAATTAACATACAGCAATGAAGGTGGAGGGAGGTGTGGCTCCAGTGGAAGAGCACATGCTTTGCATGCAGAAAGTTTCAGGTTCAATCCCTGGCACTTCCATTAAAAAGGATCTTAGGTAGCAGTTGCTGGGAAAAACCTTTCTCTGCCAAAGATCTACAGCCAATTAGAATACAAAGGAGGATGAACCAATGATTTAATTCAGTATCAGGCAGTTCCGTATGTATATTCATGCTGGTGGAGGGAGGGGGGCTTTGCATGCAGAAGGTATGGAGTTGCCAACCTCCAGGTGAGACGGGGGAAAGCCAAAAGCTTCTGTGTAAACACAGCCTTGAAACCACAAATATGCAAAAATTCTAAACATGTATATGCACTGTTCAGAAATAATAATAATAATACAAGGCTTTTTAGTAGAAAAGGCCCAGCAGGAACTTATTTGCATATTAGACCACACCCCTTGACACCAAGCCAGCCAGAACTGCAATCCTGTGTGTTCCTGCTCAAAAAACCCCGATAATAAACATACATCCAAAGTCACTCTACAGAACTCCCAACATCAACAGATATCAAGAAACCAAGGAACCCAAGGAACAGATTGTCAATGCAAACCCAAAGTGAGTCTTAAAGCTAATCAAGGCAGCTCTGCGTTCTGAGGGTTGCTTCTGTCCCAAGTGTAGAGATGATACCGAAAATCCCAAGGTATCATAAATGATCCAGCTCAATCCCAAGTCTGTAGCCCGTCAGCCTTGATTCCAAAATGCTGCAGCTAATGAACAGAACTGGAATAATATCTCATTTTGCTGGTGTTTTACCCAAGCTTAATACAGATCCAAAAAAAAAAAAAAAACTCTAAAATACTCAGTGCTCTGTATGCATCCATGATGGAGTAACTTTATTATTATTATTTCTGAACAATGCATATAAATATTTAGACTTTTTGCATATTTGTGGTTTTGAGGCTGTGTTTGCACAGAAGCATTTGGCTTTTCCCCACTTACCTTATCTGTGTTTCTCACTTGGTTTATTCAACCTGGTTTATTCAAGCCTGTGGTTCTCCCAGAATTGCAAATAACCTCCAGACTAAAGAGATCAGTTCCCTTGGAGAAAATGACAGCTTTGAAGAGTTGACTCTATGGCATCATATCCCTACTGAACTCCTTCCCATTCCCAAACTCCACCCTCCCCAGGCTCTGCCTTCAAATCTCCACAAATTTCCCAACTCACAGTCAGCAACCCTAAGAAGGTCCTAGTTAGGGTTGCCAGACTCCAGGTGGGGCCTGGAGATCTCCCACTTTTACAACTGACCTCCAGCTGGTAGAGATCTGCTCCTCTGGAGAAAATGGCTGCTTTGAAGAGTGGACTCTATGGCCTTGTACTATGCTGAGGCCCCTCCCCTCCTCAAACTCCACCCTCTCCCAGATCCACCCCCAAAGTCTCCAGGTATTTTCCAACACTGATTTGGCAACCCTAAGTTCAGTTCCCCTGCATATCCCATGCCCTAAGATGCCTTAGGCCAGAGGTGTCAAACATGCAGCCCAGGGGCCAAATCAGGCCCCCAGAAGGCTCCTATCAGGCTCCCGAACAACAGGCTCTTATATGCTTCCTTCTCCCTCCCTCTTGCTCCCTTCTGCATCGCAGCCTGCTTTGTAAGGCTCACTCAATCACACAGGAGTAACACAGCAAAACCTCTATTTTTTTCCATTGACTGAGGCTCCTCCCCCTCCTGGTCCCCAGGGGAAGGATGGAAAGAGCCAGAACTTCCTTTGCCCTGGCACTTCCATTAAAAAGGATCTTCTCTCCTGGATCCCATGGGAGAAATACGAAAAAAGCACCTTTAAGACCAATGAGTGCTAATGTTTAAAACGTGTTTTATTTTAAGTTTTTTTTCTTAAAAAAAAAAGTTGTGTTTGTCTGTGTCCTTTATAAAGTTTATATCTCTGCTACCTAATCTTAAATAGGTACACATGGTCCAGACTGACACAGCACGACCCGACAAGGTCTCATTTATGTCAGATTAGGCCCTCATAACAAATGAGTTCGACACCCACAGGTTTCATTTAAATAGGCCTGTTTTGTATTAGTTAAGTTTTAATGACATTTGCCAATTGTGTTATTTGAATGGCTTAATGCATGTGTTTGAATGGCTTATTTAGTTGCAAGCCAGCTCAAGCAGGTCTCTGGATAAGGTTGCACATGCATTTTCTAAATAAAAATAAATAGAAAGGACCTAAATAAATATGTGCTCACCACCTTACTGTCATCCGTATTGGTACTCCCCCACATTTTCATACAGGCTGAATGCCTTTAAAAACAACAAGAATATGTTTAACTTGGCAGCACAAACATCCCTTCATTGAAACATTGGTGTGACAGAATTACGGTATTTGATTCAGAAGAAAAGTGGATGCCTCTGCCCTCAAGGGAAGCCTTTGTAATGGCCCGCTCTGACAGGTAGATATGAAGACAGCTGAGCCAGGTGGAGGGAAATGGTTGATGGACAGAGTTGTCAACTGGCCTGGTGAAAATTGTCCTGTCCCTTTAATAAAGACTTGATAGGATATTACTTCCAGTTCCAGTAATGGCATACCAAGGAAAACAGTGTATGGGATGTTATGTCTATGCCAAGAAAAGCTTCAGTTCCCGGTTTGCACACATTAAGCCTCTATTAAAGCCACAGGACATTTTTCTACAGGCCAGTTGGAAGGCTGTGTGGCTCAGTGGTAGAGCACCTGCTTGGTGTGTCCCAGGTTCAATCTCTGGCATGTCCAGTTAAAAAGGACCAGGCAGGAGGGGATGTGAAAGACCTCAGCTGCTGCCAGTCTGAGTAGACAGTACTCAGTGGTCTGATCCAGTATAAGACAGCTTGATGTGTGTCATTGGGGCTGGCAGAATCAGGAGTCTTACCACTTTTGGCTGCAAGTTTTAATGGGGGGATTTTTTTGAATATTTTTGAAGGCTATAAAAAGAACCCTGCATGTAATAGAGAAGCACACCAGGTGGAAGGTGGCACAAAACATTTTTGTTTGATATGCTAACTTACAATGTGTACCCCCCCCTTTCAGAGGTGTGTATATCTACAGCTAACACCCATTTCTTGAGTCCTTTTCTGTCTCCTGCACTATTTTATTCTGCAGTTGCCTGTTCTGTAAATGCAGGGAGAACACTTTGTCCATTGAGTGAAAGTTCTACTACAGGAAAAAAGAAAATGCCTATAGCAGGCTCTCATATTTAACAGTTCAAAATGATCTTCATTGGCTTGGTAGTGGGCAAAATAGCAGCAATGTGTGCTGGATGGTGTTGGGGAAGGGGCTTATGACACCATACATGCAAAGCCCCAGCTCTGTTTTCTAGAAAGAAAAGCATCTTGAGAGGCACTTACAGCAGAGTCGTAAAGGGGATGTTTCAATCTTACTCTGTCGTTTATCTGATTCAAACTGCTCCCCATTCCCATCCCCCCCCCCCAAATAGGGTTCCAAATGCAAAAAATAAGCATTTATAATAGCAGTAGAGATGGTAGGGAAGAAAGTACATCCCACTGCCCCCAAGCACAAGAGAATTAAGTTTCAAATATTGCTGGGTGTTGTGAACACAGAAACCCCTGCATATACAAAATCTGGTAATAGTATTAATGTGCTGTTAGGTTAGGGTTGCCAGCTGGTGGTTGGCACCTGGTGGGAAGCTGGGGGTCAGAACATGGGGGAGGCACTGTCATGTTAGCAGCATGGTTCCACTTCCAGGGCAAACCCTGACAGAATGTAATTATGACACTAGAGGATTCACTGGAAAGTCTATGGTTTTACCATAGAGTTTCTATTGAATCCTAGAGTGTTGTGTCAATGCCATGGTATCACTTTTCAGTTCACCCAGGAAATGACATCAAAGTGCTGATATAACATTAATTTCCAGTTTGAATTTTCCCCCTCTGCTCTACTGAGCAGCAGTGGGGGTCAACAGGAGCTGCTTCCAGGAGGTCTCTCACTATAGTGGGAGGCCAGGCAGCAGTGTTCCCTCTAGGCTAGCTCACAGGTTTTTTTAGTCTCCAGCTCACACATTTTTATCTTAGCTCAGGAAGGATGGCCCCAGAGCAAACTAATTTATTCAGTAGCCAAATAGCTCGCTCACAACTTTAATGCCAGTAGCTCACAAAGTAGAATTTGTGCTCACAAGACACCACGGCTTAGAGAGAACATTGCTGGGTAGCCTTAGGTTAGATCCTATCAGTCCTGCTGGCTATTCAAAGGAAGTGTGCATGGGGACTGCAGTCCTAGAGTTGGACGCAGACTAAATTTTTCAGTGTTAGCCCATTGGTCTCCATTAGATATTGCTCCTACGGAATAGGAAACCCAGAGGAACAACAAAGCAGGGGGCTGCAGCCAGAAAGGCTACCTTAGAAACTGCCAATTAAATCAGGGTACAACCATCAGGGTACAATTTAAGCATAAGTTACAGAGTGTTAGCCCCATTAAATGCAAGAGTGAATGCTTCTGTGCTTAGGACTGGACTCCAGAAGCCCCTTATTGTCTTGTGATTCTTTCTGACTATGAAGACCAAGGTTCAAATAACTTCTCAGCCATGATATCTGCCGGATAATCCAGTGCCAGTCCCTTTTTCTGCCAGCCTAACCTCCCTCAGTAGCTGGTCTGAGCCTTCAATGGAGGAGGAGCAAACCATGCACGACATCCTAAATTCCTTGGGAAAAGGGTGGGGGAAAATGTAATAGAAAGAATGTCAATAACGGGTGGGGTTATCAATCTCTAGGTGGGGCCAAGAATTCCGGACTACAGAGATCAGTTCTCCTAGAGGAAACCACAGCTTTGAAGGGTGGACTCAGTGGCATCAGAGAACCAGTTTGGTGTAGTGGTTAAGTGCATGGACTCTCATCTGGGAGAACTGGGTTTGATTCCCCACTCCTCCACTTGCACCTGCTGGAATGGCCTTGAGTCAGCCATAGCTTCTGTAGGAGTTGTCATTGAAAGTGCAGCTGCTGTAAGAGCTCTCGAAGCCCCACCTACCTCACAGGGTATCTGTTGTGGGGGGGGGGGGAGGGAGGTAAAGGAGATTGTGACCGCTTTTAGACTCTGAGTTTTAGAGTATAGGGCGGGATATAAATCTGATATCATCATTTTCAATATCACACCTCTTCTCAGCAACCTTCCCTGAGCTCTGCCCTCCCAGGCATAGTTTCCAAATTTCCAGGGATTTTTCTCATGCCAGGGTTGGCAATCATACTAGCAGGCAGTGCTTTTTTTGTAGCAGGAACTCCTTTGCATATTAGGCCACACACCCCTGATGTAACCAATCCTCCAAGAGCTTACAGGGCTCTTATTCCAGGACCTACTGTAAGCTCTTGGAGGATTGGTTACATCAGGGGTGTGTGGCCTAATATGCAAAGGAGTTCCTGCTACAAAAAAAAGCACTGCTGGCAAGTGATTTGCTTCTGCTCTATCCACAACCACGTGCAGAGGGATTACAGAGCACTGCAAGTTTTGCCCCCCACAGCTGCAATGTTCACTGGAGACTAGCCTTGATATGAAATCAGGGAAAAGGAATCCTGCCCCTCACCTACACATCCGAAAGCTCAAGCGAATGCAGACAGCATCACACGGCAGAAGATATTTCTGCTTCCCACACAAAGCCACCCTGAAGAAACAAGTTGGCGGGATACCTTTGAAGATGTTCCCTTGACAATTTAAAAGGCCTGCCTGCCATTCATTTGAATCTCAGTAAACTGGGAGCCACAGGCTTTCACTGGGATTTCAAGGGGGAAGAAAAGATGGAAAGAGAGACAGGCTAGAGAAGAAAAGTTTTCCATCAACTCCCTGGGTTGACAACACCCCAGTTTTTTGCCATTCACAAAGAGGGAACATTTCTTTCTGGGACCTTCAAGCCTTCACAAGTCTCGACTTTAAAGAGGGGATTACAGAGAAAATCCTATTTTATAACCACTTGCTGCTGCAGACAATTTCAGATATTAGCCTGATGAAGAATTACTCTGATGAAAGTGCTTCTGGTTTAATTATTCAAGGAACTAGTAATGGCTTGATTCCCCCCCACCCTTCTCTCTCCAAAAGGACAGCCTACAATGTAGAAAGGATGTCTGCTCATGCAACCAGCTACTGGCATTAATCCAACTTCTAGTGTTCTCCCTTGGGTTTTGGTGAAGTGAAAATCCGAAGGAAAAGGAGCAGCAGTTTCTTGGTTAAATTATGAATGCGCTTTTGTTCTTTTATAGCGAAGACCTTAGGTCTACACTCATTGCATTTGTGGATACAAGCAACATATGTGTAGCGGGGAGTGGCATTGCACTGACTAGCCCCAGCCCCTTCCAAAGCATCATTTTTTAGCCCCATCCTTTCCTAGGTGCATTCAACTCTACCTCAGCACAGATCCTATGCACATAGTGCACCCTCTAAGCACATAAACCAGTGTGGTGTAGTGGTCAGACGAGGGTTTTTTTTATAGCAGGAACTACCCTGCATATAAAGCCACACTCCCCTGATGTAGCCAATCCTTCTGGAGTTTACAGTAAGCCCTGTACTAAGAGCTCTGTAATTGCCCCATGTTCTGTAAGATTCACCAGCAACTTCTTGGTCTTGTTATTTCTAACCTCTCTGGCCCTCTGGAAAAGAATTACCCAGTATTTACATGCTGATAAATCTGCCAGTTTGACTGCATTAGTGGCTGAGTATTTGGCTATTGTACTGTATAAGGGTTACTCTATATCTAGGAAAAGGCAATGAGTATTTGATCAATTCTGTTTTTAGTATTTTTTTTTCTCTGTGGCATTGTCTTAATTGCTTCTTTCATTTTAGATCCTGTTTGTATTTTTTATTATTTTATTATGCCATTAAAGGTATCGAACTTGAAGAGCCCTGTAAGCTCTTGGAGGATTGGCTACATCAGGGGTGTGCAGCCTAATATGCAAAGGAGTTCCTGCTACAAAAAAAAGAGCCCTGGGTCAGACTAATCCCTAGGCAACCAATCCCTGCTCTACCACAGAAGTTTTCTGCATGACATTGAGCCAGTCACACGCTCTCAGCCAAGTCTACCTCACAGGGTTGTTGTGAGGGGAAGAGAGGAATGATGTAAGCTGCTTTGGGTCCCTGTTGGAGAGAAAAGCAGAGTTTAAAGGAAGTCAATAAATAAACTCCATCTATATGACTGGGCACTGTGTCAGCATGGGGGTGGAGCATGTAGGCTGTGGTGCTGCTAGCAGGTGCTGTCTTGCTTCTCTTCCTGTATGTATTGTCTGTACGTTCTAGGGATGAAAATTTTTTAATCCTGGTGCTTGGACCCCAAAATCCCTTATTTGTTTTTGCTTCTGCCTTGTGTGAACTGAACCTGTTATTCTTCGCTTCGCATCATTATTAGTTCCTCTTACCAGATCTTTCCGATAAAATTATACATTTTTCAACATTATTTGTGCAAAAGTAAATCATCATTATGTGTATCAATGACATACTGTATACATTGTGTGAGTACATATATAACATGTATACACCATGAAAGAGAAGAACCAAAATGGCTGAGAAAAATATAAATGGATACAAACAGAAACTAACTAGGGCATTTTTGCTTGTCCTGATACACCTCTGGGCCATGCAAGAGCCAGTTTCTGAAAACTTGTAACTAGGATTCAGGGATGCATGGTGAAGCAGTCCTTTTATCCAAAAGTTACTGGATCCAATCCAGAGATGGTTATTTATTAATTGTACATTTATGTAAACAAGGAAAGGAAAGGTCCCCTGTGCAAACACCAGTCATTTCCGACTCTGGGGTGATGTTGCTTTCACAACATTTTCACAGCAGACTTTTTACAGGGTGGTTTGCCATTGCTTTCCCCAGTCATCCACACTTTCCCCTCAGCAAGCTGGGTACTCATTTTACCGACCTCAGAAGGATGGAAGGCTGAGTCAACCCTGAGCCAGCTACCTGAAAAACCAGCTACTGCCGAGGATCGAACTCAGGTTGTGAGCAGAGCTTAGGACTGCAGTACTGCAGCTTTAACACACTGGGCCACGGGGCTAACAAACAATACTCTTAAAGAATACACATGGTCAAACCCCAGCTCAATACTTGTTCCAAAACATGAGTAACTCCATATTTCAACAAACTTATCCATGCAAGCATTTATTTCTGGTTTTTAAATACATCAGTTTAATTTTAAAAAATACAGTCCTCCATACCCTATACAACCAATCTGAGATTGTCAGTGATGCCTTTTATTTCCACTACACCACAATACACACGTGCAGGGCTGTTTCTGAGCAGGAACGCAGTTCCGTCTGGCTTGGCATCAGGGGGTGCAGCCTAATATGCAAATAAGTCCCTGCTGTACTTTTTCCTCTTTAAAAAGTCATGTGCAGAACAATGGTGACATCAGGGGGTGTTGCCTAATATGCAAAAGAGTTTCTGCTGGACTTTTTCTACCAAAAAAGCCCTGCACATATGATCTGCAATTAACAAGTCCAAAAGCAACTCAGTTTGTCTCAAGAGTGAAAAGTTAGAATCCCACCCCAAGCCTCATTTCCCTGCCTGTGAAACAGAAAGGAAAGGTGCCAAGCTTGTTTGGAAGGCAAAAAGAAAAGAGATTGGGGAGGGGGGGGGGAATTGCATATTAAAAATGTTTACATTAATTATAACAAGCCAGTGTGATATAACCAAACATCAGACTAGAATCTGACATTCCCAATTCTACCATTGTAGTGTATCGCAAGGCCGCCATAACAGAATAACGCAATAACGAAATGGCGGCACTGCGCTACTAACGGCCAGGTGCGGTAATGACAGGGGCTGTCCCTTATCGGAACTACAGAGCGCGCGAACGCTCCACCAATCACCTACTAGGGCGGGAAGCCCAAACAGCCTGGATAGGGCTGGCCAGACCGAGAGGTTGTCCCGGGTGTTGTATATATAAGCAGGACCCGGCCCGCGTGTCCCTTGTTCCTTACCTTATAATGTACCTGCAATAAAGCATGTTGCCCTACTCTCATCTCTCGTCGTGGTACATTATAGTGGCGACGAAGGTGCGATCCTAGCCCTGCCAACAACCGGGCTACATAGGAGACCTACGGGCAACCGATCGCCACGACCGCCGCTACCGCCACCATGGCCAGCCAGAGCGGGAACACCAGTCACATCGAAGCATTCAACCCAGCGAATCCTGAAGGATGGGAGTCCTACTCGGAGCGGGTTGATTGCTACCTGAGGGCGAATCGCATAACCGAGGACAGCATGAAGAGGGACGTTCTCCTGAGCGTCTGCGGGGCCGCCACGTTCGAGATCGCAAAGGGTCTCTCGGCCCCCGCCAGACTCACCGAGAAGTCTTACGAGGAGGTCGTCAGGCTCCTCACGGGCCATTTCCGGCCACAGCCTTCGAGGGTGGCCTGCCGGTTCCTCTTCCACAAGAGGGACCAGGCCCAGGGAGAATCGGCTGCCGACTACCTGGCGGCCCTGCGACAGATCGCAGGCAGCTGCAACTTCCCGAACCTGGAAGAGACCCTGGCGGACCGGTTCGCCTGGGGCCTTCGCGATGAGAGGCTCCAGCAGAAGCTCTTCGCGAGGGAAGAGCTCACTCTCCAGAGTGCCTTCAACGAAGCTGTGGCATTCGAGAGGACCACCCGGACCTTCCCCAAGGCAAAGTCCGAGGCCATCCACCACGAGGAGCTGGACCCCGACCGCCTGGAGGAAGGAGAGGCGTTCCAGCTGCGCCGCCCAGCAGGGCCAACCAACTGAGCTCCACAGCGTCCCCGAACGACGGAGAGACCGCCCGCCATGAAGTGCGCCAGCTGCAGCGACCCCCACGATAGAAGGGACTGCCAGTACAGGACCTGGGACTGCAGGAGCTGTGGGAAGACCGGCCACATAGCGCGGGCTTGCCGAGCCAAGACCAACCGCCGGAGACCGACCACGCATTACGAGGCCTCCGAGTCCCATTCCACAGCCTCCACCACACTCCAGATACTGAACTTGCCCCTAACCACCCCCAACAAGATCAAAATGGAAGTCCTCATCGAAGTGTCCCCATGTCTCATGGAGGTGGACTCAGGCTCCTCCATTTCCATAATCGCAGAGGAGACCCTGAAGAAGCTGCGCCCCCGCCAGCGGGTGCAGCTGCGGCCGGCAGATTTCATTTTACGGGACTTTCAGAAGAACCCGATACAAATTGCGGGGTGGGCCAATGTACAAGTAGAGCAGGGATCTTTTAAGGGCCGCTGGACATCCTGGTGGTAAAGCGGCCGCTTACCACCCTGTTGGGACTCGCGTGGTTCGGCCCCCTGGGAATCCGCATAGAGGGGGTGGCGCAAACGGTCTCAGCCGGAGGGTTTGGGGAGGTGTGCCGAGAGTTTCCAGATGTGCTCGACGGGTCGCTGGGTAGCTATAAGGGGCCGGCCATCTCCCTACCGCTCGACCTGACGGTCAGGCCGATCCGGCTCAAGGCGAGGAGGGTCCCCTTCGCCTTAAAGCCCAAAATTGAGGCAGAACTGGACCGCCTCACGGCACAAGGGGTCCTGGAGCCGGTCGATTATGCCATGTGGGAAACCCCCATAGTGACCCCGGTCAAACCAAATGGGGAGGTGCGGATATGTGCAGACTACAAGTGCACAATAAATAAGGCACTCCAGGATAACCCCTACCCAGTGCCTGTAGTCAGCCACGTATTGGCGGCCCTGGCGGGATCAAAGATTTTTGGGAAGCAGGACCTGGCACAAGCCTACCAACAGCTCCCGGTGGATGCCAAAACGGCAGAGGCCCAGACTATTGTGACACACAGGGGGGCTTTCAGGGTGCGTAGGCTACGGTTTGGGGTCAGCGTGGCTCCGGGGATTTTCCAAAGAATAATGGATGCTCTCCTCAAAGGGATCCCCGGAGTCCAGCCCTTTTTCGATGATGTTCTAATCGTCGCCCTGGACCCTGAGGAGTTCAGCAACCGCTTCAGGGATGTGCTCCGTCGTTTTCAAGCTGCTGGGCTAAAGGTGAAGAGGGAGAAATGCTTGCTGGGAGTACCGCGGGTGGAGTTCCTGGGATTCGCAGTGGACGCTGAGGCATCCACCCAACGGAGGAAAAAACCCGGGCCATCGTTCAAGCCCCGGCTCCCACCAGTAAAGCGGAGCTACAGAGCTTCTTGGGGGTGCTTAACTTCTATCACACGTTCATACCCCATAAAGCAGCCATCGCGGAACCCCTACACCGGCTGCTGGACAAAAAAGCTCCTTGGGTGTGGGGCAAGCGACAGGCCGCCGCCTTCCAGGCAGTGAAGG
This sequence comes from Heteronotia binoei, assembly GCF_032191835.1. NCBI lineage: Eukaryota > Metazoa > Chordata > Lepidosauria > Squamata > Gekkonidae > Heteronotia > Heteronotia binoei. The sequence goes on from NC_083233.1 coordinate 59,146,354, forward strand.
ACGTTCTGGTCTCCAATGCGGTGCTGCATCACTTCGATGAGCGCCTACCGGTAATCCTGGCTTGCGATGCATCACCGTATGGGGTGGGCGCAGTCCTGGGGCACCAGCTACCGGATGGCAGGGAGGTGCCGGTCACTTACTACTCCCGCACACTTACATCCGCAGAGCGTAATTACGCTCAAATTGACAAGGAGGCTCTGGCCATCGTAGCGGGGGTCCACAAATTTAATGATTATTTGTACGGGCGGAAGTTTACAATTGCCACAGACCACAAGCCGCTCTTGGGTCTGCTGGCCCCGGACCGCCAAACCCCCCAAATCCTGTCACAACGCGTGTTGAGGTGGAATCAATTCCTCAACTCATACATGTATACCTTGGTACACAGAGCGGGCAAGGCGATGGGCCATGTGGACGCGCTCAGCCGCTTGCCGCTCCCGGACCCAGCCGCCTCGACCCAGCCCCAGCACACCACATCATGTCGGTCGAGTCACTCCCGGATCAGCCACTCCACGCTGCGGAAGTGGCCAAGGCCACCGGGAAAAACAGGACACTGGCAAGGGTTCTCGACTGGGTGGTGAGAGGGTGGCCGGAAGGGAACATGGGGGAAGAATTCAAGCCCTACAAAACGAGAAGGGATGAATTAGCAGCCCACAAAGGGTGCCTGCTATGGGGGAGCCGGGTGGTAGTTCCCCCCCCACTCTACAGAAGCGGGTCCTGGAATCGCTCCACGAAACCCACCCCGGCATAGTTAGAATGAAGGCCTTAGCTAGGAGCTATGTTTGGTGGCCAGGAATGGACGGGGAGATAGAGAACTGGGTCCGGAGATGCAGCGCGTGCCAGGAGTCGCGGCCAGAACCGTCCAGCGCCCCGGCCACATGGTGGGAAACAACAAGGAAACCTTGGTCCAGGCTCCACATAGACTTCGCGGGGCCCTTCCAGGGACAGATCTTCCTGATCATAGTAGATGCATACACTAAATGGCTAGAGGTCATTCCCGTGGTGTCCACCTCGTCCGCAGCCGCGATCCGAGCGCTGCGCAGGGTCCTATATACCCATGGCATCCCGGACACCCTAGTCTCGGATAACGGGACTGCATTCACCCCGGGGGAATTCCAGGCGTTCCTCCAGAGGTATCTGATAAGACACATAAGGTCTGCCCCCTTCCACCCGGCTACCAACGGCCAGGCGGAGCGGATGGTCCGCACGACCAAAGAGGCCCTGGGCCGAATCGTGCAGGGCGACTGGGACCACAGATTAGCCGCGTTCCTCTTTGACAACAGGGTCATCCCCAACCCAGTTACGGGGGTTAGCCCGGCTGAGCTCCTCATGGGGCGCAAGCTCACTACGAGGTTGGACAGGTTGCACCCCGACCGAGCCTCGGATGTGCGCGGGTCCCCCGAGGTCAGAGATGCGGCTAGGGGGTTCTTCGTGGGGGATCCAGTATTCGCCCGCAACTACGCTAAGGGACCGGAGTGGCTAGCAGGGCGGGTACTGCGGGTCGTGGGATCCTGCCACTACGAGGTGTCCACAGAGGGGGGCCAGATCCTACGGCGGCACATTGACCAGATGCGCCGCCGGACCCTACCGGAGGTACCAACCGAAGCGGGTGAAGAAGCAGGGGCTGGGGAGCCGCCAGCGACCGCCGCATTGGCACCGTTACCGCCCCCACCAGTGGAGCCGAACCAACCCACCGAACCAGACCTGCTGCCCACTGACGCTTCAGCCCCCGGAGGAACCCCGGAAGCCGAAGCCGCCCCGACACCGCAAGCAACCCCAAGACGGTCAACACGGGAGCGCCGGCCTCCCGCCTACCTGCAGGACTATGTACAACAACTAGGGGGGGAGGAGTGTAGTGTATCGCAAGGCCACCATAACGGAATAACGCAATAACGAAATGGCGGCACTGCGCTACTAACAGCCAGGTGCGGCAATGACAGGGGCTGTCCCTTATCGGAACTACAGAGCGCGCGAACACTCCACCAATCACCTACTAGGGCGGGAAGCCCAAACAGCCTGGATAGGGCTGGCCAGACCGAGAGGTTGTCCCGGGTTTTGTATATATAAGCGGGACCCGGCCCGCGTGTCCCTTGTTCCTTACCTTATAATGTACCTGCAATAAAGCATGTTGCCCTACTCTCATCTCTCGTCGTGGTACATTATAACCATGGAAAATTGCCAGACATCCTTGGCCACCAAGGCTTTTTTTGTAGCAGGAACTCCTTTGCATATTAAGCCACACACCCCTGATGTAGCCAATCCTCCAAGAGCTTACAGTAGGCCCTGTAATAAGAGCCCTGTAAGCTCTTGGAGGATTGGCTACATAAAAAGGGTGTGGCCTAATAAGCAAAGGAATTCCTGCTACAAAAAAAGTCCTGTTGGTCGCACTCAGTATAAGCAGCCTCTCACAATTTGTTGCACTGAGAAGAAAACAAGAGGAGAAGAAAATTTAAGGCATTTTGGGTCCCCACTGGGGAGAAAAGGGGATATAAATAATTAAATAAATAAATATGAAAATAATACTTAGGGCAGCCAGCACAGGTAGAGGACCACCCCATAATGATCTTTCAGAGAGGATAGGATAATCTGCTGATTTATTTTGTTGCTTCTTTGTCTGTTACCCAGCCATAAGTGATTGTAGTTCCCCACACTTTGTATATACAGTTAAACAGACACACGTGATCATCACATGTGACAATTTTACACACGATTTGCATGGAGTTTTCCCCTACCCAGTTCTTTCAGCATCGGAAATGCTTGTGTTTGAGTAGCTGAGGATTTCATTCAAGCAGGAAGCTGCCAGACATAGAAAAACATTCCTGAACACCCCCTCCCCTGCCGCCCATCCATAGTTGTTTTTAATGGTTGCTTTTAAGTCCAGTTCCCCCACTGTTTGTCATGCTCCTTTGCTCAGTCCCTGCTCCGAAGAAGATGCAACTCTTCTCTGCCTTCAGGCAAGAATATTTCTAGGTAATGTGCACTTTCCAGCAACCATGTGGGCAGCAGGTCAAAAGCGCTGGTCTATGCTGTGCATAGGTTGGAGAGGAAGGAACAGGTCCAGCTCTCCTGCTCAAAGAACTGGATTGTTCCAAAGTTCCATGAGTCATCCTGGCCTCGTTCCTTGCACCTCTCAACCCACAGCGTTTCAGCATTCCAACCTCCCTGCCAATTTCCCTCATGCAAATTCTTTCTTTCTCTATATCTGTCTGATTCCATCTGTTACACGTGCTCAGTTTCCCCCCCTCCCTCCCATCTACATTCACTGGCTGAGTGCATGAGAGGATGCCCCCTCAAAAGCGGTCAAGCGAGAGATTTATTAGGGGCACCGTCTAACTGAAGGGCACCATTTAGAGGGGGTGATGAACAATCACTCCTCTCCACTTTCAGACGAGATGTGATTATTCATCAGGAAACTCTATGTATCTGGCCAATTCGGAAGCTTTACATACTGAGTTGGATCTTTCCTGGGTGCCAGGAGGGGAAGCGATTTTTGCTTACTCCCCTCTTCAGTGGCAGTCCACAATAAGCCTGGAATTACCACTGCTGGGGGACAGGGGACCGACCACCAGGAATAGCTTGGGGAGGGGAACTGGAGGACTCCTGCAGGATGGGGCATTGGCAAAAAACTCCCCTGCCTTTCACCCACAGAAATCTAGGTAGAATCCAGTCCACTAACTAACTTCACGTATCATACAAAACCAGGGGGATTTTTTGAGCAGGAACGCACAGGAACGCAGTTCTGGCTGGCTTGGTATCAGGGGGTGTGGTTTAATATGCAAATGAGTTCCCAGTGGGCTTTTTCTACAGAAAAGCCCTGCACAAAACAACGGTGATGTCAGGGGTGTGGCCTAATATGCAGATGAGTTCCTGCTGGACTTTTTCTAAAAAGAAAACAACCTGTACAAAACTATGGCTTCTGAGATCGGATGAGAGTGGGCTAGCCTGGGCAATTCAAGTCAAGATGTAACTATGGTTAGTTAGGGTATAAAACCAGGACCTGAAACTATGTTTTGAAATTGATTTATTAACCATAGTTAAACTTAACTATGGTTTCAACTGGCAGATCTTGGCTTATTCTTCAGCACAGCATTCACCACAATGCTGGACAAAATAACAGTCAGGGTCTGTGTGGGGGGATGAGAGGAACAGATCATCTGTTATGGCAAACCAGACATGGTTTCACAGAATCTCAGAGGCTGTTTTCGCACTGACCTTAATCAGCAGCGACGCCCCTCTTCACCGCGCAGGATCGGCGCGGATTTCGCACTAATTGCCGCGGAGCACCCGGAAGAGCCAGAAAGTCCCGCGGCTTTTGCGGCGCAAATGGAAACCGCCAAAAACCAGTTTCCATTTGCGCCGCAAAAGCCGCGGGACTTTCCAGCTCTTCCGGGTGCTCCGCGGCAATTAGTGCGAAATCCGCGCCGATCCTGCGCGGTGAAGAGGGGCGTCGCTGCTGATTAAGGTCAGTGCGAAAACGCCCATAGCTGAACCAAATCCAGGTTTCACAAAATCTCATAGTTGAACCATGGTTTCACATTAAGTCTAAGTAGAAGGCACTGAGAGATTGTTCTAAACTAGGGGTGTCAAACCTAAGGCCACATTCAGCCTGCCCAAGGCTTCAATACATCTGAGGGGACTCTAATCTGGGAGAACTGGGTTTGATTCCCTGCTCCTCCACTTGCAGCTGCTGGAATGGCCTTGGGTCAGCCATAGCTCTCGTATGAAAGCTCTTTTAGGAGTTGTCTTTGAAAGGGCCGTTTCTATGAGGGTGCTCTCAGCCCCACCTACCTCACAGGGTGTCTGTTGTGGGGGAGAAGGTAAAGGAGATTGTGACCACTCTGAGGCTCTAAGATTCAGAGTATAGGGTGGGATATAAATCCAGTATCTTCTTCTTCCTCCTCCTCTGAATCTTGAGTTTGCAGATGTGGGCATCCATGAGACTGCCCCTCCCCCTCCATTGTCCACTTTCTCCACCTACACCAGGGGGAAAGAACGGTTTAAAAATGCAAAGTTTATTGGAGTGTTTACTGGATCAAGATTTGATCTAACAAGCAGTCTGAAGGATGGGCGAGTAAAAACCCAATCCAATTTAATCGTAAAAAATCCAATTTAATCAGGTTTCATGATCATCCTTAAATCATTTTCTGGAAGGAAGGAAAGTGCCAGAGCTTCCTTTGCCCAGTTCCCTGGATCCCATGGGAGAAATACAAAGAAAGTACCTTTAAGACCAACGAGTGCTAATGTTCTAAGCATGCTTAAAGTTATTTTTTATAAAATCTTTAACTGTGCTTGTCTGTGTCCTTTATAAAGTTTATCTCTGCTACCAAATCTTAAATTGGTACAGAACCAGCCCTAGGGCGTCTGGCACCCTAGGCAGACTCATGGCCCACCACCCTCTGTGTCCCCGCGCCTCTTCCTCCCTCCCCCCACACCTCCTCCTCCCTCCCCTCCCCCACCAGGTCTATTTCAGTGCCCAGGAGCCGGTGGTCAAACACCGTACTCCCAGGCTATCTAAAGCGCCCCCCCTGGCCGATTAGCTGATCAGCAAGTAAAACCATGCGGCACACTCACTGTCAGTGCCAGAGCAGGCCAGCAGCAGCGGGAAGTACCACGAAGCCTGAAAGGGTGACCGTGCCACTGTCGCTACCTCCTCCCCACTTCCTAGCAAATTCGGGAAATGTGGAGCAAGAAGGAGAAAACTTCAGGTTTGCACCTGGTGAGAAAAAATCTACTGTGGAAAATTTCATATAACGTGCAGTTTTAAAAACATCAATGCAGGTAATTTCACTGCTGCAGAAATAGTTTGAGTGCAGATTTACAGTGTCATCTTAGACACACAGAGGGCTTTTTTTGAGCAGGAATGCACAGGAATGCAGTTCTGGCTGGCTTGGCCAGGGCTCCGGTTCAAAAAAAAGGTCTCCTGCAGAGGGAAGGCACTAGTCGGCCAGGCACTCCCAAACCATGTGCTCTGTCCTCTCTGCTGCCTCCAGGCTCTAACAGGCTTGCGAATAGTGAGGTACACAGAGCCACCCACAAGCGACCCCTCCTGGGAGAAGCTGGGCCTGCCACTGCTGCTCCACCACATGTGGCTGTCTCTCTCTCTGGCAGTGTTTTTTTGGGGGGAGGGCAAACAAGGCCTCTCATTGGGCTGTGTTAGAACACACATCCATGAAATGCAGCTGATCACACTGTAATGTTCTGTGTCAATATGCAGATAGTAACATACTGAACAGGTGGCGCCACTTCTGGTGATGTCAGGGGTGTGGTCTAATATGCAAATTAGTTCTTCTACAAGAAAAGTCCAGTACACACAGTTACACATTTCTATGCACAAGTTCTTCGAATGATGTCAACTCTACTCAGGATGACACTGTTAGTATTATATCTGCGCAGCAATCTTGTTTGCCTTTCCCAGTTCTCTATTACTGCCCACTTTAAATAATAACAACCATTATTATGATGCCCTCAGATTCTGACGGGGCTTTACCATCTCACTGTATTCTTGCAGCTGTTTATTTATTGTTCTGCAAAATATATATTTTAAGAGGTTAACAGCAAATTTCTACAGGCTGCTGTTTTATTCTAACATCTGACATGCATTCTGTCATTCTGGGTCATTTCTCCTCCTGACCTGAACTGGCATCATGCACTGGCATTTGGTCAGGGTCTTATTCAGAGGAAAGTCTCACTGTCACGGATGCTGAGAAGGTGGCAGGGAGGAAAGCTGTTGCTCGGTGGTGAAATATGACCATCTGCAAAATGCAGTCAACATGGAACAGACGCAAATATTTCACAAACCTGCATGCCGCCGTTTCTGCTTTCGTGATGTTAGAACAAACCCATATATCACAAGCACTGCTGCAGAGCAAAAACAAGTTGGACATATTCTTCACAAAGAAGAGGCTTTTGCAAGTAAATGGAAGGATAAATCTGCTTATTAGGTAGTAAGTATGTGATTACCTTTTTGTGCAAATGGTGGGGGGGGGGAGTTGCAAATTAGTATTATTGAGAAAGGGGGGCATGAGGATTCACAGGGTAGGGGAAATCCCATTCCCTCCCCTGCTGGTCCTGGTTCCCCCCCCCCCCGCTTGCTTGCCCTCCATCTGTTCTGCCTCCACATCTTCCCTCAATCTTTCTCACTCCTCATCCCCTCCACCCACCACACTTCCCTTCCTATGGCCACTCATTGCAACTACTCACCCTCTCCCAGCTCTCCTTCTGCCCTTCCTCTTCCCATCCCTGCTTCCCCCCACTCATCTCTTTTTTCTGTACCAGTTTTTGGGCACCATGTTCAGGCAATCCAAAATGCCATCTGAAATTCTATTTTTTAAAGTTTGTTTTTAAGAGCCCTCTCCCTTTAAAAAACAAAAGCAAAAACTTTTCATGCTTTTATGCAAACTTGGGGTTTCCCCCAGGATTGTCGAGGCATACACCTCAGCCCTGGGTGGCCCAGTTTTGCATAATTGTTGATCTGCTCCATGGAAGGCAGAGATTATTAGATAGACAGAGTATGGCTGATTGATGGATTGATTGACAGCACTTTCACTCTACATTTCAACCTTCTAAATGGGGTCTCAATTGGCTCATACACTGAAAGATAAATATAAATTGAGTACCATTTGAAGAGATGTCAGTCCAGGCATGATGGGTGCTCAGCTGCTCCCTCTGGCCTCACACTTGGCAACCTGGGAAGTAGGAAATTCACAGGGCCAAACTTAGGGTTGCCAAGTCCAATTCATGAAACATCTGGGGACTTTGGGGGTGGAACCAGGAGACATTGGGAGTGGAGCCAGGAGCAAGGTTGTGACAGGCATAATTGAACTCCAAAGGATTTCTGGCCATCACATTTAAATGGACTGCACACCGTTTAAATGCCTTTCCTCCACTGGGAATGATGGATAGGGGCACCTTCTCTCCCTGGTCCAATCTTTTTGAAACTGCAGGGTGCTTTGAGGACAGGCACTGAATGCTATGCTGCAAATTTGGTGCCTCTGCCTCAAAAAACAACCCCCAGAGTCAGGGTATCAGGCACTGTTCCATTCTCCATTATACCCTATGAAGTGCCCAGCAGACATTTCTCTCCCCCTCCCCCTGCTTTCTGATGACCCTGAAGCGGGGTGGGGGGCCCCTCAAAACCGGGGGATCCCCTGCCCCTACCTGTGGATTGGCAACTCTAACCAAACTACATAATATGATTTTAATGACTCTCATCCAGGTACACCAGATTGGACTTCTTAGAATTGTATTGTGTAGGTTGGTCCCCAGCTGTGGCTTATTCCAGACATGGTGGGAAAAGTTGCTCACCTGCTGCCTCTGCTGTCTTTCTTTCTTTTTAAAAAAAGAAACAGATCAGAAGTTGAGCACATGGTGAAGACACCTGCAAGACAAGACCTGCTTGTCACCTGGAAGGATGGGACACTGCTTTAATTATAATTTGCTCAGTACTTACATAGTTAGGGGGGGAAAGTTATCCAGCACTCATGGGGGGGGGTTCTAGTTAATCAAATATGCTAAACGGGCCTAATTTTGGGCAGCAGCTCACAGGAGTGGAACTCCATATCCTCTAAATTTCATTGTGCTCTTTCTTTCTTACCTCTCCCAAAATACTTGCTTCTGGGCTCCATTGTTCAAACCCCCTGTGAGAATTTTGCTGAACTGAAGATTTGACAGACTTTGTAATATTTCCCTCCACAAAAAAATGGGAAAATAACCAAAACATATAAAGCAGACAGATGGAAACCTTTATCATGCTACTGTAGCCACATAGGATAAAGTAATTTAAAAAGTATGATGGGAGTAAGATTTTATTATGACAATTGTAATTCAAGAAACATTTTAAGGTAGATGCTGAGCCGATATAATTTAATACACCTTCCAGTGGTGTCAGGGGTGTGTGGCGTATGCAAATGGTTATGCAAATGATTTGTGTGAATGAGCTCCAGCACTTCTTTTTCAATGAAACGACCCCTGGGATACTCAACTTCATTGCTCTGCCACACCACCGGCTAAGAGGAATCTTCAGTGAGCTAGGGATGCCAGCCTCCAGGTGGGACCTGGAGATCTCCTGGAATAATAGCTCATCTACAGACTATGGAGGTCAGCTCCCTTGGTTTTTGCTGCCCCAGGCCACCCCCACCATTTGCTCCCTGTCCCTGCTCCCCCCAGGAGGTCTTTAAATGGGGGGAGACTGAGGCAGCTTCTGCTGCCTCCCCGCTAGGTAGGTGAACCTTCCTGCCTGCTCGGGACCCGGGTGGACAAAAGAGGCAGTGTGGCCTCAGTTTGGAGTGAAGCCGTGCCGCCTCCTTCATCCACCTGGGCCCTGGGCAGGCAGAAGGGGTGGCACATCTGCTCTGCCTCACTCCAACATGGCCTCAGAATAGGGTTGCCAAGTCCAATTCATGAAATATCTGGGGACTTTGGGGGTGGAGCCAGGAGACATTGGGGCGGAGCCAGGAGCAAGGGTGTGACAAGCATAATTGAACTCCAAGGGAGTTCAGTCCATCACATTTAAAGGGACCACACATCTTTTAAATCCCTTCCCTCCATATGAAATAATGAAGGATAGGGGTACCTTCTTTTGGGGCTCATAGAATTGGACCGCCTGGTCCAATCTTTTTGAAACTTGGGGGGTATTTGGGGGAGAGGTACTGGATGCTATGCTGCAAATCTCATGCCTCAACCTCAAAAAACAGCCCTCTCAGAGCCCCAGATACCCGTGGATCAATTTTCCATTATTTCCTATGAGAATAAGTCTCCATAGGGAATAATAGAGTTCCCTCCCCTCCCCCCGTTTTTTCTCTCTCACTCATACACACGCTTAACTGTCTCTGGTGCAAGTGGGCAGCCGTGTTGGTGTGAAGCAGTAGAACAAAGCAGGAGTCTCTGGTGCCTCCACAACCAGGTCTGGAAAGTACAGGGGCTACACTGCTCTTTTATACGCACACTCACTTGTCTGAAAGGAAAGCAAAACAAACAGAGAGGCTGCACTCTCGGGAGCTCTGCTGTTGCTAACCCTTCCCCATGAAGTACTTCCTGCTCCAATTTAAAGGCACACACACATTTTAAAACTACCTGTTTGCAGGTCCTGCCCAAGATCTAGAGGTACAAGGTGGCTGTGGGGGAGGAGCTTCCCCCACCGGCCAGCTGGCTGGGGAAAGCCTGTAAAACCTGGGAATTCCCCGCTGGGACCTGGGGATTGGGAAACCTTCCTAAGGGGAAGGGAAGGGGCAAAGAGAAGCTGCTGCAATGGGGCTGGGTGGGAGTGGAAGGGAAGGGGCGAGGAGAAGCTGCTGCGATCGGGGCTGGGTGGGAGGGGAAGGGAAGGGAAGGAGCGAGGAGAAGCTGCTGTGAAGGGGCTGGGTGGGAAGGGAAGGGAAGGAGCGAGGAGAAGCTGCTGCGATCGGGGCTGGGTGGGAGGGGAAGGGAAGGGGCAAGGAGAAGCTGCTGCGATCAGGCCTGGTGGGAAGGGAAGGGGCGAGGAGACGCAGCTGCGATGGGGCTGGGTGGGCAGGGAAGGGGAGAGGAGAGGAGAAGCTGCTGTGATGGGGCTGGGTGGGAAGGGAAGGGGCGAGGAGAAGCTGCTGCGATCGGGGCTGGGTGGGAAGGGAAGGGGTGAGGAGACGCTGCTGCGATGGGGCTGGGTGGGAAGGGAAGGAAAGGGGAGAGGAGAAGCTGCTGTGATGGGGCTGAGTGGGAAGGGAAGGGGCGAGGAGAAGCTGCTGCGATCGGGGCTGGGTGGGAAGGGAAGGGGAGAGGAGATGCTGCTGCGATGGGGCTGGGTGGGAAGGGAAGGGGAGAGGAGAGGAGAAGCTGCTGCGATCGGGGCTGGGTGGGAAGGGAAGGGGCGAGGAGACACTGCTGCGATGGGGCTGGGTGGGAAGGGCTGCCATTTTTCCCCCGCTTCTGGATTTTTGGCAAGCGGGGGAGGAGACTCCAAATCGGGGGGTCCCCCGCCCAGGGCAGGGGATTGGGAAGCCTACCTCAGAACAAGGCCGCACTGCCTCTTTCATCTGCCTGGGTCCTGAGTGGGTGAAAGGAGTGGTGTGGCACCTCTACTTAGCTCTGTGGCCCAGTTACTAACATTAACTGGGGGACATTATTCATACTGTATACTCAGTGTTCTGTTCTCTTTGTTCAATCCAGTTTGCACTAAATATATTTGTACACTGTTTTGTGAAAGTTACATTGTTTCCGGTGATTCCCTTTTATTATCCATTTTCTCCAGGGAAGCTGAACTCTGCCAGCTGGAGATCAGTTGTGAAAGCGAGAGATCTCCAGGCCCCACTTGGAGGCTGGCAACCCTATTTCTGGGTGACACACATCAGCTGAGTATTCTGGATAATCAAATGCTAGGTAACCAGGGCTTTTTTGTAAAAAAAAAAAAGCCCAGCAGGAACTCATTTGCGTATTAGACCACACCTTCTGACATCACTATTGTTTTACACAGAGCTTTTTAAAAGAAAAGGCCCAACAGGAACTTGTTTGCATATTAGGACACACCCCCTGATGCCAAGCCAGCCGCATTTATGTGCATTCCTGCTTTTAAAAAAGTCCTGCAGGTAATAAAGTTTTTACCATATAACACTCAAGCAGTTTGGAGCCAGGATAATGCAAAATATGGTTTCAAATCCATTCCAAATATCAGGGTTTTTTTCTATGACCATGGTTTAGGTATCTATATTATATAATGTTTAAAAATGGTTGAGGGAAAAAACCAACCATGGTGAGACATTAAATCTTTTTAAAGCATCCGCTATTGCTTTTACTACAATATTAATCACCATGCCAAAATCTCCTGCTGAAAAGGAAACATCCTGGAACCATCAGTAGAAATCACCTTATGAGCTTCACTAAAAGGAATCTGGCAGGGTATTTCATATGTGAAGGAGCAGGTCCTTTCAGAAGACCATGGATTATGCAGCAGCCATTTTTCTGCCCGGAGTTCAGAGAGCCAGTTTGGTGTAGTGGTTAAATGCGCAGACTCTTATCTGGGAGAACCGGGTTTGATTCCCCACTCCTCCACTTGCACCTGCTGCAATGGCCTTGGGTCAGCCATAGCTTTCACAGGAGTTGTCCTTGAAAGGGCAGCTGCTGTAAAAAACTCTCTCAGCCCCACTTACCTCACAGGGTGTCTGTTGTGGGGGGGGGAGGTAAAGGAGATTGTGACCTATCTGAGATTCAGAGTATAGCGTGGGATATAAATCCAATATCTTCTTCTCTGTTACACATTTTATCCTCCCAGGCAGATTAGACTGAGGAGGGTGAGTGACCCAAGGTCATCCATTTCAGTAAATTCTACCAATAAAAATTCAGCCAGGTCCAGACAAAGTAAGGGGACCATAGTTTGTTGCTTTGTTTATTCCTTCCTTGCTTTTGTATCTGTCTAGGTGTCGCACAGCAAATCCATGCCAGCATCAGTGATGCTCCCTGAAAGGCTGTCATTAGCCAAGTTGCCTTGTTCTCCATCACGCCCCCCCCCCTCAATATCCTGTGCATGTTACTCGGTGTTAGTTGAGACTGGATCTGATTATACACTTTTAATGAAAACGTTAAGTCTGTATTCCTAGTCAATGCAGAGATAGGAAACATGTGTTAATAGCATTTTGCCAAGTAATTTAGTGAGAGACAAGGAGAGTCCAACCTTCCGTGACTGTAACCAGTGAAGGAAGTCTCAGCGACAACTGACATGACCGCCAGCGCCCTCCCTGACAGGCTTGCTGTTGCCTGAGAAAATAGCAGGGGAAGATTCTGGCACGAGAAAACAGTCCAGTGAAAAGATGCTTCCACTGATCCTTTGACTTTTTGGAGCAGATGCAAAACAGCAACTGATACTCAATGGGATAATGAATGTGCTTGATTAGCATAATTAGCAGATGTTCTCATACTTGATTTGCATAATATTGGTTTGCATAACATGTAGATTAGGCTGCCTACATGTAGAGAACTGGAATAGGATAACATTCCTTAACAGGTGACCTTGGCTTACATGTCTCTCCCGACATAACCTACCTCACAGGATTGTTGTGAGGATAAAATGGGAACAGTCCATGAATAAGCACACTGAGCTCCTCATAAAAGGTAACAGATGTTCAAAGAAAGCTCAAGCTGCTTTGAACCCCAGGCTTCTGGCACTCAGCTAGACTGCTTGCTCCTGTTCCAGGATGAGTCATGCAAAAGAATGCAAAAATTGCTTCACCTGCCTAACTTAGACCAGTTACAGAATTTAGCTTTACACAATGCAAAGTATTATTCTGATATAGACTTTTTGGCAAGGAGAAGTTATTGAGGAAAGCCCAAGCTACATTGTTATCTTTTAAAACAATAATAAAAAAAGGTCCGTTTTCAAGATATGCTATTTGAACAAACCCTAAAAATCAGCTGTAGCCAGGGCACTCTGTAGAACCTCTTTTGCCCTAACGTTTTTTTTCCTTAAGAAAAAAACCAAGACTAAAGGCTACTGTTGGTAAAACAGGACATTGTTTTTAGAATAGGAAAGAACATGATTTTGAAAATCCCCTATTGTCCTTTTAGCTTCTGTGAGCAAAGCGATGGATGGGCTTTGCAGTGCAATCCTAGACACACAATTATGTCTTTCTAAGTTCATTAATGAAGCCAAAAGGCTTAGAAGGTTGTAACTCTGCTGAGGTTATATGCATGCAGCATGTTTTCGCTCCATAAGACGCACCTAGTTTTTAGAGCCGTTTGTGTGAATTTAGAGGCATTTGTGTGAATTTTTTGCAGTATTCGCTCCTTAAGACGCACACACTTTTCCCTCCACTTTTTTTGGGGGGGGGGAAGTGAGTCTTATGGTGCAAAAAATACTGTATATCTTTACCAGAACCCTCAAGGCCTGTATGGAAAGGGCCTCCTTTTGGTCTTGCTCTGTGTGTCTTGGCTGCAGTCTTCTACCATGTGTCTCAGTATCCTCCATCTGTAAGTGCAAGTTGGAAGTAATAAAGAGAGCTGTTATTGAAACCTTCAGTCTCTCCTGTGTCCTGGCTATTGCACAGAACTGAAGGGTGATCTGATGAGTGAGCTCACACCTATCCACCACAACTCAGAGGATACTAGACATTTTAAATTGTTATGTTGTGAAAAGTGCTTTCAAGTCACAGCTGACTTATGGTGGCCTGTCATGATCCTAGGCCGAGTGTGGCCTACAAGCTCCAGGGAAACCTGTATTAAAGTAGCTACAGGCGCTACATTTCCCAGGATCCCTTCTCTCCATCTGATTTGGTGGGCAGCAATTTTGGAGTGAAAACTTGCACAGAGGGGTGGGACCTGGAAGGAAGGAAATAAATAGGTCTGGCTAGAGAGGGAGGGTTGTTCTCTCTCTGGAAAGGCTGGGTTGAAGGTTGCAGTTAGGAGGTTCTCTCTAGAAAAGGGCTGGGCTGGAGAAAGGCTGCAGTCATGAGAGCTCCCTCATCCAAAAAGTGGTGAGTCAGTTGAAATTAGAGGAAGAGATCGTATAGTTAATTCTGCCAGGGCTTTTTATTTTGCTTTGTACCACTTTTACTGTTTCCATGTTTAGTATTGCAAAAAAAAGTTACAACACACTTGAGCTCAAGTGTTCTTGAGCAGTTACAATAAACATGTTATTGTTATACTGCCTAGGTCTGCATGCCTCTTCGGTCACAGTTAAAAGGTGCTTGCTGAGAAGAAAGACAGGGTTGGGTGGGTCCTCTGGACCCTCCCAGACAGACCCTTACCAGAGTGGTGGCAGCCAGTAGAAGGCCTTCCCTGGTCCCCTGCTTGTGACATGGTGTTAGCGGTGGGATGAGCTAAATTTGGACCCAGTAAAGAGGTAGAATGCTTGTGAGCTTGATTTACCTTCCCAACTGGGGGTGGGGGGAATTCCTTTTTGCATTTTGATTGGGAGAAGTCACATTTTCTAAGCTGCTTGCCAGAGAATGCAAGAGCTCAGTAAAGGTGCTGGTGGTGTTTTGTTTATTTTCTAGCTTTCGAGTCAACAAGATAAGTAGAGGCTAGAGATAAGTAGTGTGTGTTCCTCTGCTCTGGGAAAGAAAAGTCTGAGGACGTTCCCATTCCTAAAACCAGAACACAGAAGTGGACTGCTGAGCTGATGTCAACTAAGGACAATCTGTTGGTTCAAGCAACCATGTCCCAAGTGATGGTGTCCATGAGTGAAAAAGCCCTATGCCTCCAACTGCATCATAAGCAGGCCAGGCTCAAGGCAGAGTTAGAGCATGGCTGGTGTGTGGGAGTAGGCAAGATAGGCAGCTGCCTGGGGTGCCACCTCACCTAAAGGGCGCCTCTGGGCACCACCTCCCTCATCCCCACCATTGCAGACCCAGGAAGCCGAGAGCGGCAGGATGGCACATTGGTGTATGCTCTCCTCCGAGCATGGCTTCCCTCACAAGGGAAGCCTGGCTCAGAGGAGAACACCCCTACCCAGCTGCTCTTGCCTTCAAGGTGAAACAGCCAGGTGGGGTGTCGGTGCGGTTTCTTCGAGCCAGGCTTCCCTCACAAGTGAAGCCCATCTTGGAGGAGAATGCCTCCATAGTGTGCTCTTGGAGGTGCCCACCCAGCCCTCCTTCCATGCCATCACACCTGCTCTGCCTGCGGGCGGGGGTGTGGCAGCAGGGCAGGCCCGGGGGGCGGGCAGGTGCCAGCTTGGGGCACCAGAGTTAGAGAGGGGATCAGAAGGTACCCTGGTTATGCCTGCAATGAGTTGGGGCATATCCAAAGTCAGTGCTCTAAGTCTAGTGCAGGGGTAGGGAACGTTGGCTCTCCAGATGTTTTTTGCATACAACTCCCATCAACTCCAGCCATTGGCCATGCTGGCTGGGGCTGATGGGAGCTGTAGGCAAAAAACATCTGGAGAGCCAACGTTCCCTACCCCTGGTCTAGTGCTAGCGTGGCATACCACATGATTCCAGTGGGCCCCCAACCCACTTCTCCTAATTTGGACCCTGAGTATATTCCTCAGCACCACAATAAAGAAGTAACCATGGACAGGCATGGTGTTACAGCCTAGCGAGACACTGCTTCCCTTTTGACCTCCATCCATCATTCTCTTGTTGACCCCAAGTAATTCATCCTGGGTGAAGGAAGGCAGGTGCAGCATCTCCACAAAGCTGAAGGAGTTACCCTCCCAGTGGCCAGGATACCTATTTAATATGAAGAAAGTGGAAGGTTACTGTGTATGAATACACAATTCAGGCTGGGTGTGACCACTTCCTTCTATTGATGGAATACCTGAAAGGGAAAGGCAGTTACTTCTGGTGGTGATGAGATAGCCATCCAAAGTCCCTATTCAATCCATGTCTGACTGAGTCAAATTTACAGCTGAATTTCAGTTCAGTGGCTTCTCATTGAATTTTGTTTTTGAAATGTTTCTTGATGGAATGTCCTGGTAGATTGAAGTGTTCTCCTACTGGCTTCTGGATACTGCCATTTTTCATGTCAGATTTGTGTCCATTTATTCTTTTGCATAGAGGTTGTACAGAGCAGAGGGGCATTCTTGGCACATGAGAGCAGATATCACATTGGAGGATGAGCAGCTGTAAGAGCCAGAGATCTTGTACTTGATGCCATTGGGTCCTGTAATCGTATTTTCTGGGTTGATACAAGGGCACAGTTGGCATCTGGGTCTGTTGCAGGGTCTGGTTCCTGTGTTGGTGACTCTGTTAGATGAGCAATGGTTGTTAGTGAGAAGTTATTTCAGGTTGAGGGGCTGTCTGTCGGCAAGGAGAAGGCAAGGCCAGCACGTGGGAGTAGGCCATGTAGGCGGATGGCTAGGGCACCACATAGCCTACAGGTTGCCACTGGGGGTCCTGTCCCCACATGCCAGCTGGCCCGTGGCATCTTTCCCCTGCCTGAGACTCGAGTGGAGGAAAGAGGCAGCTTGGCCTCACTCCCAGGCAGAGTGCGAGGCAGAGGCCCCATGCTGCCTCTTCCCCTCACCCCAGACTTTCTCATGCAGCAGGAAAGTTGAGGGGGGGGGGCTTTGCACAGCAAGCTCCTCAAGAGGAACCCACTGCACAAACGGGGCCATCCGGCCCCACTCAGCTTCCCCACACCATGGGGAGTTCGAGCAAGGGTGTGGGCATGTGCATAGAGGGCTGCTCAAGAGGATCCCTCTGTGCAAATGGGGCCATCAGGCCCTGCTCAGCATTCCCGCACCGCGGGGAGGTCGAGCAGGGGCCCTCCATGCAAACAGGGCCATCCAGCCCCGCTCATCTTCCCCATGCTATGGGGAGGTCAAGCGGGATGTGGGCATTTGCACAGACTGGGCCATCCAGTCCTGCTCAGCTTCCCCATGCTGCAAGGAGGTCAAGGGGGGGGGTTGCATTGAGGAGCCCTCCGTGCAAATGGGCTCGCATTTGAGTGGGTGCTAGGGGCCCTCCCCCACTGAAGGGACGGGGGAAAGCCTTGCTGGGAGCGGCAAAAGCCCCAGCGCCACTTCCAGCCAGGGCTTGTGTGAGAGAAGCATCTTTTTCTAGGATGAGCTATAGATCACTGATGATACGTTGGATTCATTTGAGCTGGGAACTATAGGTGACAACCTCTGGTGTTCTGCTGTTGGGTGGGTGTCTGGACTTGAGCTCAATAGACAGACCCTTACCAGAGTGGTGGCAGCCAGTAGAAGGCCCTCCCTGGTTCCCTGCTTGTGACATGGCTTCAAAGACTTCCTGTGGGTAGCCGTAACAGACTTCCCTTGGGTAGCTGTAATGGACATTCTGTGGGTAACCTGTAACAGACAGAAGAATGCATTCAAAGTTAAAGTTGCTTTCTTTCCACCTCTCTCTCTATTTTCCTTCCTTCCTCCCTGCTTTCAAACTCTAATGTTCATGTCTTGTGGCTCTCAAACATCTGACATTTATTCTATGTGACTTTTACCTTAAACAAGTCTGGCCACCCCTGGACTAGAATTAGGGAGACTTGAGTCCAAGGCCAGACACTAAGCAGACTGTGGTCCTGCACCAATCTCTCTCTCTCTCTCTCAAACACACATAGCTAATAAAGCTGATATGAAGCTAGTTTCAGAGGGTAGCATGCAGTTGACCTGAGTAGAACATCTAGGTTCAACTCCAGCAACACCTTTGAGACCAACAGGAGGGGTTTTTTTGACTGGGGCAGGGGTAAAAATTCTGGAGAGTCACAGTTCCCTTTGTCAGACACTCATATGGTTGTGAGGATTAAATGAGAGAGGGGAAATGTAGGCTATTTTTGCCCTGAACCTCCCATGGAAGAATAACAGTGTTATGGATTTACAGCACAATCTCAACCAGAGTCACATTCATTGAATTCCGAGTTGGAAGAGTGTAACTCTGTTTAGGATTATCCAGGTGGGCAGCTGGGTTGGTCTGAAGCAACAGAACAAAACTGGACTCCAGTAGCACCTTTAAGACCAATAAAGTTTAATTCAGAATGTCAGCTTTCATCTGATGAAGCATGCATGCACACGAAAACTTATACCTTGAATAAAACTTTGTTGGTTTTAAAGGTGCTACCGGACTCCAGTTTTGTTCTGTTTAGGATTGTACATGACAGCATAGCCAAAAAGACAATGCAAAGCCCCTTATCTGGAAAGGGAACCAGAGGGCAATAGGGAGAAAGTAGCCCCGCAGCACAGAGCAAGAGCTATCAACATAGTGTCATTCTTCATTGGAATCCCAAAGGGAAGCAGGCCAGGCGGGGAGGGGGGGGGGGGAGGCAGGCGTGTTCACCATATGGTTCAGTCATCTTGGAAGCCTCCCTGACCCTTCTGCATTGGAATTTCTGACTCCACAGTTGCTCTGCTTTGACTCAGAAAAGGAAACCATTTCCTGACCACATGTTTCTTTTTATAGACACCAACTTTTATTGCCAGCTTCCTCTGGAGTTCAAGATTGCTCCTTGTAGCCTTTAAACAATGCACCAATCGCAGATTCCAAAGTGTGGGAGAAAGCAGCCCGTGTGCCCCCAAACACCGACACAGGGTCTCATCTGAAAACAAAACATGAAGGAGTCGTGGTTAGCTTTGTGATCTCTCACAGTCCACACAGGGGTTTCAAGGCAGCTGCCCATGTTATTCTCTTTGCATTCTGACACCCTCTCACTGTTCTTTACCACTGGCCAAGAATATGTGCCGGAAAGCATGGTTGGCTTGAACGTTCCCAGTATGCTGAAGAGAATGTGAGGGGAAAAAACCATGCTTCCATGTCAAAGCAAACCTTGAAAAGCTTTTGTATAGGATATTGTGTGTTGGAGAACTGCCACTGGATAGATGGTACATTCACTGAGTATTTCCTCATTTAGAAGAATGTGGGGGAAGATCACTCACTCAAGCACATTCCAGATGTAAAGCTTACAGTGCAGAGCACTTGGTTCCAGATTACACAAGGCACAATCCACCAGAAAGGTCCACTGGAGTGAATGGGAAGTGTTGAGACCAAAGCTTTTTTTGTAGCAGGAACTCCTTTGCATACTAGACCACAACCCCCTGATGTAGCCAGTTCTCCAAGAGCTTACAGGAGGATTGGCTACATCAGGGGTGTGTGGCCTAATATGCAAAGGAGCTCCTGCTACAAAAAAAGCCCTGGTTGAGATGTCAGAGTGTACTGTACTTCACATGTGTATTTGTGTTTGTGTTGCTCAACAGTCAGTATCCTGGATAGAAAACCCAAGTTTATGATGTATCATCTGTGTGTCAGTAGTCTTCCTTAACCTTTTCAAACTTGGGACCCACTGAGCTGCAAGCACATGATAGGAAGTCATATAACTTCAGAGTCACTGACAAGACAAGGAAGAGCCAGCTGTAACTAGACTAGTGTCAAGATGAGTATAGCAGACCAAAAAAGCTAGAGATAAGAAACAGAAGCCAAGCACCAGAAGGTGTACCATCCTAAGGACGAAGCTCAAGACCAGAGTCACGGGGGAATCCCAGGGCTTTTGTTGTTCCTGCTACAAAAAAAGCCCTGCTTGAGGCTAAAACGAAAAAAGAGAAAGTATATTGATGAAAGTCAATAAAACAATCAATAAGCAGGAGATATGATACAAAAAGCTGTAAAAACACAAAAAGAACAAAAGCAGCAACCTAAAAGAGTCAACGAAAAAAAAAATCACAGTTCAAAGCAATGCAAAATTAACCAGAACAATCCAGAAAGTCATCTGAAAACAATTCAAGATGATATCTGAAAACCCTATTCCAGTCACCAGAATTATAGTTCCTTGGAAGAATAAACAAAGCCTTAGTTTAGAGCCTTGTTGTTTCAGATTTGCTCTTATAGATTAAAATTGTCCCCACCAATTAATCAACTTGAATTTTTGCAGATTAACCTGTTGATCCAGGATTGCAGCCCTTGCTACATCATACATTCCATATGCCTGGGGATGTTACCAAATAAACTGATTTCGTCTGAATAACCCCTGTGGGTTCTCCCTACCATGGAGGAAACTACAGCTTTTCCCCTCTGGCCACACTAATGAAATCTGACAGAATTATTACTGTTAAAATAGATGTCTGTTTTTGTGTCAGTTGTATTGCACATGGTGAAGATGGTGAAAAATGGTGTAAAAATGAATGAATCCAAATGTCCAACAATGAAAACGGGAGAGACAAAGGGATTCACAATAACAATATGTAAAACCGGGCATATTTGTGCATCCCTACTACAGTGTTGGCTGGATCTCTGACACCTACAAGCTTTGAGAAAGAAAAAGTTCTAATTAAGAACAAGTTCTTTTGCCCATAGCAACTCAGGGACTCTGCCACATCCAGTGCTAAGAAAGCAGAGACTCCTCCATCTCAATCTAGCATTTCCAGGCTCAGCATGAACTTTCGACCCCATTGTATACTCTAATTGCTGGAACCAGCAGGATTAATTCCACGACCTACTTTCGAGGATCTTTTTTGCTATTGCAGAGAGATAATGCTTGGCCTCCGCTGGAGGATCTGTTGAAACCCCACATTTAAACGGTGCCTGTAATGATGTGAAAGGCACAGCATTCCTTCAAAACCACTTCCTTAAAAAAAATCTGTATTAACCTCAGAGGCAGAGACTCCTGAGATCTGGTAGCAAGGATCTTTCCACCTCTCTTTTTCAGTGTTTTCCATTCATTCTCACTGCAAGTCAATAGAATCATGACTTTGATATTGGATTTGATGATACTAGATTCATATCCCGCCCTATACTCTGAATCTCAGAGCAGCTCATGATCTCCTTTATCTTCCTCCCCTACAGCAGACACCTGTGAGGTGGGTGGGGCTGAGAGGGCTCTCACAGCAGCTGCCCTTTCAAGGACAACTCTGTGAGAGCTATGGCTGACTCAAGGCCATTTCAGCAGCTGCAAGTGGAGGAATGGGGAATCTCCCAGATAAGAGTTCGCACACTTAACCACTACACCAAACTGGCTTTGGTCATGTCCGGGAACATCATCTCACAAGGGGAGTCTGGATCTTTAGACAACTAGGTGAGACCTGGCGATTGGCCTACTGGTTCTTGCAGTGGTTGTTCCACCTGGCCATTATGATGTTAAGTTATGCTATTTGCCATCTGTCACATGCTGTTTACTGCCTATGTCTGTAAGACTGTTTACTGTGCTGCTCCTGTTTTGTAATATTTGTTTTTATCGTATTGTTTTAACTCTGTTGTTTTATTGTTGTGAGCCCGCTTGTGGGATAGGGTGGGGTATAAATCTAAACATTAAATGAAATAACTGACGGGTGTATGGTCTCTTTGTGTAGGAGCTGGAGAAAGGTCGTATTATTGGAATAATTGTAATTATCTCTCTTTAAAGACACATTGTCTTCTCTGCTTGGTATTTAGATTGATCAAGTGGCTTGTTGTATTGATTCATATTGTACATGTTTATAATTAAAGGATTAAGGGGAAAGGTAGCTTACTGTGCCCATCTCCTCTCTTTTACAAAGAAAGCCCCTGGCCATGGATTTGGAGATGCCAAGCGCACAGAGTAAATGCCATCTGCTCCAGCACTGACATGTGACAAAATCCAGCTGTGAAACTAGTGGATTAAATTCCCACTAAGACTTGCAGCTAAACCTACTCAGGGTAGGCTGATAAGAAAAGCAACTGTCTTTTGCAACCAAACCCTGGAGAATAGAATCAAGTCAGGACTGCAAAGGGTGGAAAGCACATACAAAGGCAGCTGAGCAATCCAGTGAATTCCCTGCTTTCTATCTCCACCATAACTGAATCCCAGTTAACAGCAAAAAACCCAAGCCATAGCTTGTTCAGAATTGCCAGCCCATGGGTTTTCTGCACCTTTGGAGGGCTGGCCAAACAGCCTGAGAGCATGCTGAGCCACTGACAAAGCAGGAGGAGGAGGAGGAAGAGGAGGAGGATTTATATTCCACCCTTCACTCAGCGTCTCAGAGCAATTTACAATCTCCTTCCCTCCCCACAACAGACACCCTATGAGGTAGGTGGGGCTGAGAGAGCTCTCACAGAACTGCTCTTTAGAGAACAGCTTTGAGAGAGCTGTGACCTATACAAGGTCATTCCAGCAGCTACATGTGGAGTACTGGGGAATCACTCTTAACCAGGGCTTTCTTTGTAGAAAAAGCCCAGCAGGAACTCATTTGCATATTAGGCCCCTGACAGCACCATTGTTTTACATAGGGCTTTTTGTAGAAAAAGCTCAGTGGGGCCTCACTTGCATATTAAGCCACACCCCCTGGCACCAAGCCAGCCGGAACTGTGTTCCTGTGCGTTCCTGCTCAAAAAAAGCCCTGCTCTTAACCACCAAACTGGCTCTCTTACTTTTTACTCTCTCCAGCAAGGCTTGCTTACAGCTGACATGGCAGGAGAAAGTCAAGGGGATTGCATCAGAAACCAGAAGTAAGACCACTTCTGGATGATGCTCAAGGAATCCACCAAATCTCTGTAGTAAAAACCATCCAGATTCGGAGGGTCCTAGACTGTCATCCTGAAGTGTCATCACATCTGGGTTCCTACACTATCCTTCGTTTTCCGTGTTGCATCAACAGGCAGCTGAGCCTTAAGCCAGATGGGGTGGGGGTGTTGGTTCTGCGGGGGTCCCCTTGTGCCCCCCTACCACCTGGTATTCTAAGCCAGTGTTCCCCAACCTTTTTGGCACCAGGGACTGGTTTCATGAAAGACAATTTGTCCACAGACCAGGTGGTGGTGGTGGTTTTGGGATTATACAATTGTGCACTTTATTTCTATTATTACATTGTAATATATAATGCTATTCCCAGTAGTAATGTATGGCTGAGAGAGTTGGACCATAAGGAAGGCCATGCACAGAAAAAAAGATGCTTTTGAGCTGGAGAAGAATCTTGAGAGTCCCTTGGACTGCAAGAAGATCAGATCAGTCAGTCCTAAGGGAAATCAACCCAGACTGTTCCCTGGAAGGTCAGATGCTGAAGCTGAAGCTCAAATACTTTGGCCACCAAATGAGAAGGGAGCACTCCCTGGAGAAGATCCTGATGTTGGGAAAGACAGAAGGCAAAAGAAGAAGGGACGGCAAAAGATGAGATGGCTGGACAGTGTTAGTGATGTAACTAACACGAATTTGAGCAGACTTCGGAGGATGGTGGAAGACAGGAGGGCCTGGTGGGACTTGGTCCATGGGGTCACAAAGAGTCAGACTTGACTGTGCAACTGAACAATATATAATGAAATAATTATACAACTCACAGCCCAGTTGCTAACAGGCCATGGACCGGTACAGGTCCATGGCCCAGGGGTTGGGGACCCCTGCCCTAAGCAATAGCCTAGGTCTTCCTAGTGGCCAGACTGCCCCTGCATTCAGATGTGATGCATAATTAGGGTTAGCTGAAGACTTCCACCTTGTTTCTTAACATGCTTTGGAAGGGGACGAGGGACGGGGCTGTCAACCCAGGAGTTGCCTGTCTTGTACTTCAGGGTTTTCTGTAGCATGTATTTAGGCAGAAAATATAGGCCGGTGCCTTATTCATGCAGAATGGCAACCATGCATGGGTGGAGGGGCTATGAGTACCATGTGCTCTTGGCAGTGCATGCAGATGTATGCCTCCAAATGTAATAATGAGGCCAAACTAATATTTTAATATTAGTCAGGCCTTATGCACCATCAGCATGCTGTCCAAACAGGGTTGCTAGATCACTCCGATGGGGAGGAGGTGCACTTACCAGGAGCAGGCAGGAATGCCCGGTATTTCAGCAACATACCTACACAACCTGGAAGTGATGCAGGCATGTCAGGGATGTCAGAGGCCAACGGTCCAGTTTTTGGGCAAAAACAATATGGTAGAAGTCAGAATGTATCCCGTGATGTCCCTGACATATCAACATCACTTCTGGGTCACATAAGCACATTGCTTTAATATCTGCTGTTCCTCTCTTTGGAGAGGGAGCAATTCCTTCCTGCCAGCCAGCTGGCTGGTGGCAAAGAGGTGGGATCTGTCTGTGGAAGACCCCCCACCGCAACCAAGGAATCTGGCATCCCTATATCCAAACAGGGGCAACCTGTATATTTTGCATGTGCATCTAGCTGGTTCAGAAGCAACTCAATGGCTGAGCTGCTTACAGGGCTGTCAGCCCAGAACTTGTGGTGACTCAGCACAGCACAGTTGATTGGTGCCAGGCTGCCAGTCATGCACTATGGCACCTAGAATTACCATTCCCCAGATGGGAGCAGGGGATCCCCACTTTCACTGTCTCCTGCCTGCTGGTGGCCAGCTGGCCAACAGGAGGAAATCCCCCCCCCCAAAAAAAACAGTAATGTCATATGCAACATGCTGGCATCACCCAGAAGTGGTGTAGGCATGTTGGTGAATTTGGGGGGCTGACACACTGATTTTTGGACAAAACTCTATGGTTCGAGGGCAATTTTATCATAGAGTTTTGCCCCCAAACCAGAGCATCATCCCTGACATTTCTGGCATGCTTGCATCCCTTCTAGATGATGTATGCACATTGTGCAACATCCCAGCCCACTCCCGGAACGTCCCTCCAATTCCCCTGCAGGCATGACCATCGGATCTGACAACCTTAATGGCACCACTCCTGTGCCTCCAGGCCTGCTTTCTCTAGCATTCCAAGGGTTCTGGCAATCCCAGAGGTGAGGCCAGCAGCTGTGGGGCTTCTACTTCAGCTTCAGATCCTGGGCGTAGCGTGTTGACTTCAGCTTCAGACTCTACTTCTGCACTTGGAGTCTCTGCCTCGTCTGGCATGTCTTTCTGCAGTGGCATCCAAGGGTTGGGGCCGGCCTCCTCCATCTCTTCCTCATCCGACCCACGGCAATAGCTTTAATGCACCATCAACTGACCACCAGTGTTTTGCTTTTCATGTACTGAAACTGTACAAGCTTGCAAAATACAAATGTGGTCCCTGTTCAGACAACATGGCAACAACCACAAATATCAGGAGCATCACAGGTAGGTCATGTTCCCAGTACTTGGGCTCCTAGTACCCATGGATGTAACCAGGGGCCATTTTGTGGAAAAATAGGTGGTGGAGCTCATTCAAGGATTGTTGTGCAGCTGCACCTACTATTCAATGGGCAAGGTAAGTAGGTGGGGAGGAAGAGGGGGAACTCTCTGAAAGGTTCAGGAGCTGTGCTCCTGTGAGCTCATGCTGAATTCAAGGCCTGGATGTAACACACGCAAAGGGATCTCGTTAAAATGCTATTACACAGTTACACACCTGTCCTTCCTCAGAATCCAGTCCCAGCAGTTAAATGAGGAGGAAATGAATCTGGTTTCTAATGAAAGTACATCTATGATACCCATCAATGAAGGTGTCATGCTGAACAAAGCTGACTTTTTCAAATGTTGGTGAGGTTCACTTTCAACTTCAGAGAATAAAAGACTGTAGAATTGTGTTTTCCTATTACATAGAATCATAGAGTTGGAAGGGATCTCCCGAGTCATCTATTCTAACCCCCTGCACAATGCAGGAAACTCACAAATGCCTCCCCCCAAATTAACAGGATCTCCATCGCTGTCAGATGGCCATCTAGCCTCTGTTTAAAAACCTCCAAGGAAGGAGAGCCCACCACCTCCCGAGGAAGCCTGTTCCACTGAGGAATCGCTCTAACCGTCAGGAAGTTCTTCCTAATGTTGAGCCGGAAACTCTTTTGATTTAATTTCAACCCTTTGGTTCTGGTTCTGCCTTCTGGGGCCACAGAAAACAATTTCACACCATCCTCTATATGACAACCCTTCAAGTACTTGAAGATGGTGATCATATCACCTCTCAGGTGCCTCCTCTCCAGGCTAAACATGCCCAGTTCCTTCAGCCTTTCTTCATAGGACTTGGTCTTCAGACCCCTCACCATCTCCCTCCTTTGGACCTGTTCCAGCCTTTCTATATCCTTCTTAAAATGTGGTGTCCCAAAGTGAACACAATACTCCAGGTGAGGTCTTACCAGAGCAGAGTAAAGCAAAACCATCACTTCACGTGATCTGGACACTATACTCCTGTTGATATAGCCCAAAATTGCATTTGCCTTTTTAGCCACCGCATCACACTGTTGACATCTTTAACTCAAAGAAGCAGTCCTCTCCTAGCTTTGGAATCAGTGGAAGGTAGGCTGTTGCAGGGTAAATGAACAAAGCAGACAGCAGATGGAGTAGAGCCTTTAGCAATGCCTAATAGCAGGGAAGGGGCACGGGCAGTGATCTCTGGTATGAGAAAGGGGGATGTGACAAAGATCTCCCCATTTTCATCTGCAAAATGCTGAAAGGTGTTTAACACAACAGTAGCCTTTTTCTCCATTCGCCCAGGGATTGTTTTCCCAATGAAAATTGGCCTCTTGTGGCAGGGCTGCTTTAGGCAACCTTTTAAACTTCCTTGGACAACTTATGAAGTGGGGGGAGAAAGAAAGAGAAAGGGAGAGAGAAAGAGAGAGAGAAAGAGAAAAATAGAGAGGAAGGAAGGAAGGAAGGGAAAGAGAAAGAGAGAGCGAGAAAGAGAGAGAGAGAGAGAGAGAACGAAAGAAAGAACGAAAGAAAGAACGAAAGAAAGAACGAAAGAAAGAAAGAAAGAAAGAAAGAAAGAAAGAAAGAAAGAAAGAAAGAAAGAAAGAAAGAAAGAAAGAAAGAAAGAAAGAAAGAAAGAAAGAAAGAAAGAAAGAAAGAAAGAAAGAAAGAAAGAAAGAAAGAAAGAAAGAAAGAAAGAAGTCATCCTGGTAGGGAAGGCAATCAAGAATGATAGATACACCTGTCTTTTTTCTCTTAAGGGGCTTAAAGCAGCCTGGTATGGGACATTCAGGGATATGGTATGGGAGGAAGTTAACCCTCCACTCCCTAGAGCAATAGTCTCAACCCAGATTGCCCAACCACTGGTTGATGCTTTCTAGGGTCAAATCACACCCCCTACAGTACCCCAGAATGAGACGTAGTTTGGTCCACAGCTTACTGATTTTTCCACACTTGCATCTATCATGTTTGAAAATCCACACATACCTTTTCTTTCCTACTTATGTACAACTGATGCGGTGGCAAGAACGGGGTTTAAAATTTATAGTTGCAGGTTTTGACTCTGGGTGCTTTGTTGAGTTCTGCCACAGAATAAGGCAAAACCCCTTGGGGAAAAGTGAAGCCACGTTTCCAGGCATCTCAGTTTACTGGCCTTTAGAACGATACCGGTACTTTACCTTCCTTCCACTCAGCGTTTCTGGGCTGCGTTGCTTTTTATTTAATTGGCAAAGCATTTGGAGGTCAGGGGGTGAAAGCTATTTTGTCAGTACATTGTCATTATTTCACCACCCTATCGAGAAGTGCCCCACTAGTGACCATGTAATGATGCTGTTTCCCAGCTCAGATGCTCAACTTGTGAAGCGACAAGCCCAGATCTGTGGCGACCCAAGGTTCAACGTAGCACCTTCAGCTGCTTCTCCCTCCTTGGCTCTGTATCGATACAAAGCCACACCATCTTTTACTTATCACCCAGCAAAGGTTGCCTTTGGAAACTGTCCTGACAGTGATAACGCCTGCAGGGCTGCTTTTTTTGTAGCAGCAACTCCTTTGCATATTAGGCCGCATCCCCTCAATGTAGTCAATCCTCCTGGAGTTTACAGCAGGCCCTATACTCAGAGCCCTATCGGCTCTTGGAGGATTGGCTACATCAGGGGTGTATGGCCTGATATGCAAAAGAGTTCCTGCTACAAAAAAAAAAACCCCTGGATCACAGCAAATTTATTCCAAAGAGCAACAACTTTTTGGGGCTAATTATCTGGGCTTCTTTGACGGTTCCAGTCCACGCCTCTCTTTTGTGCCCCCCTCCCCCCCACACCTTCATGATATTTCCCCTTCCTTTGATTTCACCAGCTCCGGTGCGGAGCTCAAATTGCTAACAGCTGATTAAATGGCATAATTTCTATGCAATGATCCGGAGCTTAGGAGAGTCCAGGAAGACAGAGAAATGAGATCTGACCTGCTTAACCTTGTCTGACCCTCTCTACCAGGCAGTCTGACCCAGCCTCGCTCCTTTTATTTTCCTCGACACTGTTTAATGGAATCCGCCAGAGAAAGCCAGCAGGGGGAGGGGAAAAGGCAGTCAGTCGCTCCATCAACATGCCTAAAGAGCTCATTTTGGGGCAAATGTTTCCTTTGCTAAATGTTCTAAGTCTCTACAGCAGCAATTTTCACATTACTTCCCACTATTGCTTTGTAGCCAGAAACCTGTGGGGCTTGGGAGGCATGTGGAGGGAACGCGACCACTTGGTACAAAACAGCCAAATCCCTGAATAAACACAAACAAATTAGAAAGCAATGGACACAGGAAATGTTAATGCCTGTCCTACACACCTGGCACAATGAGGCGGTAATAAGGTGGCTGAATACTGAGGTGGCAGAATGGCCCATTCCACTTCAGACTTGCAGGGGAGGTAGGGTTGCCAATCCCCAGTTGGGGGCAGGGGATACCCTGGTTTGGAGGCCCTCTTCCCCGCTTCAGGGTCATCAGAAAGTGTGTTGGGGGGAGGGAAATGTCTGCTGGGCACTCCATTATTCCCTATGGAGACTGATTCCCACAAGGTATAATGGAGAATTGATCTGTGCGTATCTAGGGCTCTGGGGGGGCTGTTTTTAGAGGCAGAGGCCCCATATTTTCAGCATAGCATTCAAGGCCAACGCCATGCTGGGGATTATTAGGAAGGGAATTGAAAACAAATCAGCCAGTATCATAATGCCCCTGTATAAATCAATGGTGCGGTCTCACTTGGAGTACTGTGTGCAGTTCTGGTCGCCGCACCTCAAAAAGGATATTGTAGCATTTGAGAAAGACCAGAAAAGGGCAACTAGAATGATTAAAGGGCTGGAACACTTTCCCTATGAAGAAAGGTTGAAACGCTTGGGACTCTTTAGCTTGGAGAAACGTCGACTGCGGGGTGACATGATCGAGGCTTACAAGATAATGCATGGGATGGAGAAAGTAGAGAAAGAAGTACTTTTCTCCCTTTCTCACAATACAAGAACTCGTGGGCATTCGATGAAATTGCTGAGCAGACAGGTTAAAACGGATAAAAGGAAGTACTTCTTCACCCAAAGGGTGATTAACATGTGGAATTCACTGCCACAGGAGGTGGTGGCGGCCACAAGCATAGCCAGATTCAAGAGGGGTTTAGATAAAAATATGGAGCAGAGGTCCATTAGTGGCTATTAGCCACAGTGTGTGTGTATATATAAAAAATTTTTGCCACTGTGTGACACAGAGTGTTGGACTGGATGGGCCATTGGCCTGATTTAACATGGCTACTCTTATGTTCTTATGCCTCTCCTCAAAACAGCTTCTAAGTTTCAAAAGGATTGGACACAGTGGTCCAATTCTATGAGCCCCTATCCATTATTTCCAATGTAGGGAAGGCATTTAAAAGGTGTTCAGTCCCTTTAAATGTGATGGAGTTCGGTTATGCTCGTCAGAACTTTGCTCCTGGTTCCACCCCCAATGTCTCCTGACTCCACCCCCAGAATCCCCAGATACTTCTTGAATTGGACTTGGCAACCCTAAGGGGAGGGATTCCCTATATTAGTAATTCTGGAAACCTAGTACAGCATGCAAAACGCTGGCTTGCAAGTTTTCTCTTTGATGTGCTCATTTCTTACTTGCAAAGAGTTTTTAGATACAGGGGTACTGGAAAGAGGATCTTTCACCTGCAGGCTGAACTGAAGTAGTACAGTCCACTTTGCCACTTCAGGAGTCCACCACCTCATTCTGCTGCCTGTGTAGACCAGGCCAGGTAGTCCTAGATCATTCCCACCAACATTTTTAGATGAAAACAAGAACATGCTTGCCCTAGTCCTGTTCTCATACTGAGGATCACTACCCGTTCCTTGTATTGCACATGCACACTGCTAGAGGGTTTTTGAAACCTTGAATCCGCTGCATCTCACCAAGAACACTGTTGCCTTGTAGAATGCTCCCTAAGCCACAGGTAAAAAAAATAGGATATAAAAACAGCACTCCAGTTGAAGCAACTTTATGTACATGCCTCTCTTCACAATTGGTAGAATAATTTTTTGTTGGCTTTTAAGATGCCTGCTTATTTGGTTTAAAAAGGTAAAGGTAGTCCCCTGTGCAAACACCAGTCGTTTCCGACTCTGGGGTGATGTCGCATCATGACATTTTCATGGCAGACTTTTTACGGGGTGGTTTGCCATTGCCTTCCCCAGTCATCTACACTTGAACCCCCCCAGCAAGCTGGGTACTCATTTTACCAACCTCGGAAGGATGGAAGGCTGAGTCAACCTTGAGCTGGTTACCTGAACCCAGCTTCCGCCAAGATCAAACTCAGGTCATGAGCAGAGAGTTCGGACTGCAGTACTACACCATGGGCATATATAGTCAATGAGAATTCAGTCACCCCAAGATGGTGCTCAAGGATACCATATTGCCTGCCAAAGTATGTACTTGCTTACTGCCTCCTCAAGATGATCCTACATTTCAAGAGTGGACTGAGAAAGAAAAATGGCCCTAGAAAAAGCCTCCACAGCCCAGCCTGGCCCCACCTCTGCACTAAAATGTACAAGAGAAGTAGCCTGTTTGCCCAGTTGGCGCT
Organism: Heteronotia binoei; assembly: GCF_032191835.1. NCBI lineage: Eukaryota > Metazoa > Chordata > Lepidosauria > Squamata > Gekkonidae > Heteronotia > Heteronotia binoei. The sequence continues at coordinate 59,177,323 of NC_083233.1, forward strand.
TCTTTCTACATGCTGGGCAAGGCCAGGAGCCACATGGCTAGGGCGGGCCAGATGCCTTCCTTCTTCCACTGGTCTGGCCTGGCCTGGCCAGAGTAGAAGGGGTATCAGCCCACCAGGAGGAGTCCTAGTGATCATAATGGCCACCCCACCCCATCTAGTTTTTCTCTGCCTCACTGAAGCAAGTGCTTTGGAACAGCACCCCTTCAGAAACAGTTACCTCCACTGTAAGAGGCTGCTTGGGTCAGAACCTTGTGACATTTTGTGGAATCTTTGAGACTGGTCCCATCCTCTAAGGCAGCCATGTGATGGCAACCATTACTAATTCTGAATCCCATAAGTGTGTATAGGCTCAACAAAGTTGGGGACTCTTTCCTTAATCTTAGATTTGATTCCTATTTGCTGTCTGCCACTTTTTAAGGAGCCTAGGGAAAAAATCTAGGGTCTGAGATTTTACTTTCAGTGAAGACTGAAAAGTATACATACATACATACATACAGGGTTTGTTTTGTAGAAAGAGCCCAGCAGAAACTAATTTGCACATTAGGCCAAACCCCCTGACATCACCATTGTTTTCCCAGGGCTTTTTGTGGACAAAGCCCAGCAGGAACTCATTTGAATATTAGGCCACACCCCCTGACACCAAGCCAGCCAGAACTGCATTTCTGTGCCTTCCTGCTCAAAAAAAGCCCTGCATACATATATACTTGCAGTTGCCTTATAATGAATCAGACCATTGGTCTCTCTAGGTAAGTGGCCACTCTTGTATCTTGTGTCAATTACTTCCGTAAGTTAATTTTCAATCACGTGAAGTACTTTTTCTGTTTTGTCTTGAATACTGCTGCCTTTCAATTTCATTGACTAACACTGAGTTCTGGTAATAATGCTGGCTCTCCCTATTCGCTCTCCCCCACATTACACTTTATGTTATAGATATATGTTATATGTTAGATATATGTTATAGGAGTCCCAAACTGTTTTAACACTTTAAAATAAGGATGATTTTAGCTGCCCTTCCCCCTTTCTGTCTTGAAAGGGGATGGTCAGAACTAGCTCTCATCAATTTTTGTGTTGTATTTTCTACAGCTTAAACAGCTAGCCCATATATTTATATTTAATCTAATTAAGAGTTCCTTTTTAAAAATCACATATGTCATCTTGATGCTTGTATTAAGATAATTATGCGTTTTCCAGTAATAATTTCTGACTTCATCCATTTTGTACTCGGTTACGTCTTCTTCTGAGTGCAATTCACATCTTCCAGCTGCTCAGTTTGAATTCATATACAGATTTGAAAAGATTGCACTTGGGCTCCATAGAAGCTGGAAGTAGCTTGCTCACTACAGAAAGTCATTGTCCTCCATTCAACCTCCCTTAACTGAATAATTTATTCCTGTGACTGGGTCTCATTTGTATTTGTGACATAATTAATAATGTAATAACACCCATTGTTGGAACCTCCTGACCTCATCTCTACTGTTTGTACCCATTTATATACCTGCCCCATGGTGCAGAGTGGTAAGCTGCTATACTGCAGTCCAAGCTCTGCTCACATCCTGAGTTCAATCCTGGCAGAAGCTGGGTTCATATAGCCGGCTCAAAGTTGACTTAGCCTTCCGAGATCGGTAAAATAAGTATCCAGCTTGCTGGGGGTAAAGTGTAGATGGCTGGGAAAGGCAATGGCAAACCACCCTATAAAAAGCCTGCCAAAAAAACGTTGTGATGTGATGTCACCCCAGGGTCGGTAACAACTCAGTCGCTTGCATAGGAGACTACCTTTACCTTTTTATATGCCTGCCATTTGTATCTTTCTGCCAACACACTAGCACTTCATGCACCCACCGAAGTGGGTTCTGGCTCAGAAAAACTTAAGCCACAATAAATTGGTTAATCTTTCAAGATGCCGCTAGACTCTTTGTGATTATATCTCTGTTAGTTTTAGACTGGCTTTATTTTCTGTCTACTGCTCTTTACTGCCTCTGATGGAGAGGCTTGCTGAAATGCACGGAGCAATTCCATGGCATGCATAAACTCTCTGTTGGCACCGGCTCTTTTTGGCATTTGTGGTTTTCCACAGCCCCCCCCCCCCCTTTCCTCATCCCCAGCTGCTTCCCCCAGAGATGATTTGGTAAATTTGCAGGCAGTATCGGAATTGCTTTGCAACACCCTCTAGAGAACTCCTGCTTGTTTATGAATCATAAGATCTTCCCTTCTAACAGAAATGCTCCAAACAGATGAACAACCCCCCAAAATGCCAAGGTTTAATCCTGGGAAGAGGAGGGAGGGCTGAACCTTTAAATAACTCTGTTTTCAGCTGCCAGAATTTATTCATTTGTTTAGAGCACGTTAAACTTGCCTTTTTCCCCCAGAACTGGACTCAAGGTGGGCAACGGCAGTAATAATAATAATAATAAAGTAAAACTAAAAATCTATCAGAAGAGGCCAACAGATCTCACTATCACCAAAAGCAATTAGGCATGAGTGTCACGAGCCCTCCTGAATAACTGCACTTTACCCAACTTGTGGAATCTCAGCAGTATCGGAAGCCTTTCGAAGAGCTTCTTGGCTAACCTTTTCAAAAAATAAATCGCAGAGAGTGAGATGGGCAGGCTGTTTCCCTGGAAGAGCTGGATGATATTAGCATTAATTGTGGTGCTGGAATTTCGCCAGCAGGTTGTCGACACTCATTTTCATTCTCTGCTTTGCCAGCTCAGAGGCAACTGCTCCGCTTTGTTTCTCCCCACCCTGAATGTTCCTGGTATCTTCCCAGCTCTCTTTTTCTTGAAGCCCTGGGCTTTTGTTGTTGATGATGATGATGCTGTTGTGGTTGAGTGCAGGGCTTTTTTTTTTAGCAGGAACACACAGGAACGCAGTTCCGGCTGGCTTGGCTTCAGGGTGTGTGGCCTAGTATGCAAATGAGTTCCTGTTGGACTTTTTTTCTACAAAAAACCCCTGTGTGAAACAATGGTGATGTCAGGGAGTGTGGGCTTCCTACTAGTACAAAACGAACCAGATCAGAACGTAGACAGAGCTGTCACACCAAGTCAGACCACTGGTCAATCTAGCTCAGTATTGTCTCCTCTGATTGGAAGCAGCCCTCCTGTGAAGGATTTCCCTGGTCCTGCTGTCCTTGATGCGGAGGTGCCAGCGACTGAACCCAGAACCTTCACGATGCAAAAATCTATGAGCTCCCAAAGAAGGTGCCCCTATCCTTCATTATTTCCAATGGAGGGAAGGCATTTAAAAGGTGTGTGGTCTCTTTAAATGTGATGACCAGAACTCCCTTTAGAGTCCAATTATGCTTGTCCCAACCTTGCTCCTGGCTCCACCCCCAATGTCTCCTGGCTCCATCCTCCGTCTAGCCTGGCTAACAGCAGCTCTCAGGCAGAGGAGTCAGCCCACCCACCAGGGATGCTGCAGCCCAATGGTGCCAGTCTAAGGCACATTCCAGCCAGCTGACTGGCCATTGGCCAGGTGGGGTGTGCCTTAGCTAGTTGGCCAATGCAGTGCAAGAAAGTGGGGGGAGGGGAGGTGCACCAGAACATGGAAGGGAAGCCACTCCCAGGCAACACTCTAGGAACTCTCAAGACCGGAGAGACTTCAGTGATTCCTAGAGCATTGTCTGGAAGTAGTTTCACTTCTGGGTTCCAAAGCAACTCACACACACTTTTTTCCGCTTCATTGAGGGGCAAGTGATCCCCAACCCAGCCAGCCAGTGACTTGGAACAGCCCTTGAGCTGGTCCTGCAGGAAGATTAGAGCCCCCCCCCCCGGTTTTAATTGGGGAGCTCAGGAACTTGATCCCATGTGGTGGAAGAAGAAAAAGAAGATATTAGATTTATATCCTGCCTGTACTCTGAGTCTCAGAGCAGTCACAATTTCCTTTACCTTCCTCCCCCCCACAACAGACAACCTGTGAGGTAGGTGGGGCTGAGAGAGCTCTTACAACAGCTGCCCTTTCAAGGACAACTCCTACAAGAGCTATGGCTGACCCAAGGCCATTCCAGCAGCTGCAAGTGGAGGAGTGGGGAATCAATCCCGGTTCTCCCAGGTAAGAGTCCGTGCACTTAACCACTACACCACTGCACCAAACTGGCTCTTGATCTCTCGAGAGACAGTGATCTCCCTCTGAATCATAGCTCCTCCCTAACAAGGAAGGAAAAAATAACATATTTTGTCACCTAACACACACAAACACAAAGAAATACAAGCTTTCAAAAGCAGGCTATTCTCACATGATAAAATGTCTGCACTCTTATCCTCAAACTGTGTAAGTGAGAGCACCCCTCAGTCTCTCCGAGGCTCTGCCTCTGCCAGGAGCATTTTAAGCTAGACAATGACCTGCCGTCATCTGCACTCCACTTGGTGCTTGGGCTGAGGCAAACCTGCAACCCAGATTTGTTTCTTTAACAATGTGCATTTCTCTCTTTATCATGTTACATTCAAAGCAGCTGTCAACACTAATACAAAAAATGTAAACACTGTAAAACAAATCCAAATAGTTCTCCTAATCCAAACCTTTCCCCCAGATTTCGGAGTTTCAGATATCTGGTCTTGCTTTCAAAATGGGATTGCTGAATTAGGAATCCTTCAGTCGGGTTGCTAGCCCTGGGGGGCGGGGTGGGGGGGGTTGGATGCTGACAGGTCCTGTTTGGTGTAGTGGTAAGTGTGTGGACTCTTATCTGGGAGAACTGGGATTGATTCCCCACTCCTCCACTTGCAGCTGATGGAATGGCCTTGGGTTAGCCATAGCTATTACAGGAGTTGTCCTTGAAAGAGCAGCTGCTGTGAGAGCCCTCTCAGCCCCACCCACCTCACAGGTTGTCTGTTGTTGGCAGGACCATATCGACATATTTTTTGAGGGGGTGCAAAATTAAAAATGGCACCCCCTTATGGGCCATTCTATTTTATGGTCCCATAGAATACAATGGACTCCACACCCATTTTGGCGCCCCTCGTCTGTCAGTGCCTGGGGCAAGCACCCCTCTCTGCCCCCCGCTAGATCCGGCCCTGGTTGTGGGGGGAGAAGATATAGGAGATTGTAAGCTGCTCTGAGTCTCTGATTCAGAGAGAAGGGCGGCGTATAAATCTGCAGTCTTCTTCTCTTTTCCACTGTTGCTCAGGAAACTGGTGGGGGGGGGAATTAAATGGCTGTCAGAGCAACAATGTGACATCCGGAGCTTTTTTGTTTGTTTTTTTAAAAGCCCAGCAGGAACTCATTTGCATATTAGGCCACACCCCTGATGCCAAGCCAGCTCCTGCTCAAAAAAAGCCCTGGTTACATCACTTCTGGTGAAAACCTTCTTGGTGTATCACTGAGAATTCTAGTTTCTGGTAATTCTTAGGAAAGCATGATGTCGCTTATGAGTTTTCCCTGAAAATGATATTAACCGCCTGATGGCCAACCTCCCCCCCACCTTGGTCTCAAACTGATTGCTAAGCCAGGTCTAGCAATCCCCGTTAGGCTTTTTTAAATTTAAAATTTCTGGATTTTTTATGGGGTGCGTGCATTTTCTGCAGCATTCTGTTCCTTTGTACATCTCTCCTGCCTCCTATACATGTGCACGCTGTTGAAATGCTACAAAACAGCAGTTTTCCTGTGACTGCATGTACAGTTGTGTAAAGATATATGTTGTGCATCTGATCAATGTGCAGGAACACAGATACATGTCAGAAAAACTTCGCAGAAAAAGAATTTTGATGCAATCATTTACAATCACAGCAGGGTAGACTATTTTCAGATGTCAATATTTGGATTCATTCTCATGGAAACAGCCAACATCTATTTTAATAGTTCAGTTTTCAACTGCAGGTGAAATTTCACACAATCAAACATTCTTCTATATGAAGAAATCACCACACAGAGAAAGCAAGCATATCAGGAAGGTTAGGCTAAAAGCTTTCTCTCTGATAAGCTATCTTTCCACATAAAAATATATTCTGGTATACAGACTAGCAAATTTTATTGTAGCATAAACTTTTGAGAAACACATCATCTGACGAAGAGAGCTGTGTTGCTCAAAAGCTTATGCTACAGTAAAATGTGTAGTCTTCCCCAGAGAGCACTGCGATCCAGCTCACAAAACCTTCTGGAAGTACCTGGGCCAAAGGAGGCCAAACTAAAAATAACTAGAGAACAGGCCTTCTCTATAAAAGCACCCCAATGGTGGAACCAGCTGCCGGAAGAGGTGCGGGCCCTACGGGACCTTAGTCAATTCCACAGGGCGTGCAAAACCGCCCTCTTCCGGCTAGCCTTCCAAGATGGAACCTGAAATTAACACCATGCCATCACTAACATCAGCAATCGAGATAGCAATATGATGAGATTATTTTAGATTGATTTTAGACTTTTATATTATGTAAATTTAATGGTAAATTTTAAATGTTATAGAAATGTATAACTGTTTTATTGTTTAACATGGCTTTTGCCACATTCTGTAAGCCGCCCTGAGCCTGCCTCGGCGGGGAGGGCGGGGTATAAATAAAATTTTTATTATTATTATTATTATTATTAAAGGTGCTACTGGACTTTTTACTGTTTTGCAACAACAAACTAGCACGGCTAACTCCTCTGGTATATAGAAACATCCAGTCATGCACACACACACAACCCGTAATTTGAAGAGGTAGAGTCCTGACAGAGGGTTAGGCTTGCCAGTCCCCAGGTGGGGGCAGGGGACCCCCCAGTTTGGAGGCCCTCCCCCCACTTCAGGGTCATCAGAAAGTGTGTGTGGGGGGGAAATGTCTGCTGGGCACTCTATTATTCCCTATGGAGACCGATTCCCATAGGGTATAACAGAAAATTGATCCATGGGTATCTGGAACTCGGGAGGGGGGGCTGTTTTTGTGTTAGAGGCACCGCATTTTCAGCATAGCATCCGATGCCTCTTCTCAAAACACACTCCAAGTTTCTAAAACATTGGACCAGGGGGTCCAATCTATGAACCCCAAAAGAAGGTTCCCCTATCCTTCATTATTTCCAATGGAGGGAAGGTATTTAAAAGGTGTGCAGTTCCTTTAAGTGTGATTGCCAGAACTCCCTTTGAAGTTCAATTATCCTTGTCACAACCTTACTCCTGGCTCCACCCCTAATGTCTCCTGGCTCCACCCCCAAAGTCCCCAGATAGTTCTTGAATTGGACTTTGCAGTCCTACAGAGATTGGTCATCATGGTGAGAACCACGTCAGAATACTGGCAGCCCAAAATATTCCCTGATAGAATCACGATCCCTTATTTCTCTGCCCATCAGCTCACCTTCACATAACAACCTTCTATCTGGAGCTACAAAAAGTTTCTTTCTTGATTCCCCACCACCCCAAAATAGTGGGATACAATGAACAAAAATGTCAACAAATGATAAATGTGTTAGATGTCTCCCACAGAAACACCAACATGAAGCTCACTTTTCTGGTCCAAAAAAATCAAAATGGGTCTGACAATTTTATCCTAAATTTACCCTTGGTGTGCATCACAAGAGCAGAGACTCTGACGTGAGTGACAGAATCTTGCTCGAGAGGAGTCGAAATCCGGCAGCCAAGCTGTTACAAGGAAACTATGATACATTTTGGCAGAGCTGTGCAGGGAAACTTGCCCTATGCCAATGGAAAGCATTCCGCTGTTGCATTTTCAGATGGAAAATCATACCATTAGCATCAACTCCAAAGAATACTTTGGGCTGGCCTCCATCATTGTACAAAGGCCCTGTTTACTGAAAAGCATTCATTCTGGATATACTTCAAGAAGTATAAAGCTTCAAGAAGTCTAACACAACAAGCCAGTGTACGAAAAAATGCCGCTAAAAAAATAAAAGGTGGGTAATTTGATGGACCCCAAGACTGACTTCCCTAAGCAATTTTCCAAAAATACATATGGACATGTAAATTGATGCTAGCATATGCCATGCACACATGCTGAGAAATCACATACAATTGCTGATTGTCACCATGAATGCATGCATCAATTTGCACACTTTTGAAGAGATATCATAAGTAAGGGTGAGTTGATTTTTTTTTTCATGGTTTCATTCCATTTTTCTGCAGTTTTCTATATATGCTGTGTTCATCTCTTCCTGAATTCTATTTTAATTAAAAAATTTCAAACATTAGTCCTGGAACTGGATGATGCTTGCTGTAGCTTACAGTACCTTCAATTTGTTGTATCTTTGGCCCCCTTGTGTCTACATTACTGATGCGCACAGGGGCATGGATAAAAAGTGGGAACAAAAAAGTTGACTTAGATGGGTATGCAGGCTTGATGGCATCAAGATTGTTTTTGTGGAGTGTTTTACTGATGCAGACAAGCACCCCTGCATATTGATAAGACATCACGTGTGAATCTTGACGCATCAGTATGACCAAGCACATGAGGATGACTTTTTTGTGCACATCGGTGTGCAATGTTTAAAAAAAGGAGGAAATAAATAAATAGGGAATTGAAGGAATGAAAAGTTGTAACAAACAATACAGTATCCTGTACAAATCTCAGCAAAGAGAAAATACATTCCAAAATAAAGGAAAAAGGGGAAATAAGAAGGGAGGAAGAAAAGGCGATTTCTGACATCTGCTAAATTATTTGTTGAATGATGAAGTAAGCCAATGAGCAATACCCAGTTGTGCCCCACATGATATGTCATTTCGAGCAAGAAACAGAGGTCATTCTAATTCCAGTGTTACAGATTAAGGAACTAAAGTCAGGAAAGGGAGTCTCCTTTTTAAAAACCTTTGCATCTTCCCCTAGCCTCCTACGAGAAGATGGTTACAGGGAAAGGGACAGTGAATCTAGAATCCTATGCAGAGTTCGGGTAGCTAAATCGCAAAAAAATATGTAGTAGAGCAGGAAAAGATGCAGGAAGGGGCAAGCTAAATGGTCAGGGATTAGAATGCCTTCCCTACAATCAGGGTTTCTTTTGTTGAAGAAGCCCACCTGGGCCTCATTTACATATTAGGCCACACCCCTGACACCAAGCCAGCCGGAGCTGCGTTCCTGCTAAAAAAAAAGCCCTGCCTACAATAAAAGCACAAGAGGCCTTTTATTTTTTTTGAGTGAGAGAGCATAAGAGTGGGCATGATAGAGGTTTATAAAGTTATATACAGCCAGGGCTGGTCCTATACTGTCTGGCTCCTTAGGAAAGGCTGACTTCTGGCACCCCACTCCCTGCACCGATAATGTCACCAACTCATGTGGGGAGCACCCAGTTTGGTGTCCCCAGAAGGCCGGTGCCATAGGCAATTGCCCAGTTTGCCTAGTGGCAAGGCTGACCCTGTGCATAGCATGGAGGCCACAGAGCGAGAAGAAATTTTTCTTGTAATTAACACAGCAGTGGTGCACAATCTGATTAAGAGTAGATAAAAGTTTATTTAGGAATTAATATACTTGATAGGAAAGAGGAGAGACAGAGATAGGTTCCTCAGTACATCTCTAGCTGAGGGAGAGGGTAAGACTGAGTGTGGCACTTCTGAGAAGAAGGGAGAAATTGCCCTAAAAGTAGCAATCTGGAGACAGACAAAGAATGACACTTAAAAGGAGAAAAGGTGCCGACCTCACTGTCCTGTCTAATCATCTTCTTGCTGCCCCCTGCAGGGTCTTCTTCTTTGTACACCAGACACTGCCTTTTCCAACATTTCTTCCTCTCCTAAAATACTCTCCCAATGAAACTGATGAGCATCAAACTAAGGACACAAACGCAAAAAGAAAGCGCTACAATGCATAATTAACTTACTGTTAAAACTCAGTGCCATGGAATATAATGGCCCAGGCCTGTAGCCACGGGGGGGGGGCACAGCCCCTCCACCCAACCCCCCTCAACATGTATGGCCCCTCCTTTCTCCCTTCCTCCCTCCCATTGCAGCCGCCGCTAGCCCTCTCCGGCTCGCCCCCTTCTCCCCCCCCCCGGCTCGCCACAACTAAAACTAAGTCCTGCTGTCCGCTTCTTCTTGCAGCCCATGCCTGCGTTTTTTGACGAAATGCGCTGGCGCAGGCTGCAAGAAGTAGCCGGCAGCAGGACTTAGTTTAGTCACAGCGAGCCGGGGGCGAGGGGGCGAGTGGAGTGCTGCCACGGTGGTGGCAGTGGCAGCGAGCTGGAGTGCTAAGGGGGGGGGTGGCAGGGCAAATGAAGTGCGGTGGCGGGGGGTGGCAGAGAGCTGGAGCACCATGGGGGGGGAACAAAGTGTGGCAGTGGGGGGTAGCAGTGAGCTGGAGCGGTGTGTGGGGGGGTGGGCGAGCGGAGTGCTGTGGTTGCAGGGGGGTGAGCAGCGCAGTGGGGTGCCTGGCTAGGGCGCTAGTCACCCTAGAGCCGCTCCTGTCCCCACACGATCTCCCTGCTCTTGCAGCCCCACAGGCCCCCCACCATTTTTTTTCTTTGGTGCCCTTCCACCAGAAATTTTCTGGCTACAGGCCTGTGATGGCCCCTAGCTTAGATAGTCTTAAAAAGCGAATTGGATGGAAGAAACCCATCATTAATCATTCACGCTGCCTGTGGAACCTTCATGTTCAGAGGCAGTATACCTGCAAAACAGTTACAGGGGAAACAGAGTAATAAGAGAATTCTTTAGTCGATGTCCTGTTTGTGCACTTTCTGTAGGTATCTGGTTGGTCGTTATCGGAAAATAAGATGCAGGGCACTTTGGATCACTGATCTGATCCAGAAGGGCTCTGCTCCTTTAACAGTTGCACCCAGGGATCGAGTTCTCGAAGGAGCTCCTTTGCATATTAGGCCACACACACCCTAATGTAGCCAATCCTCCAAGAGCTTACAAAAAAGAGCCTTGTAAGTTCTTGAAGGATTGGCGACAACAGGGGTGTGTGGCCTAATATGCAAAGGAGCTCCTGCTAGAATTCCAACCCTGGTTGCACCTGTATAAGGATGCTGGATCTCTCTGGAGGACACAGAATTTCCCCTGGGCTTACAGTACCACTCCGCTTAAAGAGAAGAGCAGCAGATCTGAAAAGCAGCATTTTGAGGGATGTACACTGGAATGACCCTGTTCTGCACAGAACATTTGTTTATTATTATTTATTTAATTAATTTATATCCCACCCTCCCTGTAGAGAACTTGATGAATAATTGGGGCTTGAGGCTCCACCAGTTTACAAAGAGCACCACAGCACATCAGGCTTTATTCAGAGACGAGATTTCCTCTTCCGCCAAAGCTCAGAAATCTCTTATAAACCTTAAGCAAATAAACTGGCAAAAAAAGGAACCAGTTTCCCCTACTGCAAAGCTCCAGAGGCTCAGTTCATATAAATATCTGGAAGTTGGATGGCATCAGCTCCAGAGTTATCAATGAAGAATGTTAAGCAAAACAAACACCAGTCCCGCCCCCGAGGCTGCTCAGCCTTCTCCATCCATTCATGAGGCTGCTGCGGAGTTCTGGAGCCTGTGTTTGAGTTCGGATCTTGGGCAGATGAAGAAACGGTGGGAAGAGATTATAGCTCAGTGGAAGAATATATGGTTGGCATGCAGAAGATTCTGAGACCAGTTCCTGGCATCTCAGTTTAAAATTAGTCCCAGTTCCAAAGAGAGCTGCTGATAATCCACGATGGTGCAGGTTAGATCAGGGTTCTCCAGAGTGGCACCCATTGGTGCCATAGTGCCCTCCAGTACAGGGGTAGCCAAACTGTGGCTTGGAAGCCACATGTGACTCTTTCACACATACTGTGTGGCTCTCGAAACCCCCACTGCCCTGTCGGCCACCTCGGAGAAGACATTTCTCTCTTTATATCAGTTCTCCAAGTCAAGCTAGCTGGCAGCTTGGAGAATGCATTTAATGTTTGTTTAGGGTTTGTAGAATCTTTCGGGCTCAAGTGCCGTGTTCTACTGGAGAAAGTTTTCCTTCCAGATATTTCGTTCTCAGCTGCGGAGAACATCCTCAGTGGCATTGCAGCCGGAGCAGGCGCTCTGACCTTCTTGGCTGCTGTGCATTGAGTGAGGCCAGGGCTGCTGGAGAGCTGCTATTTCTAGGCTGGAGGGGGTGTGATGAAAGGGCAATTGGTTTGTGGATGTGTCCATTGTTTGGTGGGGCTTCCTGGAAGGGTAGTGATAAGGAAACTGGCTATTGAATGTGACCATTGTTCTGTGTTAATTGCTGGGAGGGTTGGAAGGGGTGTGAAGATAAGCACAATTTTAACAGAAAGGAAGAAGGCATTTTCATCCACCAATCTTGGTACCCAGCTCTGCAAAACACCCTACAGACTATAAATTGCAGAAAGTCACAGAACAACCAGCACATTCCACAGAACAATCAGCACAGTCAACAACCATCTTCCTTATCTTCACACCCCTTCCAACCCTCCCAGCAATTAACACAGAACAATGGTCACATTCAACAGCCAGTTTCCTTATCACTACTCTTCCAGGAAGCCCCACCAAACAATGGACACATCCACAAACCAATTGCCCTTTCATCACACCCCCTCCAGTCTAGAAATAGCAGCTCTCCAGCAGCCCTGGCCTCACTCAATGCACAGCAGCCAAGAAGGTCAGAGTGCCTGCTCCGGCTGCAATGCCACTGAGGATGTTCTCCGCAGCTGAGAACGAAACGTCTGGAAGGAAAACTTTCTCCAGTAGAACATGGCGCTTGAGCCCGAAAGATTCTACAAACCCTAATGATATTACCAGCCGTGAAAACCTGAAATCTTTGATAATGTTTGTTTGTTTGTGTTTCTTGGCCACTGTGTGGCACAGAGTGTTGGACTGGATGGGCCATTGGCCTGATCCAACATGTCTTTTCTTATGTTCTTATGTCTGGGGTAGTGATGCTCTGTATTCTTGGTGCTTGGGTGGGCGGGGCAGTGGGAAGGCTTCTGGTGTCCTGATCCAACACAGCTTCTCTTATGTTCTCTTATGTTAAAGTTGCTTTAGTTCTGACCTCTCCCTCCCTCCTCCCTTCCCATCTATTTTCCTTCCTCCCTTCCTTCCTTCCGGCTCTCAAACATCTGGTGTGTATTCTCTGTGGCTCTAATGTTAAGCAAGTTTGGCCACCCCTGCTCCAGTACATCCTATGGTACCTGCCAGCTTTCAAAATGTAGGCAGGGCCATTGTAAGGCAGCATTGTTATTGGCTGCTCATTCTGATAAAAGGGTTTTCCACTAGAGGATCAGGAGGACTGTTAAGCACTAGGCTTTCCTTAGTCAGTGTCTGGAAGCATTCCCCCTTCAGGCTTTCCTTCTTCCTGGGAGGTGCAAGGAGGAAAGCATTTAATTTGGCTCCTCCTCCTGTGACAGCCATTTTGGGTCTGCCTCCACCTCTCATGGCAGTCATTGTGGAGTAGCGCCATTCATCTCCCTGTCTCCCAAAATTCCAAAGGCACATGCAAGCTCAAAACCATTGGATACCCAGGGCTGGCCCTAGACTGCCTGGCACCCTAGACATGGTTAACTTCTGATGCCCCCCTGCACTGATAACATAAGTCACATGGCGGGGTGCCCAATTTGGTGCCCCCAGAAGGCCAGCGCCCTAGACAATTGCCTAGTTTGCCTAGTGACAGGGCCAACCCCGTGGGTACCCGTGGGTTAGATAGTATTCTATCAATGAATTGCATTCTCCTCTCGTCATCTGGGTTGAAGAACTTCACACTGTCCATCTAGATGTCAAAGAGGAAGGTTCTAGTAGAACTTTCTCCTAAGCCTGACATGCTAGTTTTATATGTGCTGAAAAATTCTTGTAAGGAGAAATGGTCCATCACATGAACTCCAACCTGTAGTCTGTAGTGAAGGGGGCCAGACACATCAGCTTCTGTGAGGGTGGCAAGCCTCAGCAATTCTACTCAGGAGTAAGTCCCATCTTCTTCAACAGGGCTTACTGTCAGGAAAGTATCCTTAGGGTGTCACTGTATGCCAAAATCTGCTGACAGGGAGAGGGGAAGTTTACACAGGGGAAACTCATATAAAGCGACTCCCTTTCTCTTCCATTCCTTGCAAATAAGATTTATTTATTTAATATGTTTAAGTGCCACACTCTCAATTAAACATTTTCAAGGCAGATTTTCAAACATTAAAACATAAAACCATTAAATGTTCACTATAAAACCAGAATCAGTGTAACTGACAATTATACGACAATTAAGCTAAAAGACCAGCATCCAACGCATAATTAACAGTGGCATCCTTGGCAGTGCTACGCCCTTCTGAGTCCACTGAAGTCAATGGGCTTAGAAGGGCATAACTCTGTTTAGAATGGCACAGTAAAATACTTGGAAAAAATGATTAGCAGCAACAACAGAGCTGAGTAACAACAGCAGATAATAAACAGCAAAGGAGAGATACAGAAACAAGCCAGTAATAGTTTACAAGTGCTTCGACAAATAAAAATGTCTTGAGATATTGCCGACATCCATTTCTACGCCAAGTGGAAAATGAGAGGGAGGGTTTCAACAAAATATTCCACTAATGATCCAAAGAAATACTTATACTGCAGTCTGAAGCAGGGTTAAGAACATGACAAAAGCCTGCTGGATCAGACCAGTGGTTCATCTAGGCCACCGTCCCATCTCACACAGCGGCCCACCAGTTCCTCTGGAGGGCCAATGACAGGGCACAGAGGTCAAGGCCTTCTCCTGATATGGCTTTCTGGGTCTGGAATTAAGAGGTTTAGTGCTAGTGTTGCCAAGTCCAATTCAAGAAATATCTGGGGACTTTGGGGGTGGGGCCAGGAGACTTTGGGGGGAGCCAGGAGACATTGGGGTGGAGCCAGGAGGATGGGTGTGACAAGCAGAATTGAACACAAAGGGAGTTCTGGCCATCACATTTAAAGGGACAGCACACCTTTTAAAATGCCTTCCTTCCATAGAAAATAATGAAGGATAGGAGCACCTTCCTTTGGGGCTCGTAGAATTGGACCCCCTGGTCCAATACTTTTGAAACTTGGGGGGTATTTTGGGAAGAGGCACTAGATGCTATACTGAAAATTTGGCACCTCTACCTCAAAACACAGCCCCCCCCCAGAGCCCCCGATACCCGCGGATCAATTCCCCATAATTCCTTATGGGAATTGTTCATGGAGGTGCATAATGGCTGTGGGGGTGGGGCTTCCCCCACCGGCCAGCTGGCTGGGGGAGGGGGGAAGCCTGTAAAACCGGGGGATCCCCCGCTGGGACCTGGGGATTGGGAAGCCTATTTAGTGCATGTAATTCCAAAATTGTTCAGGATGGTGAAAACCCCAGTAGATTGTGAGGAGGTCTAAAAAGATATCTCTAAACTAGGAAAACAGGCAACCAAATGAAATGGCTGGACTTCTGAGCAAAATGAAAAGGTTAAGAGGACATGTCCTTTCATAGTTGCTAAGTGGCTAAAAATGAGGAAGACGAAAATAAACGAGTGGTTTTTGCAGTTGAGGGTGGTGAGCAAGGGGATCTATGTTTGGAAATTGCTATTTAATTCATTACATGAAACTGGAAATGAGCAGTAAAGTTGTAAAGTTTGCATATGATTCCCACATTGTTCAGGAGGGTGAAAATCCAAGTGGATTATGAGGAGGAGGAGGAAGAAGAGTTGGTTTTATACCCCACTCTTCACTACCCAAAGGAGTCTCTGAAGGCTTACAATTGCCTTCCCTTCCTTTCCCCACAACAGGCACCCTGTGAGGCAGATGGGGCTGAGAGAGTTTTGAGAGAGCTGGGGCTGATCCAAGGTTATCCAGCAGGCTTCATGTGGAGGGTGAGAGGGAATCAGACCTGGTTCTCCAAATTACAGTCCACCACTCTTAACCACTCCATCAAGCTTTTCTCTCCAGATTCATAAACCCAGTGCTTTGGACCTATCATAATCTCTTGAATGGTTGGATTTTGAATTTTGAAAAAAAAAATCTCATAAACTGCCAGCAACTGAGGATTATCAAATACTAAATGCTGCCGCATGACAGCTGTCAAACTCTAGCAAAGGCTAAATACACATTTCATGGTATCAAACATAGAAATAAGGACTGTCAAATATGAAATATTGAAATCAAATATCATATATCAAATACTCAAAGTGCCACAGGATGTTACATCCATATTCATATCTGGTAAATGTTTGACAAAAACTTTCACAGGGGTCACAAACCAGCCAAATTAATCAGTTTTATGTTCTGTTGACTGCAGAGAGAAAAGAATTAAGCACAAAAGATTTACACTACCTTTGAAATTGACATGACTTCAAAGTCGTCAGCTATGGTTGAATCATATTCAGAGAATTTGGGGGGAAAGATGTATTTTTAACACAGATTTTTCTCTGAAACAGCAGCAACTCATTCCTTATTGCAAACTGCTTTGAAACTACCCATCTTGTTACAAAAATGGTTGTTTCCTACCTTGTAGGAGTGTGGGTAAAAGCAGACATGCCTTCTTTGGATCCTGTTCAATACCCACAAGTGCTGAGTTCAGATCTTACCTTCATTCACATGAATATATACACGGACATAGATTGGTCTGCTTATGATGACCCAGATTTTTTTTTTTATACATAATTTTTCTGATCTTGCACAAACCCCTCTGAATCATTGAACCCCAGAGACACTTCAGGGTTCCCATTCCCATCTTAGGAGCATGCTCACAGACTGTTAAAAAGTACCACTATCAGTGTACATATCTGGTGCTTTTTAAATATGTGCTGTGTTTTAAATTTTAAATATCCCGGAGAAGTGATTAAAAGAGAGAAATACCTTCTCCAGGCCAGCTGATGGGCCAGTGGGTGTTTAGAGAGCCACACAATATATGTGAAAGAGCCACATGTTGCTCCTGAGCTGCAGCTTGGCCAGCCCACCCTAAACTATGTCAGATCCTAAGAGGCAAAAAAAGTATATGATAATTTAGTACATTGTTAATTCTTATTTATTTAGAGGTCCCTCACAATCTCTGATGACCTGACCTAGATGGCCCAGACTAGCCCAACCTTGTCAGATCTTGGAAGCTAAGCAGGGTTGGTTCAGGTTAGTATTTGGATGGGAGACCCCCCCAAAGAAAACAAGGGTTGCGATGCAGAGGCAGGCTGTGGCAACCCACCCCTGAACCTACAAGGTCGCCATAAGTTGGCTGTGATTTAATAGCACTTTCCACCAGGAACATAAAATCAGGCTCTGCTGGGCAGTGCAGGGTCCTTTTGCGTTCGTGGAGGCCGTACGGATTACAACAGATGCCCATGTCCATAATCATCCTATTCAGCCAACTTAGCAGCCACTCTGCCTCTGCTTGTAGGGTAGCTCTGCACCAACAGCTCCTCGGTTCCCTTCCCTCCCCCACATTCAATGCCATCTGCAGTTCTTCAACCCACTGGCTTTTGCTATTCTCTAGAAGCCATCAGCAGCATCATGTCTTAGCTTCACTTGGGGTGGAGGAAAACAGCCAATAATCAGTCATATGCAACAATCATGTGACTTATGCAACAATCATAAGTCAGTATGTTGAGAAAGTCATGTCTAGTGTGGCTCTCAGCACCCACCCAGATTGCTCACCCAGATACCATGCATTACCATGCAAACCCAAATTAGCAATGTGCATTGTTTTATTTATATTCCACCTTTCTCCCCAGTGGTAACCCAAAGTGACTTACATCCTTCTCCTCTCCATCATTTTATCCTCACAACACCCCTGTGAGGTAGGTTAATCTGAATGTGACTGGCCCAAGAACACCCAGCATGCTTTCTTGGTAGCATGCTTTCATGGTAGAATGGGGAATTGAACCTGGTTTTCCAGATCTTAGTCCAACACTTTAACAGCTACACCACACTGGCTCAAAACAAATGGAAAATAAGACATAATTAAGAAAACCAAAACTAAATGAGAAATCTTATTGGTTTAATTGTTAATGCGTTTCCCCATTGCTTTGCAATGGCAATCCAAAGCAATGCAATAGAAACATTTTGCAATGGATCAGCTGAAAGAGCATGTTGAGTTCACAGAAGGGGTACAGAAGGGCAGGAGAGTTGTGTAAATAACAGACTGGGAAGGCCTCCTAACAGCAACAAAGAAGCATTTGGGTACCTTTTAACTGCCTCTAAAATGCGCATTTTTTGTCCAAGATTTGGCGGTTCTGATGTCTTGGAATATCTGCAGAACACTAGAAAATGTTGTGCTATTTAGAGGCAAAACACGAAAATTACAGGCAAGAAAAAATAGGCTAGGTCTGCTATTGAAATCAATGGGAAAGGTTTAATAATAAATTTTGAACTTTGGGATCTTAAAAATGAAAGCAAACGGAGACTGAAACACATTCATTTTGCTTGTAGACCTCCAAGCCCAGAGAGAAACCTCAGTGTTTCCTAAGGCTGGTCAAAGGAGTAAATAAAAAGCATCTGCAATCAGTTCTGCTCCCGTCAGAGATTGCCAGATCTGTCCATGGTAGCCCACCCCAGGAACAAAAGTGTTAAGAGCACGCAGCCATAATGGAGCAATGGAAATGTAGGAAACACATAAAGTGCCATGCTAGGGCTTCCAGGCAGAGCAAACAATGCTGAGCTAGATGGGCCAGTAACCTGCCCTAGAATAAGATAACTTCATAGGGCCAAATGGTTTTATACCAGACTGGCGCAGGGACTTGCTTTCAGGCAAGCTCCTCACAGTTTTCCGGTGAGGAGCTTGCCTGACAGCAAGTCCCTGGGCCAGTGATGCAGGGCCTTGGAACCAGTGTGACCTCTATAAACTGAGCTGGTGTGAGCTAGCTCACAATTTTTTAGCCCTCTAGCGCACACATTTTTGTCTTTGGTCAGGAAAAATGGCCCCAGAGCAAGCTAATTTAGGCAGTAGATCACAACGTTAATGTCAGTAACTCACAAAGTAGAATTTTTGCTCACAAGACTCCACAGCTTAGAGGGAGTATTGGAGCCAACCATGACATATGAGAAGAAGGGGCTTCTGTTCCCCCCACCCGTTTTCTTAACTCAAAACGGCCCTGAGAAGATGATATTTGGCATTTGGGTGCACTGCTGCTAACAGCACTGTTGCTAACAGGCCAGAGTGCACCCCTAGGCCATTTTGGTTCAGGAAAAGCCTCTGGAGGTAGGGAGAAGACTAGCGCCATTTCTCCCTATGCAGCAGTGTCCCAGTCAGTGCTGGATTAAACACTGTGGAGGCCCCTAGGTAGTCAAAATCTTGGGAATCCCTCTTGCAAATTATCTGTTGAAGCACCTGCCCGCCCCCCATGGCCCCCACTGCAGCTTGGAGGCACCTTCTCAAAACCCTCTTTGATAACACTCTGGGAGAAAGGCAGAGAGAGGCAGACTTGGTGATAACACCAACAGCAGCAGCATCAGGCAGGCTGGGCAAAGAGCAGCTCAGTTGCTGGC
This sequence comes from Heteronotia binoei, assembly GCF_032191835.1. Classification (NCBI taxonomy): domain Eukaryota; kingdom Metazoa; phylum Chordata; class Lepidosauria; order Squamata; family Gekkonidae; genus Heteronotia; species Heteronotia binoei. Next base: position 59,196,574 of record NC_083233.1, read on the forward strand.
TGTGTGTGAAGGCTCTGAGGGCAGCAAGCAGGAAGAAAACCGTGGGGAAAAGCCAGCGCGGGGCCCCTAAAGGCATGGGGGCCCTAGGCCAGTGCCTACTTGGCCTAGTTGTTAACCCAGCCCTGGTCCCAGTCCAAATTGGGGCTCTCCACATAACTGAGCATTGCATTCTCACAAGCCTCTCACAGCTGATGTCTGACCGCAAGACACCCCTGGCAATCAAGCGTAAGGTGTAGTTCGGCACATAGGCTCATATTAGGGTTGCCAAGTCCAATTCAAGAAATATATGGGGACTTTGGGGGTGGAGCCAGGAGACATTGAGGTGGAGCCAGGAGCAAGATTGTGACAAGCATAATTGAACTCCAAAGGGAGTTCTGGCCATCACGTTTATAGGGACTGCACACCTTTGAAATGCCTTCCCTCCGCTGAAAATAATGGACAGGGGCACCTTTTGGGCGGGCTCATAGAATGGGACCCCTTGGTCCAATCCTTTTGAAACTTGGGGGGGTATTTTGAGGACAGGCACCAGATGCTTTGCTGAAAATTTGGTGCCTCTACCTCAAAAAGGCAGAGCCCCAGATGGCCACAGATCAATTTTCCATTATACCCTATGGGAATCTGTCTCCATAGGGAATAATGGAGTGCCCAGCAGACATTTTCCTCCCCGCACCTGCTTTCTGATGACCCTGAAGCAGGGGGAGGGCCTCCAAACCGGGGGATCCCCTGCCCCCACCTGGGGATTGGCAGCCCCAGCTCATATACGACATATAAAATGACAATTGGACTCTCCCAGGGCACAATTCGGAAAGACAAACCATGCCTGAAGCATGAAACCGAGACATACCCACACTTCAGTCTGTGTTTGTCTCTATTCTAATTAACTCGGGAAACTCATTGCTTCTAGGTGTAGCAATGCCTTTAAGAGGGGATTAGACATATTCAGGGAGGACTGGTCCCTCAGTTGCTATGCCTCATGATGGCTAATTGGAACCTACATCTTCCCAGGCCACATACCTCTGAATCCTGCAGTGGGGTGGGATGGGGACTACAAAAAGAGGGAGCTTTTGGCCTTTGTGCCTTGCTCGTGGGCCTTCCAAAGGATATGGCTGGCCACTGTGGGAAGCAGGGTGCTACAAACAGGGCATCAGTGTGATCCAGCAGGACATGTTCTTAACCCACCCACCTCCTCCTCCATACTCCCTTTTCCTGCAAGGTATTTCTTTGTATGCTTATGAAATAAAAATTAATTATTGAAAAGCAAAACATGTCTTGGGGCTTAGCAGCTATGAGAGAAACTGCTCAGCCACAAAAGGTATGTTCTGAATAATTAATCAAGTCTATATTTAGCAAAGAGGAAGCAGCCGAAAACTTAAATTAAACCATTGTGCACAAGTGGGTCTCTCTCTCTCACTTATAGAAGAGAAATTGGGAGGGGGATCAGCTGGAAATAAGGAGTTGGTACAAGCTGCACCCTGAAACAGATTTTAACCATGAAAATATTCTTTAACTTCAAATGTCATGTCTGGTATACCTCTGTAGGGTCACCAGGTTTTTTTTAGGGGGGGGGGGGAGTGTATAAAAATCCCAGCAGGGACATATTTGCATATTAGGCCATACCCCCTGACATCACCGTTATTTCACACATGGCTTTTTATAGGAAAAAGCCCAGCAGGAACTCATTTGCATATTAAGCCACACCCCCTGATGCCAAGCCAGTTGGAACTGTGTTCCTGTGCGTTCCTGCTCAAAAAAAGCCATGAGTGTCACACATACATACACCTTCTCCCAGACAAAAGGCCAAGAACACCACCACACTTGGAGTTGAGTTATGGTCTCCCCCACCCCACTCCATTTTGCACTGCCTTCTCAAAATGCAGTGCACTCACTGAGCAGGTGACTGCCTGCAGAAAACATCACTCTAAAATGTCATTTGGGAGGGAAGGCAGCATGGTACATAGCCCTGTCTCATCAGATCTTGGAAGCTAAGCAGGGTCAGTACTGGAAGGGGAGATCTCCGAGGAAGAGTGCAAAGGAAGGCAATGCCAAACCACCTCTGCTTCTCACTTGCCTTCAAAGCCCCTTGCTGGGATTGACATAAGTTGGCCATGACTTGGAAAAAGGGCTGTAAGCTGCTCTGAGCCCATGGGATCTTGTCTGTCATGTGTGAACAAGGGTTTCTTGGTAGTGGACTCTGCCCTGTGGAGCCAGCTGTCTGAAGAGGTGCATGCTTTTCAGGACCCCCCTAGGCAACTGGTGAATTCTGCTCCAGCTGTGTCTCCAGAATCCAGGCATCCAACCCTGCTTGAGAGTCTGATGTTTGAAAGCCACAATACACGAATGTCAGATGTTTGAGAGAGGAAGGAAGGGAGAAAGGAAAATTGATGGGGAGAGGGAGGGAGAGGTGGAAAGAAAGCAACTTTAAATGCTTGGAGAAGTGATTTAAAGAGACAATTGCCTTCCCCAAGCTGGCTGATGGGGTGGTGGGGGCCTTGAGAAGCTTTCATATTATACATGAAAGAGTCATGTGGCTCTTAAGCCATAGTTTGGCCAATGACACCCCTCTGATAGAGAGGGAGATGATAGATAGATTATAAAAGATAGATAGATGACAGATAGATGGACAGATAAATCAGATTGATTAAGCAAAAGCCCATCATCAAGGCTAAAAAAAAAAGTCAAACTTTTAATCAAAATGTTAGCTAACATAATACTTTAGGTGCCTGAGTCTGCAATACTAACAACGCTTTCCTGGGGGTAAACCCCACTGAACCAAATGGGACTTACCTCTGAATTGATCTACTTGAGCTTGCCTTCTGAACTGTCAGCCCTACTGTGATTATTTTTGCCTGGCCCATCAGGATTTTTTAGATCTGATGAGAGCATCCTTAAGAGGCTGTCATATAGGAAAGTGGTGAGCAGTGCAATCCTAAACAGAGTTATACCCTTCTTACTCCATTGAAGTCAGCTGGCTTAGAAAGGTGCACCTCTGTGTAAGATTTAATTGCTAAAGGAGCATTCCTTGACTCAACCTGGCATCCATCTCACCTACATGATCCTCATATGACTCAGACAGCTGACCTACAGAAGTAACCTAAGGACAGGCTTCGGGTGTGGTCAAAAAGTAGAGCTGAATCAGGAACAGAGAACTTCTCGGTGTTTCTTTCCTTCTGATGCAGTTGTTTACTGGACTGTCTTCTCTACAACTCCAGCTCCAGGCCATACACAGACGCCACACTTCCAGGCTCCCCTTTTGGATGGTCAGTGATGCAACTCACTCAACCACACAAGGCCTTTTGTGTCTCCAAGATCTCTTGGTTTCCAAGACTGGGTCTGGATATGTTCTTTCAAGCAGCCCCAGAGATCCCAATGGTCAGATGTATCAATAGAAGATATTATCCCAAAGGGCAGAGGAAGCTGTGTGAACACACAATCCCTTTCTACGCACAGTGTCAGGGCTAAGGGCAAACAATAGGTTGCATCTTCTGGCAACAGGGTTTTTTTTTTTTTGTTTGTTTGTTTTTTAATTAAGTTTCACTCAAAAACACTCATGCAGGGCTTTGTTTGCAGCAGGAACTCTTGGCTACATCCCTTATGTAGCCAATCCTCCAAGAGCTTATAGGGCTCTTAGTACAGGGCCTACTGTAAGCTGCAGGAGGATTGGCTACATCAGAGGTGTGTGGCCTAATTTGCAAATGAGGTCCTGCTACAAAAAAAGCCCTGCTCATGTAGGTTCCAGTTCTGATTGAAGCAGTAGGGGAAGGAGGTGTTTAACTCTTTCCTCCTCCCACACCTTTCCCAATAGCAATTGTCCTACTGAAGCTGCCTGCTATTAGTTCAGAGTGAGAAGGGCCAGTGTTGCCAGCCTCCAGGTGATGGCTGGAGATCTCCCGCTATTGCAACTGATCTCCAGGCAACAGAGATCAGTTCGCCTGGAGAGAAAATGGCTGCTTTGGAAGGTGGCCTCTGTGACATTTTACCCCATTGAAGTCCTTCCCACACTTTTCCTTCCTCAGGCCCCCCCAGCCAAATCTCCGGGTATTTCTCAACCTGGAGCTGGCAACCCTAAGAAGAGCTCAGGATCTTATTTGGGGATCAGCTGGTTTTCACCCTATTACTTGGTATACTGTGCGAGGGTGAGGCTCTGAAAGTGTGAATCAATCATAAAGAGAGTGCCTCTGAGAAAGTAAAGAGGGCTGTGCCCTCCACACTCAGCCGGGCCCCCACTATCTAGCATTGGGGGGCAACTTCAGCTCTGTCAGGGGCTTGTTTGTATTTAGACATGAACCAGTAGCTGTGGATGCCCCTAAATTCCAAAAAAACATAAAGGGGTTATTTTCCCAGAAGCTCTGGCTGTATCCACACCCTCCCTCCCCCTTCCCCATTGGAGTATTCAGCTCCCTCCTGGATCAGATCAAGTCTGCCAAGTGCTATCCCAGGTTCTACAGCAGTGGTTGCTGACTTTAATCTAGGAGCTGTCTAAAAAGGAGTGTGTGGCCAATTACGGTTGTACCTGTAATTAACCTGTGCCTGCAGGCCAGACCTTCCCCTGCATTGGAAATCACCTTGAGTCTGAGTTCTGAGTCAGCCCTAGGAACTAGGCTGCATTTGGATCCAAGCTGCAAAATGCAGTGGGGAAGGGGAAACAGGGCTCAGGAGTGCCACACTGGGGGAGGAAGGAGTTAATTCCCCTCCCACCACCACACACACGCTGTAAAGGGTTTCATAGGTTGCTTTGGGCTGTAGAAGGGGAATAAAGATAGGCTCACCTTGTGCCTGTGTTTTCTGCTACTGGATGTAGCTGGGAGAGGGCAATTACTTTGATCAGGAACTGGCTGGGTGGGGAGAGTCAATATTCTCTTCCCCAACACTGTAGTTCCAATCTGCATTACTCACACATGCATAGATGCTTGCGGGTTTACGTACTTATCACATTTGTACGCTGCTGCTTCAGGACCCTGCCTGAGATGCCTTACAAAATAAAAGTAAATTAAAAACAAAACATTAAAAGTGATTAACTAAAATTCCAGATTAAAAATCCAAGCCCAGCATAAAAACGCAGACCATTGCCAGCTTCAAACATCGATTTCCAGACTAAAATAGTGATAAAAGATCAACCCCTTATTTGATTTTAATTGATCTGATCGCCTGGGTGAACAGAAACATTTGGGCCTTAAGTTGCACATCTGGGCATCTGAATATGGACCCCAGCAATCATGTGTGACCTCTGCTGGTTCTCCCCAGAGGCTTCATTATGATTTCTTTTAATATTTATTCTGTGCCAGTTGTGGGCTAGTTGCTGTACAGAATACAGAGGTGGCTCGGTCCCTTCACAGAACACTCAACTGGGGAAGGTTTTTTTGGTTTTTTTTAAAGGAGTATGGCAAAAGAAGGACAGATGAGCTAATTCTAGTCCCGAGAAATAAATTAGAAACATTTGGGGGAAAGGGTGTGTAAGTTATTACAGCCTCAGGGCAGCAGGAAATTATGGGAATCAAAATGCATGCACGGTGTTTTTGTCATTATTTACCTTGGCATTTGGGTAGCTGTCTGCAGCTGCCAAGGGAACTTCACTAACCCATCCTACAAGATCTAAGCACACCCCGACATGCACACAAATTCACACAAACCCAAAAGAAGCAGGAATCCAAGCGGCAGTATATAACAGAGCCTTAGAGTTGTTCCTTTATTTCCTCCTCCCTCTCCTGCAGTCCCAGAACCACGGCAGTCTGAGAAGCAGTTCCGTCTTTGGATCAGATCCCATGAACATTTGCTGAGTGCTTTCACCTCCTGGCCTTCAGAATTCCACACACAGAACTTGGTATTTTCAGCCAGCATGCTCTAATGGGCTAGATTTTCAGTGAAGGAATGTTCATAGTTTCCCAGTTTCTTCACTTCTTCCAGGGTGTTAGTGGGCAAGACGGAGAAGATGCAGATGTCAATAAAGCTGGGAAAGTCACACCGTTCTCTTAGAGCTCTCTCAGCCCCACCTACTTCACAGGGTGTCTGTTGTGGGAAGAGAAAACCATTCAGAGACTTAGGATTGTCAATCCCCAGGTGGGCAAAAAAACGGAGAATTGAGTAGCACACATACAATGCTGTATTAAGAATGAATAAACTCAGAAAATACAAAAAATACAAAACATATATACACATAAGTCTCAGTTCTCATACATCCACAATGATGCAAAGTCCGATAAAGATGCAGTCTTCAGTTTCTTGTACAGAATCACAGAGAAGAAAACATAGAGACCGGTTTTGGCCAAGCCTTTCTCAATTGTCACTTGCGACGCGTATTACTGTGTACACCTTCTCCTAATACAAAGTAAAAACAGTACAAACCATATTCAGAAAATATATCAAAAACACAATACAGAATCAGACTGCCCATATCTTTTACATACCAATATTTCAGACATTCATTCACCGAATGGGACCCAGTCCTACTACATTATCAGGCTACGCCTCAAACAAGTTTCACAATTGGTTTCGTCCCTAATCACCCATGATCACTCCACATCCTCATATAGCTACAGTAGTAGAGTTCCACTAATTACACAGCTGTGTTCACTTACAACACATATAATATACAAACATAGATACAAACATTTCAGCAAATATCTAAATACCTTAACAGTTAACAATAGCTCTTTATTAGTTAAAATTTTTATAAAAACACAGACCAATCCAAACTTTGATTCAAGCCATTCGGCATCATTGTTTTTAGAGTGTGTATCCAGTAACTTTCATGTCTCAACAGGTGTTTTTGAATATCAGTCCTCACATAAGGATGTGATTCAAACTTTTCCAGCACCAAAAAAGAAATATCAGTCAAAGAATGATTTGCCTCCGCAAAATGTTGTCTTAAAGGGACATCATTCTGTAAATTTCTCAATCGAGATGGATGTTCACAAATTCTAGTTCTTATAGTTCTAATTGTTGACCCCACATACAATTTTGAACATTTGCATTTTAATAAATACGCAGTACTTTTACTAGCACAGGTTGTCCAGGATGTTAATTTCTTCTTATAATGTGGTAGGTCTATTTCACTCGTACGCCAAGCCGATTCGCAAACTGAGTAGCCTCCACAAGGAAAGTGCCCTTTAAGTGCATTTGTTTCTCTTTCCATTTCAGTTTTATCTTTAGCCTCAGCCCTTATCAACATATTTCTAATGCTTTTTGTTTTCCTTAAGCCAATAAAAGGTAGACTTTCACATCCCGGTACCTCCTGCACTACATGACAATTTCTTTCAATAATTCTCCTTATTTCATAGGATCTATTATCAAAATTAAAAGCACATGAAACACCCCCAGATCTTCCTTCTCTTTTCTTGTCAATAAGTAACTGCTTTCTATTTTCATGTCCCGCTCTTTCTTTTGCTGTTTCTGTGATCTGAGTAGGATAACCCCGATTGCGGAACTGTCCCATCATTATATCGGCCTGCCTTACAAAATCCTCTGGTGGGTCGAATTACGTTCGATCCACAGGAATTGTCCATACAGCAAGTTTTTACATAAATGTAATGAGTGGTGGGAATCATATATGAGTTTTTGTCTGTCTCCTTTGTATGTGGTTTTACTGCTAGTCTATTTCCAGCTGTACAAAATACACATGTGTCTAGATAGTTAAGGCTATCACGATTAGCTGTACCCATAAACTTAATTGATGAATGTACTGTGTTTACCCTTTGGAAAAATTCTTCAATGCTTCCTGCATCTTGATACATCAAAAAGATATCATCAATAAAACGAAAATATATTAATATATTTTGGTAAAAGGGATTAGTTGTTTTATTGCATATATACTGTTCGTCAAATTTTGCCATAAAAATATTGGCAAGACTGGGCGCAAAAGTGCTACCCATAGAAATCCCTTTAACTTGCAAAAAGAAATCATCCTTACAGGACTCTTATCACAGGGCCCACTGTTAGCCCTTGGAGGATTGGCTTAGCTACATCAGGAGTGTGTGGCCTAATAAGCAAAGGAGTTCCTGCTACAAAAAAAGCCCTGTGGTGTACCATGCAAAAGCTGTTCTATCCTTTTTTAAAAAGGATCTTATTCTTCTGGTCTGGAGCAGAACTGCACAGCACTTATTGGCTGATCCATGTATGATTCATTAAGCCAGTTCTCCCTTACACCTTGGAGATGCTGGCCTTTGTGCTCCTCAAGAAACTGCCCTCCCTGTGGCTCTTGGAACAGTTTTCAAAGTGGGATGAAATAAGTCAGAAAAGCAAAACAAGAATAATGGTGGCGATGACGTATGGAACAGATGTTTGCTCATGTAACCATGCCAGATACTTGAGGAAACCTAAGAAAGGAAGAACACCTCCCCCAAAACACAGGAGAAGGGGCAACAGTCTGCTTTTGATCCAAAGGCAGTCAGTTTTGTGGTGGTCAGTAGAGCTGCAAAGGGGGGGGGGAACAAAGCTCACCCCATAGCACCCTCCTCCCCCCCCAAAAAATGCATCTCTATGCAGCCTCAATTAACTTTCACATTTCTCGGCCCTCTTCACTTTTCAGGAACTAACTACTAAACCATGGTGCATCAATAATGCTAAGAGCATCTTTGCAAAGAGAGGAAAGAATGCAATTAAGAGAGTAACGCACACCGCGATGTTCCCGACCCATCTTGTCTTCTCAGAACTCATTGGTATTAAACGTCTCAAGGTTCCTGGAGTGCAGGAGTACCTAAAGTGGCAATCTGCTTTTGGAATCGTGTTGCCATGGCATCTTGAGTCTGAATCTAGTGCAAAATCCATCTTGCAGACCAAGCAGGAGAGGGAAGAAAGCACATGAATACAGCACTGCTGCGGCTTTGTATGCCAGTGGTCTCCAGAGCAGTGCAGGAGAGACAGTCATCCCGGGCAGCACAAAGGGCCAAAATAAAGGAGCCAGGCAGCAGCCCCAGAGCTTGAAACATTATGAAACAATCAGTCCTGGAAAACTGGGACTGTAAAGAAAACACTGTCTCTGCATATGTGCAGAATTCTCTTCCTTGCCGTCCACCTATGATTTCAGATAGTCAAACAAAGACCAAACAACATGCAGTTGGCCATTTTGACATGGGTTACCTGACTTGGGTTCAATACTGTTGGGAAGCAGGGTTTTTCTAGCTTCCCACAGCATTGTGGTATATTCCTCATACACAGGGCCTTTTTGGTACAAAAAAACTCAGCAGGAACTCATTTGCATATTAGGCCACACCCCCTGATGTCACCATTGTTCCACACAGGGCTTTGTGTAGAAAAAGCCCAGCAGGGACTCAATTGCATATTAGGCCACACCCTCCGACACCAAGCCAGCCGGAACTGCATTCCTGTGAGTTCCTGTTCAAAAAAAGCCCTGTTCATACACCTCCCAGGGTTTCTAAGTTTTCTCTGTCATTTCTTAAACCTGCATTGCTCCCAAGTTTTGGGAAAGATCACACTAAAGTCCAGACAACTACTAAGTAAGTAGGGCAAGTTCTCACCTGCATGGCAGCCATTTTCTCTGACACTGCCCCCATGGAAGCAGTCACCCACACACACACACACACACACACAACAGGGGGCTTTTAGTTTTAAAACATTATGGCACTAGAATGGTTTTTTTAAATGTTGCTATATTCAAAGTTGTAACAAATACATGCAGGTTCTCTGAATCTTTCTCTACCTTTCATTTAAAAAAAATTCTCCATCCTCTTCTGTTTCCAAAATATTCCTTTCCCCTTTTAGACTGTGATCACACACACTGAATAATGCACTTTCAATCCACTTTCAATGCACTTTCCAACTGGATCTTGCAAGTTCACACAGTAAAATCCAGTTGTAAAGTGCATTGAAAGTGGATTATTTAGTGTGTGTGATCCCAGCCTGTATCTGCTTCTTGTATACTTTTTATTTAAAAAACAAAAGTTAGGATTTCAGAGAACCTCTCACATATATTGTTATAACATTATATTGATATGATACTCTAATTTAGATTTTAAACACTGCAAAAATCCTGGTTGCTGGGTGGGGGGCAGTCAGTGCTGGGAGAGGAGGGCAGAGAACCTGTGGAAAAGTCTACATGTGGAAGCCTCATTGCTACCACACTTTATCTGCAGGCGCACCAGCAATGCGAGAGCCACATAAGCCCTTCCCTGTGTGGAAAGGACCACCGTGTATACTTTTCCCCGAATGGCTCTTTTTACCACTATGAAGGTTTTAGAAGAATTTACATGAGCTGGAAGTTCACACAGCTAAATGCTCCTTTTTACAAAGCAAAAAAAAAAAAAAATCCATTAAGTACTACAGCCCAGACATGGGTTGACCACATCAATGAGAACTAAGTCCTGTATCCTACAGGCAAAGAAAGAGTTGGGTATGTGTGCTATACACAGTTGGTGCTTCCTGGCAAAAACAAAGCGATGACCGGGGCTTTTTTTGCAGAAAAAGCCCAGCAGAAACTCATTTGCATATCAAGCCACACCCCTGATGTCACCATTGTTTCGAACAGGACTTTTTTGATAGAAAAAGCCCAGCAGGGACTTATTTGCATATTAAGCCACACACCCTGATGCCATGCCAGACGGAACTGTGTTCCCGTGCATTCCTGCTCAAAAAAAGCCCTGGCGATTATACATCTCTCTAGGAGTCACGGGGGAAACTATGATAAAACCAGAGAGGTTTTGGCAATTCCTAGAGAGGCTTGATGTCACTTGTGGGTTTTCCTCAGAACTGAAGTCACACTGAGCTGGGGATGGGAAATTTCTCCACCCCCACTGGAAGGTTGGCAAAGTTGGGGCTGGCAGCCCCAAGTGCAGCCCACACACGGGTTTCACCATCACAGAAGCAAGCTTCAGTCTTTGTCGTCAGTCCTGGAATGCTGCAACTTATATAACCCGGGCAGCTCTTGGCTTGGGCAATAGGCTGCTTTGTTTGCTCTCTGGCAGAGTCAGGATGCTCCCACGCCTACCTTAGCAAATGCTCATGGGCGAGGAGTTGGGAAATAGGAGATCAAAGCACATCTGCATAGGATGTCAATGTGGCTTGTCCTCCTTGGAAACCTGCAGTAGCTTCTCGAAGCTAAGGCCAGGGGGGAAGCTTTTTGCACAGCAACGTGCTGTGGAACTGACTCCCCTTTCCCTTTCTCTCTTCCACAGTTCCTCCAGTCAGCATAACTGGCTCCAGGCGGTGGTGGTGGAGGGATGCATAAGACACCTTCTAGTGCTTCCCTTACTAAGTGCAGCACCTCTTGTGTAGGTAGACCAGGACCAGATCTACATGTTTTTGAGCAGGGGGGGGGGGCGGCAAAATTAAAAAATGATGCCCCATTATGGGCTCATTCTCTCTTATAGGCCTATACAGAATAGAATGGACTCCATACCCAATTTTACCCGGGGCAGTTACCCCCTCTGCTGCCCCCTAGATCCGGCCCTGAGGTAGGCATGCACAATGCCTCCTGGGTGATGTGACAACAGCAGCGCTGGCACTAGGGTGCTGGTGCTAGGGTGCCACCACAGGCAAGGCACCCCCACCCCTGATTCCAGTCTGCTGCGTGCCCTTCCTCCCCCCCCCCCGTCAATTGCAGCAGCAGTGAGCCCCAGTTGCCGCACTGGAGCACACCTTCAGCCCCATTGTGCTTCCCCTGTCAGGAAGGGCCAGGGGGCTCCTTCCTTGCCTCCAGCCTGCTTCTCTCCCTTGGCAGTGGCAGCAGCAGCTAGAAGAGGCTCCTCCAGCTGCCGACACAGCCAAAGCAGGCAGGAAGAAGTGGAGCGGTGGTGGGGAGCAGCCAAGAGCAGCGAGGCCAGATGGACACAGTGCTTCCTTCCCACCACGCTGCCTCGTGCTGCCAGCTGTTTTTCTTTGTGAGCTTCCCCAGCACAGCTAAGCTCAGCCTCCCACAAAGGCTGCTTGGTCCTCCTGCGGGGAGAGGGGGGGCAGGAGGAGGAGCCCAATGCCCCTGTAAGCCAGGTGGTGCCCTAGGCCAGGGGTGGCCAACAGTAGCTCTCCAGATGTTTTTGCTACAACTCCCATCAGCCCCTGCCAGCATGGCCAATGGCTGGGGCTGATGGGAGTTGTAGGCAAAAAAACATCTGAAGAGCTACCGTTGGCCACCCCTGCCCTAGGCAACTGCCTAACTGGCCTACTCGGATGCAGTGGGCCTGGCCAACAGAGTGAGCAAACCAAAAGAGATAAAAAGAGGACCAAAGGGCCATAGTCTGGACACTCCCAGCAACAAATGAGAAATAGTCTAAGAGGCCACAGTAAAACTGCAGGCATCTCTGATGCAGTCTTCCCTTTCTGGTGGGAGTGGATGGGCCCAAGGACCTCTGCTGGGTGTTGGTGAGCTCTCTGTTGGAACATGGCCACCAACTGATGTGCAGACCTTCAACAACCAATATGGTTATATGGGCTGTGAGGCACTGAAAAAGGTTGCCAAAATTATTTAAAAGTTCATGTATATTCCATACGAAATTTTAAAAAGGAATATTTCACACTAAGACTGTGCCAACAAATCCCAGATTTTTTAACTACATAAGAACATAAAGGAAAAAACCCTTAAAATAAAACATGCTTAAAACATTAGCACTTGTTGGTCTCAAAGATGCTTTCTTTGTATTTCTCCCATGGGATCCAGGGAAGTGGGCAAAGGAAGCTCTGGCTCTTTCCTTCCCTCCCCAAGGGACCAGGAGCCTCAATCAATGGAGAAAATCAAGGTTTTGCTCTGTAGCTTCTGTGCAATTGAGCAAGCCTTGCAAAGCAAGTTGAGGTGCAGAAGGAAGCGAGAGAGGGAGAAGGAAGCAGATAAGAGTCAGATGCTTGTGGGCCTAACAGAAACCCTCCGGGGGCCTGATTCGGCCCCTGGGCCACATGTTTGACACCCCTGTGGGTTCTACCTCTCGACCTCTTCATATCCTGCTGAATTAACCCTTCCTTTGACTTCTGAGACTTTAGGAGACATCATAAGACAGGGAGGAGTCATGACTCATTGGGGCAGAGTACACGCTTGGCAGGCAGAAGGCTCCAGATTTAATCCCTGGCATCTGCAGCTCAAAATCTCTGAAAGTAGGAGCTGGGAAAGGCATCTTACTCTCAGAAACCATGGAGAGCTTCTGGCAGTCAGAAGAGAGCTGGACAGATGAATTGCCTCACCATTTTCCCACCAGGTGTAAATAAGGACCCTGGTTTCCTTACTCACTTATAGCTGCTAATGTCTCAGCACGATACCATTTACAGATGTTAATTAACTCAGCTATGCTTTTGTATGGTCTCTGTACTCCAAGACTGAATCTGCTTAACATGTCTCACACTGTATTTTCCATAATTAGATCATAGGTTAATCCTACCCTGCTTGTCTGTCAACAGTTGGCGATGCTTCTCACCCACTCCTGAATTGACTGATCACTCTTTGACTGGTTCCTGTTTTACATGGGTCTCTCCTTATAAGTTCTCCCTCCTCCTCCTGTTTTCTGTTTCTTGAATTTTCATTATAAAATTTAGCTGCTTTGGATGGTCATTCAGGGATGAAACAGGCTCTGACTCATGAAAATTTATGCCTGAATAAACATTATTGGTTTTTAAGGTGTTACTGGATTCATATTTAATTTGGTGACTACAGACTAACTCTCGATTACCCCTCTGGTGGAATTGGCATAAAGGAGTTTCACATGATCTGCTGCATAGTTCCAAGTCTATCCAGTTTAAAGAGTGAAAGCTTGCTTATTTTTTAAAAAAAGAAGAAAAAGAAGAAGATGACTGCAAATTTAATACCCCGCCCTTCTCTCTGAATCAGAGACTCAGAGCGGCTTACAATCTCCTATATCTTCTCCCCCCACAACACACACCCTGCGAGGTGGGTGGGGCTGAGAGGGCTCTCACAGCAGCTGCCCTTTCAAGGACAACTCCAGCAATAGCTATGGCTGACCCAAGGACATTCCAGCAGGTGCAAGTGGAGGAGTGGGGAATCAAACCCGGTTCTCCCAGATAAGAGTCCACACACTTAACCACTACACCAAACTGGCTCTCTGTGATATTGCATTTCTGTGATACTGAACTCTGTATCTGTTGTGTCTGGCATTCATCCCGGAAAGTACGGCACAGCGCACCTGTGGGCGGTTCCTGGAAGGGACGAACGCAGCCCGCCCATAACGATCAGTGGTGGGAAGTTTAACTGGCCAGGTATAGACCTTATCAGGAAGAAGGTTGTTCCGGGAAATGTATATAACAGGGGACCCGGCCCTGCCATGTTGTCTTTGTGATGTACTCGCTAATAAAGCATGTTGCCATCTGAACGTATCCGACATTTGTACATTACACTGGTGACGACGATGGGATTCTGGTGAGCAGAGAGCAGCTTCCAGCCGCCCGCAAGCCCTGCGATCCGAACTCTAGTGCTCCCGCGGCCGAGGTCATAGCTACTTTCAACTTGCTTTTAAGATGGAACCCGGGTAATGACATCTAGCCATCATATACATGTATTGAACTGTAGCACCTTAATCTATAATGGTTTTAACTGATTTAACTTAATTTATGAATGTAATTTAATTATATTTTAATTGTGTTTTATTGTAGTAACTCGTACGGAAGACCCCTACAGAGGACAAGGTGATCATCCTTGGCGACTTCAATGCCAGAGTAGGTAAAGACTCGGAAGCCTGGAAAGGAGTACTTGGCAAACACGGCATTGGCAACTGCAATGACAACGGGCGCCTCCTGCTAGAATTCTGCATGGAGCACCAGCTCACCATCACCAACACTATCTTCCAGCAGAAGAACAGTCTGAAGACAACCTGGATGCACCCACGGTCCAAGCATTGGCACCTTATCGACTACATTCTGGTGCGCCAGAGAGACCTTCGAGATGTCTTACACACCCGAGTAATGCCCAGCGCAGAATGTCATACGGATCATCGTCTTGTACGCTGCAATCTCCGTCTTCACTTTAAACCCACACCCAGGAGAGGAGGTATCCCTCGGAGGAAGTTTCAGGTTGGCAGCCTCCAGTCAGCCGAAGTTAAAGCTGCCTTCCAGGCAAAACTCCAGTCAAGAATTGAGGACCCCAGTTGCCCCACAGACCCTTCTCCAGAAGCACTCTGGGAACACCTAAAAACTACCGTCCTGCAGATCTCTGAAGAAGTCCTCGGGTTCTCCACAAGGAAGAACAAGGACTGGTTTGATGAGAACAATCAGGAGATCCAAGAATTACTGGCAAAAAAGAGATCTGCCTACCAAGCACATCTTGCTCAGCCCTCCTGTCCTGGGAAAAAAGCAACCTTTCGCGCTGCATGTAGCAACCTCCAGCGCAAGCTTCGAGACATTCAGAACGAGTGGTGGACCAAGCTTGCAGAGAGAACCCAGCTGTGTGCAGACACTGGTGATTTAAGAGGGTTCTACGAAGCCCTGAAGGCAGTATATGGTCCATCATATCAGGCTCAGAGTCCCTTGCATAGTGCAGACGGCCAAGTGCTCCTCACAGACAAGGCATCCATACTGAACCGGTGGTCGGAGTATTTTCAGGTTCTCTTCAGTGCCAACCGCGTAGTTCAAGATTCAGCAATCCACCTCACCCCACTTCAACCGGTGAAAACAGAGTTGGATGAGATCCCCACCCTAGAAGAGACTGTTAAAGCCATCAAGCAACTGAAAAGTGGCAAGGCAGCGGGAATTGATGGAATTCCACCAGAGATCTGGAAGCATGGGGGCACAGTACTACATAGCTCACTTCACAAAGTACTTGTCACCTGCTGGGAACAAGGCAAATTACCACAGGACTTTCGCGATGCAATCATCATCACCCTATACAAGAACAAAGGGGAAAAGTCAGACTGCTCCAACTACCGGGGGATAACCCTGCTCTCCATCGCAGGCAAAATCCTTGCCAGAATACTCCTGAACAGACTGGTGCCCACCATTGCAGAAGAACTCCTCCCAGAGAGCCAGTGCGGCTTCAGAGCTAACAGGAGCACCACTGACATGGTATTTGTTCTCAGACAGCTCCAAGAGAAATGCAGGGAACAGAACAAGGCTCTGTATGTGACTTTTGTCGACCTTACCAAAGCTTTCGATACCGTTAGCAGGAAAGGCCTGTGGCAAATCTTGGAACGTTTAGGATGTCCCCCAAGGTTCCTCAGCATGATCATCCAGCTACACGAAGACCAGCGAGGCCAAGTCAGACACTGCAACGACCTCTCGGAGCCCTTCCCAATAGGCACAGGTGTAAAGCAAGGCTGCGTTCTCGCGCCAACTCTCTTTACGATCTTCTTTAGCATGATGCTTCAAAGAGCCGCAGTAGATCTAGATGATGACGATGGTGTCTACATCCGCTATCGCACCGATGGCAGCCTGTTCAACCTGAGGCGACTAAAGGCCCACTCCAAGACAATGGAAAAACTCATCCGAGAGCTACTGTTTGCTGATGATGCTGCACTCGTCTCCCACTCGGTATCAGCTCTGCAGCATATGACGTCCTGCTTTGCAGAGGCTGCCAAGCTATTCGGCCTAGAAGTTAGTCTGAAGAAGACAGAAGTTCTCCACCAGCCTGCACCCCAGGAAGATTATCACCCTCCCTGCATCACTGTGGGTGAATCAGTTCTGAAGACAGTCCAGCAGTTCAGCTACCTGGGGTGCATCATCTCCTCAGATGCCAAGATCGACAAGGAGATTGACAACAGGCTGGCAAAGGCAAACCGTGCCTTTGGCCGACTGCACAAAAGAGTGTGGAGCAACAAGCATCTGAAAAAAGGCACAAAGATCAATGTTTACAAAGCGGTTGTGATGACAACCCTCATCTACGGCTCCGAATCGTGGGTTTTATACCGTCATCACCTGCGACTCCTTGAACGCTTTCATCAGCGCTGCCTTCGCACCATCCTCAACATCCACTGGAGTGACTTTGTGACCAACACTGAAGTCCTCAAGAGGGCGGAGGTTACCAGCATCGAGGCACTGCTGTTGAAGACGCAGCTGCGCTGGGCAGGGCATATTTCTAGGATGGAAAACCACCGCCTTCCCAAGATTGCCCTGTATGGCGAACTCTCCACCGGCCATCGAAATAGAGGGGCACCAAAGAAGAGGTACAAGGACTCCTTGAAGAAATCCCTTAGCACCTGTCACATCAACCATCACCAGTGGTCTGACCTAGCCTCAGATCGCAAAGCATGGAGGCACACCATCCACCAGGCTGTCTCTTCCTTTGAGAACGCACGCATAGCTGGTCTTGAGGACAAAAGGAGATTGAGGAAGAATCGCACTGCTACAGGACCAACCCTAAATCAGACTTTTCCCTGCAGCCGCTGTGGCCGGACCTGCCTGTCCCACATTGGTCTTGTCAGCCACCAGCGAGCCTGCAGCAAACGTGGACAATTGCACCCTTCTTAAATCTTCGTTCGCGAAGCCAAGCCGAGAGAGAGAGAGAGGGGGTATATACCATGTCCTGTGAGCCGCCCTGAGCCTGCCTTGGCGGGGGAGGGCGGGATATAAAATAAAATTTATTATTATTATTATTACTGCTCCCGGACAAACCCTACTGGCATTTGACATCACCCGGCCTGACTTATGGGAATCATGGGTGGACCAGATCAACTACTACACAGAGCTGCACAAAATGGAGGCAGCGGCAGAGAAGAAGGTGCTTCTCCTGAGTTTGAGCGGGGTGGAGACCATCCAGCTGATGAAGCGACTCATCACGCTGATCACCCTCGCAAGGGCAACTTACAACCAGCTGGTCAAGGCGATGATGAACCACATGGCACCACAGCCATCCCGTCTCACACGCAGGCACGCGTTCTACATGAGACAGCAGAGATAAGCTGAGTCCATCACCGAGTATCTTGCAGAGCTCCATGGATTAGCCCTGAGATGTGATTTCATGGGGGATCTGGAAGAGATCCTGCTGGACTGTTTCATGGTTGGCGTCCGGGAGGAGAAAATGCGCAACTAAGCTCAAATAGATAAGGAGGCATTGGCAATTGTGGCGGGCTTATACAAATTCAACGACTACCTGTATGGTAGGTGCCTCACAATTGCCACAGACCACAAAGCCTACTCGCCCCAGACCGCCAGACACCGCAGATCCTGTCGCAGCGGGTCCTGAGGTGGAATTAATTCCTCAACTCAAACACCTACAAGCTCATCTACCACCTCGGCAAGGCAACGGGCCATGCAGACGCCCTCTGCCGCCTTCCACTGCTGCAGATGGACCCAGATCCTGGCCCAGCCCACCACGTGATGCTCCTGGAGTCTCTGCCAGAGTGGCCCCTCCATGCAGTGGAGGTAGCCAGGTCCATGGGCAGAGACTGCATCCTTACATGCGTTTCAGACTGGGTAGCAAGAAGTTGGCCCACGGGCAAATTGGACGCTGCATTCAGATCGTTAGTTTCCTGCCAGGAAGAACTCTCCTTACACAAAGGGTGTATTCTTTGGGGCAGCAGAGTGGTGGTCCCTCCCCCACTTCAGAAGCAAGTGCTCAAACCCTTGCATGAGACACATCTAGGGAGAGTGAGTATGAAAGCTCTGGCGCGGAGCTATGTATGGTGGCCGAGAATGGATGAAGAGATTGAGGGGTGGGTTAGGAGGTGCCCAACCTGCCAAGAGTCATGGCCGAATCCTCCCGGCACCCCCGTTCACTGCTGGGAATCCAATAGGGTACCGTGGTACTGGCTACGCTTAGACTTTGCGGGGCCATACCAGGGGCAAATATTCTTTATCTTGGTGGATGCTTACATGAAGTGGCTGGAGGTCATTCCAGTCGCTTCCACCTCCACCGCGGCTGCAGTCAGAGCCTTATGGAGGGTTTTTTGCACCCACAGAATCCCTAACACGTAGTGACGGACAACGGCACCGCGTTTACCTCCCGGGAGTTCTAGAAACTCCTGAATAGGTACCTCAACTGCCACATACGGTCCGCTCCCTTTCACCCGGCCACTAATGGCCAAGCAGAGTGCATGGTTCGCACAACCAAGGAGGCCCTGGGTCACAAAGTCCAAAGGAATTGGTATCACTGACTGTCTGCCTTCCTGTTTGGGAACAGGATCAACCCCAACCCGGCTACGGGCATAAGCCCTGCTGAGTTACTCATGGGCAGGCGGTTAACCACATGGCTAGACATGGCCTGACCGGGCCTCGGACCTCCACAGCTCCCCCGAGACCAGGGAGGCCACTAGGGTTTTTTTTCCGGCGGATCCGGTCTATGCCAAGAACTTTGCGAGTGGGCCAGAGTGGATACCAGCTCGGGTGCTGCGGCTCACCAGGTCCCGCTCTTACAAGGTCTCGTTGAAACGGGGGCAGCTTCTCCACAGATACATAGACCAACTCCGCCACTGCACCCTGCCGGTGGAACTGGCAGGGCCAGGGGGCGTGGGGAACGGGGAAAGCACGGGGCCGCCGCAAGAAGCAACCCTGCCGAGCTCGCCAGGGTCACTGGCGGAGGAGCCCTACAGGATGGGGGAGATACCTCCGCAGGATCGAGACAACACACTGCAGACCACGGCCCAAAGCGAGGAACCAGCGGTTACAGAACCCCAGGCAGCAGCCCCAGCTGCCCAGATCGAACCTCGGCAGTCACTCAGAGAGCAGTGGCCACCCGCTCATTTGAAAGACTATGTATCTTGAACTGGGGGGGAGGAGTGTTGTGTCTGGCGTTCGTCCCGGAAAGTACGGCACAGCGCACCTGTGGGCGGTGCCTGGAAGGGGTGAAAGTAGCCCGCCTATGACGATCAGTGGCAGGAAGTTTAACTGGCCAGGATTGGATCTGACCAAGAAGAAGGTTGTTCCAGGAAATGTATATAACAGGGGACCCGGCCCTGCCATGTTGTCTTTGTGATGTACTTGCTAATAAAGCATATTGCCATCTGAACGTCTCCGGCATCTGTATATTACAGTATCCCTTAACGATTCTGCCTGCGCACAGTAACTGTGGAATCACAGAATTCACCCAGGCCCAATTCAAGCAAAATTAGGTCATTGTTACAGAGCAAAGATGAAGCTAGTCATTTCCATCCTGCTAACAATATTTTTGTGTGATCATGGGCATGCCAATGTGCCAGTTCGTTTCTGTAAATTGGGAATAAAATGGAGCCTACACACCACAATCCCATAGCGACTCTACTAGAAAAAGCTATGCACTTGCTTTTCCTTCTGGGGTAATGAAGCCTTCCCACACTTACCAAAAGCTATATGCTCTTTCTCTTCCTTCTGGGGTAAAGCTGTAAGCCTTCCCACACTTATCTGTGAATAAGGAATACAGATGTTTTCAGTTTTCTCATCCTTGATGTTTTGTCTCAAAAATTCACCATTGCTAGAGAATTTTAAATAATAGGGAATGTATGATTTAGTGTATTGCTTATGATATTAGAGTATATGGTTATGTTTAAATGTTAAATTTTGTATAACGTGATTGTATTTGGCTTTGTTGCAGAGAAAATTTTGTAAATTCTTTAAGGATATGTTCTTCCAGCTCTTTTTTCCTTTTGCTTCTCTTTTGTCCTGCATTTTCCCTTTAATTTTATTCGCATATATGAAAATCTTAATAAAATCTTAATAAAAAGTTTAAGAAAATTCCCCAATTTGAATTCTCTTTTCCCTTGTGAGAATCCAACCTACGTTTCATCGTGTTCATGCCATTTTGGGTTTCCAAGCATGCAATTTTCTCTGGAAAATGTATTAGCTTTTCAATATTATTACTACCTCAGTAACTCCGCATTCTATATGCATTATACACATATAAGTGCCATACAGTGTACTTAACAAACTATTTATAAACTGCATATAAAAACTACGCAGTATGCATAAACAATCAGGCCTCATTTTGGGCGGGAGCTCACAGGAGCAGAGCTCCGGAACCTCTACATTTTATGGTACTCCTTCTTTCTTAAACCCCCTCCCCCCCAAAAAAAAATACTTGCATCTGGGCTCCATTGTTCAAACCCACTGTGAGAATTTTGCTGAAGTCTAAGATTTAACAAACTTTCTAATATTTTTCCCCACAACAAATAGGAAAATAACCAAAACATATAAAGCAGACAGATGGAAATCTTCCTCATGCCACTGTGGCCACATAGGAGAAAGTAATTTTAAAAGTATGATGGGAGTAAGGTTTTATTATGACAATTATTATGACCTGATCTTGCTTCAGCGAGGAGGGCAGGATGCAAATCTAATAAAATAAATAAATGAATTATAATTCAAGAAGCATTTTAAGATAGGTGCTGAGTTGATATAATTTAGTACACCTTCTGGTGATGTCAGGGGTGTGTGGCATAATGAGTTATGCAAATGACTTGTGCTAATGAGCTCCAGCACCTCCTCTTCTATAAAATGACCCCTGTAAACAATACAAGCAAAATTTGAAAATCACAACAAAAAGGAGAGATTCAAAATGAATGACAAACATAAATTACTAGAAATAAATTAGAACAAAGCAGGCGTCAAGTTTCACCTTAAGACCAACCAATTTTTATTCAGAACGTAAGCTTTCGTGTGCTCTCTTAAGCACACTTCATCAGATGAGGGGATCAGATATTGTGAGCTAAAAATACAAGCAGTTTGCTGATAAAGAGGGCAAACTAACTGATCACACGGTCACATAAAACTGTGTGGCTTGGCCATTTGGTCTGGATAGCCTTAAAGGTAATAACATTCCCTGCCAAATGATGTTTCTGCAAATCTAGGTGAATCACAAAAGGACATGTATATCACAGTTGTAGTCCACCCAATCTACAAATAAACAGTGCGCATTGGTTTGTATTGAATATGCATAGCAGTGTATATATAAACTCAGTATGTTTTCTTTTTTAACTGCAGAATAAGTTTCCTTCTCAAATGACATGTGAGATTGTAATTTTCTTACATCATGGGTGTTGGAGCTGTGCAAAATCAGCTTCCCTTACAAAGTAGCACTAGCAGAATCAAATTCTGCTAAGCCTGATCTTGCAGGAAAAATTGTACAACTGACCAGGGCTTTTTTTGTTGAAAAAGACCAGCAGGAACTCATCTGCATATTAGGCCACACCCCCTGATGCCAAGCCAGCCAGCAGTGCATTCCTGTGCATCCCTGCTCATAAAAAAGCCCTGCAACTGACTAAAAAGGGGGTTAGTGGAGTGCTATAATGACTAGCTATGTCTGTACATACCCTGCATCACGATCTGTTGTGGCCTCAGGCCAGGGACCTTTCACCATCAGTGCACAAGGCATTCCCTCCTAGGTTCCTCCTTGGCCACCTGCTTTAACAATTAAGAGTATACAATGGTCATTAAATGCCTAGTCCCCGTACTCCACTCAGCCCTAGACCTCTGTGCCTCCAGACTATGCTTTCCATCCCCTTATTCCAGCCCTAGGCTACGGCCCTTCTTGAGTACAAGAAGGCTCAGAAATTCTTTCTCCAGGCTGGCCAACCTCCAACAATCCACACTGCCCCCTGTTCTTTATGGGTCGGGCCTGATCTCCACTCCAGTGCCTTCTTTCAGTCTTTCACCATTCTTTTTGGTTCTTCCTGACCCAGGGCCCAATTCCACCAGCAACCTTTGCCCCTCTTGGCTTCCTGTCCCAGTAGGTGGTCTCACGAAGACTTTTGGTTTGCCCTGGTCCATCACTCCCTGCCAATGCCTCCTGTGCCTTCTGCCAACTTCTCCTATGGCTTCAGGCTGCTCTACATAGGGTTAGTTGCCAGCCTCCAGGTGGGGCCTGGAGATCTCCTGCTTTTACAACTGATCTCCAGCTGGCAGAGATCAGCTCCCCTGGAGAAAAAGGCCGCTTTGAAGGGTGGATTCTATGGCGTTGGACCATGAGGAGGCCCCTCCCCTCCCCAAACCCCACTCTTTCCCAGCTCCACCCCCAAAGTCTCCAGGTATTTTCCAACACAGACCTGGCAACTCTAGCTCTACAGCCTCCACTCCTGCCAGTGCTAGGGTTACCAATCCCCAGTTGGGGTCAGGAGATCCCCTGGTTTAGAGGCCCTCCCCCACTTCAAGGTTATCAGAAAGTGTGTGGGGGGGGGAGGAAATGTTCCCTGAGCACTCCATTATACCCTATGGAGACCAATCCCCATAGGGTATAATGGCTAATCAATCCATGGGTATCTGGGGCTCTACAGGGGTTATTTTTGAGGTAGAGGCACCACATTTTCAGCATCACATTTGGTGCCTCTCTTTTTAGAAAAAATCCCAAGTTTCAAAAAGTCTGGACCAGGGAGTCCAATTCCATGAGCCCCAAAAGAAGGTGCCCCCATCCACTTGCGGAGAGGGCGGGATAGAAATTTAAAGTAATAAATAATAATAAATAAATAAATTATTTCCATTGGAAGGAAGGCATTTAAAAGGAACATGGTCCCTTTAAATGTGATGGCCAGAACTCCCTTCAGAGTCCAATCGTGCTTGTCAAGGATCGTTTTGTAGAAAAATAGGTAGCGGAGCTCATTAACATAACTCATTAGCATATGCCACCACCACCCCAAGCTGAAAGCAACTTGATGTAAGAAAGAAGAGCCCCGGGTGAGCAAGGCCTGCTTGGGCTGCTTAGAGATCCAGCCAGCCCAAGCAGGCCTCATTCACTTGGGGCTCTCCTGGGCTGCCCCCATCCAGTCAAAAGGCCAGCAAGCCATCTGCCACCCAAAATCACATAAGAAATTGAGAAAGGGTGGTGCGGGCTTTTCCAGGGGTTAATGAGGGCTGCTGGGGCCGTGGCAAAGCTCCTGGTGGCTTGCTGGCTGTCTGCTCTCCTAATCCAGGGATTGTTATGCAGTTGCATCTACTGTTCAATGGACAAGGTAGGTGGGTAGGAAGAGGGGGAACCATCAGAAAGGTTCAGGAGCTGTGCTCCTGTGAGCTTCTGCTGAATCTGAGGCCTGGTGCTTGTCATAACCTTGCTTCTGGCTCCATCACCAAAGTCTCCTGGCTCCACCTGCAAAGTTCCCAGATATTTCCTGAGTCAGACCTGGCAACCTACCTGTCACCCTTCTGCCGGTAAAGAGGGTAGGTCCCATTTTCCCAGCGATGGTGCATCACTTCCAGCCTGGATGTTCACAGTCTTGTCCTGGTGGCTGCAGTAGGGACACCATATGCACCTTTTCTCCCTCCTGGGAAACCAGTGTTTACATGTGAATTGATGAAACACAGAAATGTTTTGTTTTCATGGTTCAACGTATTTATTTAGCACATCTATATGCTGCTTTCCCCTGGCAGGAATGCTCAAAGCAGAAAACAAGATCATAACGACAGCCATAAAAATCACAATAAGGCAATAACAATTAATAAGGCAGTTAACAAGTAACCAACAATGAGATCTATTAAGCCTGATAAAATGTGGGTTGCTTGCCAGCAACACAGAAAGCAGCCCAAGGTTTTGCAGCTAGTTGCTGCTTAGTCTTGGAGGAAAAGGGATTCTCAAGAACAGGCTGCTTCCTTTCATCATGGGGGAACTGCTTTGGGCTGCTGCTCATAGCAGAAGTTTCTGTCTGGGAGTTTACCTGTTTTCCCTTTGTTCACCCTGTAGATTTGTAAGTACACAACTTTTATAAAAACTGTTGTGTGTGTGGATTGATGTGAATGTTCTTTACCAGTGTTCCTGCCTGGCTCATCGGAGCCTTAAGGACTGAGCTTGGGGACTCCAGAACAATGGGCAGTAGGATTAAATCCCTGCTGCCCTGCTCCAATCACGGGCCCTCTGCTGGTTCAAACGACCCAATGGCATCCTAGCGCGGGAACCCAGGACTGTATATAGTTGGCCCCGTTGGCCCAGTTTAGCCAGTCTTCTTAGCCACTAGTTACCATGCTGTAGCTCAATAAAGAGCTATGAACATGGCAACCTCGTCTCTTCTATGCATTGAACCTACTATATTATAAAAACAAATATAAAAAACCATGGGTGGAATTCTAGCAGGAGCTCCTTTGCATATTAGGCCACACACCCCTGATGTAGCCAATCCTCCAAGAGTGTACAAAAAAGATCCTTGGAGGATTGGCTACATCAGGAGTGTGTGGCCTAATATGCAAAGGAACTCCTGCTAGAATTCCACCCCTGTACATATGAAGTTGCCTTATACTGAATCAGACCCTTGGCCCATCTACTCAGACTGGTAGCAGCTCTCCAGGGTCTCAAGCTGAGGTTTTTCATACCTATTTGCCTGGACCTTTTTTAGTTGGAGATGTCAGGGATTGAACCTGGAACCTTCTGCTTACCAAGCAGATGCTCTACCACTGAGCCGCGGTCCCTCCCCTGTAAAAAAAACATAACTGCGTAGTTTGTCCTCAAGAAGAAACTGACCTTGTACAGGGCTGTCCCTGAACCTTCTATTTGGGGAAAATGGGAAGTAGATAATACTTTGTTTCAATTCCTGTTGAGTATTTGTATTCTCATGGGACACCAATATACACTTTAGGGGGTGAAAAAAAATCTTTGTCCTTAAAGGTGTTTTACTGATTTGGCCCATGGTAGATACAGAAACACCACACAACCAGTCCAAGAGCTCATGGAAACTCTGGTGGGCACTGCTCTGTTCACTTCTGCCCATGGGTCCTTCCTGACCCAGTGTATTTTTAAAGTCGTGAAACATTTCCCTTGGCCGCAGGGGACATTTGGTGGTCTCTGCAACAACCCATTGAGAAGAAAGAGTTCTCTCTTGCCGCATCCAGGCTGGCCTGAATTACTTTGTAGAAAGAGAAGGCTGGTGCCAGTGAAACCCCCAAGGCTGTTTCGTTTGTATTGATCAGACAGCAACAAGCCTGCTGAGACAACTTTTGAAGCTACTCAGGCTACCAGGAGAATCCCTAAGAGGAAGAGCTGAGTATACTGGAATCCAGAACACTACCGGTTCTTTCAGTAAAAGAAGAAGGCAATGCGAGGTCACTGGCTCAGGTAAGAATTACCATCCTTGCAATTGTGGGGGGGGGGGGGGGGAATTAATCAGTGCCCTGCGGTGAACTGAAGATCCCAGCTGAGAGCTGTTCAAGGCTACTATTTTCTGACAGACAGGGCCGCTTTTCTCTCTCTAGCAAGTGCCAAAGAAGTTACGAACATGTGTTTTGGAACAGGCTCCAGTAGAAGAGACACGACGGAGAGGGGTGGCAAAAAGTGATGTAGCATCTTTCATGTGAAGGCTAGGGCCAGGGACTTCGCTGCCTTTTTGCTTGCAAAAGTGGGAGGGGGTTTGGACAATTCTCACCACTTTCCCCCTCCTGCTGCCGGTCTCCCTGACTTTGACCCCCATCATAGAGTTTCCAATCCCCAGGAGGGTAGTGTGAAACCTAGAGTCCCACAGAACAGAAACGTAATATAAAGCTGCAAAAAACCTGTGGAAAAATAACGAAAAAGACAGAAAATTATTTCAAAAATATATGTGATTAGTCAACTACCTCTTAAACAGTGGAAAAATAACGAAAAAGACAGAAAATTATTTCAAAAATATATGTGATTAGTCAACTACCTCTTAAACAATATAATCATTAATATCACTATAAATTCCAAAAAACAAGGTAAATGTGCAAGAGAACAAGTTTACACCGTCTTTTCAGTTCATCATGTCAGTTTCAGACTTCAAGCGCTCAATGACTATTCACCTGGCTCCACGGGAAGAATAACGTGCCAGTGCCGACCAGATTTCAAGTGCAGATGATTTTAGTTTTTCAAAGATGATTCTTCTGTTGCAGTTGTTCTGTTAAAACTCCCATCTTTTAAAAGCAATTTTAAAATTCAGTGGGTTTTCACAGCCTCTAACAGTAAAGCTGCCTGTAATACTGTTTCACTTTCCTTCATCTAAGAGACGTGTCCCACTCATCTTACATGGGCAACTCAAAGGAGTTTACATCATTCTCCTTTCCTCTGTTTTATCCTCATGTTTTCAGTCCTGCAAGCGAAGGAGGGCTCAAGGGGGGGCTTTGGCGCCGACGCTGGAGATCTCCGCTCAGTCCCGTGAAAGGTCTCCTCTGAGTAGCTCAGAGGAGATCTTTCACGGGACTAAGCGGAGATCTCCAGCCCCCCTTTGTCCCCTCCTTCGCTTGCAGGACTGGAAACATGAGGATAAAACAGAGGAAAGGAGAATGCTGTAAACTCCTTTGAGTTGCCCATGTAAGATGAGTGGGACACGTCTCTTAGATGAAGGAAAGTGACACAGTATTACAGGCAGCTTTACTGTTAGAGGCTGTGAAAACCCACTGAATTTAAAATTGCTTTAAAAAGATGGGAGTTTTAATAGAACACCTGCAACAAAAGAAACATCTATGAAAAACTAAAATCATCTGCATTTGAAATCTGGTCGGCACTGGCACGTTATTCTTCCCGTGGAGCCAGGTGAATAGTCATTGAGCGCTTGAAGTCTGAAACTGACATAATGAACTGAAAGGACGGTGTAAACTTGTTTTCTTGCACATTTACCTTGTTTCTTGGAATTTATAGTGATATTAATGATTATATTGTTTAAGAGGTAGTTGACTAATCATGTATATTTTTGAAATAATTTTCAGTCTTTTTCGTTACTTTTCCACAGTTTTTTGCAGCTTTATATTATATTAATCCCCAGGTGGAGGCAGGGGATCCCCTGGTTTGGAGGCCCTCCCCCTGCTTCAGGGTCATCAGAAAGCGGGAAGGGGGGGAGGGAGATGTCTGCTGGGCAGTCCATTATTCTCTATGGGTATAATGGAGAATTGATCTGCGTGTATCTGGGGCTCTAGGTGGGCTGTTTTTTGAGATAGAAGCACCAAAGTTTCAACATAGCATCCAGTGCCTCCCCTCAAAGCACCCTCCAAATTTCAAAACAATTGGACCAGGGGCCTCAATTCTATAAGCCCCAAAAGAAGGTGCCCCTATCTTTCATTATTTCCAATGGAGGGAAGGCAATTAAAAGTGTGCAGTCCATTTAAATGTGATGGCAAGAACTCCCTTTGGAGTTCAGTTATGTTTGTCACAACCTTGCTCCTGGCTCCACCCCCAAAGTCCCCAGATATTTCTTGAATTGGACCTGGCAACCTTACCCCATCATGTTTCTGACGGGTTTTCTGACCCACAGGAGAATAATATCTGGGCGCACAGATGACAGCAGTGGGAAAGGGGAGGCGAGAACGTTACCTTCTATGCAGTGCATATTCTTTTGCCCTGCATAGAATCCATACGCAAGGGATGAAGGATGAATTAGACACACCTTAACCATGATTAGACAGGCAAGAATTTTCTCTGTTCCATTCCTCTGTCATTCCGGAATTCCTTTCTGTGCTCCAAACCCCTCCTTTTTATTTCCGTTGTTTAGAATTAGTATAATCTCCAAAATTAATTCCAGAATTGGCTCATGCACAGTTCACCACTCCTTTCAGCTCCTTCAGTTCATTTCATACCTTTCATCTTATTTATACGATCAGTGCAGAATTGCATTTTTATAAACTGCTGCTGTGATCATATATGTGATTGCATCAAGATTCTTTTCTTGCAGTGATTTATTGATGTGCGCTGTGTTTCTGGGGCACACTGCTGAAATTTACACAAAAAATGTCTTACTATAACTTGCATGTATGATTGACCTGTCCAGTTTTCCCCCTGCCATTCCTCTAAGGAATGACTAAAATAGACAGAAACTGTGTGGCACAGTGCAAAATTCTAATTATAGTGTCTAGAAAAATAATAAGAGCCCCGTGGCGCAGAGTGTTAAGGCTGCAATACTGCAGTTAGAGCCCTCTGTTCACGACCTGAGTTTGATCCCAGCAGAAGCTGTTTCAGGTAGCCAGATCCAGGTTGACTCAGCCTTTCATCTTTCCAAGGTTGGTCAAGTGAGTACCCAGCTTGCTGGGGGGGAAGTGTAGATGACTGGGGAAGGCAATAGCAAACCACCCCGTAAAAAGTCTGCTGTGAAAACATTGTGAAAGCAACATCACCCCAGAGTCGAAAACGACTGGTGCTTGCACAGGGGACTACCTTTACCTTTTTAGAAAAATAATCCATTCAAAGAATAAACATATCAAAAAAGTCTCTCATAAATTCTATGGCAAAAAGTCTCTTCAAGCCTTTATAACTGGCATCTAGAACATAGTCCTCCGACTGCTTCTTTTCTCCACAAGAAGCCAAATGGCAAGCCAGTTTCGGTGGGGACCGGTTTTGGTGTTACACACCTTCATCAGCCAAGGGCTTTCCCACAGCTTTTCTGTTTGCAAGCAGATTTTCCCACTAATATCCAGAAAACAATTTTCTAAAAGAGAATTATTGCTTCTTAACCAGAACACCAGTCCAGTAGTTTCACTCAACTACTGTTCCTACTACTTCCATGGCTGGTATCGTCCCTTCTTTACTTATTCCTCTAAAGAAGCCAAAGAAGCATCAATGGTTTCCCCATCCTCCATTACACACTGACAATACCCCTGTGAGGTACATTAGGCTGACAAATTGGCCCAAGGTCACCCAGCAAGCTTCATGGCTCAGCTAAACCCCAATCACTCTAACCACTACACCACATACTGAGTCTATTTTTCTGCACTGTTTTATCAGGGTGTCCATTCACATTGGAAATGTAAAGGTGGGAGGAAAGGCACATGAACTGAAAGCTTTCCAAAACTCTGCATGCACTGTATTCCTGTAGAATTTAAAAAAAAAAAAAATAGAACGATGGAGGATTCCTAATGCTTTGGTTTCATGTTGAAAGCAGGAACAGGGAAATATGGAAGTCCAAAATATGGGGAGAAATTTCAGTTACAAGAATTTTGGAAACATCTTTATCCATACACTCGTTCACAGACTTTGGGAGATTAAACTGGATTCCCTTCAATTGTTCCAGAGGCCCTTTAAGGTATAATGATTCTAATAATCATTTATGTTGTTTGTTGTTAATTTAATATAAAAGAGGCCTTAACACAGAGTGCACCACAACAGAAAGACAGAAGTGAGACAAATCCATCTTTTAGCTGTTGATGGAGAAAGAGAAAAAGGTAAGCAAGCAAAGTATGACAGATGCGGAGAAGGATCTTAAGAGTGCTCTCTAAACTATAGAGTGGTGAATCCAATCTCCATTTCTGATTGTGATAATAGAATAGGGAGGGATGGTGTTTGTGAAAGGTTAATTATCTTCACACAAAAAAGAGCATAAATGATCCCTTGAGTTGCAGGAAATACCCTCCTGTCTATCTCCCTGATTAAAGATGAGCACATTCAAGGAAAGCAAACAAGAAGGAACACTGGAAGGGGAAAAAATATGGGGGCTTGCTAGGTTGATGCTGTCAGGATGGGAAATTAGGAACAAAAACAGACATGGTACCTTGAAGATCCATGACTGGATCTTTCCAGATGTTTGAAAAGGACAACTTCATGCACTGGGGCCACAAAGCAGGAGTTGATTTCTTCCACCTTCACATGATTTCACCAGTTCAAACTGGCCTCTTTCCCTTCCCAGGCTGTTACTAACCTTGCAACAGGGGGAATGGCAGAGAAAACACCTGTCTCTTTCCTTTTCCAACTAATAACAGTACAGAGGTGGGTTTCAGTTGGTGATGAGTACAGTGGAAAGGTTAAGCCCTTCCCCATCCGCATACTGTGGCCCTGATCCAAACTGGGGCCCCACGTGGCAGCTTTAAGCTTTTTAAAACAACGTTAGGGGGAAATCTGCTCATTGATCTCCCAACATTTTGACCTTCCTCCTCCTTGCCTGAATTCATATCTGCCATGCAATGTTCCCTCTATGCTGAGTTAGTGTGAGCTACCTCATCGTTTTTTCACCTCCAGCTCACACATTTTTGTCTTGGTTCAAGAAAAATGGCCCCCGAGCAAACTAATTTATGCAGTAGCTCACGACTTTAATGCCAGGAGCTCAGGAAGTAGAATTTTTGCTCACAGGACCCCACAGCTTAGAAGGAGCATCACTGCCATGTAGACTGCAGACTCACAAAGACATTTCCCATTGTGCAGTCACTGCTGCTGAGAATGCAGAGGCATTTGCGGCAGGAACAGAGCACACACATGGGGGATGTCCTCTATCTTTTCCGTGGTTATCCTCTCATCTCTTTTATTCCCACACACACACACACACACACACACACACATAACATCACCTGTGGGCATTTTTCTGGCTTTTTTTTTTTTAAAGGTAGCTGTTACATCAATCCAGTGATACAGAACTACAATATTTTTTAAAGGCCCTTTGGTGGTGCTGGGAAGACAGGCACAAGGGGATGACAGCAGTAATATGGATAGGAGGCTCAAAAATGCACCCCTTCCTATCCTTGTAGCAGGCTAAGAAAGATCCAAAGCAAAACAGGCTTGGGAAGGGAAAAGAAAAGGAAAGGTCCCCTGTGCAAGCACCAGACATTTCCGACTCTGGGATGATGTTGCTTTCACGTTTTCACAGCAGACTTTTTATGGGGTGGTTTGCCATTGCCTCCCCAGTCATTTACACTTTCCCTCCAGTGATCTGGGTACTCATTTTACCGATCTCAGAAGGATGGGAGGCTGAGTCAACCTCGAGCTGGCTACCTGAAAACCCAGCTTCCACCGGCGATCGAACTCAGGTCGTGAGCAAAGTTTAGGACTGCAGTACTGCAGCTTGAACACTCTGCATCACATCACAGCAAAGTCGGGGAAAACCTGGAAAGTTGACCATTGAAGAATGATGAGGTATGGATTCTCCCACAAATACCACTACGGTTTTGTAACCAAGGCACAGCAAAATAATCACTCAAATGTGTACAGATGTGTTCTCTCTGGAATATATTTTCTGCCCACAATTTTTCCCAAATGTATTTAGAACTGTTCCCTGACATTTGAACACAGAAATATTTCTTTGGTTTCTTTAACAGTGAGAAATTATTGATTAAATGCATAGAAAATCATGAGCCTCTAAATTTTCGGGGCAGAGGTGCTTATAAGTGCTTGCTTATCACTTTCAGTTCCATTAAGGCGTAACAGGGAAATAAGGCAAATGATTGATCTCTTTTCTAAAAGCAGCGCTCTGAAGCTGGCTTGAACAGTAGCACTAAGGTCCAAATTACACAACACATCTGGACATTAGTTGGGTTGCCCTGGCCAGGTGTGCATTCTCCATGAGGGATGTTAACCCAGAGGATTTTAAATTCAGATTTTGGGAAGGACATAAGTACCGTATTCAATTGGGTTCAGGTTTTTCTGGGATTCAAAAATTTCATTGTTCCCTATGGGGGATCTGTTTGGGGGGAGAGTGGCTGTTTTTCTACAAATGATATCAAAATTGCAGGGGACCTAGTGTTCCCTGTCCACTAACACCCCAGGTTACAGGTCCCTGTAAATGGTACCGCCAGCTATTTCCTTGCAGGGATGCATAACGAACAGTAGGCTTAGAATACATAAAAGGAAGTATTGGTGTAGTGGTTAAGTGTGCGGATTCTTATCTGGGAGAACCAGGGTTGATTCTCCACTCCTCCACTTGCAGCTGCTGGAATGGCCTTGGGTCAGCCATAGCTCTCATAGGAGTTGTCCTTGAAAGGGCAGCTGCTGTAAGAGCTCTCTCAGCCCCACCTACCTCACAGGGAGTCTGTTTTGGGGGTGGGGGGAGGTAATGGAGATTTTGACCGCTCTGAGATTCAGAGTATAGGGCAGGATATAAATCCAATATCATCTTATTATTATTATTATTTCTTCACCCAAAGAATAACTAATGTAGAATTCACTACCACAGAAAATAGTGGTGGCTACAAGTCTAGACAGCTTCAAGAAGGGATTGGATAATCCTATGGAGTAGAGGTCCATGAGACGCTATTAGCCACAATATAGATGGGGCACTATGGCTGCGGTCAGACAACGGGCTTAGCACGTTTTGGCCATGTCTCTAATTAGAACTTTATTTTTTGCGCTGGAGAATTTTGCCTAAACATCCACCCTTAGCCCACTGCTCTGTGAACTTGCCTCATGGTAGACAATTCAGATTATTTTATTTATTTTTCCCATTTATATTTTGCCTCCCCACAAGCGAGCTCAGGGTGCACTACAGACAAATAATTAAGCCATTCTGCTTCACAGTATTACACAAATTAAAAATAATAATTAAACACATTAAAACAAGAATTTTAAAACAAATTGCACCATTTATTATGTGCAAAGTCTCCAAAATTGGTGCCACTGGACTCTGGAATTTAATCTGGGCTGTGTGAGGATGGTGTCTTCAGCAGCTATTATTGCTGCATGGTAACCATAGAGCAGTCAGGCAGGCAGCATCCTTTTTTGTTAGTCTTACATGCACATAAGCATGTATCTGAAACACTGGCTCCTTTTGATAGTTCTGCAATCCCTATACCAAGTGCTGTGATCATTGATTCCTATACCACTGTATTTCCCCACCAGAAATCACTCCCTCTCCTGTCTTATCTTGCTCCCTTTCCCACTCATTTCATAGGACTGTATATATTTCTGTGGCACTGCCTGAGTGCATCCTGAATCCTTTTCTCTCTCCATAGAGTTTTCCCACCAGAGCAATATTATGAAGTGGCCTGGAGTAAAGTTCTGGGGGCGGAATCCTGGCTGCTGATATAGAAACCTAAACAGGGGCTATTCCCAGCACCAGCCCAGTCCAAGAAATGGCAGAAAGGTAGTTTTTGAATTTGTTGCTCTAAAACACTTCCCCCACGGGCTCCACATCACAACAAAATATTGCAGCAATGAAGCATGCAAGTAGTGATTCAGAAGACTTGCACACATCACTCATTGCTTCCAAAAAAGAGGGTGGGAGAAGGAAGTTCAGAAATTCCCAAACTGCTTGAAATCACAACAGAGAGTTCAGATATCCAGAAATCTGGGGTGAAACCAGCTACACCCGTAAAGACTGGACTTTCCCAGGTGTCAGAGTGGGGTGAGAACAAGGGGCCCACAACTGAGGAGTGGGATACTGACAATGCTGTTTGAATGTGCAATTTAAACCCACTGGGCAAGAGCAACAACATCAGATCAAACAGCTTGTTTGATTGCAGCCTATGTCTGGGGCAGTGATGGCCACAGTTCTGGCCACTGTGTGACACAGAGTGTTGAACTAGATGGGCTATTGCCCTGATCAAATATGGCTTCTCTTATGTTCTTAAATCTTCCCAGATTCTTCATGAATCCCCAAGTCTGCAACATTTGGACAGTGATATGCACTTTAACTGAAGCAGGGAAGGATTCCTGAATGAACGTATTTCACTATGCACTTGTGACTTCAATCAAAGGGTATTTTCACTCAGAGCCTCTCCAAACACCCATTTCTCCAGTGACAATAGCTGCACACCTGCAAAGGTTCTGATCTTTACAGTACATTTTGACTACCAGAAACAATATCAGTTGAGGAGATAGGGAAGTCTTATAAGATAGTAAAACCTTTTAAAAGAAATTATACTTACTTAGAGATAGATTGTGTGTGTGTGTACACACACACAGGGCTTTTTTTGTAATAAGAGCCCTGTAAGCTTTTGGAGAATTGGCTACACAAGAGGGGTGTGGCCTAATATGCAAAGGATTTCCTGCTACAAAAAACCCGTATATACATGTGTGTGTGTGTTGCCTAAACAGATGGGCATGTTTCAGATCACCTTTTGCTTATTAGTAACTTTGAAGTATGTTTTTTTTAACAAGATCACACTTAAAAGATCATATAGTAAAAGAGCAGGTGTAGGTTCTTAGCACAGAGATAAGCATTAATCAAAAATTTGCACTCCAGCATCGGAAAGAGAGAGAGAGAGAACAAAACTTCCACAAATTATTTTAATATTAAAGATAAAAAAAACTAACATACCTTGTTCACATTTCTTGGACAAAAACAGAGCCATTGCTGTATGCTTTCAGAGAGAGACCATGAAGGTGCCCATACTTTGTAGAAGATGCCACATTCAGCTCCAGTTAAAGGTGCTCCTTCACCAGTGACTGGAGGACGGGGGGACCCTCAAGAACTGCATGAAAGGCAAATCAGGGGTCTGCAACAGGAAGATGGTATTCTTTGCCTGAAAAAAATTAGCAAATATTTGTGCTTCCATTTGTTTATTATACACAGTGCATATAATTTCTCTTATCTAAAGATGATGATATTGGATTTATATCCCGCCCTCCACTCTGAATCTCAGAGTCTCAGAGCGACTCACAATCTCTTTTATCTTCCTCCCCCACAACAGGGCTGAGAGGGCTCTCACAGCAGCTGCCCTTTCAAGGACAACCTCTGCCAGAGCTATGGCTGACCCAAGGCCCTTCCAGCAGGTGCAGGTGGAGGAGTGGGGAATCAAATCCGGTTCTCCCAGATAAGAATCTGCACACTTAACCTCTACACCAAACTGGCTCTCTAATATTCATTTTTTAAAATATTACTCTTTTAGCATGGAAACAAACACTGCCCTGTGATAACATTATCAGCTGCCAATGCTGAAACATTGATGCAATGTGGCTCAGTGGTAGAGTATCTGATTGACACACAGAAGGCCTGCAGTTCAATCCCTGGTGTCTCCAGGTAGGTGATGATAGAAGAGAATTCAGCCTGGGTCCCTGGAGAGCGACTGCCAGTCTGAGTAGACAATACTGACCTGGATGGACCAATGGTCTGAGTCAGTATAAGCCAGCTTCATTTGTTCATGTGCAGCTTTTTTTTGTAGAAAAAGCTCAGCAGGAACTCGTTTGCATATTAGGCCACACCCCTGATGTCACCATTGTTTCACACTACAACAGGAAGCCCATCAGGAACTAATTTGCATATTAGGCCACACACCCCTCACACACCGGCGTTTCTCTGTGTTTCTGCTTTTTTTTTTTTTTTAAAGCCCTGTTCATATGTGTCTGTGTGTTTCCAGTCTGTCTCACTGTCACACAGGCCAGACTGACCCACACCAGTGGATTCTTCAAGAAATTCTTTACACAAAACTCTGTATAGAGCAGGGCTTTTTTGGTAGAAAAAGCTCAGCAGGAACTCATTTCCATATTAAGCCACACCCCCTGACACCAAGCCAGCTGGAACTGTGTTCTTCTGCATTCCTGCTCAAAAAAAAGCCCTAGTATAGAGTCTACAGGAGAATCTCTATAGGCTAAAGATGTCAGTAGAATTTAGAGACATTGCATGCATATCCCTTCCCCTTTTCCAAATAATCTCCTGTGGTGCGCCACAGGAAGCCAAGCCAGCAGGGCCGCAATGATCACTCTCTTCCCGATTATATGCTCTGGACCAGGCAACTCCTCCCATTACATAGCCTGCTCTTCTGGAGCTCTCGTATCAAGAGCAGCCTTACTTCTCTCCTGCCTATTAGCAGCTAACTGCTCCCACCTATGCACAGCTGGCTTTTACAGCTTCCGCTGTGTTAATCAAATTTAGACTGCCAAGGCCCTCAGGGAGGCACCTGCCTCAACCTCTCTGTCTTTCTGCAAAGCGCCAAACACTTTGCAAAGTGCAGATGAAGACAGATGGGATTCTTGAAAAGAGGGAGGCAAAGTGAATGTCTGTGGCTGAGCAAAGGGGGGGAGAGCACAAGTGCAGAAGGGCAGGGAGAAAAAAAGAAAGAAGAAGGGAAGGGAAGAGAGAAAAGGCAGCGAAACAAAAGAAGCAACAGACTCCAAGGAGAAAACAAGAAAAGGCCGAGACTTGCTGTGAAAATGCAGCTTTTGAAAACACAGCAGTGGCTGGACAAGTGCGAACAGGCCCGCATCTGCGTGAGAAAGCCCTGCATCTGGCAACGTGACGACTCTGCAAACTGTTTTTCCTCTTTCCTTTGCCACGGTGGGACTCCCTCTACGTGCAGGACTATTCCCTTGCACCCCCTTCTAAGCCGGTTAGGCTTTCAAAACGAACGTTTGAGAAGATGGATTGGGCTGAGAGAGCAGCTCCAAAAGGAAATTAATTAAACCCTCCCCTCCTTCCCCAGATTAGCTTATTACAAAAAGAAAGATCAGCAGAAACCCAGCAAGGAGCTCCAGTGCACCTGAACAGACGATACCAGTTAAAACAGTTAACAATATGGCATTTAAGAGGGTGATTCCCAGAGGCACATTACTCTTGCAAATATGGGCCGAAGGAAACTCACTTTTCACGTAGGTACACATTTGGAGCAGAGGTGTTTTTCTCTTTCTCAAATTCCTTTGGGTGGCAAGGAACGAACCTGCTCTGATCCAGTATATAAGAGGAGGCCCCTCTGCATCGGACAAAGGTCCAATGAATGCTACATACAACGGCCAATCAGATGTTCCCTAAAAGACCTACAACCAAGGAACAGAGGTTAATGCCTTCTCCTATTGCTGCTGCTCAGTTACTTGTAACCTGGAGGATGGATGGTTGTGGCTTTTGCGGGGCAGGACGGCACAGGAGTGAAGCTCCGCCTGGACTGGCTAGGGCTCCAGTTGGCATGCTGGGTGTTATGTATGTGGACTCAAGAGAAGACTTGGGTGTGCCTGCCGGGCTCATTGGAGCCATACAGACTGAGCTTGGGGACTTGGGAACAAAGAGCTGCAGGATCTAAATCTCTGCAGCCCTAGACCAATCACAAGCCCCCACTGGTTTGAATGACCCAATGATGTGCTAGCACGGGAATCCAGAGAGCAGGCCCCCTTTCCCCAGTCTTGTAATGTAGCCCTATCCTATATCATGTCTATTAAAGAGCTTGTTATCACTCAACTGGCGACTCCTCCATACATAGAACCCACTATATTATATTGGGGAAGGTACAGGAAGGAATTTTTAGATGCCTCCCTGAGGGCTTCAGCATTCTCCAGAGTGCCTGCTCCAGTGGGTGCACTGCGGAAGGCATGCGGGAGCTCCTGCTGGGCTTTTTCTACAAAAAAAGCCCTGGATGGTTGCAGTGTGATTTAAGTGGGTTGCCCTTACATGTACATAAGGTTTCTTATACTGAGTCAGACCAGGGGTCGTTTTGTAGAAAAATAGGTAGTAGGGCTCATTAGCATAACTCATTAGCATATGCCACTCCTACCCCCAGCCAAAAGCAACCCGATGCAAGAAAGGAGCGCCTCGGGCGATGTAAAGTACTGGGGTCGGCGCAGTAAGAGACCAGAGTCGGAGAGTGATTTCAGCAAGCTTTACTTCAGGAACACCAACACAGACTGAGCTCTATTCAAACCTCCCGCTCCTTTTATACAATTCTTGCCCCCTTCTGATTGGACCTTAACTATGTACATGGATTGGCTATTTACAGAGGCCTAAGGGCCTATCAGGGTACAGTATGAGCCTAGATGTTGATTGGCTACTTATGTTTCAATGCTTCCCCTGATTGGGCACGCTTAGGCCTTCTCTGGAACCCTGGTGTGGAGTACAAGCTTGGCTTGTTCAGCTTCCCTCCAAAAGTAACAGTTCCCTCCAAAAGTAACAGTTCTCCATTTGAACCTTGGACACAACAGGCGAGCGAGGCCTGCTTGAGCTATCTAGAGATCCAGCCAGTCCAAGCAGGCCTCATTCACCTGTGGCTCTCCTTGGCCACCCCGCCCCCCAGTCAAAAGGCCAGCAAGCCTCAAGTTATTGAGGAATACTCAGCATGGGTTCTGTAAGGGAAGATCTTGCCTCACTAACCTGTTACAGTTCTTGAGGGGGTTAACAAACATGTGGACAAAGGGGACCCAATAGATGTTGTTTACCTTGACTTCCCAAAAAACTTTTGATAAAGTTCCTCATCAAAGGCTCCTTAGTAAGCTCGAGAGTCATCGAGTAAAAGGACGGGTCCTCTTGTGGATCAAAAACTGGCTAATTAATAGGAAACAGAGAGTGAGTATAAATGGGCAGTCTTTGCAGTGGAGGATGGTAAGCAGTGGGGTGCTGCAGGGCTCAGTACTGGGTCCCATGCTCTTTAACTTGTTCATTAATGATCTGGAATTGGGAGTAAGCAGTGAAGTGGCCAAGTTTGCAGATGACACTAAATTGTTCAGGGTGGTGAAAACCAGAGAGGATTGTGAGGCACTCCAAAGGGATCTGTTGAGCCTGGGTGAGTGGGCATCAACGTGGCAGATGAGGTTCAATGTGGTCAAGTGCAAAGTAATGCATATTGGGGCCAAGAATCCCAGCTACAAATACAAGTTGATGGGTTGTGAACTGGCAGAGGCTGACCAAGAGAGAGATCTTGGGGTTGTGGTAGATAACTCACTGAAAATGTCGAGACAGTGTGCAATTTCAATAAAAAAGGCCAATGCCATGCTGGGAATTATTAGGAAGGGAATTGAAAATAAATCAGCCAGTATCATAATGCCTCTGTATAAATCGATAGTGTGGTCTCATTTGGAATACTGTGCATAATTCTGGTCATCGCACCTCAAAAAGGATATTATAGCATTGGAAAAAGTGCAGAAAAGGGCAACTAGAATGATTAAAGGTTTGGAACGCTTTCCCTATGAAGAAAGGTTAAATCGCTTGGGGCTCTTTAGCTTGGAGAAACATCGACTGCGGGGTGACATGATAGAGGTTTACAAGATATATATATACACACACACACACACACACATATATTGGCCACTGTGTGACACAGAGTGTTGGACTGGATGGGCCATTGGCTTCTCTTATGTTCTTAAGCCACCCACCACCCAAAATTACATAAGAGGTGGAGAAAGGGTGGCGTGGGCTTCTCCAGAGGTCAATAAGGGCTGCTGGGGGTGTGGCAAAGCTCCTGTGGCTTGCTGGCTGCTCTCTCTCCTAATCAAGGGATTGTTATGCAGCTGCACCTTCTATTCAATGGACAAGGTAGGTGAGAAGGAGGAGGGGGATCCCTCAGAAATGTTCAGGAGCTGCACTCCTGGGAGCTCCTGCTGAATTCAAGGCCTGAGTCAGACCACAGTCCGCAGGGTCAGCACTAACTCCCAAGGGTCTTGGATAGAGATTTTCTACGTCACTTACTACCTGATCTTTTTAACTGGGGTTACTAGAGACTGAGCCTGGGGCCTTCTGCATGCAAAGCAGATGTTCTACCCACTGAGCCACAGCCCCATTCCTTGAAGACGACTCAGAAACTATAGCAAGTTCAGAATGTAACACCTCATTTTTTGACAAACTGATCATTGTCAGCATAGTACACTGGTCTTAGAATGCTTGCACTGGTGACACGCTTATTTCTGGACTCAATTTAAAACGCTGTTTTTTAACCCTTACTTGACCCACTTTTCTGAAGGACCAGCTCTCCCTATACAAGCCTGCATACCAGCTGCATGTGCCAAATGACAAAGATCAGTTCCCTTAGAGAAAATGGCCACTTTGGAGGGTGACTGTGTGCATTGTACCCACAGAGGTCTCTCCCCAAATCCCACCATTCCCCCAAATCTCAAGGAATTTCCCAACCCAAAGTTGGCAACCCTATGGTAGAACTATGGGCTTTACCTTCTCTGCCTCCTGTCAGCTCTAGAATCATAGAGCTAGAAGGGGCCATCCAGGCCATCTAGTCCAGCCCCCTGCTCAATGCCGGATCAGACTAGAGCAGGGGTCCCCAACCCCCGGGCTGTGGACTGGTACTGGTCCATGGCCTGTTAGCAACTGGGCCACAGAGCGAGGCAGAGGCATCGCACTACCCCTTTCGCCCACCCAAGATGCGGGCCGATGAAAGAGGCAGCATGGCCTCACTCTGAAGCACCACCTCTTTCATCTGCTTGGGTTCCTGGCGGGTGGATGGGGCAGCAAGGCAGCAACCTTCACCTTCCCCTCATTTAAAGATCCCCATGGGGAGGCAGGGACAGGGCATGGGCGGGGGGGGCAGCCTGGGGCAGCAAAACCCCCAGCATCACTGCCCACAACAGTCCGTGGAAAAATTGTCTTCCATGAAACTAGTCCCTGGTGCCAAAAAAGATTGGGAGCCACTGGCCTAGAGTATCCCTGACAAGAGTTCATTCCATGGCTGCTTAAAGACTGCCAGGGAGGGGGAGCTCACCACCTCCCTCGGTAGCTGATTCCACTGTTGAACAACTCTTACTGTAAAAAACTTTTTCTAATATCCAGCCATTACCTTCCCAGCCTTCATTTAAATCCACTGTTATGAGTCCTCTCCTCTGCTACCCACAGGAACAGCTCCCTGCCCTCCTCTGACAGCTGTTCAAATACTTAAGGAGCAATCATGTGCCCCCTCAATCTCCTCTTCTCCAGACTGAACATTCCCAAGTCTCTCACTTGGTCTCCAGGCCCCAGATCAACCTTGTTGCTCTCCTCTGCATCAGCTCCATTCTGTCCACACCCTTCTTGAAGCAAGGCCTCCAGAACTACACACAATAATGCAGGTGTGGCCTGGCCAATGCAGTGTACAGCAGAACTATGATATCTTGTGATCTGGATGCCTCTGTTGGTACAACCTAAGATGGCATTAGCCTTTTTTGTCGCTGCATCAAGCTGGTTGTTCATATTTAACTTATGGTCCACTCATACTCCAAGATCTTGTTTGCATGAACTGCTACCCAGAAGTGTATCTCCCAGCCTGTAAGCGTGTTCCTCATTTTTTTAAACCAAGATCTAGAACTCAGCACTTATCCTTGTTAAATTGCATCTTGTTCACTTCCACACACTTTTCCAGTATGGTCAGATCTTGCTAAATTCTAACTCTGTCTTCTGGTGTATTCGCTGCTCCTCCCATTTGGATATCATCTGCAAATTTAATGAGTAGCCCCTCCACACCCTCATCCAGTTGTTGTTCTTCAGTCGCACAGTCGAATCTGTCTCTTTGCGACCCCATAGACAAAGTCACGCCAAGCCCTCCTGTCTTCTACCATCCTCTGAAGTCTGCTCAAATTTGTGTTAGTTACATCAGTAATGCTGATCATTGAACCTCATCCAGATCATTGATTAAAAATATTGAAAAGTACTGGGCCCAAAACTGAGCACTGTGGCACCCCACTGGACACTACCCTGCATTCAGATTAAATCCCATTCAGAAGAAGAAGACTGTAGATTTATACCTCACTTTTCTCTCTGAATCAGAAACTCAGAATGGCTTACAATCTCCTTTATCCTTTTCCCCCACAATAGACACCCTGTGTGGTGGGTGGGGCTGAGAGAGCTCTCACAGAAGCTGCCCTTTCAATGACAGCTCCCATGAGAGCTATGGCTGACCCAAGGCCATACCAGCAGGTGCAAGTGGAGGAGTGGAGAATCAATCCCGGTTCTCCCAGATAAGAGTCCACACACTTAACCACTACACCAAATTGGCTTTCTTCATTCAGATGAAATGCCATTGCCAACTACTCTTTGAGTGCGGTAAAAAGAGGCCTTTGACAAGACAGTGTGGTGTTAATGTGGTCAGAGTGTTAGAAATAAGTTCTGGGAGACCCAAATCCCCACTCTGCCAAAGAAGTTCACCAGTCATTCTCCTGCAGTCTAACCCACCTTGCAGGGTTGTTTTAATTATGATATAAGAGAAAGGACAACAACCAAATGCCTTAATCTAAACAAATAAGCTGGTTGGGTGCTGTTCAGGTTTAGGGTGCTGTTCAGTTTGCTTTTTAAAATATTATTGGGATTTTAAAAGTTCAGAAATTAATTGAAGTACTAGGGATATTTTATACCGGTGGTATAAGATTTTTTTTTTTAATGCAAACCACTTCGGATTCATTATGAGGTGAAAAATGGTGATACATAAATGGCTTAATAAAAGAACAAATGACACACTGCCTCTGAACATGGAGGTTCCCGTTATTTGTCATTTTCATTGGCCATTAATAGACCTATCCACCATGAATGTATCTAATTCACCTTGAAGAGGGACAAAAGAAGAGCCCTTCTGGGTTCTTCTTTTCAGAACAATAAGGCTCTAAGAGTTGGCCGTCTAGCCTTGGCTTGAGGACCTCCAGCCAGACAGAGCGCATTCACCTCTGGTAACTGGTCCCACTGTCAAACTGTTCTTGCTGTTAAGATGTTTCTCCACATGTTCAACTGAAAAATACCCTCTCATAAACTGAAAGATGCTTCCAATTTTAATCCAGAGGGTGAATAAATGTGCCCCATGTATCAAAAGCCTGCAAAAAAACCTGGTTTGGGGTGACGAGATGTAATGGTTTCTGTAATGTCTTCTGTCGGCTTGGAACCGTAGCGATATGCGGCACGAGTTTCATTTTCATTTTTTTTCATTTATTGGATTTGTATCCTGCCCTCCCCACAAGCGGGCTCAAGGTGGCTGACAGCCATTAAAACTATAAGAATATCAAACATAAAAAAATCAACAACATTTTATACAATAAATAATCAGTTAAAATTACACAATCAATAAGCAACAAAATCACCAATATCCAGAGATCTCAGGTATGGTGCTAATAGTATTAAAGCAGAAATGTTGGCCAGGCTTGTTGGTTCTATGGGTACTTGTCTCCCATCTTCTATGAGCCCCCAAAGAAGGTGCCCCTATCTTTCATTATTTCCAATGGAGGGAAGGCATTTAAAAGGTGTGCAGTCCCTTTAAATGTGATGGCAAGAACTCCCTTTGGAGTTCAGTTATGTTTGTCACAACCTTGCTCCTGGCTCCATCCCAATGTCTCCTGGCTCCACCCCCAGAGTCCCCAGATATTTCTTCAATCGGACCCGGCAACCCTACCACTAAGATATTTGACTCAGGAACTTCCCAGATCACAATTCTGCCATTAGACTTAACTTCTATGCTGTGCTCTCCATCTGGCCCTGGCATAAATGAATTCATTTATTAGCATATATTTATAACAGTCATATTCATAGCTATGTATGTTAGCACATACACAAGGCAGCTTACAACATAATTTAGAACCATAAAAGAAGGGACCCCACCCCTTCTTGGCCTTCATCAGCACAAAATGCCTGCACTGCACCACAGACTCAATAAAGCAGATTTATCATTTGGGAAGAAGCCGCTCTGAGTTTTGTTTTGTTTTTTTTTTTCCTGTCCCTTCTCGGCAAGCTGCCTTGTGCTACTTGGAATGCTTCAGGATCTCTTTGTTTGTGGCAACAAAAAGTGGTTTCCATGGCAACTCAGTGTGATGTCACAGAAACAAGGGGAGTGAGGTCATAAATCGTTCAGGGAAAGCAGCTCCAGGGATTGGTATACTGTGGAACTCAACATGCCTTTAACGGCTCTGGGGTCATTTTTTGGTGGTTCTGTTGTACTGCTGACCTTTTTCTCTCTCTTTTTGAGTTTACAAAAAAAATTAAAACACAATGGAAAGATTTGTCCCAGGAATTTCCTACGTCAATGTCCAGGAAGCTTCAGAAACTGTAATTAAATGCCAATAAGGCATGTTTCTTCCAGGGTCTTTTTAAAATGACACCTCAGATCCGTCTCTTTGCTGGGCTGCAACACACTG
Organism: Heteronotia binoei; assembly: GCF_032191835.1. Taxonomy (NCBI): domain Eukaryota; kingdom Metazoa; phylum Chordata; class Lepidosauria; order Squamata; family Gekkonidae; genus Heteronotia; species Heteronotia binoei. The sequence goes on from NC_083233.1 coordinate 59,240,693, forward strand.
AACTTTGGAGAGGCTGAGGACTCCTTACCCAGCCATAAAGGGTTCCCATTCCCCCCCCCGCCCCCCCCTGCTTTCCATTCTCTTCCTCCAGGCTCTATGCTTCTCACACAACAGAGCAAGAAACACTCTTTTCCACAAACTATTTCTCATGCCCACAAGCTCCTGCTTGTTTCCCAGGTCTTGTGATCCATCCACACATTTTACATAAGAAATGAGGAAGAGGGGAGAAAAAGCAAGTGTATCTTTATGCTGGAAAGGATAAAGGTAAAAAACCCAAAAAAAGGTAGTTCCCTGTGCAAGCACCAGTTGTTTCTGACTCTGGGGTGACATCGCATCATGACATCACGGCAGACATTTTTACGGGGTGGTTTGCCATTGCCTTCCCCAGTGATCTACACTTTCCCCCAGCAAGCTGGGTGCTCATTTTACCAACCTCGGAAGGATGGAAGGCTGAGTCAACCTTGAGTCAACTACCTGAACCCAGCTTCTATCGGGATCGAACTCAAGTCGTGAGCAGAGAGCTCAGACTGCAGTACTGCAGCTTTACCGCTCTGCGTCATGGGGCCCTTGGATTGGAAAGGATAGGAGTTTAAAAATCACAAGGCAGTCATGCATAGCAAAGAATATAAGAAGAGGCTGGCTGGATCAGACCTCCAAAAGCCCATCTAATCCACCATCCACCATCAGTGGCTGGGCAGATGCTTCCAGGACACAGCTACTCCCTTGCTGTTAGCCCTGCCCTTGCAGAATAGTCATTCACTGTGCGGTGTCCAGAGGAAGGCAAGGTATCATATAAGTGAAGGAGAAATGGTCTCAGCTGTAGAAGCGTGTGAGGGCAGGAAGGGGATTGTATCAAATGATCCTGGTGTGAGAAAACTAGACATTATAGGTATCTGAAGAAGTAAGCAGTGACTTAAGAAAGCTCATCCCCTGCCACTAATTTTGTTAGTCTTTAAGGTGCTACTGGACTCTTACTCTTTTCTACCGCTACAGACAAATTAACATGGCTACCCATCTTGAACGAGGTATTATCAGGTAGAAAAAGGCCATCAAGAACTCATTTGCATATTAGGCCACACTCCTGACATCAACATGGTTTCACACTGGGCTTTTTTGTAGAAAAGGCCCAGCAGGAACTCATTTACATATTAGACAACACCCCTGATGCCAAACCAGCCAGAACTGCATTCCTGTGAGTTCCTGCTAAAACAAACAAACAAACAAACAAACAAACCCTGGGTGTTATTAAAAAATACCTAGTTTTCCATCGATGTAATGGAAATACCAAGTTTTCACCCATGAAATGTCTGAAGGATTTGTGGTACAGCACTGGTTGGGACAAGAGTGGCCTACCTTATAAGGCTGTTAGGAAGGACAGCTGCACAGGAAAGACTATGCCCTAAATCTGCAATTTATTCATACCTCCTGCACTGTGCTCAGTAGCAGGAGTGTGGAGCAGTGATGAAAAGAAAGTGATCAGATTGTGTTTCATAAACTAACCACCTACAATGGGCTAAAGCTAATCTTGCATGTGTACCTATCCCAAAATTGCTGTCTGGGGATTAGAATTACACACTAGGGTGTTACCGTCTTTAATTCCCAACGATGACCTCAGCCTACTAAAAATACACGTATGCCACATACGTGGTCATGGTAACCACCACAGAAAACGCCGATGTTTATGATTCTGTGTTATAAATTCCCAGCCATTATATAACGTGACTTTCTACAACACGGCTGGGGTTCGTGAAGCTTTCCCCCCCCCCATACCAATCACCGCATGTTTCTATAGTAACCGATGCATTTTGAAACAAGGATGGGGGAGATATGGAAGCTAAAAATGAAAGAGAAATAAAAGATGGGGTGGGTGAATCTAATGAAAGACTTTTTCCTTTTTAAAAAAACAAACAAAATCCTGTCCTTTCTCAAAGGAGATTTCAGCTGTGAAATGATACTTCCCTCCCTGTTTGAACTTTACAACAACCCTGTGAAGGTAGGCCAAAAGTCGGGCTGCCAAGCTCCCGGGTGGGGCAGGGGTTCTCACACTCTGGAGATCTCCAACCCACCAACCCACTGTGGGCCAGCAGGGGGATCCTCCTCCCAACGTCGCTGGCGCAATGACATCACTCGCAAGTGACATCATTGTGCCGGCAACAGTGCACACTGGCTGCTCTAGGAGCTGCCGGGGAAACTCTATGGTTTTCCTGGACGCTCTAGCAATTTGGGAGGGAAACTCTATGGAGGCCGCAGGGGACTTGGCAACCCTAGCCAAAAGAGAGCCAGTGATCCAACATCACTCAGTGAGCTCCATGACTGAGTAGGAATTTGAATTCAACCCACTCTGACCCTTACACATACCCTCTCTCAAGCTTAGCCCAGTGCTTTCCACAAGTACTGTCGTGGAATGTAATGGCCACAATGGTTCAGATGGATGAAGCAAATTTATACCTCAGTACTTTCACCCAAACTCACTGCAGATGCACTTCAGAAGTGCTTTTTTAGACAGCTTACTCCATAAAGCAGCATGTAGTGCACGGGAGAGCATGCCTTACTTAAACTGTAAGGGGAGTGCATGAATGACAGGTGCAGAACCTCCATACTCTATCACCCCACAGTCAGGGACTTCTCTCTCTTCCAGGAGTCAAGAAGTAACTCAGGATCAGAGAAAAGTGGTTGAATTAGCAGAGGGAGCAGGAGGAAAACATGCTCCTGTTCACTATTCAAAGGAAGGGCCAAGCTGCATGTTATACTTTAAATGAAATCACCGCAAGGACTTGCAGCCATACTGCAGCTGGGAGTCCTTGATGGAAGAAGCACATCAAAAGAAGAACATCCCTGCTGGAAGAAGCACATCAGGGCCCAATTCAGATCAGGACAGTGGGATTTCAGCTCCTCCTGCACAGCTCCCGGGCACTTTACAAAGTTACCAAAAACAGCGTGCAGGAGAAGGCAGGAGCTCCTCCTCCTTACGTGCCATAGCCTAGCAATGCCAGGCCCTCTGTTCCAACAGGAATCCTTTCACTCCAGACCCCTTGAGCTCCTGCTCCAGTAGCAAAATAGAGGCAAAACTGATGTTGCACCAACCTTGTGACATTACAACATCGTGACATTTGGGAAAGGATAAAGCTGCAGTACTGCAGTCCAAGCCCTCTGCTCACAATTCGAGTTCGATCCCAGTGGAAGCTGGGTTCAAGTAGCTGGCTCAAAGTTGACTCAGCCTTCCATCTTTCCGAGGTTGGTAAAATGAGTACCCAGCTTGCTGGGGGGGGGGGGTAGTTTGTAAAGTGTAGATGACTGGGGAAGGCAATGGCAAACCACCCCGTAAAAAGTCTGCCATGAAAACATTGTGATGCAACGTCACCCCAGAGTCAGAAACCACTGGTGCTTGCACAGGGGACTACCTTTACCTTTAGAGCAGTGGTAGAGCATCTGATTGGCATGCACACGGTCCCAGATTCAATCTCCAGCATTTCCAGTGAAAGGGTCTGGCAGTGGGTGATGTGAAAGACCTCTGTCCAAGACCCTGAAGCATGGCTGCTAGTCTAAGACTGTACTGACTTTGATGGACCACAGATCTGATTCAGTATAAGGCTGTTTCATGTGTTTACTTCTGGTGCAAACCTGGAAGTAACATCATGTATCAAGGTGACTCTCTAGGATTCACTAGGATCTTACGAGTTTGAGGTGAATTTCAGTCACTCTGATGCGTTGGCATCATTTCCAGATTAGTATTGAAAGTGACATTGCACCGTATCAGAGGGCATTTTCGCACTGACCTTAATCGGCAGCGACGTCCCTCTTCACTGCGCAGGATCTGCGCGGATTTCGCACCAATTGCTGCGGAGCACCCGGAAGAGCCGCAAAGTCCCGCGGCTTTTGCGGCGCAAATGGAAACCGCCAAAACCCAGTTTCCATTTGCGCCGCAAAAGCCGCGGGACTTTGCGGCTCTTCCGGGTGCTCCGCAGCAATTGGTGCGAAATCCACGCAGATCCTGCTCGGTGAAGAGGGACGTCGCTGCCGATTAAGGTCAGTGCGAAAACGCCCAGTGTAATGCCAAACGTCCAGACTCTGCTCTGCATGTTTCTCCCACAGTCCCAATCCAAATCAACCCCCTGCTGTACTTTTACACAGAACTTCCTATTGGGGACTCACAGCTGCAGCGTGACTGTTAGTCCTCGTGGTGAAATAATAACGTGTTGCTTGGCTAGATCATACAACAAATCAGATCATTGGTCCAGTTTAGTTTACTCTTGTCTGCTCTGACAGGCAACAAGTCTCTGGTCTCAGGCAGAGAAAGGTTCATTCGAACTTTTAACTGGAGGTGCCAGAGATTGGACCTGGAGCTTTCCACGTGCAAGGCTAGTGCCCTGTCATTAAACCATAGCCTTGTCTTGCTGTGTTGTGAATATATGAAGGTACCATGAACATGAACATATGAAGCTGCCTTATACTGAATCAGACCCTCGGTCCATCACAGTCAGTATTGTCTACTCAGACTGGCAGCGGCTCTCCAGGGTCTCAAGCTGAAGTTTTTCACGCCCACTTGCCTGGACCCTTTTTAGTTGGAGATGCCGGGGATTGAACCTGGGATCTTCTGCTTACCAAGCAGATGCTCTACCACTGAGCCACCCTCCCTCCCTCACCATGTCCTGAGTCAGACTATTGGGCCAGCTAGCTCAGTATTGTCTCCCCTGTCTGGCAGCAGCTTTCCAGCATCTCAAATACAGGACCTTCTGAGTGCGAGACAAGTGCTCTGCCACTGAGTCATTCCCCTTGTCAGAATGTGGACTACGAACATATGATATGAAACACTCGTAGACTATGTGAAACCACCAGTCCATCCAGCTCAGTATTATTTGTTTAGATCCAGGTGCACAGCCTTGTTGGTCTGAAGCAGGGATGGTCAAACTGTGGCTCAGAAGCCACATGTGGCTCTTTCACATATACTGTGTGGCTCTCGAAGCCCCCACTGCCCTGTTGGATGGCAGCTTGGAGAATGCATTTCTCTCTTTAAATCAGTTCTTTAAGCCAAGCCATCCAGAGGCCTGGAGAATGCATTTAAAGTTAAAGTTGCTTTTTTTCTATCTCTCTCCCCCTCCCCATCTATTTCCCTTCCTTCCTTCCTTCCACCTGCCTTGTGGCTCTCAAACATCTGACATTTATTCTATGTGGCTCGTACATTAAGCAAGTTTGGCCACCCCTGGTCTGAAGCAGCAGAACAAAGCTGGACTCCAGTAGCTCCTTTAAGACCAACACAGTTTTATTCAGATTGTAAGCTTTCACTTTGAAGTATGCATGTACGCAAAAGCGGACATTCTGAATAAAACTCTGTTGGTCGTAAAGGTGCTACTGGACTCCAACTTTGTTCTATTATTTACTTAGTTATTGAGGGGATTTATATGCTGCCGCTCCAGAGATCCACTCAAGGATTGCCTGTTTTGACTGACTAAAGATGGGTCTCCGCCAGGTCTCTTGCGCCAAGGGACCTCCCTCAGCCTGTCCCTCCTTCCCCTTCCCCCACCCGAAGAAATAAAAAAGCCTTCCAGATCAGGCTGGAATTTTGCCTAGGCAACAGGAGCCTTTGTTGTGCCTGAAGACTGTCGTTTCGTGAATGGGGATAAGGACAAGCTTGTGATACCCCTACCAGGTTCCATCGTCGGACTTTTACTTTGGCACGTTTAAATGCCTTCCCATCAACGGTTCTCTATGGTAGGTTTAGACAGATACCTCTCCAAAATAGATTATGCCCATGTGAATTAGGAGTCCTTGGTTCTATAGCCCGTATTATTTTAGAATGTCCTCTCCTGGCCTCACAACATAGACAATTTTTAGCTGAATATTTCCAACAAAATGTATTTACTGAAAGGAAAATTCTATCCTACCTTTTAGAAGATGTTAATCCCCATATTATTACATGTGTTGCGAACTTCTTAGTAGAAGCCTATAAAATTAAATCTAGGCATACTACTGCATTTTAATTGCTGGGTGTCTACTTTTGATTAGTATTATTGGCTGCTATTTTAATTGATTGTTTATGTATTGTTCTTACTATATCTCAGGCCTTTGTACCTACTTTTGATTGTGAATCATTATTGCTCTTATGCCAATAAAAGTCTGAACTGAACTGAACTGAACTGAGAAGCTGAAGGCCTGCAAGGAATTGCAAGACAGGTTGCCAGGTCTGGATTGGAAAAACCTGGAGACTTTGGGAGTGGATCCAGAAGACAGGGTTGCCAGCCTCCAGGTGGGGCCTGGAGATCTCCTGCTTTTACTAGTGATCTCCAGCTGGCAGAGATCAGCTCTGCTGGAGAAAATGGCTGCTTTGAAGGGTGGGCTCTAAGGCATTGTAGCATGCTGAGGCTCCTCCCCACCCCAAACCCCACCCTCTCCCATATCCACCCTCAAAGTCTCCAGGTATTTTCCAACACATACCTGGCAACCCTACTAGGAGAGGGGAGGGTTTGAGGAGGGGAGGGGCCTCAGCATGGCACAATGCCATAGAGCCCACCCTTCAAAGCAGCCATTTTCTCCAGGGAAGCTGATCTCTGCCAGCTGGAGATTGGTTGTAAAAGACTGGAAGCTGGCAACCCTAGCTCAGGGGAAACAATTTGAAAATGCAACCTTCACCCTTCAGAATCTCCCCCTCCAGGATTCATTAGGGTCTCAGGAACTTGCAGGCTCCCCCCCCCCCTTTGCTCCTACAAAAGACTTTCAGCTCTTCTCAGTGTTGCTTGCCTTCTGGAGCATGCTCAGTCATAATTGGGCAATTCATAGAATTTCCTTTTTCTTTTGATTAATTTACAAAGTCATATTCTGGGAGTCCCCCAAATACGTTTTTTTTTAAATCTGCTTTGTCTGTGGGTGCCTGTTATTTCTGCACTTGTTATTGTAATAGGGAGCAATCAGCTTCCTATTAGATATAGTGACAGGCTGGAGGCCCATGAGGAATCAGAGGAAGGGGAATGAACTAATCCTATCCTACCCCTCCAAGTCTCCCCCTCCAAGATTAGGGTTGCCAAGTCCTATTCAAGAAATATCTGAGGACTTTGGGAGTGGAGCCAGGAGACTTTGGGGGTGGAGCTAGGAGACATTGGTAGTGGAGCCAGAAGCAAGGTTGTGACAAGCATAATTGAACTCCAAAGGGAGTTCTGGCCATCACATTTAAAGGGACCACACACCTTTTAAATGCCTTCTCTCCATTGGAAATAATGAAGAATAAAGGCACCTTCTTTGGGGGCTTATAGAATTGCACCCCCTGGTCCAATCCTTTGAAACTTGGAGGGTATTTTGGGGAGCGGTCATGAATGCTATGCTGCAAATTTGGTGCTCTACCTCAAAAAACAGCCCCCGCACCAGAGTCCCAGATACCCGTGGATTAAGACTTTCAGCTGCTCTGTATTCCATCTCTCCTAAAGCATGCTCAGACATCAGTCTGCTTTGTCAAGAGGAGGTGGTGAATGATGATGTTCTTTTTCACTAATTTACAAAGTTATATTTCTCTTCGTGCCTGGGGAATCCCTTGAGTCTCTTATTCGTAAGTGGTCCTGAAGTGTTGCTTTCAAGACCATAACAGAGGGTCACACCACCGTATTAAATCCTGAGATGTGCTGTGCTGGGAAACCTAGCCCTGCAACCGGTGATTGAAAGCCTGTGCTTGACATTCATTGATGTGCATTTATATGTATATGTGTGAGAGGCAGGGACAAACTGGGAAGTTAAAGGGGCCTAGGATCAAAACAGGCCAAGTGTCTCTAGCAGCAGAGGCAACTCAATTCAGATCTATCCAGCAGTGTGAACTGACCTGTTAACAGGGGTGGAATTCTAACAGGAGCTCCTTTGCATATTAGGCCATACCTGCCTGATGTAGCCAGTCCTCCAGGAGCTTACAAAAAAGAGCCTTGTAAGCTCTTGGAGGATTGGCTACATCAGGGGTGTGTGGCCTAATATGCAAAGGAGCTCCTGCTAGAATTCCACCCCTGCCTGTTAGTCTCCTCCTCCACTACCACCAGTTGGCAGCTGTGCAAGACAAGGCAGTGAACTGATACCTGTTGTTGATGCTGCTGGCTGGGTCTGGGTTGAATGACCCTGGCAAGGTTGGTAGAGCTGCAGGAACTTGGCAGTGTTTCTTCCTAGCTGTCAGTGTCCCTCCAGGACAGCAGTCCACCAGGAAATTCCCTGTTAAGTTCAATGGGCAGTCTATCCCTGATCAGAGACAAAACGCATCTGCCACTCCTTACTAAGAGCTGGTATTGAGAAACACTGTTCTCCCCTTCAGGCCTTGGAAATCTAGCTGCCTGTAAGAACAGACAGTGCTGATGCTGATGGACCAGTGGTCTGGCACAGCGCATGGCAGCTTCATATGTTGAGTACCCTGTCCACTGCAAGCTTACAGATGCTTGCTATCCTGTTAACGTCCAGCAGGGGGAGGACTGCACTGCTCTGAACAATGTATGTGTTTTGCTGCCATCTTGTTTTATTTTACTGGTTTTAATTATGTATTTATTGTATTTTATTTGCATTGTTCACCGCCCTGAGCTCACCATGAGATAGGCTGGATCAGGGCTTTTTTGTAGCAGGAACTCCTTTGCATATTAGGCCACACCCCTGATTTAGCCAATCCTCCAAGAGCTTACAGGGCTCTTAGTGCAGGGCCTAGTGTAAGCTCCAGGAGGATTGGCTACATCGGGGGGTGGGACCTAATATGCAAAGGAGCTACAAAAAAAGCCCTGGAGTGGATAAGTGCAATAAATAAATTTGTGAAGAGGAACCCTGGGGCTGAAAGTTACTTTCTAGAAGCAGCGTTCTGAGGCATCACGATGAACGTTACTTATTTGAACGGATGGGCTTTTAAACCTTCCATTCCCCATCTATCCTTGGGTCTATTATGAGCTGAAGGGGGAAACCAGCACTGATGTTCTAAGGTGGCACGCCTCTCCTCCCTTGCCTCCAACTTCCAGGTCAATTACCCCGAACCGTCTTGCAAAAAGCTTCCACTGAACCTGCCTTCTACAGGTTCACCTGTATTTCTCATTCTTTTTGATTCCTTGTCTCCCACAGCACACGGGAAGATACCGCATGCGTCTCAGACAGTCTGATGTTTTTTTAACCAAAAGGAAATTAAAGGAGAGGCAACGATGTACATTTCTTCTGGGGGAAGCAGGAGCCTCATTCCCATTCTGTCTTAAAATAGCCTGAAAGAGCTACAATATTTTCATTACAATTCTGGGTCAACGCCGCCTTGGGATTATGTGAGCAGAGCTGAGGAAGGTCATTCTCCTCCCAGCCTCATAGACATTTTTTTCCCCTCCATCACCTCTGCTGCTCCGGTGCCTTTTCCTTTTAGTTTTATATGATCGATGCAACACAGGTCAGCTACCCAGGACGGTCCACGAACTAGTTAAACCAGAGCATCTGGATTCGAACGCAGAGAACAGGAAGGCTGCTGTGCCACTTGAAACCCAGTCGCTCTGGTTTAACTGGCTGACGGATCACAGGCTGCGAGGAACAGAAATCTCATCTTTATTCCCAAGCCCCTGCAGAGGCTTCTGAATCTAAAACACATTGCCCCAAACCACCACAGGACTAAGTCATCTTACATCTTCACATTGGGTTATGGATCGCTATGCTGTCAGCCAGGGCTTTTTTGTAGCAGGAACTCCTTTGCAAATTAGTCCACATGCTCCTGATGCAGCCAATCCTCCTGGAACTTACAGTAGGCCCTGTACTAAGAGCCCTGTAAGCTCTTGGAGGATTGGCTACATCAGCAGGGTATGTGACCTAATATGCAAAGCAGTTCCTGCTACAAAAAAAAGCCCTACAGTGTCAGCTGTTTCCAGGTGCTACATGCAACCTCCAAACAAGGATGCCTGTATAATGTATTGTTACCATTGTTAGCTACACCTGAACATTCAACAAGAATGAAGCTACCTTTACATTGAGACATATCTTTTGTCTATTAAAGTCAATATTTTCCACTCTGGTGGCAGCTCTCTGGGGTCTCAAGGCCTCCTATATGATCCTTTTAAAAACTAGAGAGACCAAGGATTGAGCTTTATATCTATTTATAATGAATTGGACTTTTAAACCACCCTTTCCTGTACACACAAGGCTTGGGGCGGTGAACAACAATAAAAGACATTCATAGTTAAAACTTCCAGATGGCACTAAAATTTTCAGATTGTACCATTGCCTCGTGTAGGAAAGGGAGAAGGGAAAAAGGGGTGCCTTTTGAGAGTCACAAAGGAAGGGAGGGAGGGGTGGAAAGAAAGCAACTTTAACATTAAATGCATTCTCCAAGCTGCTGGCTGGGTTGGCTTGGAGAGTTGATTTAAAGAGACAAATGCCTTTTCCAAGCTGGCCAATGGGGGCTTTAAGAGCCACCTGTGGCTCCCGAGTTTGGCCACACCTGGCATATAACTATGTCTTCCCTCTCCCATCCCCAATACATTAGTCCCCATTGCTGAATTAGTGTTTTAGTTTCTTCCAGAATGAGAGTTCTTTAATGCATTGAGAGCCAAACAAGGAGAATTCAGGTGTTACTGTGCTGTGTATGTTGGAAATGGTGTTTTCCTTTACTGCTTCCTCTCCACCAAACTTAAATTATAATTAATAGTAATTATTACTCTTTAAAGACACAAAGTTGTATATACATGAAGGGAGGACTTGCAGTATCACAAGTATACAAACCACTACAGTAAGCACCACTGAAGACAGGTGTGTAAATGGGAATATGAAGTTGAGTGCTGGAGAAATGTAACTGTCCCACAACAGATATCCTTTCAGAAGATATCTGGATGCCTGAGATCTAAAGCAGACAATTATATTTTTGCATGATTCAATCAGTGCATGTTGCAGTATCTCAATAGGTCAAATAACACCCTCTGGGGCCATTTTGGCCTAGGAAAACAGCAGGGGGGAAGGTCGAAGCACACCCCGCAGTACAGTCAAGTACCTTGCAGCTGCCATTTAGCTAAACGTTAGTCAGGTTGGGAGGACCCCAAGCCAACTCGTGCAAAACGTATTGTCTAGTTGAGCCTCAGTGAACAAGTTGTGATGAGCAGATTTCCCTGCTTCCTTCCCATTTTTGTTCCAGAATTTTTCTCTGCACTCTGCTCCACTCTTCACAAATTCATATTTAAATAAAATGCTTTCTAAAATTAATTCTAGAATTGCAGAATATGCACAGGGACGCTGATAAAACACTAATATTCACACTCAGACTCCTTTTTTTCATTATATCATCAATGCACATCAGTACTACAAAGGTCATGTGCCTGCCAACCTCCAGGCAGGGCCTGGAAAACTCCTGGAATTACAACTGATCTCCACACAACAGAGATCAGTTCCCCTGGTGAAAATTGCCATGCTGTAGGGGACTCTGTTGCATTATATCCTGCTAACGTTCTCCCCAACACCACCCTCCTTGAGCTCCCCCTACAAAAAAAAAATCTCCAGACTTTTTCCATCATGAAGTTCACAACCCTAAAGATGGAAAACAGATGCATAGGAACTAAAAAGCTCCATGGCTTTTTATGCATAACGTTCTGTACACATTTCAGGGGTTTTTTTTAAACAAAGACAATTCTCAATTCCGATTTGGAAACAAGGTAATTTAAAACTACAAAATCTAGGGAGAATTTCAGATGGGGAGAATTTCAGGAGCATCTCTAGAACAGCATATTTACAATCACTGTGATTCCACCCCCACTGCTTTCCAATTATCTGGAAAGGATCCAGGAGGCAGTAATACCACTTGCAAAATGTGATCAGCAGAAGAACTTGTAAGCAGAATTTGGGTTGTACAAGGCTCAGGAGGAAAGCTAATAGCAGCATCTTTATTGGAAGTGGAAATGTTTCTGCAGCCATTAGAACAAAGCAGAGGCTTGGATACTTCATAGATATGAAGACCAATTTCAATCTCAGTTACTGTTAGAGATGATTTTGAATTTCTCATCCCTGTTTTTTCAACCTGAAAATTCCCATTTCAATTTTGCTTCTCCCTCGTGTGAACTGAATGCATGATTATTGTCATGGTATTCTCTGTTTTCTCACACTGAACTTTCCCCCATAAAGTGTACAGATTTTCAACATTTTATCAACATTTATGCATTGATAAATCAGCATTACTCATTTAAATGATATACACCATAATGTAAATCCCCCAGAAACTGTGTGCCAGAGCCATATGACATGAATGCACAAAAGAAACAAGTCTACAGAACTAACAGAAAATAATGGAACCTACCGACAAATATATGAATGAGCATAAAGAAAGGGAATACTGGCTCATTCCCTGTTTCCTCTTTATGGCTGAGTACAGACAGGCAGTGCTGTGTGTGTGGGAGGCATCTCAAATTGCGCCACCCCAAAATAGAGCAGATCAATCCCATTCACACACCCCTGTATGAGGTGTCTGAATATCATGCAGGGTGTGTGTGTGCTTTGGCACATTTGCACGGTTGCTGCACGCCATCCCCTTAGCACAGTTTGGGTTTCTTTCCCGCCCCCCTTACATTTTTAGTGGTCATGTGCTCATGCGCTCAGTGGCAATGATTTTTTTAAAAAAAGAATACTGGTGAGTGGCTAGAGCAGTTTGGTGGAGTCACACCCCCAATCCACCTTACTTGCCCACTCCCACGGTCAGACACCAGGAAATGCAGGAGGGGCATGGTAGAAGATTTTGCTGGTAGTTATTTGATCCATCTCAGAGATATTGGTGGGTGCAAGAGCAGAAAGGGCAGCAGCTGTGCCTGCCTGACCTTGACTTTTTAATCCGTCTGAGGGATGTGCCTATGTTGGCTGTCTGTCTGAATGCAGCCTATGAGTGTCAGGTAGCTTCCAGAATTCCACCAAGTTTACTCTTGAATTAATCTGGAGCAATTGTATTTTGCCCACCGGAAGCTCTGAGTATGTTTAATTAATTTAGTCATCTTTCATAAAGGTTACGTGATCACTGCTTAAAAGCCTTGCAGGGTAACCTTTGGGGATTAATTAAGGCAGGCTTTTTGGAAGAAATTTAGTCCTGCCCCTTCCCTGGTTTTACCTCCTCCGGCCACTGTTGATTTGTAGAAACAGCCATGGTGGACTGGCCTTTTCCTGATGGGCTGCTATCCTACAGGCCTCTGGCAGCCCTGAGTTCTGGGCAGTACTGTAGGGGCCACTCAGCTCTTTTCCAGTGCGTTCAGACAACTGTAAAGAAGAAGAAGAAAAAATATTGGATTTATATCCAGCCCTCCACTCTGAATCTCAGAGTCTCAGAGCAGCTCACAATCTCCTTTATCTTCCTTCCCCACAACAGACACCCTGTGAGGTAGGTGGGGCCGAGAGAGCTCTCACAGAAGCTGCCCTTTCAAGGACAACCTCTACCAGAGCTATGGCTGACCCAGGGCCGGTGCTAGGGTTTTTGGTGCCCTAGGCGAGCTGCCTGCTAATGCCCCCCCAAAAAACTTAAAAAACAGAGAAATGTAGGAGAAATGAAGAAACTTGAAACTATTTACATTTTTAATTTACAGATTTTTTATTTTATTTTATTTTTTTTTTAAAGTGTGAGATTAAGCAATAAAAATTGTAAGAATACTACTTGATCCTTTTAGCTGGAGGTGCCAGGGACAAGACCTTCACATGACCATTTCTACTTCATCTTTTTAGTTGGAGATGCCAGTGACAAGACCTCGTGCATGCAAGAATGATGCTCTGCCACTGAGCTATAGCTCCCACCCCATGGCTCTGTTAAAGTAGAGTAGGAAGGAGCCAGATTTTAGAAACTGTAATTGGCTCTTCTTCAGCTTTTACAGTTGGTTAATTTACCCCTGCTGGGATCCGAGGACTGCATTGTGCTGGTGCCATCATCCGCTTTTGCATTTCCCGGATCTGTAACAGACCCAGGGAACGTAAAACCGGCCAGGCAGTGTCTGCACTCCGTGGAGCCTGCTTTCCACTATGGAAGGCAGGCTCCTAGGAGCACACACAGTGCATGTGGGGAGACGGGGCACCTGGTGGCTCCCCCTAGGCCAGGTGGTGCCCTATACAGCCGCCTACCTGGCCTACTCCCATGTACCGGCCATGGGTAGCAGCTGCAAGTGAAGGAGTGGGGAATCAAACCTGGTTCTCCCAGATAAGAGTCTGCACGCTTTACCACTACACCAAACTGGCTCCCTTGGGTAAGATAACATACACTAAATTGTCTTCATGGTCCAGGTCCAAGCCAAGTGGCCTCTGTGGTACAGCGTATACTTTACATGTGTTGCACTGTATACAGTTCTAGTCACCCCAACTCAAAAACGATATGGCAAAACTAGCCCATGATCAAACAGCTGGAGCATCTTCCATACAAGAAAACGCTAAAGAATTCTGGGCTCTCAGTTTACAGGAAAGATGAGGAAGGGTGGACATGACAGAGGTTTATAAAATGATGTGTGGGGTGGTGAAAATAGAAAGAACTTTTTGTCCCTCTTTCATAACACAAGAGTTTGAGGGCATCCAGTGAAGTTGATGGGAAGCGGATTCAGCACAGATGGGAGAAAATATTATGCTCCATAATTAACATGGGGATTCACTGCCACAAAGTTGCAGTGATAGCACTGATGGCTTTAAAGCGGAGGAAACCACTTAATGGTTGTTCAGTCCACCAGCCAACATTTGGTCCATCAGTGTCTACCAGATAGCTCAATGAAACTTCCACGTTCAGAGGAAGGGTATATCTGAACACCAGCTGCTAGGGAGACGACAGGGAGAAAATTACCTCTGTACCATGGGCCTTTGATATCACTCAGCTAGCCACTGTGGGAAACAGGCTGTTGCACTAGACATACCTCTGGTCTGATGTAGCAGGGCTATTGAGATGTTCGTGCAGAACATTCAGTCCTCAGGACCCCCAGTTAATGGATCTTGAGGAACAGGCATTGGGAAGAACCAGGGCTGGCCCTGCCAATAGGCAAACTAGGCAACTCCCAAGGACACTGGCTTTCTAGGGTCACCAAATTGCCCCACACACACACACATAGTTATCAGTGTGTAAGGGAGCACCAGAAGTTAGCCTGGCTTAGGGTGCCAGATAGTCCAAGGCCAGTCCTGTGAAGAACTTGCTCAGCTTGGAACCCTGGAAAGCTATTATCACTTGGAGCAGGCAATGATTGGCCAATGGTCAGATTTGGCTTTGTATGTTCCCTGTAAAGTCCATTCCAATCCACATGGTTAACAGGTGCTAGTTCTATCTCTGTGGCTGTTTTTTCCTATGCTCACCACAGGAGGAAAAGGACCCCGACCAGGAGATAGCAGCTACTCATGTATATTCATGAGGATTTGCTTGCATGGCTAAGCAAGACCATTTTTAGAACACCAGATTATTAGGGAGGATGAGAAACTGCTCAAATGAAATCAGCAACAGGCAAAACAAGCAGAGGGCAAAAATGGCATTCGTACATCTCCTTCATTCCAGCCTCTGAATTGGAAGTTTATAGACCCCGCAGCCCATCCACTGTTGTGCAAACACTGGGGTTTTGTTTAACTTTTAAAAATCTGAAATATTGACTTAGTCAAATCTCAGATCAGTTCTGAGATCACCCTGTGGCCTCTGGCTAGCCCTTCCCATCCCTTTTCCCTGCCACCTCAATCTTGCATCTGCAATGCAGGAACGAAAACAGTGGCCTTCCTTATCACTGCAAATTATTACTGACGGAACATATTATGCATGAGAAGATGATGGCAGGGGGTTAGCAATCCTAAGCAGGTCTACTCAGAAGTAAGTCCCATTTTACCCAATAGCGCTTAGTTCCAGTAAAATGTTTTTAGAACTACAAGTTCATGGTGCAATAATAATAATAATAATAAAGTATGCCCTACAACTGCGGTCCCCAGTCTTTTTGGCACCAGGGACCGGTTTTTGTGGAAGACAATTTTCCCATGGATTGGGGGGGGGGGCAATGGTTTCGGGATGATATAATTGTGTACATTATTTCTATCTGTTTGGTTTGGTGTGTGGACTCTTATCTGAGAGAACTAGGTTTGATTCCCCTCTCCTCCACTTGCATCTGATGGAATGGCCTTGGGTTAACCATGGCTCTCGTAGGAGTTGTCCTTGAAAAGGCAGCTTCTGGGGGGAGCTCTCTCAGCCCCATCCACCTCACAGGCTGTCTGTTGTGGGAGAGGAAGGTAAAGGAGATTGTGAGCTGCTCTGAGACTCTGAAATTTGGAGTGGAGGGCAAGATATAAATCCAGTATCATCTTATTATTATTATTATTATTATTATTATTATTATTATTATTATTACATTGTAATATATAATGAAATAATTATACAACTCACGGCCCGGTTGCTTACAGGCCATGGACTGATACCGGTCCATGGCCCAGAGGTTGGGGACCCCTGCTCTATAAAACACATTGTTGTCAATGGGCTTAAACTCTGTATAGAATTGCAATGTAAAGTAAGACTGTGGGTTTATTAAACGTGCTTCTAAGCCAGCTTTCTCTCTCTCTGTACACACACACACACAGATTATAACCCTGCACCTTTCAGCTACAAAATTTAACTAATCGCAAAGCAAAACTCAGCCTTGCCTCCAAATGCATTTGTGAATAATTCCATTTTTACAGCCCTGCCAAAATATTAATGAGGTGAAACAGCTCCACTCTGACCTGCAGGTCCTATTTTGTCCTGCCCTCTGAGGCATCTGTCCAAAATCACCACCTAGCATGTGCCACCCACTTGGCTTTCCCAGCACCCACAGGGGCTATTCTCTCCCACTGTCAGTTACCACTGTACTACTCCTCCCTGACTCCTGGTACTCCTTTTAAAATAGTGTGTCTGAAACAGTGGAAGTTTATGGAACAACATTATTAGCATTAAAAGTTACAAATTGTTTATTAAAAAGAAAATGCCCACAAGCATATTTGCAGCACAGCAACAGTCTGAGCAAGGGAACAAAAAGAAAGGGTGTAAACATGCAGTTTCTCTGCCCCTCCTTTTTAAAATACCCCCGTGGATGTTTTCCTAAGACAGGCTCTTTAGCTTAAAAGTTACAGTAGATCTAAAGGGTTACCATTACTTTGAATCATCTGCTCAGGCTTGCAGTCCTCCACACAGCAATGGCCACCTTCAACAGACCCCAAATGGCAGTTCTGTCTGCCTTGATGGAATCAGCACAAAAGAGCCTCTCCTCCTTATGCCAAGGAGGTTAAACATCTCTGTTTTTCCACCACTACTGGGCAAAGAGGCTTTTCCTTAAGACTTCTCTACAGTTTTCAACCTCCAAAACTTTGTTCCCTGCTAGAGGTCACCTTTCTAGCTAGAGGTGGGGGAAGCTTGACCATTCCACTGTATCTGACCAAGCCTGGCATTTGTACCTCTAAAGCCTTGTTGGGTTCTGTCCGAGGATGGAAATCAATAGGCTTACTGACTTGCAGCCATTTAAACAGCTGAAGGGCAGCATGCTGGCAACCATTTCACTGGTTGGTTTTGCTTGTAAGCTGGGAGATGGGGGGGTCAAACCGACCAGAGAAATGGTTCGCAGCCAATTCAACCTAGCAGCAGGGTGGGCCTACCCATCAGCTGTTAGACTGAAATGGCTGGCCAGTTTGAAATGGCCTTTTGCCAGTCCATTTTGCTTCCTCCACACACTTGGAAGTGTGTGGGGGGGGGGGAGCGAAATTGACCTGTGAAATGGCTGGCAGCCATTTAAACCTAACAGGTCAGCTGCAGACCCACACCACTCAGTGGTAAAGTTTCAGTGGCCCAAACAGTCAAACTGAACTGGGTAAAAGTCTTGTAAATGTTAGGGGAAGGCACCTGAACCGACCCAAGTTGGTGCTGAATTTTGGCTTGTTAGCTGGTTTGTGCCCATCCCTAGTTACCATATCATGGACAAGTATGGCTAGATCTGGTCCCTGCAAAAAGAGAGCAAGCTTCGTTCTGATCTTTACGCAACTGGGAAAATGGACCTTTCACAGGTATGTTCATCTTTTTCTCCAATAGGAGGCCATGATCAACCAGCCCTTCTAAGTTCTTGCTCTGTCCAATCAATAGAATGCAGTAACTTTACCCACCAATGTTGTCTGGGTTCAATTTCAGATTCATTCACCTGACCTCAGCAGCCACGCACTGGCCCAGATCAGTAACAGCAGCAACTGGAAGCTTATTTAACATCAGCTGGGTGTCATGAACATATTGATGGCCCCCCCTCCAAACTTTAGCAATGGTTGGTCTCTGGGTTTTTGGTTTCAATGGTTGGTCTCAGGGAACTCCTTTGCATATTAGGTCACACACCCCTGATGTAGCCAATCCTCCTGGAGCTTACAGTGGGTTCTGAACTAAGAGCCCTGTAAGCTCTTGGAGGATTGGCTACCTCAGGAGTGTGTGGCCTAATATGCAAAACCGCCCTGAGCCCATTAGGGGAGGGTGGGATATAAATGCAATAAAATAAATAAACAAAGGAGTTCCTGCTACAAAAAAAAGCCCTGGTTGTTCTCATTAAGGGGTCTTAAATAACTATTAGGCAAGATGGGTGACAGCACGGAAGCCTGCAGGATGCGGCATGCCTCATGTCCCGTTGCATGGTTCTGACTCTGCATCACCTATCAGAACATCTTTCATTTAGTTTGATAGAAAGGATTCAAACCATTTCAATATAAATCATTCCAACTGTTCATTACCCTCTATGAACATCAACCTTATAGAATAGCTTACCATATCAAAGGCGACTGATAAATCTGATGATAGCAGGGGAGTGCTTCCCTTATCGCTTTGTGATGAACGCTGTCCTTGTCCCATAGCCATAACCTGAAGACTGACTGAAAGACCCTGGTTCAAATCTTGCCTCTGCAACAACAGTCTTATGGGGCCATAGCTGGTTGCCTCTGCCTCAGCTGTGGAGATAATAACACAATGACCTACTTTATAGGGTTGGTGTAAGGACTGCAAACAAAAGAATGTGTGTGCAGCACTTTTTGAGTGTTATATAAATGCTGAGCTGCATCGCTATGAAGAGTATTGTGTCTTCCTGAATGCTGTTTTGCAGTACTGTGAAACTGACATTGCTTTCAGGAATAGCAAGCCGCTTTTCAAATAAAGGATGTAGGAAGTGCTAGAGAAAAGAAGGAATAAGACCAACGTTTTGTCCCGGAGTTTACAGATACACACTGAAATACACCCCCTACCAGTAGCAACTTGATAGAACTTGCTATGAGAATGAAAGATACTGCAGCTGGGGAGAGCGACTTAAATGAGAAAGGTGGGGCTACTTTCACAGCTGCAGTGAGATTTGGACCAGGAGTTTCAAAACCCATCCTTTAAGCATCTCCGCTGCAGTCAGTATTAGCAGTTCCAGTTCTGGATATCCCTATAGATTTAGGGGTGGTGTCAAGGAAGGGCAGAACTTGGGGAGGGAAGGTGCCATAGAGCAGGGGTGGCCAAACTCGCTAATATAAGAGCTTCATAGAATAAATGTCAGATGTTTGAGAGTCACAGGACATGAGCATCAGATGTTTGATAGCCGGGAAGGGAGGAAGGAAAGAAAATAGGTGTGTGGGGGAGGTGAAGGTAGAAAGGAAGCTGCTTTAAATGCCTTCTCCAAGTGGCTGGCTGGTTTGGAGAAGTGATTTAAAGAGACTTTAAATGCCTTCTCCAAGCTGGCCAATGGCAGTGGCGGCTTCAAGAGCCACACAATATGTGTGAAAGAGCCACATGTGGCTCCTGAGTTGCAGTTTGGCCACCCCTGCCATAGAGCCTAGTCCTACAAAGTTCCCATTTCCTCCAGGAGAACTGATCTCTGTAAGTCTGATCAATTATAATTCTAGCAGAACTCCAGACCTCCACTTTGAGGCTGGCAAACCTTATTTGCAGCAACCTTCCTGCTCTCCAGTGAATGAAATGTAATTACTGAGCAATAAAATTAGTGTACTGGGATCTGGATTTTTAAATATTATCTAACATGCATACTTTTCTATTATGCATATTGTGTCCTGTTTGCAGGGTCCTCTCTTACAAGGTGCAAATAAAATAAATAAATGAAACATTTTTTTTTAAAATGAAAGAAAAGAATAAATGCCTGTATTTTCCTGAGAGTTCCAGCAAAGAGGAGGACCTTTGTTGGAGCAATGGCACTCCCTCTGCTGGATCCCAGATTGCAAAGCACAATACAACGGATATGTTTTTAGAGCTCCTTTAAAAAGATGCTGTTGTACAAACAAAACACGGTGCAGATTTCATTGCAATTTTTTCAATAAATCCACGTGGGTTTGAACTGATACTTCCTAAAGAATTATCCCCCATTCCAGCTGAAGAGAAAGAACCAACACATCACATTTGAGCCTTCCCACCCACTTAGACTTTTAGGTGAAGTTCAGCCGTGTGTCCCATCTCCATCTCAGTTGCACCCAGCTGGACTCACAAGATGGGGCTTTTTAAAGAAGAAGAAGATAATGGATTTATATCCTGTCCTCCACTCTGAATCTCAGAGTGGCTTACAATCTCCTTTTACCCTCCCCACCCCCCACAACAGACATCCTGTGAGGTAGGTGAGGCTGAGAGAGCTCTCACAGAAGCTGCCCTTTCAAGGGCAGCTTTGCGAGAGCTATGGCTGACCCAAGGCCATTCCAGCAGCTGCAAGTGGAGGAGTGGGGGAATCAAACCCGGTTCTCCCAGACAAGAGTCTGCGCACTTAACCACTACACCAAACTGGCTCACAGGTGTCCAAGCTTTGGAACTCGGTGCCTGGGGAAGTAAATTGGCCCCTTTCAAGTAATTTACTTGAAAAGCACAAGTAAATTGGCCCCTTCAACTCTAAGCACCAGCTCCAAGTGTTCCCATTTTGCCATGCATTTAATTTAGCTGGCACAGGTTGGACTTCTAAGAGCTACCATGGGCTACCAAGTCAAAGGGTGGGATCACACTGGGGATTTGGTGTGGCAGCATCCCAGCTTAGAAAAAGCCACTTCTCTTTGATGCATGCCACTGCAAATACACAACTCTAGTTCTGCTGCCAGGAGAGGCACTAGCCACACACAAGCAAGAGGAGCATTCAGACTGCTCATGCACGTGCGAGGTGCATGCATCGCGTGCTCCAGCTGTTCAGGCAGCCGGGATATGCACCCTGCATGTGTTTTAGAGCTTTGCTACCGGGAAGTTCCCAGTAGCTATTTAATCCGGTCCCAGCCCATCCTGAGTTGAGGTATGTACAGGCAGGACTTTGGGGGGGAGGGGGGGGAGCAGATGTGTGCATGTGATCACACACATTAAATCTGAAGGGGAGGTATGGCTAAGTCAGGCCAAATCTCTTGTGTGATTGCACACAAGACTCCCCCTCTGTTCCCCTTTCACATGCAGTTTGCTTGACATAATAGATATGAGGCTACTACCCTCCTCGTGACACCAGGAGGCCCCAGAATGACCCAAATATCTGTAATTTTGTACCTCTAGCTAGCCCACCAGCATTTGCATTTCCCTTGGGTCCAGGATACGTTTCTGCTCATTATTGCCAGTGATGCTATATACTGTTGATGGTTTAATGCAGTTGTGTTATTTTATTATTTCTCTTGTATTATTGCATTATTGTGGTAAACAGGTAAAAGTGTGCAAGCACCAGTCCTTTCCAACTCTGGGGTGACGTTGCTTTCACGATGTTTTCATGGCAGACTTTTTACGGGGTGGTTTGCCATTGCCTTCCCCAGTCATCTACGCTTTCCCCCCAGCAAGCTGGGTACTCATTTTACCGACCTCGGAAGGATGGAAGGCTGAGTCAACTATGAGCTGGCTATCTGAGCCCAGCTTTTGCCGGGATCGAACTCAGGTCATGAGCAGGGCTGCAGTACTGCAGCTTTACCACTCTGCGCCACGGGGCTCTTATTATTGTGGTAATCAGGGCTTTTTTTCTGGAAAAAGAGGTGCTGAAACTCTCAAGTGGACAATGAAGGAGACACAGGGGTGCCTCTCATGGACTTTAAAACATTTTTGGAGAATTTTGTTTTTACAAAGAGGTTCTGGAACTCCATTCCACCACATTCCCCCTGGAAAAAAGTCCTGGGGCGTTTTCGCACTCACCTTCAGCCGGCGCGACCCCCCTCTTCACCGCGCAGGATCTGCGCAGATTTCGCACTAATTGCCGCGGAGCAGCCGGAAGAGCCGGAAACTCCCAGCGCAAAAGCTGCGCAAACGGAAACTGCTTTTTGGCGGTTTCCGTTTGAGCGGCTTTTGTGCCGGGAGTTTCCGGCTCTTCCGGCTGCTCCGCGGCAATTAGTGCGAAATCCGCGCAGATCCTGCGCGGTGAAGAGGGGGGTCGCGCCGGCTGAAGGTGAGTGCGAAAACGCCCCTGGTGATATCTTTGATACGAACTTTGCTTTGTTCTACTTCTTCAGACCAACACGGCTGCCCACCTGGATCTATGTGCTTTAGCATAGTTACTTTAACTGTTATTAAAACATTTAGGCTGCCATAGTGGCTTCAAGGTGCTTTACAAGAACAGTACTATCCAAGCACTTGTTAGTCTGAGGGTCCCTTTTTGTGGGCAGAGAGACAGGATCAAAATATCTTAATGTTTTTGAAAGTCTTTACTAATGGAACACGTGCTGTTTTTAATCTGCTTTAAAGCGTGCAGCTATTATCATCGCGTAAGCCCTTGCCAAGTAAGTCACTCTCTTTCCCATTTTACAGATGGGGAACTGAGACTGAGCAACAGTGGGAACGATTCCCCACAGTCAGAAATAAGTCTGTGGAACTGATATTTCGCCCTGAATCTCCCTCTCTAGCCATAGGAACCATTGACTCATTGATGCCGATGAGTTACTTGTTCCCTCTGATGTTTTGGCTGTGTCTGCATGTATAAATCTAGACATCTGTTTTTATTCTGTCTGCTCTCATTTAAAATTTAGTTCGAGTGCAGAATGCTATGATGTTTTACACACTGAGCTCTTTTCTCCTTTGTTTGTTCCTGCACAAGGACAACTCCTTTCTTGAATACCACCTAAGGGCTACAGGTCACTCCTCAGGCAAGCTGTGACTCACTTTATGCCTTATTGGCACAGGCTGCAGCCATCTTTCTTGCTAGGTGGGGCTTCCAAGAAATGAGTGACAGGGCAACTTTTCACTACTTGCAGTGAACAACATCCTTTCAATAAAATAGCAGCTTCTTTTAGGTATTTATTTAAAATATTTGTGCCCTTCCTCTTTGTATAAATATATGCAAGATGACTTAACAGCAATAATTCTCAAAATAATACAAGGATAAAGAAGAGGCAAAAGCAGAGAAAAGCTGCAATAAAATTGTTAAAAACCTCATCAAATATAATCGAAGGAAGCTCTTAAAATTCTAAAACAGCTAACATAAAACCAGAACAAAAACCATGGAATTAAAGTAGGCCAATCTGATGAAATAACTAATAAAAAATAACTAATAAAAATAAAATGGGAGAGGGGATCTACAGGACCTGGCACCTAAAAGCTTATAAATTTGATACCAGGTGCTCTACTGTAGGAAAAGAGCTCCAGGACTTGGATGCCACTTGTTTATGTACCTACTATAAGATGGTACCTTTGGCCCAGACCATGACGGGATTTATAGGTAATAACTAGTCCTTCAAATTAGCAAGGTGTGGTCCCTATAAATTGTGTCTGCTAGCAGCCTTTCATACCAGTTGAATCTTTCAAAAGGGTCTCCATGGCTGCCCAATGGAAAATGCATTGTTGTTGCCCAACCTGAATGTAATCCGAGCACAGATAACTGTGGCTATGTCATACCTCTTTATGGAAAGGCTGCTGCCAATGTTAACAGAAATCTATGTTCTACCCTTACAGCATGAAAAGGATTCTTTCAACGTGGACTTTCTCTACTCTTAAGGGTCTTATGAGGGGGACTGCATTTAGAGGACATGATTCCTCTGAACCCATCTCCCTTCGCTCCCCCCATTTTCACACATCTATTATTTTTAAAGCCTGATTTTGTTCAAGGTGCTTAATGACAAGTGTTATGGATTGCACAGAAAAATGGTTTTTGAAATGCTTCTTGTGTCAGAGAGTCAGGGAGTTCATGAGTTAATCTTCTCTGGCGTTCTGAGCTTATGTGATTGGCTGCTCTGAATGCTCTCTGATTGGCTAGCATCAGCAGTTAGAGATATAAAACCAGCTGAAATGGAGGGAAAAGGTCAGTCAGTTCTCTTTTGCCCTTTGTCAGAGGGTTTGGCTTCTGAGGGAAGAGACTTTTGGGAGTAGTCAGAAAATTGCTTCTATGAAGAGAAGAAGAGAGACCCCATTGTCTTAAATATATTACTCTGAGGGGGAATTTAGATTCTCAGTCAAGAAAGCTACAGAACAGCTTTATACAGACACTGAATACTGGAGAAGGATTGGCAGAAGGTCTGGGTAGTTAGAGGGAACTCCCATACAAGCCAAATAGTAAAAGCAGTTATTGCTTTTTAAGGGGACAAGGAGAAAAACTTTCTGCCAGTGAAAGAAGTTGGGAAAAGAACTCTGTGATGAAGGGGGAGAGCTTGGATACCTCAGGAGTTAGTGAAAAGTTGCAAAATCTGAAGGGAAAAACCAGATTTCTAAAGGGAGACATCTAGAAACTATAAGCAAACATTCTCCAGAAAACAGTATTAAGAATTCAAATCTGTATAAATTAGAATGTTTACCCTCAGCATCTTTAAACCTTGTTTCCTCATGTATATTCCCTGACTGTTCAATAAAATATTTCTGTTTTGAAAGTTACTTTGCCTCAAGTGCCATTTTACTAAGGGTTTAAATATAAGACAAGACAGCTCCTATAGTTTCCCTCATGTTCCTGTGCTGAGTAGAAGCCTAAACAAATATCTGTGAAAGGGTGTGACAATTTAAGCTTATCAAACAAGATATCCACACTACTACAGGGCAACTCAGGCACTGAGGGGAACTGAAGTTTTGGTGGGGAAAATCTGCCTGGGAGTTGGGGAGATTAGGGGTCCATCATATTTGGTGGCAGTGCTATGATATGAGAGAACAACCCACAACTAGTTAGTCCCACAACAAAAACATACCAGTAGAATATAATATTTGATAAATTTGAGAGGAAATTAAATAAAATTTCTGTCAGAAATGGCACCACCTAAGAAAATTTCAGAGGCGTAAGGAGATGTACAAGGAGAAGGGGCATCTGTTGAGGGGAATACTAGTCAAGAATTAGAAATAATGAAAATGCAGGTAGAACTAGCACAAATTGAAGCCAAGAAAGAAAAAGTGAGGGTGGAAGCAGAAAGGGCCAGACTAGAAAAAAAGAACAATTAGAATTAGCCAGAATTCAGGCAGAACAAGAAGGAGTCAAAATTGAGAAAGAACGGCAGATTGAATTAATCAGACTTCAGACAGAGGGCTCAGCAAGAGAAAAAAGAAGGACGCTAAGAGAGAACACGAGAAGGAGATGTACCATCTTAAAATGCAAGAAATACAGAAAAGGACAGAATTACCAGTTCCACAAAGAAGTGGGGAAATTACCTCAGTGGAATTGAAGAAATTTCCACATTATCAGAAAGGGGATGATGTGGAAGCATTTCTCTTCAGTTCTGGATGAATCTGTGGAGTTTTGGAGATTTCAGATGAAGCCAGAATGCTTTACCTTACGCTCTCAGATATGAGGGTGGGTGGGCGCTGAGAGATTTATTCTGAAATGAGGGATGATGAAACTTCAAATTATTTATTATTTAAAGAACAAGTCAGAACTCATTTTGGTTTGACTGCTGAACAGCAGAAAGGCTTTCAGCGAGGTTAACAGAAAGCCAGAGGAAATTTATTCACAATTGGGTTATCTCCAGAGCAGAGCCTTGAATAGACAGGTTGAGGGGAGCAAAGTCGCCACATCAGAAGAACTGAAGCAACTGATAGGCTTAGAGCAGTTCTACAGACAGGTTCCCACACAGTTTGTCAGAGGTGTCTCGTGTCTTATGAGGGCTGGATCTGACATAAATGAGACCTTGCTGGGCCAAGCCATACCCGTCATAAAATGTAATGTCAGGTAATAGATATATAAACTTTACAAAGGACACAAACACAAATATTTTTAAAAAAACTTAAAATAAAACATGCTAAAACATGCTTAAAAGATTAGCACTCTTGCAATATTTTGTTTAACAGTCTAATAACTGACACCTCTTGCTCTTAATGGAGAAAATAAAGGTTGTGACACATAAGAAAGCAAGGGAGAGGGAGAAGGAAGCAGATGACAGCCAGTTGCTCGGGGGCCTGATAGGAGCCTGATTCAGCTCTCAGGCCACGTGTTTGACACACTTGGTTTAGATGGTTTCAAAGGGACAAAAAGCTAAAAGTGGATGAAGTTGCCACTTATTAGATGAGATAGAAGGGGACTTGAGGGGATCGATATTTCCACCAACCCCCAGCAAGAAAACTAAAGTATGGGACCCCTCAAAGAAAACTGTCCTCTAAAACCAACCCTGCAAAGCAGGCCAATCCCATACAAACTAGAAGGGGAACAATAGTATGTTTCAGCCACCAGGAAGAGGGGCACATAAAATCATGTTATTCAAACCTTGGAAAAGGAAAAATCCAAGTTTCAACCAGAACAGTTAAATTTGTAAGAAGGACAGAGACAGACACAGAAATCCCAGCAGCCTTTGCACCAGAGGTAGAAATTCAGACAGGCAGCTATGGTACTAAGGTTGCCAGACTCCAGGCAGGGTTGGTGGATCTCCTGCTTTTACACCTGATCTCCAGCTGGCAGAAATCAGCTCCCCTGGGAAAAATGGCTGCTTTGAAGGATGGACTCTATGGCCTTGTACCATTCTGAGAACCCTCCCCTCCTCAAGCCCTAACCTCTCCCAGATCCAGCCTTAAAATCGCCAGGTATTTTCCAACACAGACCTGGCAAGTACTGAGCTCAAAGTCAGTACTGTCTATGCTGACTGGCCATGGTTCTCCAGAATCTCAGGCAAAGGGCTTTCATGTTGCCTACTACAGGTACCTTATCCTTTAAACTGGCAGTTCTGGGACCTTCATCATGCAAAACAGATTATCTGCCACAGAGTCATGGCCTCTTGTTGATGAGCTTTTATGTGGGGACTGGCAAACTGTTGTGCTTGGCCATACTGCTGTTTTGATTTTTATTCAGCAGGCAGACTGTGTCCCCTCCCTTTAGCAAGGGATCATTGAAAAGCAAGAAAGCAGCTGAGTGCAGCCAAGGGGAAGGCAGTATTCAGAGCAGAGTGCAATAGAGATCCATCACCTGCAGTGCCAAAGCAACCCATTAGTTACTGAGTGTACTCTCCAGAACAGCTCCTCTTGGGACAACCAGGCTGTCTTTTTCTGAAGGGCAGTTTGGAGGATTCTTCTTCATTCACTTGGCAATCCCCTGGGCCTCTGAGCCTCATGTATTATAGAGAGAGGCTTAATGGTGGCTGGCTGCACAGTTCTGGCTGTTGACCCCTTTCAACACACACACACTATCGTAGTCCTTCTTTCTGCTCCTCATGCATGACAATTAGATTCTGATTTGATTTTTCTCTTAACTGCACGAACCCTATTAAAACCCAATTCAGCTGATTACAAACAGCTTTCCTTAAATGAAATGAGTTTCTCCCTAGGGATTCTGCTAGAGCTGGAGATGACAAAAATCTACAATAGAACAGCATGCCTTAAGAACCGCACCATTGGATCAGATAAATGTCCATCGAGTCCAGTTTTTTTGTATGTTTCCATCAGTGGCACACCAGAAGCCTTTTACAAGGTCACAAGCAGGACACACCAGAAATAACCATTTCCTGTCATTTTAATACTGAAGGTAAAGCATGTCTGAATACAGTGGTTCCATTTAACTGTTAAACCTCATGGCTGTGAATAAATTTGTCCTCTGTAGGTCTGCCTAAAGTGCTACCATTTTCAGCTTCTTGGAAAGGGCTCCTTTCAAGGCAACAGTCATTACACCTGGGATATAGCCATTTCCTGAGGTATCAGTTCCTTCCCCCAAACCCCATCTTACATGACTATGCATAATTTTTGCAATAAAGCTAATAGCAGCTCCACCCGCTATTACAAAAGCACAAGGATGAGGGAGGCTGAAGGTGCTGCTTCCCACATGCAGCGGTCACAAGCAAAACAGGGTCAGCATGCATCTGCAAGACACAAAACTTCATCAAATTCTAATACAAAGTCCTCATGGTGGATTTGGGAAAGGGACCACTGAGGTGTCGGTGGGGGACAAGGAGGAAAAGTATTAACCAGACCTCTTAAAAATGGATGCGAAAATGTAGTGTGACTGTGTACAGGAACATGATAACGTGAAATAGCAGACAGATAAACTTTTATTGATGAGTTCGCTAAACCAGACTGCTTTAAAGAAAGCAAAAACTCCAAAACAGTAAGTATAGGTGCTGTAGAAGGTGGGAGAGCCAGAGGTTGAATTCAGTAGCAAAACTGCTTCCACTTGGTAGCAATAAGAGAGTCTTGGTGATGGGTCTGAAGGTCTGCTGACGATAGGGGCTGTAAAAGCCAAGCTGTCAGGTTGAGTTGGGAGAGGTCGAGAGCCGTACCCGATGGTAGATAAAGGAGCTGTGGAACTAACAGTAGGTGGATGAACACACCACCAGCTCTGTGCATCAGATGCGGAAACCACACCTGCCTCTTCCAAAATGGTGTGACGACGAGAACATGAATTGTGTCTGGCATCAGCCTGGTGACAGTTTGAGGAAGGAGTGGGGGGGAGGGAAGCATATAGAAACTCTCGTTCCCATGGGACCTTGAAGGCATCTCCCAGAGAATCTGGATCTAGCCCCCCTCTGCAGCAAAACCTGGGCACCTTCACATTCATTCTGTCCATGAAGAGATCTAGTGTAGGAACTCCTCAGCTGGCAGAGATTGTTGAAAACCTCCTGACTCAGTGACCAGGCATAACGGTCATCCGTTAGGTGGCTGAGATGACCTGCTAGAAAATTTGCCTGATCAGAAATATGGATTGCTTACAGGGAAACCGTATGTTTGATCGTCCATTCCCAGAGTAGGGTCACCTGCCTGCAGAGGGTCAGGGGTGAAGTCCCCCCTTGTTTGTTGAGATAATATTCTGCAGTGGTGTTGTCTGTTCGCACTAACACTGTGCGATCCTGGAGTATATCTGTAAAATGGCTAAGGCTATAACGTATAACTTTTAACTCCAATACATTGATATGTAGAGAATGTTCATAGGCAGACCAGACCCCACTGACTGATGAGGAGCCCACGTAGGCTCCCCAACCTGTGAGGGAAGCATCCGTGGTAATGGTAAACTTGGGAATAAAACAACCAAAGGGAACCCCTGCATCTAAATTCGAGTCTGCTAACCACCAGTGTAGACTCCTAAGGACCACTCTAGCGAGAGATAGCCTGGTCCAAGGTGGTTGTATAGCTGGGGAACAATGGCGAACAAACCAGTTCTGTAGTGTTCGCATGCGAAGGCGGGCATAGGGGACCACAAAGACTGATGCTGCCATCAAGCCCAGTAGAACCTGGATTGTTCTGGTGGATTGATATCTATTGCGTATAAAGGTATTCACCAGGTGCTGGATTTTTAGCTTTATATCCTGTGGAAGAAACAATCTGGCACAGGTAGAATCTAGTGTTGCTCCAATAAAAGTCACTACTTAAGATGAGACTAAATGGGATTTCCCCCAATTGATCTGCAATCCCAAACCAGAACAACACTGTAGGGTGAGGTGCAGTTGGTGAAGGAGAACCTGTGATGTCTTTGCCACTAGAAGCCAATCATCAAGATAAGGAAAAATTATATAACCCTGCCTTCGTAAGTGTGCAAGAACTATGGCCATGACCTTGGTGAAGACCCTAGGGGCCATGGCAAGGCCAAATGGAAGGGAAGAGAACTGGTATACAGTATTGTGCACTACAAAACGAAGATAGTGTTGATGGTCAGGGCATATGCTGATATAAAAATACACATCTTTAAGGTCTACAACTGCGAACCAGTGATTCTTAGTAAGGAACTGAGCCACAGTTTGCAAGGAAATCATTTTAAACTTTTCAGCAGTTAAATACAGATTAAGCAATCTCAAATCCAGAATTGGCCTGATGCCACCATCCGATTTTGGAACCACAAAAAATGCAGAGTAAAATCCTTTGAGATCCTCATGACATTGCAGAGGTCGGACAGCCCCTTTCATTATTAAACTGGTTAAAGCTAAGTGAACTGAAGGGTGAGAAAGGGATGTCTGCAACTTGGGGGAGGGATAATGGGGGGCAAACGCTTAAACTCCAAGCCATAGCCCTGTGAAACAATACGCAACACCCAAACATCATCTGTGATTGCTTGCCAAGCATGTAAGTAATGGGACAAACACCTGTGGAAAACAACTGGGGATACTTCAGATAATCAAAACAGGGACTTGGGACCAGGATCATCCCATTGCTGCTGCTGTTGATGGGAGTGGATGGCTTTTCTGCACTGCTGGCCCCGGCGTGACAACTGCTGCTGCTGGGTTGTGTAAGCATGGTGGAGAGGATTCTGAGGAGGATATTGAGGATGCTGTGGAGCATATGGACGGTAATGGTAGTAAGAATAATGTGACCTGTAGGAGAATTTTGGATGGTACTGCTGTTGTTGTGGTTGCATTACGCCATAGGAATGTGCGGTCTGGGTATTCTTCCTCTTCTCCCTGAGAAACTCGGTTGACTCAGAAAATAAGGACTCCCCCTTGAAAGGGAGCTCCTCTCTATATGGTTGTGGGCATCTTGAGGCAAAGTGGTAGACCGCATCCATGTGTGACACCGTATAACGATGGCTGACGCAATGCCTCAGATTGAAGTATCAGCCGCATGCTTAGTGTTTAACTGCTGCTTTGCCAGTCTGAGAGCTTCAGCATGCAGTACCATAGCAAGGGCACTTTCCCAATCTGGTAGGCAGTCGAGGAGAGGCTGCATTTTTTCCTGTAAGAAAATGGCATAAGTGGCATTTTTTAAATTTAGAGTAGCCGCAGCATATGCTTTTCTAGCCAGGGCATCTACTTTTTTACCTTCCTTGTCGGAGGGGGTGGACTGAGTGCTCATGTGGTAGCGACCCTGCATCTCTTCTTCTATAAGTGATGAAGGGATGGGATGGGTAAAGAGGAAAGCACACCCATTGGGGTGCATTCTATAAAGGTTCTCCACCTGATGAGAAGTTGCCAGTAGGGAGGCAGGCTTCTTCCACAACTCCTCCGTCACCTCAAGAATTTCATCAATTAATGGGAATGCACCGGGTTGTAGTGTATCAGGATATAAGCATCCCATTATTTTACCTTTTTGCTTTGGATCCAAAGGCAACACCGGAAGATCCAGCACCTGTGAGATTCTGGCCATCTGTTCAGGGGACAGCCTCAGGTCTTCCATAGGAGGCACAGCATCTCTGTTGCCCACCACTGGTGGCATTGTAGCGAGGGATCCATGGGCAGAAGGATTATTTGCCAGAACCTCCAAAGGAACAATGCGGGGCATCCAATGGCCCGGGAGATAAGGCTGGGTGAGCAGAAGCAGCCTGGAAAGCCTAGACGTTTCATCTTTGTAACATTGATCCCCAAAGATTCATCCCATATAGTAGCTATTGGTCATGGACAGGATGGGTGGGCCCGGTCTCTCCAAGGAGACTGCAAAGGAGGGACATACGTGGGGGGTGGCATTCGGCCAGCAGATCTGGGTCTCTGGGATCCTGGAGTGCAGGGCAGTTCTTCTGGCAGGGCTTAGAACCATGAGAGGAGTGAGACAGCTTACTCTTGTATTTCACCTTGTCCTTGTGCCTCTTCCCAGGAGGTTTGGATGCGGAACGGCTTGGAACGGTGACAATTAGCTTCAGTTCCGTGACTTTTCCTGACAATGTCCTCTGACTGTGAGGACAGCAGCAGAGGCAGTTCAGGTAAGTCTCGTGGAAGATTATTAGCAGTGGAAGTAAACGGCATATTATCAGAGGATTTTAGAACCTTCTCCCAAAGGGCAGCGTGAAGTCTTGCGCAGCGGTCAAAACGTGTTTTGTGCATAAATTTCTGACAAATTTCACAAGTGTTCACGTTGTGGGTCTCGCCCAAGCACAATACACAGCACTCGTGGTCATCTGCTTTGGTCATGTTAGCCCCACAATTGGAGCATTTTTTGAACCCCGTAGGCTTAGAGATGGACATATTAGTTTCATGAAGGAGGAATAAGACAGCTGACGAAGAACTTCTTCCAGAGGCAGCAAAAGAAGAACTGGGGATATGTGTGGAGCCCCAGGTTTATATCATAGCTCGTTTTGGCGGGAAACAATCTCATTGGCTATACTGCCAGGGCTCCTCCCACCTAGCTGAAAGCTACAGAGAAATTCTATCCAGAGGCTGGCCTGCACTTGTGCAGAACCCATGTGGGACCGCACAAGGGCAATGTCCATGAACTGCAGATCAGTGACAGCTAATACAGAACTCACTGCAATTGGGGGAAGTTCTGCTAACTGTCAAGAGGGGGCAGTTAGGCAGTGGGTGAAAACAGTTGGAGTTGGAGCTTGGGAGCTGAGTGGATCAAAAAGTCCTCTTAAGAGACTCTGAGGAAAAAAGGGTCTGTTAAACCCAGTCTGTAGCAGAGAAGTGTGTTGGGACTTCTACCAATGACAGATTTGGAGTAGTGACAGCAGCGCTTGTACTGGGGAGCTCCAGGCCAGAGCTGGGGAGCTCCAGGTCGGTGTGGGGAGCTCCAGACCAGATGATCCCTGCCACCCCTCACTTCCTCAGCCAGGAGCACAGATCTGGGGGCAGGGTGCCTGTTTCGGCGCTCCTGCCCACCCTTGCTTCCTCAGTGAGGCTGCAGCACACACACAGCTCACTCGCTGTTGCTCCGTCCCTTGCGTCTGTGCTTCCAAGCACAGATGTGAGGGGCAGAGCAACTGCAGGCATGCTCAGTGGCAGCTGCAGTGGGCCTTGTAGCCTCAGTGAGCATGCCTGCATGCCAGATCTGTGCTTCTGGCAGCAGCCTCATGCTGCCTAACGCACGGCTCTGGGTTACAGTGCCGGCTCTGGGTTACAGTGACTCTGGCAAAGAAGTGTCAGAACCTTACGTATTTAAGGAGTGAAAGAAATCTCCTTATGTGAAACATATAAACACTACCTGAATGGAGAATTAGTCATTTTCAGTAGAGAAGCATATTAACCAGTCTCTATACCTTCTGGAAGATAGAGATTTGACAAGAGGTTTGAGGAGGCACAGAGGTCCTCAACAAGTCAAAAGGGGTTATTGCTCTTAAGGAGAAGAGGATAACAATCTGGCCAGAGGAAGTGAGGCCAGATAGGAAAACTCCTGGTCTACAAACATAGAGTTGAAGCTCAATATGATCTCAAGTCTGTGTGACTATCCAGTAATAAGCTCCAGAATAAGGTATAAGACACTCTATAACAGCAGTTTGCCAGAATAAGCCAAGAAAACATACTCTCTAAAGTTCTCTAGTGTTGTAAAAACAGTTTGGAATATCTCTTCAAACCTCTCTCTAACAATCCTAACGAAAGCTCACTTGTTATTTGGTTTTCCAACCCCAGCCTGTTTGTTCTAATAAATCTGATATCTGCTTCAACTTTCAGTGTGCCTAGGTGTCTATTTCTGAGGAAAATTTTGACAACTGAAGCAAGGACAAAGTGATCATTTAAGAAGGAAGATTATTAAAGCTGTCACTTTGTCACACAGTTCAATAAGGGGACATCACCAAATTCACAACTTGCCACGATATAACAGAGATGGTATGGAAGGATTATTTTAAACAACCCATCCCCTTCACATTAAATGTGAAGGGAACCCATCTGGGTTCCTTACTGTTCCATTTAGTACACATCATTTGCACATTACACCCACATGTTGCAAGTTTGTTGTAGGGAATAATATAAACTGTAGAGTTGTCCCTTACTAATTAAAGGACTAGTGCACCAGAGCAGATTTCTCTGAGGTCACAGTATACTATTTGGATGGCCTATCCATTTCAACGCCCATTAGAAACTAGTGCTATCATACTTAATATATTTAATTCAAAGGCATTTGGGTACATTCCTTATTGGGTACATTTCAAACAACTTTGTGGTGAAGAAACAGATAATGTATCTATCTAGTATATGATTCCAAGTTGTGGTTACAACTCCTGAAGAAACAATATGTTGGCCATTTAATCATCTATAGCTGTCCAGATAGAAATCTGCAGAGTATCTAACTGGACACATGCAAGTGGCATAAAATAACAAAGATATATCAAGACCTGGACTGCTAACTTGAGCAGTGCTGCACAAAGAGCAATGTCCTTCTCTGTTACCAGAGAGCACTTGTTTTGAAAACCAGATAGCCACCTTCAACAGAAGCACCACCACTGCACACAGGGTGGCTCAAAGCCAGCATACACAACTACTTGACACAAATGGATAGAAATTTTTCTGCTCAGATTGCACAATATGCGTTGTAAACAGGTCATCTGGATTGTCTGCCAAAAGCCCTTTGAATGTGAACTTCAAGGCCATCTTTAGGTCATACAGCAATGGCTCCCCTACTAAAGATGCTACTCCTTGTTTGTGTGCACACTCCCTCCCGAAGGAGGGATGAGGTTTAAAGGAGCATAAATAAATCATGCTTTGCTACCTCATCTGGGCGCCTCTCCCAGCAAAAAGTCTGTAAGGGAGCATAAGTCTGGGGTAGGGTTGCCAATTGTCAAGAAGGTACCCTTATCCTTCATTATTTCCAGTGGAGGGAAGGCATTTAAAAGGTGTGCAGTCCCTCTAAATGTGATGGCCAGAACTCCCTTTGGAGTTCAGTCGTGCTTGTCACAACCTTGTTCCTGGCTCTACCCCCAAAGCCCTGGATATTTCTTGAGTCAGACCTAACCCTTGTCTGGGGCAATCTCCCACCACTATTTGACCATAGGCCCTCTGCCAGCATGGGACCTTGGCTAATGCCCAGTCATGACAATCTTTGATGTCTCTCATGGTGAACTTTCTGAAATCAGGATGAGGAATGTTAAACAAAATCTAATTGATGTTCATGGTTATGAATGGTTCAGAGCCATGAAGCCCACGGGTTGGTACACACAGCTAATTGCTACAGGAATAAACAATTTCATGCTCTCTAGGAAGAGATCAGGCAAAGTAGACTAGATCAGATGCTGCTACTGTTCAATGCTGGCAGGTGCTATATTTAAGCCGATCCAATAAATGATTGGAAAGAACCATACTATCTGCAGTCCAACACTTTTGAGCAAATAAAGTCTTCCTCCTCTGTGCTGGTCCCAACCAGACCATCTGTCAAGAGGATGGCTTTCTCCCCAAGAAATGTTATATTACAAATCAGACTGAACTGCTTGGAAAGCTCTCTTCTGCTTTAAAACACACAGAGAGACAATTTTTTTTCTACTCTCTTGACCTTTATGAAAAAAGTCAATTTGTTCTCAGTCTGTTTTCTTAGCAAAAAAAAAATTAAATGCCCTCAAGTTGCTTTCACACAGTATTCATAAACAAAACCATTCTGCATTTGATCTTTTCAAAAACCAACAATCCATGGGCCAGGGGTGGTAGTTATGTTTTCCTTTTCATTTTGTTTATTCCACAGGAATCTATGGACTCAAGAGGCTTGGAATTGCCTTACTTGGGGACACAGTCAGGTGGTGAAAGAAAGTGTATGTAGAACTGGGAAATTCCAGGTTACCTTTGATGGGCAATTTCACAGACTGAACAGGCTTCTATTTTTGAATAATAATAATCAATGGAATTAAGAACGCTCCGCCTGGATCTGCTGGATTGTTCAAATATCAACTTGAATGCTCCAAATGATCAACTGCAAGGACCATCTCCTAAATATATTAAAAAATATTCTGCCCCGCCCCTATGAATATCAGTTTTTAAAGTGTTATAGAAAGCCAGTACTGCATATTTCATTGTGTTTTGAGAGCAGCAGGTACAAGCTGAGATACTGCTATGCTCAGGAAGTATCTATTTATATAGGAAAACTATCTGGAAGATCAAGGATAAAACTTAAAACTCACGTAAACATAGGCTTCCCAAACCTCCCGCCCTGGCGGGGGACCCCAGGATTTCCACCCTCTTCCCCCGCTCCCCCAAAAAATGGAAGCGGGGGGAGAGGGGGGAAACGGCGCCGAGCCGCCAGATCCTGGAGCCGGCGAGGCCGCCGCGTTGCTGCCGCCCCCTCCCCGCCCACCGCAGTTTCTCCTCCGAGATGGGCCCAGGCTAAGCCCATCTCGGAGGAGCAGCCAAGAGACGGCAGCAGCGCAGGGGAGGGCGAGGCAGGCCAGGAGCATGATGAGCCGCGAATCCGGGCCCTTCTAGGACCCAAACTTGCGGCTCGCCATGCCCCTGGCCCGCCTCCACCTTCCCACCTCCGCTTCCACCCCAGAGACGGCAACGGCGTGGCGGCCTCTTCTCCGCTTGCTGTGGCTGCTGTGGCCGCTTGCTGTGGCTGCTGTGGCTGCTCGGAGGAGCAGCACAGCGAGTGGAGAAGAGGCCGCCGCTGCCGCCTCTGCTCTGCTCCGTGGCTGCTCTTCCGAGATGGGCTCAGGCTGAGCCCATCTCGGAGGAGCAGCACGGCGAGCGGAGAAGAGGCCGCCGCGCCGCCTCTGCTCCGCTCACCGTGGCTGCTTTTCCAAGATGGGCTCAGCCTGAGCCCATCTCGGAGGAGCAGCACGGCGAGCGGAAAGAGGCCGCCGCACTGCTGCCACCTCTGCTCCGCTCCGTGGCTGCTCTTCCGAGATGGGCTCAGGCTGAGCCCATCTCGGAGGAGCAGCACGGCGAGCGGAGAAGAGGCTGCGGGGCGCGTTTCCGCCCCTCCCCCTAGCTCCACCCAAGTGTCTCCTGGCTCCACCCCCAAAGTCTCCTGGCTCCACCCCCAAAGTCCCCAGATATTTCTGGGGTTCGATTTGGCAACCCTACGTAAACAACAAAACCACAGATCTTATTCCATGTTTAGGCCTAGCTTCTGCAGTATCCTTCAGATAAAAACAGCAACTGACTATTCCTGAAAGAAGCATGGATCATGCCAAATTTTAAAAAGGTAAAGGTAGGCAGTCCCCTGTGCAAGCACCAGTCGTTTCTGACTCTGGGGTGACATCGCATCATAACATTATCACAGCAGACTTTTTACAGGGTGGTTTGCCATTGCCTTCCCCAATCATCTACACTTCCCCCCCAGCAAGCTGGGTACTCATTTTACTCACCTCGGAAGGATGGAAGGCTGAGTCAACCTTGAGCCGGCTACCTGAACCCGGCTTCCGCTGGGATCAAACTCAGGTTGTGAGCAGAGAGTTTGGATTGCAGTGCTGCAGCTTTACCACTCTGTGCCATGGGGCTGCTTCATGCTAATTTACAGTGATGTAAAACTGTTTCTATATAGCCCAGAGCTGAAAAAAAATGCAATAAGACACAACGTATTTCATTCCTGTTCCCTAGCCAGTTATTTCTATGCCTGGGACATTCTCTTAATGCATTGTTCTCTTTGCATGCCCCTGCACTACAGAAAGAGATTATATAGAGATATATAGAGATATATTCAGTAATGGAAAGAGTTTCACTTGATGAGCTTTTGCTTGTCACTCACTGCACCAGAGTTTTCTAGGAAACAAAATAGCGTACAACTCTACCTGGAGGTTATCTAGAAAAGGATCTGAAGCTTTCCTTCTCCATGAAAAATTGTTGTGAATTGGTCCTTATTTTATATATCACTATAAAATAAGAATACGTAAACCTAGCAGAACTGGGCTGGGGATGAGTGGAGTCTGCTGGTACTGGCTTTGTGGAAGTTCACTGCATAGAGTGGGAAAGAATTGAAGATGACTAATGACAACACTCTTCTTTGGAACATTACATATTTCCCCAGAGAAGAACAGAAGTCACAGTTCCCTATGTCAGGAAAGAAGCCAACTTGTATGTACCTTAGGGGCTGCTTATTTGACAAGACTTCCTATTTCACAAAGCTATGGCTGCAGCCTGTTTGTATGCAGAGTTACCAAATTCCCAGGACTTATCTTGATAAGGGTCCACGCTGAAGCAAGGACACTAGACATATATCTCCATTAAAAAGGTAAAGGTAGTCCCCTGTGCAAGCACTAGTCGTTGCTGACTCTGGGGTGATGTCGCATCACAATGTTTTCATGGCAGACTTTTTATGGGGTGGTTTGCCATTGTCTTCCCCAGTCATCTACACTTCCCCCCCCAGCAAGCTGGGTACTCATTTTACCAACCTCGGAAGGATGGAAGGCTGAGTCAATCTCAAGCCAGCTACCCGAACCCAGCTTCCGCTACCTATGTGTTAAACTTGCCCTCTTCCCTTCTTGGGAAGAAAAAGATCCATAACCACCTTCTGTAGTTCAAAAACAATGCAATATAAAACAAATTGACCACCAGCCAAGGTTAAACTCAGGAAATAGAATATTTTAGAAGGCATTTGGCTGACAACTTTTTTTTTTTTACTTCTTTTTGTATTGGATGATGTTTCAGTTGTTTAATTTATATAGAATTTATGTTTGAAAATTGTTTTGAGCCTTTAGAGAACACAATATAAAATAAATGCAAAACAAAGAAATACATGACTGAAATTTCTTTTGGTAGCATCTCAAATTTGAGAGTCAAGCAATAAATAATTTGAGAGTCAAGCAATAAATGTCTTCTGCTGCTTAAGTTCTGTGAATCAAGGACTTCTAAGGGTACAAAAGGAAAGGAAAGGAATTTGAGAGTCTCTATGCACTGACGCTCGCAAAATCTTTTCTTTGCCTAAAGAGCTTCTGCC
This sequence comes from Heteronotia binoei, assembly GCF_032191835.1. Classification (NCBI taxonomy): domain Eukaryota; kingdom Metazoa; phylum Chordata; class Lepidosauria; order Squamata; family Gekkonidae; genus Heteronotia; species Heteronotia binoei. Next base: position 59,279,400 of record NC_083233.1, read on the forward strand.
AGTCAAAGTAGACGATACTGACCTAGATAGACTTAACTCAGCTTCGTTATGTCTTGAAAAGACACTGAAAAGGGGAGTTTAGCAGAAGAGGCTGATGACTGAAAAACATTAATATCCTACTTCGTAACATTCTAAGGCTCAAATGTGGTTGAACCCTGACTTAAAGAAAAGCATGCCTCTGACAAGGGGGGGGGGGGGGTGGATCTACCAAATCACGGGAACATGCTTGTTTTTCATGCAGGACTCAGTTGGCTGGGTGCACACACACACACACATGCTTCTCTCCTCCACCCCACCCCCAAGTAAAGGACTGGCATGCCTCCACTTCATTTCACACAAACCTTGGCTTAGAAGAATTTGGGATGCATTCAAGCTCTCACTTGGAGCCAAGTTACTGAGAGCCCTGGAGAGAGGGAGCGAGAGAATTCCAGGGGTGAGATTAGAGCATCGTCTCTGTTCCCAGAGCAGCCCTGGTCCAAAACAAAGCTAGTTCCTGCCAGCTACACCAACTTGGGTTGCTGCTTTTGCCACGAACCCTCCTCCACTTTTGCCAAAGTCACCTGGGAGAAACCCCTCTCCTGATCCCAAGATCCTGTTCCCTTTTTGTTTCACTTGTATATTGTAACATCCAGGAATGTGGGGATCATTTAAAGAAAATTTCTGACTTGCCTCAGGCAGGTCTTATGTCTGGTAGGCTAACCAAAATTGCTCGCACAACCCACAAAATGATGTATTGTAACATCTGAATGCAGCCCTAAACACAAAGGACATACAATGGATATCCCCACTGATGTCTCCCATAGGAAATCACCGAGGAACCAGTTACTTAGAATTTCTCTGGTTTTGGCCTGGACTACATTTGTGGTGGTTCACTGTTTCTAGCAAATTGAACAGATTAATTTGAAATACTCAGAACATGAAATGTTACCTGTTGCCTCTCAAAACACAATGAAAGGTTTTGTACCAATAATAAAAACTCAGTGGGATGGGCAGGATTTCAGCTCCTTTGGAGTTCAATTATGCTTGTCCCAACCTTAGTCCAGGTTCAACACCCCAAAGTCCCCAGATATTTCTTGAATTGGACCTGGCAACCCTAAATGCATGTCTTCTTGGTTCATCACTGCCATGCTGATTACCCCACCACATTGATTCTCTCAGGGTAAAGAAGACATACATTTTCAGAAGCCCTGCTTCAGGTACCTCTACCTTCTGAGATTAGGGACAGGTTGCAACCTGGGAGACAGCCTACTTGGTCATGGCACCAAAACGTTAGAACTCCCTCCGTAGGGAGATTCAAGTCAAGTCAAGTCAGCCTTTATTGGCATAAACCTAGGGGGATTCATCTTCCCTTCTGTTGCCATCTTCTGCTAGTAGGTGAAGATCTTTGAAAACCTTGGCATTCCCTCAATGATCCCTTCTTTCTGGCAAAGGTTCCAATTGCTGCTCTTATTTTGTTGTACATCTTTTAGTTTGTTTTAATTTTTTTAATGGCATGTGTTTTTGAGGGAGGTTGGTTGTAATGGTTTTAAAAGGTGATTTTGTATTTTTTTAAGTTGTTGGCCACCTTGGTAGCCCTCAGAAAGACAGGATATAGATGTTGTAAATAGATAAGAATAACCAGGGCTTTTTTGTAGCAGGAACTCCTTTGCATATTAGACCACATACCCTTGATGTAGCCAATCCTCCAAGAGCTTAGAGGGCTCTTATTCCAGGGGCTACTGTAAGCTCCAAGAGGATTGGCTACATCAGGGGTGTGTGGCCAACATGAAAGGAATTCCTGTTACAAAAAAAGCCATGAAAATAACAAACAAAAAATATGTTGAATGTGGTGACACATATTCCTGGCTCTGAAAAAAGATCCCTGCACTACAGATATCAACCATACTTCTACTTCTACTTGTACCGAGTTTGCTATAAGGTGCTGGTTATTACCTTTAAAACCCTATATGGCCAAGGACCTGCCTACCTTAGGGACCGCCTCTCCCCATATGTTCCTCAGAGAGCACTGAGATCTAGTTCTCAAAATCTTTTAAAAGTCCCTGGACCAAGGGAGGTTAGACTGAAGACAACGAGGGAGCAAGCCTTCTCAACAATGGCTCCCCAATGGTGGAATCAACTACCAGAAGAGGTGTGAGCCCTGCGAGACCTAAATCAGTTTCGCAGGGCTTGCAAAACTGTCCTCTTTCAGCTCTCATTAAGATGAAACCCGGGAAACAACACCTAGCCATCCTATATATAGTTTGAATTGTAGCACCGAAATCTATAATTTATAATGGTTTAAGTATCTTTCTAATTTTAACTTAATTTATGAATGTAATTTTATCTATTTTAATTGTTTAATTGTTTTGTTGTAATGATTGTATTTTACTGTAATCATGGTGCATACCATGTCATGTTAGCCGCCCTGAGCCTGCCTTTGGCGGGGGAGGGCGGGATATAAAAATAAATTTATTATTATTATTACTATACTTCAAAACACCCATCTTGCTTTATGCTGCATCTCTCTCACTCAACCCTTTCCTCAAAATCTACACTCTTAGTGCAGACCACCAGTGTTTAATTATCAGAAGCGTCCAGCTCTGCCACTTCTCAGCTACAAATTTAGACGGCTCCCCCATCAATCTGTGGTTATGTGCCTAGCTGAAGTTCACCTGATCTCCAGTTCTGCATTGCTTGGTTTACTCTATCCAAATTCACCTATTCTCCAGGCAGGATCTGTTTCATATGCTGTCTAACTATGGGTCCCTCTCTGCATTTGCTTTAAGTCAGATATTCTTTACCAGCCATGGGGCACTTGATTCCTGGAAGGAATAATCCACTGTGCATCACTGCTATCTTATTGGGAAGGACTTTTCTCCAGCTGTGGCACTGATGCTGCTGCAAATTAGAATAGACAGTAGTGACCTAGATGAACCAGTGGACTGGCTCAGGAGAAGACCATTTTCTTTGAGGATTTATCTGGTCATTGCTAGGGAATTTTAGGAGAATAGGAACCTTTCCTAGGACTCCCAGAAGTGCCCAGTAGAGGTAAAATATGGTATTGGTGGTGTGGTAGCCTCAATTTAATCAACATTATGTGTTCTTAGTGGACTGTCTGGTTGGCACTGGCGTGGCTAGATATTTTCCATGGAATTAGGGGCATCTGCATGGTAAGCTGATTGCAAACATTATAGCTCATGGAGTATTGTCACTCAATAGATCTTGGTCAATATTTTTATGATGCAGATCGAAAGCTCAGCCAAACAGAGAGCAACGTGTCCAAGACCTCCCAAAAAATCCATGACAAAGGAGAATCCACTAAAGAGTTCTGTGGAAAATCACATGTATAAAGATATGCATTTCATCTCACAACATGCCTCCTTTTTGGAAACCGAACGTACTGACACCCTCCTTGCTCTATAAAGATCGCTACTGCAGAGGACAAACAAATTTAAACCTCCAGCAGGAAATGCTGCCAAGAGAAATAATGATTACAAAGGTGGGGGGGGTACATACCCAGAACATTTACTGTTAAGCTTCTTAGCAGGGACTGAAAAAGAGAGTGGAGTACATCATGTCTTGCAGACTCCCAAGCTGCAGTCTTTAATCTTCCATGGAGGACTGACTTTAGGGAGCTATTAATAATAACATAAGGAATACATTCAAAATAAGCTTGCCAGGTCTGGGTTGGAAAATACCTGGAGACTTTGGGGGTGGATCCAGAAGAGGGTGGGGTTTGTGGAGGGGAGGGGCCTCAGCATGGCACAATGCTATAGAGTCCACCCTTCAAAGCAGCCATTTTTCTCCTGGGGAGCTGACCTCTGTCAGCTGGAGATCAGTTGCAAAAGCAGATCTCCAGGCACCCCGCCCCCCTGGAGGCTGGCAACCTTAATTTGAAAGGACTGCAGAATCCTCTCTGAACAAGCACAATTTAGTGCAGGAATAAGAAGCAGGGTCCGAGTGATTACATGCCTGGGGGTTGTGAGTTCAAGTCTTTCTTAGGCTATGTCTGCTAAACTGAGTTTTGTAAAACATGTTTTGGGGATGAAGGGACATTTGATGTAGGACTCATCAAGAAGTAGGCACAGGATCTGTAGAACACAGAAGTGGGTATTGATTCAGTAGTGGTCTAAGCTCAGCTGAGTACCTAAAACAGCCAAGAATGTCTGCTGAGGGCCAAATTATGTAGGACATATCAACAGGAAACAGCTAGTTTCAGCAAAGATAGGAGAAGCTGCTAGATGAAAAAAGAACACAATGCCAGGATTTATCCCATTACCAAGTCCTTCTTCTCCCACTCCAGTAATCAGAAGGAGCACAAGATAAAAGAAAACTGCCTAAAAGACTTGAAGATTTTGTAACTTAGTACTTTTGATTATAGTGATCCTTTCCCCTTTATTTTAAAGCAGAGGGGTGCATTGTCTTTTAATAACTGTTTTGTAAGTTACTTTATTCTTTAAGTTTATCCCTTTAGCGAGCGAATGTTGGCTCGATAAATCGTTTACCCGCCTTTATATCCGGAAACAAAAATCACTTTTGAAAGTAGATGTGAACTGATTTGAATTCCTGGGTGCTTTTCTGCATGCGTAGTGCTTGTGCTGGAAAAGTAGTGCCAACGGACTAGCAAAACTTTAGTGATCTGACCCATTTAAAAGCGACGCGCTACAGATAGCGGGCATCACTGCGCCTGCGCTAATGCAGATTGACGTCTCATGCAACGAGGTCCGGTAGAGCAATCTGATCGACCAGCGACGGGACCCACATGGGATAGAATGAGAGCCTGGCTGTTGTCTGATCGGAAAATTGGTTGTGCGGATTATAATACAGGCGCGTTGCAGATGGATTTAATGGTGAGTGTGACCGCACCCACTGTGTGTTTTGGACTTAAATTTTATCCCCCCTCCTCTCTATAAACATCAAGGCAGCACATATCATTCTCGTCTCCTACATTTTACCCTCAAAACAACCTTGTGAGGTAGATTAGGTTGTGAAAGGGTAACTGGCTGAAGGTCACTCAGCAAGCTTTAAGGAAAAGTCAGGATTTGAACCCAGGTGTCTTAGATGCTAAACCAGGACTATTGCACCACAGCTTACCCCCAACATGTTGCACTGCAGATTGCTTTTGAAACAGATTATGACATGGGACATGGAGGTTCAAAGAAAAATAAAGACAAAAATGTCACCAAGTGGATGTGCCTAAAGTAGCTCCTTGGAATGCAGCCTATATCAATAAGCCTAGAAGAAGACAAAAAAGGGAAGAATATAATTACATTTAGGCTTGGAAAAAAGGAGAAAGTGTGTGTGTGTGTCTGTGTGAGAGAGAGAAAGACATCAGTAGCCAGATCAGAAGAGGGCAGATCGCAATTTCCATAATAATTCCATTATCTGCTAACAACAATGGACACCTAGGACATCTAATTGAGGGCTGTAATTTTAATTTAATGGGGGAAATCTAGTACAATTTCCTGAGTTTTTTTCAATTAAATTAATGTGATGGGCTTTAATCGCTGTCTTAAGTACAGAGTGTGATTAACAGAACAGCAGCATAAATTATACATATATATTTTATCAAAGCTCTGGCAAATGGACTTGCCCTGCGAAGCACCTTCTCCTTAGTGCTGACATCCAGTTATAATTCTATTTAAACAGAAACTCAGTTCAAAGGAGGCCAAAACACTTCCCCTTGGGTCTTTTTATGCTTCCTGGCTTCTTTCCAGGCACCTAAAAGAAGCAGAAAGAGATGAAGGGGGGGGAGTGTTTCCAAGGCACCCTGTTAGCAGTTCAGTGCTTAACATTCACACACCCCTGATCACTCTGCTTGCAGCCCAAACTCCTTGAAGCAGGGGGGGAAACCAGAGGCTTCCCTTCCTGGCATTTAATGCACACACATCCAAAACTACCTCTCTGCACCACACTGTTCCTGTAATCCCATTTGCAAACCTTGAGTTCAGCTCAGCTCCCATGCATCTGTGTGTTTGTAGCATGTTTGTTTCAAAAACTATGAAGGCAGGAACCCTTTCTTGGACTCACATGTTGTACCCCAGAGTTTGCTTCTTAACATTCTGGCCTGAACTACTAGCATGGAAAAAAATCTAAAATAATGATTGGATCCCATCAACTTTTTAACTTACTCTCACCTGATTTCCCTCCTTACTACAACATTTCCATCTCACATGGTATTTTGTCCATGAAGGTCTCATGTCCCCCAGCATGGCCTTTTTGGTAGTCAAAGGGACTTTTTTTACCAATGGAAAAGCTGACTGGATCCAACCCTACATATTGCCCTTATGCCATCAACTGGACCTGTACACAACTTATTTATCGAAATACTATTTCAGAGGGCATTCCAAGTGGTTCAAATAATCATATGTGCATCTTCTAGAGAGCCAGTTTGGTGTAGTGGTTAAGTGCATAGACTCTTATCTGGGAGAACCAGGTTTGATTCCCCACTCCTCCACTTGCACCTGCTGGAATGGCCTTGGGTCATCCATAGCTCTTGTAGGAGTTGTCCTTGAAAGGGCAGCTGCTGTAAGAGCTCTCTCAGCCACACCTACCTCACAGGGTGTCTGCTCAGGGAGGGGACTTGAAGGAGATTGTGACCGCTCTGAGACTCTGAGATTCACAGTATTGGGCAGGATATAAATCCAATATCATCTTCTTTTGTCAAAACAGACTCATATGAGACTATGAAATAGGAAAGCATAGGGAAACAATCAAGTCACTGAGAAACTTCCACTGCAGCAAGTCCCGTTGGATTACTCACTATGACATTTCTTGAGGTTTGGGAGGAACAAACTCATTTGGTAAATATTTTAAAGCCAAGAACTAATTTGTGATCTGCTGGAAGTAGCGTCCCAGCTTGATATAATCTAATTTATTCAGATATAACTCTAAGAATACAAAATGCAGATCTGAATTTGCCCTGTTCCATAAATGCAACCGACAAACAACCTGTGTGATTCCCTAGTGGGTGAATAGCTCAGGTCAGTGGAGGAGTAGAAGAGAGTTAACCTTCACCACAGCCTGAACCCAAATCAGGTCCACCCCATGGCTATTCTTTTAGCAGTTTAAAAGCATAAAGATCTGTTCACATATTGTCCAATATCTCATCCAGGCTTCATTTTGGGCACGAGCTTACAGGAGCAGAGCTCTGGGACCTCTAAATGTTATTGTGCTCTTTCTTTCTTACATCCCCCCCAAAAAAATTGCTTCTGGGCTCCATTGTTCAAACCCCCAGTGAGAATTTTGCTGAACTCTTAGGATTTGACAAACTTTATATTATTTTTCCCCACAAAAAAAATGGGAATATAACCAAAACATATAAAGTAGACAGATGGAAATCTTCATCATACCACTGTGACCACATAGGAGAAAATGATTTTAAAAGTATGATGGGAGTAAGATTTTATTATGACAAATTTGAGCTGATATAATTTAGTACACCTCCCTGTGATGTCAGGGGTGTGTGGCATATGCAAATGAGTTATGCAAATGAGTTGTACTAATGAGCTCAGGCACCTCTTTTTCTACACAATGACCCCTGATAATCTATTGTTACCCTGAGCAAAGTAGACTATAAACACAGAGGAACTACTACAGCATTAACTAGAGAGACATATTATGTACATACATAACCCAGACGTCCCACTGAATTCAATGGGGTTTACTGCCAAGCATTTGTAGGATTTGCATCCTTAACAAACACTGTTTTTGAAACAGTATGTTCTAATATAGTGGTGCAGTTTCTTAGCACATGGCCCCAGATCGGGAGACAATGCCACTCCAACATAGAGGAACAAGTTAATGTCACATATATGGATGACTACTGCATTTTCTCACTCTGCAGCTGAAATAAGCTGGAGAAGCCATTGACAATCTGTGTAACTTTAACGGTTGGCTAAACTAGCACATGAGTTGTCAGCAGTTTTATGTCAAGAGTTCAGCCTTGAAACATGAAGTAAAAAAATAAAGCTGAGAACGCCTTTTGATTGTGCAGAATATTCCCCTTCAGCATTTAACTATCACAGCACAAATCCACACATTTATGAGAAGGGGCAGTTGTCTTTCATTTGAATCAGGGTTTATAAGTCACACTACCTAGTTTCACTGCCATGGTTTGAATCCAGCATAGACGAAGCTTAAATAGCATGGCTTGACTATGTAGGTTAAGTGGGGGATCCCAGATCAGAGAATTTCAATTAAGCCATTTTGTTTTATAGGCATCAACCACCAAGCATGCTTGAGTGTCACATAAGGGACAGGACAAGAGAAGCTTAAGTCATATGGTGTGCCTGTGTACGACTTGATTTATACATGACACGGACAAAACCCTTACGCATGTACATTTCCCTCAGGTGCCCTAACTCTTTTCAATTCGGCTGCCCATTTGCAGCCAGTATTCTTACACTAGTAATCAATGCTGTACTAACATTAAACATGAATGGTACAACTCACAGTGGACTGTTTACATGACAGGGCAGTTTACACAGGGAGTGCTTTACTCATGGACATCCATCAGTCATGATTTGCTGGAGTGGAGGAACATGGCTGGTTGACATAAGTGCTCCTTGCTAAACTGGCTTCCTTATTCCTCACTAAACTGGCTTTTCCTCTTGGCCCTTTTTAAAGGCCCTTTTTAAAATGCTGATTTGATTGTGTTCATCTAGGGTTGCCAGCTCCAGGTTGGGAAATACTTGGCGATTCTGATGTGGAAGCCTGAGGAGGGTGGGGTTTGGGGTCGGGAGGGCCTTAAATGGGGTATAACGCCATAGAAACCTTCCTAAGTGGCCATTTTCTCTAGGGGAACTAATCTCTATGACCTAATTTCTAATTCCAGATATCCAGACACCACCTGGAGGTTGGCAATTCTGTGTTTTTAAATTGTGTATTTAGTTTTCTGATTCATATTAAAGCTGCCACTGTGGCAGGTGGTATCAGTTTCCCCACCATTTCACTCCAGCGATGGTCAGCCATGACGAAGGATAGTCCCTCAGGTGAGCATGGTGGGCCTCCATCCCCCCACACCTCTCGACACTCCCAATGCAAAGTACCTTATTAACACTCCAGCGGGGGAAACAGCAGCTGCTGCAGCCCCTCCCCATTGCCTTTCCATGAAGATCACCTGTGGGAACAAGAGATGCTGTGGGCAGAGCTGAAAGCAAAGCACCTGTACTCTCAAGAGGCCCAGCACCGCTTCACCATCGAGTTTTGGGGGCTCTGTGAGGTGGCTTAATGGGACCAGCAGCTGCTGACTGAGCAGCTCCATTCCAAATGGGAGCAGCAGCAGGCCCATGAGTTCTGTCAGCTGAGGGAAGCAACTCAGAGGCAATGCAAAGAGTGGCTGCCTGTGGCACTGCCAGCTGGGTGAGAGCCAGGTTCCTTAGTTAATCCCAACTCCTAAAAAACTTGAAATGGAGTTAAAAAACACACAAACTTAAAATGGAGTCCAACTCTTGTTGTCTGCCTCTTTATTTGCGACTGGGGGGGGGGCAAAGTTTATACCCAGAAAGCAGTCTGACATCAGGGTGACAAACAGATGTTTGAGTTCTTGATGCACTCCTATAAGGCTTCTTTAATAGCTGGTCTTCAGCCGACAGGACACTGGCTTGGTCATTCAGATCTTTTACCTGCTGCTGAGCAAACGTGTTCTTTCAGATCCATATCACATCTATTCAGGGCCAATGGTATTGGGGTATTGCTAACTCAGCTGTCCAGAGCAAATCTGTCTAGAACATGTGTAATGTCCGCTAATTTTGCACCAGGCAGGCAAGTCACCATACAGTCAGTATGCGGGTTTACCACCCAGCTGTCTATTTGTCTAAGGATCGAATCACCAACTACCAAGGGATGGTTCCTTGGTGCGAAAGGATACCCATTCACCAACTGAAGAAGAGGTCACTTCTGAGAGCACATTCCCCTTATCCTCAGCATGGTGCTGTGCTGCCTTTCAACCCTCCCTGGCAGCAGCAAGGCTGCCATTTCCAGAGTAGGACATATTTAACAAGTCCCCAGGAGTCTTCTCCAAGCGCCTAATTGACTGTCTCTGCTTCTCCAGGTCAACCAGCTCGGCCTCAAGGGTGTGAACTCATTCCCTGAGAACCAGAAGCTCATTGCACCAAGCGCACTTTTGTCGTCCAGTGGGCAGATAGTCATGCATATGGCACTCAGTGCAAAACACTGGAAAGTCCCCAACCCCCTGCTGGCATTCTGCCTTCATAATTGCTTTTTAAATTTAAAATCCCCCCTTTAATATCTTTTGTTTTTATGTGACTCTTCTTGTGGAAAGTCAACTTACCTTGTTGGGAACAGAAGGAGACTATGGCCCTGGGTTCCTGACTTCCTAGACCTTCCTGGGCTTCTTTCAGAGCCCCTAGGCTAAGAGCCACAGGCCAAGAGCCCTTTAGCTCTTGCCATTCGGCTCATGCCAAAGTCTCACACCTCCGGCAAGGTGCAGCCTTACAAATGAAAAGAGGGTGGGGCCAACAGTCAGCCCCAGGCAACACAGACACTTCCAATCTGCTAATTCTCCCCAGCAGTTAAGAAAAGATAAACATTCACCCCTTCAGCAGCCACCTTTCCCGCTGTCTCCCAGAGCTCAACCATTCATTACCCTACAGAACTTAGATGCCCTAAATACAGAGGCATCATGGCTCCTGCTGCTTATTCCGATTTCAGCATCAATAAAATGAGCTGTGTGATCAACTGCTCCCTGGAGAAGTATGCAATGATCAATTTTCCTGTTCCTGTACAGTTCTGCCTGATGAATAGGAGGTGCCACCAGTATGCAACACTCATCCAGTGAATCAATGCAATTCAGAAAACCCAGTTTAGAGAATCCATCCATTATCTGTATGGAGGTGGGGGGCATCAATGATATCAGGTTTTTCATTTAATGCCAGGAGTTCTAGCTAGTTCTGAGAATATCTTCAGTACAGATATAGAAATGGGGAACAGAGGAGGGAACAAAACCTACTAGTTAGATGCAACATTACTACATAGCAAAATTGTCATTAGAGAATACAGGGTAATTATCAAGAGAAACAGCAAGAAGAAACCTAGGGCTAGTTAGTCAGTGAAACCCATATCATAAGGTTGGCTGTTCTGACATGGCGTATCCATTCATCTATGATGCTGTGCCACTGAGTCAGACCAAGCACAGTTATAAATCACTGGTTCCCAAAATAAGTAGCAGACACCCCATGGAGGTATGGACAGTTACCAGAAGAGGTGTAAACTCTGTCATCATCCTCTCTGCCCCCATCCATTTCCCCCACCCCTCTGTGTGTCTCAAATGTAAGCTCTGCCAAATCACTTCTGGAAGCCTGCACAGAATCATCTCATTTATCACTGGATTTTGATTTGGGGGTGGGGAGTTGCTATCTCTGGGACCTAATTAAAGTGTGGTTAGATTTCTTTATTTGGATTGGTGAACAATTTATTTTAATTTTCATCTTATTGTATTAGTGGTTCAGAACTATGGTCTACCTACTTATTCGCTTAAACGTCTGAATTCACTCACAGTCTGACATGACCCTTCTGTATTAAAAAAAAAAAAACAGATTCCACCCAGAAAAAGCACACAGGATGAATTTGGTGCTGAGGGTTCTCTGTCAGAAAACAGTCTTCTCTGAGACAGGATTTCAGGGAGGGGGTCAGAAAAATTGTCAGGGTAGCCTCTCATACACCTACACTTGTGTGACCACTTACTGCTTCACAGTGGCAGGGGTGGAAATATGGGGGCTCCTCCTCTTCCTGGCCCCTGAGGCGGAGGGTTCCCTGTCAGAAAACAGAGTCTTCTATGAGTCAAACTGCCTGTTTCCGTGCTGCCATGGCCAGCAGATAGCCCTTTCCTGCTAAGTGCCACCTTGGGGCCAGAGTGGCTGGGAAGGCTCTCATCCCTCGGCTGTACTCACAGGGAAACACTATCCCTTGTAACTTCTTCCCCCTTGAAGAAGCATGGCATGGGCAACAAGCAGGGCTTTTTTTGTAGAAAAAGTCCAACAGTAATTCATTAATTGCATATTAGGCCATACCCCTGACATCACCATTGTTTCACACAGGGCTTTTTAATAGAAAAAAACCAAGAACTCATTTGTATATTAGGCCACACCTCTGGTGCCAGAACTGAATTCCTGTGCATTCCTGCTCCAAAAAAGCCCTGGTAGCAAGTATACAGGTACACAGAGAATTATAGCTTTCTCCTGGCCCCATATTCAGTCACCATGACAGAAGGACTGTTTCCCAGAGTTTAGAGCTACAAGAGCATTTTTTTAAATCTTGTTGACAGGCGCACGCTGAACTACTGTCTGAGTTTCCAAAAGACTTCCTGATTGGCCAGGTACCAGAGGGTGATTGCCAACCTTTTCTCCGCTGGAATTGCCATCCTCCTGTGCATGTCCTGCCACTCCAAATGGTGCCTTAAGGTGCAAGTTCAAAGAAGGTTGCCTGAGACATCCTGAAATTCTGGAGTCAGTCTTCATTGATCCATGTGCCCATCATATGGCTGTTCCACCAGTCCTCACTCCATTCTTTTGCACACCAGCATCAAGGGACTGTATGAGCACCAATGATTGGTGCCTGTGCCCTCATAGATGCCCTCTGGTTGTACTTGTACTTGGAGGGCACATGGCCCAAGAAAAGCACATTAGCTCTCCTCCTCCTTATGGATGGATGAAAGAAGTGCAGAAGGACTTCATCCAAAGCAGCTGTGGTACTGATCATCATCTGCACCACCTCCAGAAGAAGTTGCAATGTGGTAGTGATGGAGGTCATGAGACCATGACTGTAGCCTCACACACAAACCTCTCACCAACTTCAGCCCACAGACAGATGTGGTTTCCCTCCATGACATTTATACCTGACCCAGCTTGCTACAAGTCACTTTCTAACCAATTGCCTCTGGCCATGGGCCATGGGTGGGTGAACATCAGGCTGGGTTAGCAACATATATCAGAACAATCACTGATGCCCTGATCTCTTGCCTAAACCTGCTGTCCTATGAGCAATTTCTGTGCTCTTCTCTCCAGGTGGCAACATCCTCCCCAATATGTGTACCTCTGCATCACCAGGAAACCACTCACTTTGCCCTCACGTGTGGACACCAGTCATTGATTCCCTAGTCTCCTGCTTGAACTCTTTATCCAATGAGCTACTTGTTTACAGGTGACAGCAGTCATGATCACATGTATGTCAGTGTATCTCAACAGAGTCCAGGCATCCCAATGGTGGCACTGTGGTGTGAATTTGTGGTCTGGTTTCAGCACCATATCACTTCCAAAGAACATTTTTTTAAAAAAAGGGAGATCATACACGGAGTGAATGAAAAGCGCTATGGGGCGTTTTACACAGCACCCCACAGTGCTTCAGAAGCAGTAGGAAGGGTTGAAATCAGAAGAAAGGCAGTTTTCATCAGGAATGGCACAAGCTCCCTTCCCCAGTGGGACAGAAGTGGAACTGAGTAAAAAGGTAAATAAATTCAGTTAGCAGCCAGTTACTAAAACAGATCTGTCTGAAATGACAGAAGAAAATCTGTTAGTAGTCTGTTACCATAATGGGATAGGCTATCTGAAAAGGACACAGCAGTTAGAAAAAACCTTACAGGAGTGTCTGGTACTCCAGGCTAAGTTATCTTCAGAAAAGAAAAACACCCATTTGCTCAGTATCAATTATTTTGATACTTGCTATGAGAGTTTCAGAGAGAAGTGCTATGATTACAAAGACAGATAACACTCAAGACTCTGATGGATTCTCTTCAGACCTCCAAAATAACTTCAAATGGTTCTTCTTCATCAGTTATCATGCAGGAAGCATAACCATAAATGTGTGTTTAAGGAACTCTTCTTTAGCAAAGAAGACACCAAAAGCATTGAACATATTGAAAAAGGATGCAGAATCACTAGCATTGTCATTAGGAAATGAAACTAAGAACTATAGAAAGAGCACTTTAAAAACAGATTCAAATAATGAGTATCATTTACAGCTTTTAAAAAAGCAGCTTGTTGAAAAACTGAAGAAAGTGTGAAAATGTTAGAAAAACAGAAAAGATGGTATGAGGTCAAACTGCAACTTGATAAGGATTAAGTGAAAATGCCAAGATTCCTGTGGAAAACTCTTAACACTGTGAGAAAAACAAGTGGGCAGAAAAGATTGAAAATGAAATGCTGATCTGAAGGTGAAACTTATCAGGCAACTAATGAGTGAAATTCTGCTGTTCATTTGACTAAAGGACTTGAAGTCAAATTAGAGAATATAGAACAAGTAATGAAGAATACAAAAGAGATAGTAGAAAGACAGCAACAGTTAGAGTCTGAATATGAGAAAGCTTTATTAGAGCTGCAAAAGAAAGAAGAAATATGACAACTGTAGCAAGCACAGAAAGAAATAAAAAGAGGACATGATAAAGAAGTACAGTTACTTGAAGCTCAAGTGAAAAAATTAGAAAATTAGTATCATAGTCAAACTAAACATTTTAATCTTCTGTCTCAAGAACTTGAACAGTTACAAATGAAAAAATCTAGGCTTCTGGGATCAGAATTTTTTAAATATGACATGCAATTCCATAGGAATGAGCTGTCCAGAAAAATGGGACAAGATACCTACCATGCTTTCCATTCCAGTAACATTCGTAGCTTCTGTTGATTTGATCAAAAATGACAAGGAACTAGATCAAACTCAAGCCCTGCGTGAAACAATGGTGATGTCAGGGGTTGTGGCCTAATATGCAAATTAGTTCCTGCCAGGCTTTTTATACAAAAAAAGCCCTGATCAGAAGCATATTTGACTTAAAATATGATACTTCAAAGCAAACCAGACAACAGAAAGGTATGTGTAATGATTACTGCAGAAGATTCATCTTGTCAAAGCTCTCTTGAAAATTGTGATGCAAATTGCTTGAGTCCTGAACCCAGTCTGAGAAAATTTAGTAGAGTGCCTAAAAACAAATCGGAAGAAAGGCAGCATGTAGTCATGTGTGTTTATTTTAAAAGAAATTTTTACTAAGAGATAAAAGAGGGAAGGATACATTGGAAGCGAAAATAACAAAGTGTAAACATGGTAACTAGCTTCTCCTGATCTAATCTAAAATCCTGTTGGATAAAATCCTTCTGTTTTTGATTCTAGAACGAAGAAAATGAAAGTTTCTCACAAAGCAGCTGCATGACTAAAAACATGTAGTACCCCCAACAAAACTGTTTAACCAATGGAGAAAGTTAAATCCCCTCATTAACAGCACAATTCAGAAAGGAGGGGCAGAAAGTCTTTTGGGAGCCGACAAGCTACTACGTGGGCACAGGAAGGGTTTGCACTGACATAAGTTCGGCGCTGCCATAGCCGGGGGGGGTTACGTGGGCAGGAGGCCGCCCAAGCACCTCTCCACCTGAGGGCAGCAGCGCCTGAGGGCTGCACCCGAGCGTGGGCATAAGTGAGGTGGAGCACAGAGTTCAGAATGAGGAGGGGGTGGAGTTGGGGGCATGGCCAGGCTTAGGCAGCTTCCTGAGCAGTTTGGCCCATGACACCCCCCCCTGAGAGGCACAACTTTATGCCAGCAAAAATAGCGCGTGTCCCATAGGCACTCGTTGAAACCAAAAACAAAGGTCACCTCCGCACTGTGGAAGCTCACAAACCCCTTAGGGAGCACCGTGATTGCCTCGCTGATGAGCCCCCTTCCCAGCACCCAATTGTGGTCTCCCCCCTCCTAGAAATAATTCCGCTCTGGCCTCGCACAACTCAGTTGTTAGGGAGAGGAGCGCGTGGTGGGAAGTTCTGCTGGCAAGCTCCCAGCCATACAGACTTAGAGTGAGGGACAGGCAGGCACGTTGGTGACAGGTTTTGCACCGCGCAGTTGCTTTGACAGTTTCTTTGACTTGCGAAGGGGAGAGAGAGGTCTCTCCCCTGGGGCTAACTGCTCTTGTTTCCAGATCTCCACAGGTTCCGGGCTCCCGGAGGCTTTGCATGCTAGGACTGTCGCCCATGGCTGGGTAAGTTCCACTATCCTCCCCCTCCCCTCGCTCTCGATTGTTTGGTGTGCGAGCATTTCTGGCACTTGAACCAGGCAGTGGGATCCGGCAGGGGGCATTTGCTGACCCCGCTCCCCTGTGCTGCCACCTGCTCCCTTCCCTTGGTCTGTCCTCTGCCACATTCCCAACCCCTGGCAGGGCACGGGGTGTGTGTGTGTCTGGCAGCTGCCCCGTTGCAGGGAGGTGGGTCAAAGACTGTCCCTTTAAGTGAGTGCCCGGCTAAAACGCAGCCTGCTCTTCCAGCCGCCGCCCCTGCAGGTGCTCTTGATCTCTATCTCCGTTTTGCAGGTGGGACTCCAACAGAGAGGCTTCCACGTGTGTCACTCCACTGCCCCCCACTCCCTCAGCTGTTTCTGTCCACCACTCGGAATGGAGCCCCGCCCACAGCGAGACTGCCCAGCGCGTGCCAGGGAGACTGTTGCACTCTGTTCTGGAAAAATAAAGTCTGAGCTGTGCCCTCTGTTGTCTCTCCTGCTTGGCATCTGCTGCACGTTCCCTGGGCAAACCCCAACCCTGTCAGGGGCCTCTCCGAGGGAATGCCTGGGAGGGTGGGCAGACTTGGTTTTGGGGAGGGGACAGTCTATGAGCCGCCATGCTGCCCCCCGCGTGGCTGGACAGAGGAGAGAAGTGCTGCTCCTCAGCCTGCCCGGGCTGACAGACTACTCGATCCAATAGGGTTGTTGTGTGCAGGGCACTAAGAGGGTGCTGATGAAGTGGACTCAGAGTTCTGTGGCTGATGCACTCGCACTCTGAGTTCTGCGGCCCCCGGGGGAGGTGTTCCGTGCACATGGCAGGGGACATCAGGGCAACACATGGGGTCTCTGGGTGGGGGGGGTGTCTGCTGCTGGGCTGCTCACTCCCAGACACACATTCCAGCCGCTGTCTATGACAGCGCACTCCTGCACTTGGTACTTCTTGCTCGTCTGCCTGCCATTGGCAGAGTCTCTGACAGCGGGAGGGTGTGAGGGGATTGTCGGCTTCTCCATGGTCCCATGCAGCCCTGTCTCGCCCCCACCCCCACCTCGCCACCAAGCCAGGTTTCTCATGCGCGCATGCCCAGTCCTACTCCTGTCCCCTCCCCGTGTTGGTGGGATGTCTCTCCTGTGCCTGTGATGGTTTGCCCATCATTGGCTCCGTTCTCTGTTTGGGGGCAGGTTGGGGATGGCTATCAGCCTCTCTGGGGCTGCCTCTCCTCATCCCTGACCATCATGAGCCGTGGCGCATGCGCCAGGACTGGCCAATGGGGGAGTGGGCTGGCCCTCCCCTCCAGCTGCCTCCGCCTCCCTTGTGCCTATGCCAGTGGCATTGCCATGGCGACCGTCTCCCTCACAGCAAGCTACGCCTCTTCCCTCCCCACGCTCCAGTGTGCCGAAGTCCTCAGGAAGTCTACTAGCGGCACAGCAGCTACGCCGCAGCTGGCCACTTATGTCTGGATTGGGCTGCCCGTCTATTACCACGTACTTCTCCAGCGAGAACTTCTACAGGATGCCTAATTGGCTCTATGCTAATTAACTACTATTTGTAAACACAAACAACAGATTAACTCCTTCATGACACAAGCGGGAGCACCTGCAGATTCCAACAGTAATTGCACATGAAGGTTATCTGTAGCCCTTTTTAACTGTGACCCCACTACTATGTCACCTAATTGTGATGCAGATGAAGAAGAGCTGCCTTTTAAAGGACACATTCTAAAGGTGCTGAAGGTTTTTACAGAGAACAATGTGAAGGAAAGAAAGGATTTATTCCCTGCAATATGGTCTCTGAAATTCATAATAAATATGGAGGTAAGCTTATGCAATGCTTTTTTTTTTTTAAGAAAAAGCCCAGCAGGAGCTCATTTGCATATTGGGTCCCACTGCCTGGCCTAGGAACAAGTGGCTGCCACATGGCAGGCCGGGCAAGCTGGAGCACTGGTCAGCCAAGGAGAGCTCTGCTCCTGTGGGCTCTGGCAGGAAAAATGCCCTGAGCTTATGAATGATGAAAATTTATGAAGTGGTTAGCAGGGCTGGATCTGGGAGGGCAGAGGGAGGTGCTTGCCCCTGGTGCCAGCGGAGGAGGGAGCGCCAAAATGGGTATGAATCCATTGTATTCTATGGGATCATAAGATAGAATGGCCCATAAGGGGGCGTCATTTTTTAATTTTGCCCCCCCCCCCCCCTCAAAAAACATGTAGATCCGGTCCTGGTGGTTAGTGGTTCTATATATAAAGTAAAGTAATAGCATATAAAGTAAACTCTCGGTGGCAGGAATATAAAACTGAATGCATGTAATACAACAAAGCCTACAAATGAAAAAAACCTCACCATTGTTGAACACATGTATAGAAAATTAGTTGTCATGTAAAAGTGGAAAATTACCAAATTTATGCACACAGATAACGATGGACTCCATTATGGTTAGTTAAAAGGCATTGTACCTTTTGATCTTTCTGAAAGCTGTTTCCTCTAAATTAAAATAACACGATAACATGACAACCTTTTGAAAGCTATTAAAGTACAAGGAAAGCAGACAACCTATTCTAGACATAAAAAGAAGAATGCTATCGTAACATAGCAGAGGCAGCTTACTATAGAATACAGAGTGGGATATAACTTCCAAATAAAATAATTTAGAATTTCAAATCTTACACACTGAGAAAACTGTAATTTCTGTGGGTTTTACAGTAATTGTAAAGGTATATATATTGATAAATTTATAGATTCAGAGTTTTCCTGTAAATGTAAAAGTTTGATCACTTGACTGTTGATTGTGTCCCAACAAGTGGCTCACCAAAGACATGAACATATCCTGTGTTGGAAGATACTCCTCCAGCTCTCAGATGCGTGCAGATCCATTTTAGATTCCAGTGGGAACAAAGACTGTGGCACTCAATTGAATTATCTTGTGGATGCGTACAAGAGGTTTGTGTACATATAGGAGAGCAGTCTTTTTTATTTTTCAGCCAGCAACCATAGCATCCTAAGCCGAGTTTTAAATTTACAAGAGTGTTTGAAAATAATTTGCGACATGTGGGATGGAGACCTGCTGTTGAGTACGAGACAGAAACAATGCTTTGGCACATATGAATCATCAGATATGCTTCTCTGGACTCCAACTGAGTTCATTTGTCTAAAAAGGAACTCCTTCTTCAGTAAATACAGAATATTTAGATGCTGCCAATACATTCAATTTGTGGAGGGTTTCTTATTCTAGTTTTTTTCCATTTCAGATTGGCATGTTTATCACACAGCTGGGGAAAGGACCTGTTACCTTTAATGGGAACTTTTATTTATTTATTTATTCAATTTTTTTTCAGGAGTACAATGAATTTGTTGTGCTCAGAGGCACATTTTTTTTGGCCTAAGAATCTTGATTTGGGGACATTCTCTCAGGAAGCTTTAGAAATAGTAAATGATGACAATCAGGACTTTTTTCTCTGGAGGGAACACGGTGAAACAGAATTCTGAAACCTCTTTGTGGAAACCAAATTCTCAAAAAAAATGTTTAAAAGTTCATGAGGGGCACTTGTGTGTTCATCTTTCATTTCCCTCTTGAGAGCTCCAGCACCTCCTTTTCCAGAAAAAGCTCTGGTGACAAGAAATAGTATTAATGGGCAGGACTTTTTTTGAGCAGGAACACACAGGAACGCAGTTCCAGCCGGCTTGGCATCCAGGGTGTGTGGTCTAATATGCAAATGAGTTCTGCTGGGCTTTTTCTACAAAAAAAGCCATTAATGAGACATTTGCTTGGAAAATGTCAATTTGTGGTGAGCTAAAACTGTGCTTTCACACACACTAAATAATGCACATTCAATTCCTTTTCAATGTACCTTGCAACTGGATTTTACTATATGAAATGGCAAAATCCATTTGCAAATGGTTGCTGAAGTGAATTGAAATGGTGTTATTCAGCATGTGTGAAAGTGGTAGAGATACATTCTCATTCCAAATAATGTATTTTGCATTATTAAAAGATGTCTATTTGTTCCTGGGAGTATTTTAATATCAATAATCATTCCAAGAACATGTGTAAAAGGGTTTATAGTTTGTTAACAGCAGATTTTCTTTTTTTCAGTGCAGGAATTCACTAATGAGAATGGTTTCTTTAGTCTAGTTTTTATTGATTTTATAATAATGTGCACAGTTGACAATAGTCTATCTGTAAGATAGTTGTAGGAATATGCCCTAGTTTGTGTTAAAATGTAGATGCTGCATTATATCCTGGGGGATTTTTTGTATTTCCATTGATCTTTGAAGCAGTAGACTGACTTTACTTATTTTATTTAGTCAACGAGATTAATTTTATTCATATATATGACTTTTTTCTATTTTACATTATCTGTGTTATACTAGCTGGTGAGTAAGCTTCTGCTGCTACTGCCACTGTTTGAATAAAAGTCATTCAAAGATAGGTTTGAAAACATTTTAGATAAATGCTCCAATTACTACAATATTTATTATGATCCATAATTGCACTGCGCTTTTCATTTTGTTTTAAAAAAATGAGAGTATTGCCATAGTTTAACAGTAAGGGCAATGTCCGTGGCACGTGACAATACATCTTTGTTTTAAAAATAAAAAATGTTTTTATAATGAAGTTGCAAGCTGTTATTTCTGTTCAAACATCAGAAGTGTGTGTAACTTTCAATCAAAAGTACTTTCAAGCTTTTACTCTTCTTTTAGCAACTGACAGGGATTCACAAGCTAACGGAGATTCACTGACATCCTTTCTAAACTCTGATGCCAGAAATGAACATGGCACACCAGATGAGACCTAATAAAAGCACTGTATAGCGGCATCAATACCTCATGTAACCTTAATACCTCATATAACTTTTGCTAGTGCAGCCTAAAATCATGTTTAGTCTTTTCATTGGCTCATCACACTGTGGGTCCACTAGATTCCCCATTCCTTTTCACAGGTGGTAGTACCCAGCCAGGTTTCACCCATCCAGTATTTATAAAACTGATGTTTACTACCAAGTGCAACACCTTACACTTGCCCCTATTTTACTACCCAAGTGAAACACTTGACACTTGTTCCTATTAAGCTTCATTTTATTTGCCCATACCTCCATTTTCTAAAACCTCCATTCTTTCCAAGTCCACCTTCATCCTATTTCCATCCTCCAATCTATTAACAACCCCACCCAATTTATACAAAATGATGATACCATCCACAGACTAAATAAGTACATTTCTGAGCTCCCTCATCTAAGTTATTTAGGGTTGCCAGACTTCAGGTGGGGCCTGGAGATCTCCTGTTTTTACAATTCATCTCCAACTGACAGGGATCAGCTCTGCTGGAGAAAATGGCTGCTTTGAAGGGTGGACTCTATGGCATTGTACCATACTGAGGTCCCTCCCCTCCCCAACTCCCACCCTCTCCCAGATCCACCCCCAAAGTCTCCAAGTATTTTCCAACCCAGACCTGGCAGCCCTATTTTTAAAGATGTTAAACAGCACTGGACCCAAAACAGAACCCTGAGACACCCCCTTGCAACCTCCCTCCAAGTTGACAAGGAATCATGAACTATCATCTTTTGAGTACAATCTACCAAGCAGGACTTAATCCACCTAACAGTAATGGGATCTAGTCATTATTTCACCAACTTCTCAACAAGAACATCATGGAGCACCATCTCAAAAGCTTTGCAAAAATCTAAAAAATGAGATTGGATTGGCATTTTCCTTTGGGCTCCCAGATTGTGTCTCTTAAAAGCAGCTTCTGATACCGAGATAGTGCTTATGTTGTTCCCTTCCCATACAAACAAGGTTGTTGTTTCTAAATTCCAATGACAGTGGACATATAGGCTATTTCTTTTGGAAAGCACACAATGAATACAAGAAAACAGGAGAGCCACTAATGGCATGCATCTCTGAGATTACTGCCAAGAATAGTAGGAAAGAAATTTGTAATTGTGTCCATGGAAAACATTAGCTTCTCATGTGAACCCCTGCCACTAAGAACAAGACCAGAAGCCAAGTCCAGGAGTGCATGGAAGAGTGAGGAGATAATCTTAGCTCCATCTACCTATCAAGGAGCAGATATTTTTATTTTAATTCATGTATGTTTTTGTTCAACATGTATGCAGTATTTATACTACAGCAGGGGCCCCCAACCTTTCTGAGCCTCCAAGAATCTTTGGAGTTCTGATTGTGTGGTGGGTTCAGTCACAAAATGGCTGCCACAGGAGGTATAGTCAGCCATACAGTGGTACTGTAGCTTCCCTTCAGCCACAAATCTCCAGTGAAGATTTTGATGCTATGGTGGCAACTTCTGCCAGAGCCCTGTTTTTCAAAAGCTGCAAGATCAAATCTGCAGTGGCCAATCAGAAGCCTTGCTGGGAAAAAGCTCCACCTGACCCCATCCAATACACTTGGTCAGTGCCAGGAAAGGTTTCATGGGCACCAAGGCTTTTTTTTTTTTGTAGCAAGAACTCCTTTGCATATTAGGCCACACACCCTTAATATAGCCAATCCTCCAAGAGCTAACAGTAGACCCTGTAATAAGAGCCCTGTAAGCTCTTGGAGGATTGGCTACATCAAGGGGGTATCGCCCAATATGCAAAGGAGTTCCTGCTACAAAAAAAGCCCTGATGGGCACCATGTTGCCCATTGCCACCATGTTGGGGACCCCTGTACTACAGTGTATATCATCATGGGGAGGGGCAATGTCTCAGTGGCAGAGCATTGCTTGGCATGCAGAAGGTCCCAGGTTCAATCTCTGGCATCTCCTGTTAAGAGCATCAAGTGATGTGAAAGACCTCTACCTGAGACCCTGGAGAGCCACTGCCAGTCTGAATAGACAATACTAGGTTTGATGGACTAGTAGTTTGATTCATTATATGGCAGCTTCATGTGTTCATCTATACGTGTAATGTACATTTAATGTATAATGCTGATTTAATGATGTACAAATAACCACTGAATGCACTCATTTTTTAAAAAAAGATGGAAATAAAGAATTCCAGATTCTATTCAGGCAAGGCAGAATTTTCAGAATGAAACAACAGAGCTGAAATATTAAAATTATCCCTACTCCCAATTAGCCACTAGAATGCCATCTGAGAAGAGCAATGCCACAGCAGCTGCCGTCTCCAGGCCCCAGATATTTGGGGAGCATTTGAGGTAGGCTGCTAACCATCCATCTGCTGCAATTGTCCTGAAGTAATAAGCAATTGTGGTGGAGTTTCTAATGGCCTCAGTAACTCCTGGTCAAATGGTGGCATTCGACTGAAACTGGCAACACTGTTTTCAGCAGACCAGCATGACTCCCCCCTCCAGAATGAATCTCAGGAGCTACTCAGAACTAAAGGAAACAAAGCTGTCTGCAGAGTGATAGACTTATGTAGTGCTCCACCAGAAAGATATGAAGAGTTTTGAAGAATCAACCAGAAACAGGACTGGCTCTAGACTGTCTAGCACCCTAGGCAAGACTAACTTCTGGCAACCCACCGCCCCGCACTGATAACATCACTGAGTCAAATGGGGGGGGGGGGGCACCCAGTTTGGTGCCCCCAGAAGGCTGGCACCCTAGGAAATTTCCCAGTTTGCCCAGTCGCAGGGCTGGCCCTGATCAGAAATATTCATTGTAAGCCCCATCAGGTTAAGACAAGTGGCAAAGTGGAAATGTACTCATCATATTTCTGACACACATTATCTTCTTTTCAGACCCTGGGGGGGGGGGGGACTGGTTTGCTGTTTGAGTGGCTGAGCACAGTGCTGATTGGCTGGCCTTCATGTCAGTCATGGAGTTACATCCTTTTCTTCAAACCAGGGCTGTGTATAGCTAGGGTCAGCCAGCCCTTGTGGGATTACAAAGCTACTCTCTTCCCCTCTGACTAGATATTATGACATTAAGGAACATTTTTAACACCCTTGTTTGGTTTTAAAACACCTAACAAACAATTGTGTAGACAAACACTTGATCAGAGAGAGGAAACTGTTTGATCAGAGAGAGAGAGAGAGAGGAAATAATTATTTGGATTTTTATTCTGCCCTTCTTCCAAGGTGCCCAAGTCCATGTCTTCCTCTTGTTATAACCTCTCTACAACAGCCCTGAGAAGTCAATTGGGCTGAGAGTAGTAACTGACCCAGGGCCATGCACTGAGTGCCATAGCAAAGTGTAAATGTGAAGCCAGGCCTCCCCATTTCTAGCACAACACTCTAATGGCTGTACCACTCAGAAGTGGACAGCCCTCCTGGAACAGAGTGAGAGGGGCAAAGAGGAAGAGGCCCCCAGGGTTCTTTGTGTATGCTTTTATAGGTAAACAAGCAGTACAGAGCCCAGCAACCAAACATGCCATGCTTCCTATTCATAGATATAGCTGTCTTCACATTTTGAGGAGCTATGAGAGAAAATCTTCTAAATCAGGAGTCCCCAACCCCCGGGCCATGGACCGGTACCAATCTGTGGCCTGTTAGCAACCGGGCCATGAGTTGTATAATTATTTCATTATATATTACAATGTAGTCATAATAATAATAAGATGACATTGGATTTATATCCAGTCCTTCACTCCGAATTTCAGAGTCTCAGACTGGCTCACAATCTCCTTTACCTTCCTCCCCCCACAACAGACAACCTGTGAGGTGGGTGGGTGGGGCTGACAAAGCTCTCCCCAGAAGCTGCCCTTTCAAGGACAATTCTGCGAGAGCTATGGCTGACCTAAGGCCATTCCAGCAGCTGCAAGTGGAGGAGTGGGAAATCAAACCTGGTTCTCCCAGATAAGTCTGCACACTTAACCACCACACTAAACTAATAGAAATAAAGTGAACAATTGTATCATCCAAAACCATCACGTGCCCCCCCCCCACTCCGCCCAGTCCGTGGAAAAAATTGTTTTCCACAAAACCGGTTCCTGGTGGCAAAAAGGTTGGGGACTGCTGTTCTGAGTGTATAAATAAATTAGGCAGCCTGTCACACTGGGTAGTGTAACAGTAGCAGCTTCTTTGTCTACGCCTCCATTCTTTAGCATATTTTAACAGGAACTATGCTACAATTTAACTTACATAATGTTTGGAGTCTAAAACAGTCCAAATACTCATAAGCTGTGGCAAGAGAAAAGCTGAATAATGGCAATCATAGTATTCCTATAAAACACATATGTCCTTTTTGGTATAATTTATGCTATTCATCAGGGGTGGGGTAAAATGTTTTGCAAAAGACAGAAGCTCCTCTCTCTGATCACTGAAATCCATTTCAACCTCTCTTGACTACGGAATGGTCCTGCAGTTTCGAATTTTGTCATCTTTGTGAAGTTTCTTTTTTTCACAGAATGGTACATCTGTTTCTTTCTTACAAGCAGTCTTCATCTTATTCTGGTACTTATGTATAGCAGTACAGTTACATAATAAACCTTTAAAATGCAGAACATTCCATTGAAGACTTTCCCCACTATTGCTGGAAATTCCAGAATTCTCTCCCATTGTTTTATTGACAAGCAGAAATTCTTAGAATGCAGAGATCTATGTCCAAGGCCAAATTCCACATTCCCCCAGAGTGGCCACATAAGCATATAACACAACCTTCTTGGTAAAGTGGCAAGTTTAATTCAAGAATGTAATGACACATCTCTACGCTGTAATGAAATGAATTGTCAGACCAGTCTAAACAAGTACAGGCACCATTACAGGGGTGTCAAACATGCAGCCCAGGGGCCGAATCAGGCCCCCGGAGGGCTCCTATCAGGCCCCCAAGCAACTGGCTGTCATCTGGCTCCTTCTCCCTCTCTCTTGCTTCCTTCTGCACCTCAGCTTGCTTTGCAAGGCTTGCTCAGAGCAAAACCTTGATTTTCTCCATTAGTTGAGGCTCCTCCTCCTCCTGGCTGACCCTCCTCCCCCTTGCCCAGTTCCCTGGATCCCATGGGAGAAATACAAAGACAGCACCTTTAAGCCAAAAAAGTGCTAATGTTTTAAGCATGTTTTAAGGTTGTTGTTTTTTTAAAAAAAAAACTTTAGTCGCATTTGTCTGTGTCCTTTAAAAACGTTATATCTCTGCAACCTAATTTAATAGGTACACACATGGCCCAGCCCAACAAGGCCTGGCCTGGCCCAACAAGGGCTCATTTATGTCAGATCCGGCCCTCATAACAAATGGGTTCGACACCCCTGCCCTATCAGATGTGCACAGAGTGTACGTTCAGACCTCTGGTGGTGAAATGGTTCTTTGACATTTTCTCTGTGCAGCAGCATGGAAAGCCACAGATATCTCATGATCTCACTACCTCCGAAACCCAGAGGAAATGAAAGCGTGGCTTTCAGACAACCTTGGGGCAGTGAGGGGGGCGGGGCGGAATTAAGAGAACTGATCATAAGATCCTCTGCAAATTCCACAAGAACTCAGTTAGTTTATGAGGATGTCTATTAGATATAGCAGAGAATTTGAGATAAGCTGCAGAGAAAACCCACACAATTGCCATCTGTGGCTAGCTGTTCAGAA
This sequence comes from Heteronotia binoei, assembly GCF_032191835.1. Lineage (NCBI taxonomy): Eukaryota > Metazoa > Chordata > Lepidosauria > Squamata > Gekkonidae > Heteronotia > Heteronotia binoei. The sequence continues at coordinate 59,305,817 of NC_083233.1, forward strand.
AACAGGAAATCCCAGAATTTATAGATGACCCTGCTACGGAGCAAATGTTTTGGGAACAAATTGTTCTTTCTGCCTATTCTCTCTCCCCACCCCCTTCTATTGGTCTGTCTGTTTCTATTCTGGTCAGACAGACACTATCTATAAGCAACAGCAACGGTGACACCTCCTGATCTTAACTGGTAATTACACATCACTAGTTCACCCACAAATCATAAACATTAAGTTCTCTACCATTTATTTACTTACTTCATTATATCTTCACTAAGGCTCAAGGCAGATTTAAAAAAAAAAAAGTAAAAACCATTTAATCAGACAGCGCAATATCCAATAAACAATGCAACAGTACTAGGCTTACACAATTAGAAAGCAATGCAAACCAAAAACTGTCTAAGGCATGGCCATAAACTACGTAGAGAGTAAAATACAGTGGTAGAAGGAAGGAAGATTTTTTTTTAACAACCTGTACAAAAGAGAAGGAACCAAGCTGCTGGCACTTAAAATCAAAAAGGTAACCAGCAGGCTTTAAACTAAATCTTGGGTGGGAAACTAACAGGAGATGAAATATCTTTAGTCTGAGATGGCTAATCTCTAAGAGCTGAAGGTATAGCTATTATTGTTCTATGGAGAAATGGATTAGGATTGGCCTCTGAGAGGGTGACAAACAATATTGACTGGCTGGCAAAGTCAGTAGGCTGGCAAAGTCATTGTAGGCCTAATGTGCATGAGGAATTATAGATGTTTATATACAAAAGTTAGAAGTGTCCAAGATTTATTTATTTATTTATTTATTTATATTGGGATTTATACCCCGCCCTTCGCACCGAAGTGTCTCAGGGCGGCAAGATAAAATGGGGAAGCTGAAAAACTTAATGTCAGAGGAGAACATAGACATTTGTGGACATAGACTGTGGACATTTCATAAACTTGGTGGGATGAAGATAATCAATGAGTGGGATACAGTTGATTCCTGGATATAACTTATATCAGAAGGATAAGGGAAGAGTCGGAGGCAGAATGGCTCTGTAAGTCATAGAGGGAATACAATCCTGTAAAACTGAGAATCTAAGAGATACTGCGTTGGGTAGTGCCAATGTAGACTGCACCACAGGAGCAGTCTACATTGGCACTACCCAACGCAGTATCAACACCCGCCTCACCAAACACAAGATACACTGTTTGTTGTTTCAGCCAGAAAAATCAGCTGTAGCTGAACATGCACTTCAAGAAGGAGACGTCATCCACTTTGAAAGAACTGAAGTCCTTTCTACGGTCTCACATTATCATACCCGCCTGAACAGAGAAGCTATTGAGATTTACAATCACCAGCACAATTTTAACAGAAAGGAAGAAGGCATTTTCATCCACCAATCTTGGTACCCAGCTCTGCAAAACACCCTACAGACTATAAATTGCAGAAAATCACAGAACAACACAGTACATTCCACAGAACAATCAGCACAGTCAACAACCATCTTCCTTATCTTCACACCCCTTCCAACCCTCCCAGCAATTAACACAGAACAAGGGTCACATTCAACAGCCAGTTTCCTTTTCACTACCCTTCCAGGAAGCCCCACCAAACAATGGGCACATCCACAAACCAATTGTCCTTTCACAACACCCCCTCCAGCCTAGAAATAGCAGCTCTCCAGCAGCCCTGGCCGCACTCAATGCACAGCAGCCAAGAAGGTCAGAGCGCCTGCTCCGGCTGCAACGCCACTGAGGATGTTCTCCGCAGCTGAGAATGAAACGTCTGGAAGAAAAACTTTCTCCAGTAGAACACGGCACTTGAGCCTGAAAGATTCTACAAACCCTAATGATGTTACCAGCCGTGAAAACCTGAAATCTTTGATAACTTTATTTAATGTTCCTAACTGAATTTGTGCCCAAGCTTTAAGACTTTTTCATTGGAGTATGTGGCCCTGAGGATGATACCCTTATATCTTAAAATCATAGGACTCCAGGATAATATAAAACAAAATAAAACTTTATTTGTACAATAAGCGTATTGGTTTCAAGATATTTATAGCTTCATTTTTCAGTGAATAATAATAACTTCTGACTGGGGTGTCATTCTTTCATTTCACACACACTCCTTCCCCCTCTCTTCCTTTCTTAACTCATCTCTCTGACAGCTTCTGTCTCTCACACTCCTATAATATTCTCAGACAATATTAGGTTTTGACTCTATCTAACCCCTAATAGGCCATCTTAAGTATTTCTATTTTTCTTCTATAGAATCTTCTTTTCACAGCACTATTTGGGATTCTAAATCAGAAGACTGCTTCTCAGACTCTGTAGACTGCTAACTGATGACAACTGACAGTTAACTGCTGTCACTCTGCTGAGAGTTCACTGCTGACTGACTTCTCTGTTTCTCCACACATACTTCTTAGCTCTACCCACATTTTCTCAGTCACCAACCAATCACCTCACTCATTCATTCCCCTCTTTTACTCCCCCCTTCTCTACTGCAACTTATCAATAATTAAAAGAACACACACATATACATTCAAATCATTACAGGGAGTTGTCCAGAAAGAACAGCACAACCTCATTTAACTTTAGAAGAGGTAACCTCTCAAATGAGGGGCTTGTGAAGAAGAAACTGAAAGGTAAGGAAGGCAAAATCCCTTCAGGAAGCTTAGAGATTATTTATTGCAAAGAACATAAAAACCGACAATAAAAATTTCTTTAAATACATTAGAAGCAGAAAAACAGCCAAGGAGGCAGTGGGAACCTTGGATGACCAAGGAGTAAAAAGATTGCTAAAGGATGATACAGAAATGGCAGAGAAGCTGAGTGCATTCTTTTTTGCCTTTGTCTTTACTGTAGAAGATGGGAGGTCCTAACAACTAAAAGAGCATACACATAAAAGACCCTCTGAGCACACACAGAATGAATCCACCGCCCCCCTCCAAACAATGACAGCTCATACTACATATCTGAGATCTAGAGGCAAAGCTTTCAGGGTCTTGCGTTCTTGGCAGGTATGAGATCCAGAACTCCTGTTACTCCCAGGCAGCTCCCCGACCCCCCCCCCAAAAAAAAACTCCAGGCAGCTCCTTCACCCCCCAAAAGTCAGCATATGGAGACTTTTCCCCTGCCCCCAAACATTGCAAATTGCTTAGAACCGGAGAGTGAGAGCTGCTAAGCAAAACAAGTAGAATCTTGTTCCACACAGTCTGCTTATTATCAGCTATATTAATTCTCTTGGCAACCAGAATAAGCCCTTCAATGGGCAGAGTTGCCGCTTAAATAATGTGATTCAGTCGCTGGCTTCAGTGCAAAGAAGGATAGAAGCAAACAGGAATCTACCATGGCACAGAGCCGTCCTTTGTAAATCAAGCCATAAAGACTATATTGGTTTCTTAAACCTTAACAGTTGTTGGCAGTGCTACAGCTGGATTGTATGGAGGGAAGAAATTCATAAATCCCCCTAACGTTGTAATAGTGCTCTAAATTAAGTGATGAATCTTGGTGAAATATTGTGCCAGGGTGCCATAATATTTGTCAGTACCCCATACTTGTCAATTCCTGCCTGCTAGACCTGGCCCACTTTAGAAAACAAGAATCCTTTGGTTGGACTACCATGGTTCAGACAGGGTTGAGGGGTAATATGCATTCCATCTCTGCCCCATCTATGCATGCTACCCCATTATGCGCATCTCCACAGATGCACCTTCCTGGAGAAGAGAGATGAACATTTATGTTGCCTTCTTGTGCCAGCAAAGCTAAAAGCAGCCAAAAGAGAAACACGCCTTTCCTGGCTTATAATTTCTTTCCCTTCCTCTCCCCACAACAGGCACCCTGTGAAGTAGGTGGGGCTGAGAGAGCTATTTCAAGAAACTGCTCTTGAGAGAACAACTCTGAGAGAACTGTGACTGACAAAAGATCACCCAGCAGCTGCATGTGGCAGAGTGGGGACTCAAACCTGGTTCTCCAGATTAGAATCCACTGCTCTTAACGTCTACATCAAATGGGCAGTTCTTGCAATTGAGGGTGGTGAGAAATGGGATCTATGCTTGGAAAGTGCTATTGGAAAGGCTGTGGCAGGGTGGCTTAAGCTGAGTCGACTGAAGCTGAATCCGACAAAGACAGAGGTCCTTTGCCTGAGCCTCAGCGTTCCGGGAAGGGGAATACCCTGCCAGCTTTTGATGGTGCACCACTTGCAACGGTGCCCAAGGTCAGAAGCTTGGGGGTGCTACTGGAACCTTCATTGACAATGGAGGCCCAGATAGCAGCCACTGCCAAATCTGCCTTTTTCCATCTTAGGCAGGCAGGGCAGTTGGTCCCTTTCCTTGACTGTGGTGACCTGGCAACTGTGATCCATGCTATGGTCACCTCAAGATTGAACTACTGTAACATCCTCCACATGGGGCTGCCCTTGTCTCAAATCTGGAGACTGCAGTTGGTGCAGAATGCAATGGCTAGGCTGTTATTGGGGCTCCCCATGCGGGAGCACATACAACCTGGGCTGCGGGAACTGCACTGGCTGCCGATAGTGTACCGGATTCGCTACAAGGTGCTGGTTATTACCTTTAAAGCCCTATATGGCTGAGGACCTGTCTACCTTAGGGACTGTCTCTTCCCATATGTTCCCCAGAGGGTACTCAGATCAGGGACACAGAACCTGTTATCGATCCCTGGATCAAGGGAGGCAAGATTGAAGACCACACGGGAGATAGCCTTCTCTATAGCAGCCCCCTATTGGAGGAACCAACTTCTGGAAGAAGTAAGAACCTCGCGAGACCTTGCCCAGTTCTGCAATGCTTGCAAGACAGCTTTATTTCAACTTGTTTTTAATTGATACTCGATAGCTACATATGAGGATACTCAAGAAGACTGAAGTTATTGGAATCTACCACTAGCACCAAATTGTTTTAATATGTTTTAATTAGTTAATGCTCAATATTTGTAAATGTTTTTATTGTTGTAAGCCGCCCTGAGCCTGCTTTGGTGGGGAGGGCGGGATATAAATCCAATAAAATAAATAAATAAATAAATAAATAAATAAATAAATAAATAAATAAATAAATATTTAATTCATTTGTAAATTTCTTGGGACTGAACAGTGAAGCTGTAAAGTTTGCATATGATTCCAAAATTGTTCAGAATGAAAAAAACAAGACATCTCCAAACTGGGTGAAATAGGCAACAAAATGGCAGATGAAATTCAACCTAAGTTCAAAGTGAGGCATGCCAGGATAAAACTTTGGGGGGTATTAGTTAACGTAGTAAAGTTGCACAATCCTAAAAATGTGGTATCGTGTGCCGTAAAAAACCCAACCCTCCAAAGACCTGTATTACAAAAAGGTTTAACTTATGTTTATTGAGCTGAATTCAATTGATTTCCATGTTGAAGTCAAAGGGAGAGTGAGAAGCTTAATCTAAAGAATACTACACCCTATCACAAATAGCCAGCTACTCTGGCATCATATGTGTGCAAGTAAAATGGCATAGAGACCTGTAAATGTATTAAGTCCAACAGGAAAAGACAGAGAATACAAAGGGCACAAGATGAGAAGGAGGAGTCAGAGAGAAGCTCTCAGGTTAGACAAAGAGAGGCATCTAATTCATTATGAAGATAACATGCGAACATCTACAGAAGAGTTTGTGCCCCCTGGCATGCTGAGTTGCCTTACTCCAACAAAAACATCCTAATTTCACAAATACATTGGTACAGTCTGAATTCGATGATGCCAGATGAACATCTTCGGATTGTGGTAGGTAGCTCACAGAAAATATTGACTCAGTGTGCAGCAGTGATTTCTAAAAGGCATAGTCTACACAAAAGATAATCAGCAAAGCGGATTAAGAACAAAACCGGCAGTATAATAATGCCCTGAGAACGGTCCCTGATGTAGCCACATTTGGAATACTGCATAGTTCACTGGGTCTCCGAGAGAAATATTGAATCAATAAGACCTTCTGTTTATTATTGCTACAATTGAACTAACAAGCCTACCCCTCTGGAGGGTTCATTCACATAGCAAAAATTGTATTTTAGTTTTGCAGTGCCTGTCAAACTGGCAGATGCTCGAATCTGATTGGGTGTTCCTTGGCTTCTGACCGCCACTTACTCTGTCAGTGGAGATGTTCATAAGGAAGAATTATAGCTTGGCTGGCATCTGGTCCTGTCTTCATGCTTGGGTTAGTACTCTGTAGACTTTGGTCCTTCTCCCTAGTGTTTAGAGAGTCTTTGTGCAGGCACCCATGGGAGCAGTCCAAGAGAAGATCACAGGAGATGTTCTCCATCTTTAACTTTTAGAACAGGACATAAATACAACCAAGAAGTTGGAGGATATTCCAATCTGTAACTATTTCTGTGTCCATAACAGTAATTCTGTGTTGTATATTTGATAGCTTCTTTCTGTTTTGTGAAGTCTTAGAACTTAATACTGTGTTTTCTGATATGTTATTTTATTTCCTCCTCTCGGTGTACAGACACTGGTAATGATGCCAATGTAAGCAGACCACATATGGAATAGAAACAAAGATAAATGATAAGCTTTGTAACTGTCAGAATAAACTCACAATTTTTGTTCATTAAAAGGAACAATCTCTGTATTTCTAGGAAAACTTGATAGATGGTACTATGTATGTTAGTTTTTCATTAGTTCCATTTATGAAAAATTCTATGCCTTATATGATCACTCCACAGTTCCTGCTTATAACAGAACTTAGTCTGAGTGGGGGGCGGTTATGCTAAGGATTTGGGGGAGGTCCTCCTTTATTTTGTTAATGTTATAATCCCCCCCAATCTTCATTCACCCACACATTGATCTGTTTCTACAGCAACTGTAAAGACTATAAAACCTACATTGCAGTGCAATTCAGAGTGACATTGGCATGCCCAAAGTCATCCTGGGATTGTATAATGTTGAAAGGATGTTTCATGGGGTTGGATCCAACCAGCTTGTCCACTGATGAACAGGGGAGGATGGGATTCCCTTTAATCACTAAAAAAAGGGCAATGTTGATGATCAGGGGACTAGCAAGGCCAAACATCATGTGGAGCAGAGGCAGTAATAAGGAGGGAACTTAGGTGGGATTGAGTGAAAAAGCTGATTGGACCCAACCCCCTGGGAATGTACGAAGGAAAATCTGTCAAGCTGTCCATACCCTGTCTAAAGATGGGAGCAATTCCTGGTATGAATCCTCTGTGGCCCATTCTTGGAACATGTCCTGTGACAAAACTATGCCCCCCCCCTTACAATTGCTCAGGTGCCGACCAAACAGCCAGAATCACATCTTCTCATACCACCAAGCAAGGGAAAATGCGGCCACAATCCATCATCTGCTTTTAAAATGCCACATGAGGAATTTAGCACAGCTGCCGCTGCTGTCTGTCAGCAGCTCATTTAATCAATGAAGACATTCATTTTCACAACATCCTGAACCTCATTTAATTTCCATGACATCACCAAGCTGCCTGCTGCTGAGGCTTTCCAATAAATAGTTTAACTTAAAGTTCCCTCTTTCTTGTGCAAACAGCATAAAGCTAGGCAGACTGTCGAACTAAAATCGCACAGGCCTCGTAAAGCGAAGGCAAGACTGAAATGCAACCAGAGGTGGGTTGGACTGCTTGTGTGTTTTGGGCTGCACTGTTGGGATTCTGCTGCTGTTCTGATTTTTTAAAGGTCGCTTTGTAGAAAAATAGGTGGTGGAGCTCATCCAGGGATTGTTATGCAGCTGCACCTACTATTCAAGGGACAAGGTGGGGAGGAGGAGGGAAACCCTCAGAAAGGTTCGGGAGCTGTGTTCCTGTGAGCTCCTGCTGAATCTGAGGCCTGGTATTACTGTACTTTTAGGATGTCTGACCCTTTTGTAAAGCATAATGCTTCTGTTTTGGTTTTTGATGTGATGAGCATAATCTGGAATCTGCAAGGGAAGGGGCCAGTTGGGAAATCACCAGATCATTCCTTCCAGTGATCTGTACATTCTCAATGGCTTGATCAGGCTTATTCGGTGTGATGAGCCTGGTTCGGCGGGGAGGGTGGGATAGAAATCCAATAAATAAATAAATATTCCTCCCTCCACCACCACCACCCCCAGCCACACACACTTTTTCTGATCCTCAGCTGCTCTTAGCAGGCTTCCTGGAGCATGCCCAAGCATCATAAGTTTGCTTGGCAGCTCTTTGGGTTCATTTACAGAGATGTGAAGACTCAGAAAAATGTGTGTGTTTGTTTTTCCTGAGGATTCTTAAAATGTTTCTATAATATAGTGGGTTTAGTGCATAGAGGAGACGTGGTTGCAGTGATCATAGCTTTTTATTGAGTTATAGCATGGTAACTAATAGCTAAAGAAGACTGCTAAACTGGGCCAACGGGGCCAACTATATACAGTCCTGGTTCCCGCGCTAGAACGCCATTGGATCGTTTGAACCACCAGGGGGCTTCTGATTGGACTAGGGCAGCAGGGATTTGGATCCTACCGCCCATTGTTCTAAAGTCCCCAAGCCCAGTTCTCAAGGCTCCAGAGAGCCAGGCAGGAACACTGGTAAAGAAATGTAAGCTTGAGTCCACATACACAACAGTTTCCATCAGAAAACATGGATTTTTTAAAAAAAAAATTCAGTGAAATATTTTCTGCTCTGGAATTAGTGAAATGCTCTTCAAGGCAAGCTTTTACTAACTCCAAATACATAGGATGAAGATTTTTGTGTAAGAAAATCTAGAGCATCAGAGAATGATCCCTGTATATGCTGTGGTGGTGGAAAGTGCTGTCAAGTTACAGGTGGCTTATGGTGACACCTGGGAGTTTTCAAGGCAAGAGATGTTCAGAGGTGGTTTGCTGTTGCCTGCCTCCATGTCATAACCGTGGAATTCCTTGGAGGTCTCCCATTCAAATACTTAAAAGAGTATTAAGTGGGAAATTGATATGATAATCAGTGTTCTCGGCTTTTGTATAATAATGAAACAGATCCAAAAATGTTCACAGTTCATATTAAATCAAGAAACTAATTATTCCCATAACATGAATAATAAGCTTCCCATTTCTGCTGACACTCTTTAAGCCAAGGGTGTTGAACTCATTTGTTATGAGGGCCGGATCTGACATAAATGAGACCTGGTTGGGCCGGGCCATGTTTGGCTGGGCCCTGTGTATTTAAGATTAGGTAGCAGAGATATAAACTTTACAAAGGACACAGACAAACACAATTTTTTTTAAAAAAATAAAACCTTAAAATAAAACATGCTTAAAATACTAGCGCTTGTTGGTCTTAAAGGTGCTTTCCTTGCATCTCTCCCATGGGGATCCAGGGAACTGGACAAAGGAAACTCTGGCCCTTTCCTTCCTTCCCCCAGGGGCCAAGAGGAGCCTCAGTCAATAGAAGGAAAAGAGGCTTGGCTCAGTAGCTCTGCTGTGCAATTGAGAGAGCCTGGCACAAAGCAAGTTCTCCCTCCCCCCATTCCTCCCCAAAGCAGGAGCCTCAGCCAATAGAGAAAATAGAGACTTTGCTCTGTAGCTCCTGTGTGATTCAGCAAGCCTTGCAAAGCAAGCTGTTATGCATAGGTCTGCGAAGCTCCTGAACAGGGCAAGGATGCTCCCACTTTGGAGGTCCCCAGCCCACTGGCCCACAGTGGGCCGGTGGGGAGATACTCTCCTGATGTCACCAGCACGATGATGTCACTCACAAGTGACATCATTGCACCAGCGATGTTGAGCGCTAGCTGTTCTAGGAGCTTCTAGGAAAACTCTATGGTTTTCCTGGATGCTCTAGCAATTTGGAAGGAAAACTCTATGGTGCTGCTCCTAGAACAGCCGGAGCATGACATCATCAGATCAGTGACATCACTTGCAAGTGACATCATCGTGCCAGCCATGTCAGGAGGGGATCCCCCCACTGGCCTACTGCAGGCCAGCAGGTTGGGAACCTCCAAAGTGGGAGTACCCCCCTGCCCAGGAGCTTCGCAGCCCTATGCATAACAGTTTGCTTTGCAAGGCTTGCTGAAATGCACAGAAACTACAGAGCGAAGTCTCTATTTTAACCAATTGTCCCCTTCCCTTGCTGATTCTGGTGGACCATAAGCTCATCACATCAAAAACCAAAACAGAAGCATTATGCTTTACAAAAGGGTCAGACATCCTAAAAGTTACAGTACTACCTTTAAAAAGTCAGAACAGGGAGAAAATCCACCATTGTATCTCTTCTTTAATTTTTTACTATGACCTAATTTCTCCTTGTGGATTTATCATAAATCATAAACCCATTATTCCTTTTGTGCTTCATAAAAAGCATCTGTTGGTGACATTACTGGCAATATTGAGAGACTGATTCTTCTTCTTTCCATTTCCTATATTTTAAACAATCTTTCTCTGATTATATGTCTTTTGTCTTGAACTATATTTTTGATATTGATTTTTGATCCACAGATCAAAATCCATCATCAAGATTTGAAGATTCTAGTTTTATCAGTAGTTCATTTGGATTTCTAATCCAATCTGATATCCAAACTAACCCAGCAGTTTGATGATATAATTTGATATTAGGTATTGCCAGGCCACCTCTTTTCTTCTCACCTTGTAGTACTTTAAATCTTTTTCTTGGCTTCTTACCATTCCATTTGCACTTATTTATTTGATGTTGCCAGTCATTCAAAGTCTTTTCAGGAATTGAAATTGCAGTCATCTGCAACAAAAAGTTTAATTTTGGTAATACATTACTTTTTTTATAGGAGAAAGCCTTCCTAGCCAGGATAGTTTCCGTTTAGACTATCTTTCAAAATCACTTTGTATTTTTAACCAGATTGTCATATCCTTGAATTATTCTTGAATAATATATCATTTTGTCCTGTAAGATATATTCCTACATATTTGACTCAATTTTTTGTTATATCACAGCCTGGGATCTTTGTAATCTTTTCCTCATCCTGGTTTGTTAAAAAAATGTATATGCTTTTAGTTGTTTTCTTCCATTTCATAACCAAAAAAGGTTCTAAACTAATCAATTTGTTCCATGACATGCTGCAGTGATAATAGGGGAAGGACCACACCAGCAGCATAGCTCTTTAGTTTAAACTCCTCTCCAGATGTTGTTTCTTAACCTCAGCCTCCAGAGGGGAGGTTACAAAAGAGTCAGACAGATAGACTGTGGTTTTCCTTCCTGGGCACTCTTCTGCCCTTAATGTATAGACTGATAACTATATATTAAGAGGAATTTTCTTCCTTCCTCTCTCTCTAACACACACACACACAGCACATTTAGGGCTGCCAAGCCCCTGGTCCGGACAGGGAATCTGCCACCTGGGAGGTTCTCAACCCGCTGGCCCACATTGGCCTGCCAGGGGGAACCTCCCCCTGCGTCACTGGCGTGATGATGTCACCCGAAAGTGATGTCATCAAAATGGTGGCACCTGCACGGGGCCACTCTAGGCGTTTCCAGGAAAACTCTATGGTTTTCCTGGACGCTCTAACCATTTGGGAGGTAAAACTCTGTGGTACAATAGGTACCATAGAGTTTTAACCTCTTAAATGGCTAGAGCATCTGGGAAAACCATAGAGTTTTCCCGGAAACGCCTAGAGTGGCCCTGCACAGGCGCTGCCATTTTGATTACATCACTTCTGGGTGACGTCATTTCGTCACGAGCACGCACATCACGCACACGAATGTCCCCCGCCAGGGGATGAAGAGGACTTGGCAACCCTAAGCACATTGCTCTCCATATTTGGCACCATGAGTGCAGGAATGCACTCTGCATCTGCACACATCCTAGGTAGTTAGACTAGCTAGATTCTTTCTCTTTCTCTCATCTTTGCTGTCTATAATGAGGTTCCCTAATTAAAGAACTCTTATTAGGTTGAAAATGACCAGTGGTTCTGTGTAACTCTGCCGTACATTCAGAAAAGAGAAGCTCTGCTTTGTATAGTCTTTAATGCACCCTTGCAAAAATAAAATGCATATTATTGGCTTACTATACCAGAGCATCTTCTATATGCCCCTCTGTTGACTCTCTTTTAGGCACAGGCCCAAATGTTCTCTTAAACAAGGCTTTTAATTGGAGGATTGCTATTTTACTTTTATTTGCTCCATTTATGCCCCATGTTTCTCCCCAGTGGGGACACAAAGCACCTTGCATTTTTCTCCTCTCCTCCATTTTGTCCTCAGAACAATCCTGTGAAATAGGTTAGGCCAAGAGTGTGTGACTGGCCTAAGGTCACCAAATGAGCTTCTGTGGCAGAGTGGGGATTCGAACTTGGGTCACAGTCTCCCAGATCTTAGTCTGACACATTACACAACACTGGTTCTCTTCTAATGAACTTTTAATTGAGGGGTTGATGTTCTTCCACTATTTGAACAGTGTGTTTTAGTCTGGAATCTGGTATGCATCCCAGCTGCGTAATGCTATGTGTTTTTATGCTCTGTCTGGTGGTTCTATGCTGGGTTATCATTAAGAATTTTTCATGTTTCCAGTTTTCTTTATGTTGTGTAAGCCGCCTTGGGCAGGTTCCCCCGAGAGGCAGCATAATTCTCTAAATTAAACAAAGAAAGAAAGAAGACAGAACAGTACCTTTTTGCTGCCTCGCCAGACAGACATTTGGGACCACACAGTGAGGAGTGAGCTGCTCCGTTCGATTTTATTATGCGCCCTGACGAACGTACTCCATTTTGTTACCTTCGCTCATGGTGCATCTGTCGGTAACAAGATGTTGTCGCTTGAGTGAGACAAATGATTTCAGGCATGGCGCAAGATAATGTTTGCAGCAATGCAGTTATAGCACCTGCTCCGTTCGGCTAGTCAGGACTCCGTGGGCTGAGAAAGGAGCGACAGGGCCTATCTGGCACCATTGCAATTAAGACCCGTCGTGTCAGTTTCTCCCAAGTGGCCATAAGAAGAAGAAGGGCCGTGTCTCTTCCTCCCAGCTGACGAAGGTTGATTAGCAGTCAGGTGGGGGGATGGCACGGTGCATTAATGAAATCACTTCTGCCAGCTAAGTAGTGACATTTTGATTTATGGCATCGCTCATTCAACTGGGCAGTGGCATTTTCTGGGTTCTAAGAGATTGGGGGGGGGAGAGGAGAAAGGATGTGTTGCATTTTAAAAGATGATTTAAAAAAAAATTAAAAATAGCAGAAACACGTGCAAGCATCTATTGGAAGGAGGCTTCCCCCCCATAGTGTGTGTGTTGTGTGGGGGGGACTTTTTAGAACAGACCAGAATCAACAACAAAGATTTTTATTATGTACCCACACCTGGCACTTCTCATTAAATAAAAAGGTGCTTTTTCATTTAATTAATCATAGAACTGCCTACATTTATGCAACACTCCCCCCCCCTGCCCAACACACACACACACAAGATTTTTCAAGCACATCTCAAATTATAGGCAAGAGATGAAAGAATATTTTTTTGGCTGCCATCTCTGAGAGAAGGAACCTACTACTGGCAGCAGAGACATAGGCCTCACTGCCACATTAGTTGCTCCTCCTCTGGGGTGAGCATGGGTGTCTGAATAGTTAACATTGGAAGTCACACACCTTGTGGATTTGTTTTGATCCCATTAAGTCCTGCTGGCACAGAGATATTAGAGCCATTGCTTGGAATTTGTGCTTTCTAAGGATTGTGATCGTTTTATTGCCTCTTGCTCAAAGAAGCGGGGTGTCACTGGATATCAGAGTCTGAAACAGCACTGCATTTAACATCGGACACAGGCCTAACTAGGATTTGACCCCATTTTCCTTGTTTTTTTAAAAAATTGTAACATGCTGCTTATGGTTTGGGTTGGGAAATATCTAGAGACTGGGTGGGTGGAGCCTAGGAAGGGGGGGGATTGGTGAGGGACTTCAGCAATGCCATACAGTCCACCTTCCAAAAGAGCCATAATTTCTCCAGGGGAACTGATCTCTGTGGTCTGGAGATAAATCTGGGAGCTCTCCAGCCGCTACCTGGGAATTGACAACCCTAGCCTAAGGAAGAGTTCTAGAGAACTCAAAAGCTCCCTGGGCTCCAGGCAAAGGCCCAGGCTGGGGACCTAGAACTGCTGCCACCACCCAATACCAGCCCCCCTCCCCCATGGCCAAGCAAGGGGATAAGCCACTGCCAGAAGCCCACCTTCCCAAGTCCCAGCTGTGCAGGTTTAAGTGGTAGCAGAAGCCTGCACTTCTTCCCCACCCCCCTTTCACAGCAGCTGGGGCAGTTGATGCCCTCCCAAGTGTGGGGCCCAAGGCAGCTGCTCATAAGAACATAAGAGAAGCCGTGTTGGATCAGACCAATGACCCATCCAATTCAACACTCTGTGTCACACAGTGGCCATCAGGAGTCCATCAGTGGGGCCAAAACACTAGAAGCCCTCCCACTGTTGCTTACTCCTTTTGCTCATGGGCTAAGTCCATCTCTGCACACTGTAATGTGTAATTAGGTTGGTCATGGTATCATGTGGATTGTGTGTTCTGGGTTTGGGGGTGCTTCCTATGGCAGTAACACTGGTCCCCAGTGGAGGTATGGGGTTCTGACTCAGAAAGCATTCAGACAATCCAAATGGGTAAACAGCAGGCCTGCAAAAGTAAAATACAAATTAGAAACACTAAAATTAGATGGTATCACTCTCTTCCACTAAACGAAAAGCCTTGCTTAAAGGAAAAGACTCCTTTCTCTGGAGCAAGACTTTTCAATAAGCAAAATGCTGCTTCCAACAAAGGCATTTTGTCAAACCTTTTTGAGCTGTGGAGCACAGAGATTTAAAATAAAATTTAAAAAACCACACACCACTGTGGTCCTTATTGTCACTTTTGGTCTAAAATGGTACCTCCTCTCTTCCAACAGAAAGTGAGTTGTTTTCACCACAGAAATGCCAAAGTCTAAATCTCCATCATTTTGTGCCTCCAGAGAACCTTAAGAACATAAGAGAAGCCATGTTGGATCAGACCAATGGCCCATCCAGTCCAACACTCTGTGTCACACAGTGGCCAATATATATACACACACACACACACTGTGGCTAATAGCCACTGATGGACCTCTGCTCCATTTTAACCTGACTGCTCAGCAATTTCATTGAATGCCCACGAGTTCTTGTATAAGGGAGAAAAGTACTTCTCTCTCTACCCTCTCCATCCCATGCATAATCTTGTAAACCTCCATCATGGTCACCCTGCAGTTGACGTTTCTCCAAGCTAAAGAGCCCCAAGCGTTTTAACCTTTCTTCATAGGGAAAGTGTTCCAGACCTTTAAATCATTCTAGTTGCCCTTTTCTGGACTTGACCAATAGCAGCTTTCAGCTCAAGTTGTGTGTCACTCTAGCCTTTCCCCATCTCTATGACTTGAATGCTCTGACCTGGATGGCCCAGGCTTGCCTGATCTTGTTAGAGCTTGGAAGCTAAACAGCCCTGGTTAGTACTTGGGATGTGAGACCACCAAGGAGGTTCAGAGTCACGGCACAGAGGCAAGCAATGGCAAACCACCCCAGAACATCTCTTGCCTTGAAAACTCTACAGGGTTGCCATAAGTCAGCTGTGACTTTGACAGCACTGTCCACCACCAGTGTTCCCTCTAAGTTACCGTGAGCTAGCTCACAGATTTTTTAACCTCCAGCTCACACATTTTTGTCTTAGCTCAGGAAGGATGACCCCAGACCACACTAATTTAAGCAGTGGCTCACAACTTTAATACCAATAGCTCACAAAGTAGAATTTTTGCTCACAAGACTCTGCAGCTTAGAGGGAGCATTGTCCGCCACCACCATGCCTAGACCAAGTAAGTTCTCTTGCAGGCATCCGTTTGAGGTTTACTTCTCTGAAACCTTTTTGGGGGGGGGGGCAGGAAGATTGCCATTTCCCTTTTCCCTTTTGCGATACAAATACAAAGCCGAGGTGGAGATCCTGCACTTATTCAGCACTCTCCTCAATGCAGAGTATTGGCAAAAGCAGCGAGACCCCCCCCCCCTCCCAGATCAATGTCCTCCTTTGTCACAAAGTTAAATTCCATTTCTCTTTCCTGGAGCAGCTCCTGCCATTGTGAGAAAAATGGGATTCTGGAAAGCCATTCATTATCCATCAGAAGTGACAGCCCGCTCGGAAGCATCTTCCCGGCTGGGTTAACTGAAACTCTACAATCCCCCCGTTTGATTAAGTGGCTGCCAGACTGCTCTTACTTCCTCGGGTCAGAGTGCAACCAAGTAGGCACAGCAAGGCAACATCGAGAGCATCTCATCTGCTCTGGGAGATAAACAGCTTAATCTGCTTTGAAGGCAGGGGCTGCGCAACACGTCCCCTGCCAGGCCGAGGGTTTGTGGGTTGTATGCTTTTTTTTTTTTTAAAGAGAGGACTCAATATCCCAGCTGCTCAAAATTGGCCACAGCTGAAAGAACGATGAGAATACATCAGTGAGAAACTCAGTTTGCTCACATAATACTAGACTTTTCGCATAATGCAGCAGATTGCACCCAAGAGAGGGAGAAATCTGCACTTCTCAGTTCTGTGGGAGATTTGCTCAGAATCCGGACTGTGTGGACGTTTACCCCGATAAACTGGCTTCAGACTTTCGTACTCATCAGCTGTGTTTAAATTGAGAGGGGCAAAGTACAACCAGATGCATTTATCAGATTTTCATTTCACAAAAAAAGTTTGTTACGCTAGTGTAATTCATGGCCAACCAGGGTTTGATGCTGGAAGATCCTTGCGTTTATCTCCTAACAGACTTTGTTAAGGACTGGGGATGCAGGGCATTGGGAGACAGGATTTAATCTTCATAACTGAAACGGCCACCCCCAATTAGCTTTAAAGGGAAGAAAAAACCACAAACATTCTCTTTGCCTGTCTCCCCCTCTCCTTCCAAGACCAGTAACAGAGAAAGTGAGGATGTGTTGTAGTGGTTAGATTGTTGGACTAGAACCTGGGAAGTCCAGGTTCAAACCCCTGCTTAGCCTGAAATGCACTGCATGACCTTGTGCCAGTCACTCAGCCTACCTCACAGGGTTGTTCTTCTGAAGATACAATGGAGGAAGAGTGAGAACTATGCTTCCTGAGCTCCTTGCAGCAAAGGTGGAGTAGGAGAATGTCTTAAATATAGAGCGCATAAAAGGTACTCCCCATTCAATATACTTCAACTTTAATCCATGGGTCTCCATTTGGTTGTTATTGCCCTTTAAAAACACAGGGAAAATCTGTTCATAGAAGCATCGCATCCATGTTGGTTCTCGGGGAGAGTCAACTGCTGGCCCAAAGACCAGATCGAGTTCGGGAGAACCAGCCAAATTCTGAGCACAGTTAAAACCTGGCTTTCAGATTTGTGCATAAGGAAGTCAGAGAGACCTGTTTTGTAAGAGAGAATTCACCCTTCTGCGTTAAATCTAAGCTTATTGGTTCTCTTGAGATTCACACCCCAATCTAAGCTTATTGGTTCTCTTGAGATTCACATACAGGGATAGGGTCTAAAATCTCAAGGGCTGTGACAGCAGAAGAGCTTAGGGAAACTTGAACTCTTCAGCTTTAGGATAACCATGTTGGTCTACAATAGAAGAACAAGAATTGAGTCCAGTAGTGCCTTAAGGCAAAGCTCTGTTGCCTCTGATGAAGGGAGCTTTTGACTATTAGACTTTTAAAAGCTTATATCCTGGAAATCATTTTGGCTTGTAAGGAGCTGCTAGACTTGAATCTAGTTCTTGAACTCTTAAGGTTTGTCTAGAATTATTCTTGTAGAATTACTTCTTCCTTTCCCAGAGGGCTCCCAGCATATTTGTTGTGCCTAAGTGACCTGTATCAGTCATACTCTCACAGATAATTGAGCTTGGAAGAACATGCTGGGGGGGGGGGGGGAGGGAGAGAGAAAGGTGGCTAGGCAGGTAGGGCATATCAGGCCTAGCCTAGGATTCTTTGTTCTGACTCGTAGCAGCTCTCTAGGCTCTCCAACAGGGAAAGAAGCTCTTTCCAGATAACTGTTGCTTAAAATCCCTTTTAACTAGAGACGCCAGGGCTTATTCGGGAACTTTTGTGCACAGAAATCTGGGGCTCTCCCTGTTCCTAGTGGGGGCTCCTCTACCCTATTTCCCCCCAGATTAATGTTACATAATATAGCTAGAATACTTTGAGTCCCGTGGTGCCTTTAAGACCAACAAAGTTTCATTCTGGGTATAAGCTTTTGTGTGCATGCATGCACACAAAAGCTTATAACCAGAATTAAACTTTGTTGGTCTTAAAGGTGCCATTGGACTCACTTTATTCTGTTGCTTCAGATCAACATTAGCTACCCACCTGATTTAGCTAGAATCCTGTTTACTAAATTCCTCGCACTAATAGATGTATGTCAATTCAGCTTTATATCACTGGGGGGCAGTATAGAGGTGCAAAGGGAAAACTTCATCTCTGCCCATGCACCCAAATCCCAGGAAGCCTTCGAGAAGGCTTTCCTAGTTACATACCTCTCTGACCTTGACATTTTGCCAAAAAACAAATTTTATCACAATCTGATATTTTTCTAAAAGCAGTGACACTTCTTTACTATTGCATTTTGGCTTTATTTTGTACATTTTTGTTTGTTTTCTGCCTTTTTCCTTCACCTTCCTTTTCTGGGAAGTTAGTTTACCCTGTGCATTCCATAAACTGAGTTCTTTGGAATTTGTCATGTATTCTCGATGTAGGGAGTTTATTTTGCAGCTTTTTATTTTGATCATATTCTCTTGTATTCGCATGTCTGAATCTGATCTTAGGATAATGTGTTATTATAGGGTTTTGTATGGGGCCAGGGGAAGGGGGATTTAAAAGGTTAAGATTTTGTGAATATTTGACTGTAATAAAATACATCTGATAAACTTCTGGATTTTATACGCTGAAAGGGAGAGTGATCACTTTTACTTTGATTCTCTTGAAGCCTGTTTTGCACCTAGAACAGGGGTGGGGAACCTCCACCCCAAGGGCCATATACGGCCCTCGAGGTCATTTGGTGTGGCCCTCGGGGATTGCTGCTCTGAACTAAGCCATGTGGCAGCCTCCCTGGGGCCTGGATGGCCAGCGAGGATTGTGGGGCCCAGCCGCTCTGTGCAGCAGCCTCCCCAGGGCCAGGCAGGGATCACAGGGCCCAGATGTACTATGTGGCAGCCTCCCTGGGGCCTGACTGGCCAGAATTGCTGCAGGGCCTGGAAAAGTTACTATCACAGTTCAGTTTGCACTTGATTATCCCAGATGGTGCGGCCTAATATGCTAATGAGTATGTGACCTAATATGTTAATAGGGGATGTGGTCTAATATGCTACTGAGTTCCTGCTGGACTTTTTCTACAAAAAAGCCCTGGACCTCTGTGAGTGTGTGTGAGAGAGTGTGTGTGAGAGAGATTAGGCTCTCCCCCACATGACTTCAAATAGAAAAACAATTATTTGCATTGATTTTGCTGGCCTGAATCATTCTCCCTCAGTGAAGCACTGTTTTTTAAGTTGATAATTTTTATGGCCCTAGAATGTTATAAATATCCATATGGCCCTTGGCAGAAAAATGGTTCCCCAGCCCTGACCTAAAATCACCGTATCCAATTAAGGCCCAGCAAACAGCCGAATTGAATACTACGGTATCCCCAGCTACCAGGGCTTTTTTTGTAGAAAAAGTTCAGCAGGAACTCATTTGCATATTAGGCCACACCCCAATGGCAAGCCAGCCAGAACTGCATTCCTGCGCAAAAAAAGCCCCGCCAGCTACTATGAATGGATGTGAAAAGTGGGCAGTGAAGAAAACAAGATTCATTTGAAATGTGGCACTGAAGGAGAGTTGTAGATATCAGGCCAGAAACACCAATAAGTGTGCTCTAAATCAAGCCAAGCCTGAATTCTCCCTAGAAGCAAAAATCACCTGAAACTATTGTACTTGGTCACATCATGAGAAAACAAGACTCAGTGGAACAGACAAGGCTAAGAAGGAAGGAAAGGAAGATCCAGAAAGAGATAGAGAGCCAGTATGGTGAAGCGGTTAAGTGTGCGGACTCTTATCTGAGAGAACCGGGTTTGATTCCCCACTCCTCCACTTGCAGCTGCTGGAATGGCCTTGGGTCAGCCATAGCTCTTATAGGAGTTATCCTTGCAAGATATTCCTTGCAAGAACAGCTGCTGTGAAACCTCTCTCAGCCCCACCTACCTCACAGGGTGTCTGTTGGGGGGTGGGGGGGAAGTAAAGGAAATTGTGACCGTTCTGAGATTCAGAGTGTAGGGTGGGATATAAATCCAATATCTTCTTCATCTTCTTCTTGGTTCCATAAAGGAAGCCACAATCTTCAGTTTGCAAGACTTGAGCTAGGCTTAAAATACAGGATTGTTTCAGAGGTCATTAATTCACAGGGTTACCCTAAGCCAGTTTGGTGTAGTGGTTAAGTGTGCGGACTCTTATCTGGGAGAACCGGGTTTGATTCCCCACTCCTCCACTTGCACCTGCTGGAATGGCCTTGGGTCAGCCATAGCTCTGGCAGAGGCTGTCCTTGAAAGGGCAGCTGCTGTGAGAGCCCTCTCCAGCCCCACCTACCTCACAGGGTGTCTGTTGTGGGGGAGGGAGATAAAGGAGATTGTGAGCCGCTCTGAGACTCTTCGGAGTGGAGGGCGGGATATAAATCCAATATCATCTTCTTCTTCTTCTTCTTCTAAGTCAAAAATGACTTGATGACACATCACACACACCCAACAGGCCAAACACACTGGCAAATTGGACGGGGGTGTGTGTATGGGCAGCTCTGCCTATTTCAGATCTTCTGCAGGAGGGGCTTGAGCCCTAGGTGGGGACTTCTTCCCAGCTTTACTACTCCACCCTGGCAGGCAGAAGGCCTTCTGTCTGTAAGGTTGCGTCCCTGGCCATTAAATAAGACAAGAGAAGTTCAGTTTGTGAAGGAGTGTATTTTTTACTTGTGCACCATAATAAGAGGAGGAAAAATCACACTTTCAAGGTCTCCCCCAAAAGCCCATTTTTCTGCCTAACACAGCAACCACTAGGAGCCCAAGCCTGCCAACTGGCCTACTACCCCCACCCCCGCCAGCCCATGTGTCTCCCCATTTTAAACTTCATATTCATTCAGTTTCTTCAGAAGAGAGGGAGTATATCAAGAACGCATTGAGTCTACAAACATACTCTTGGAAGAAAGGACAGGGTCCCACCAATATTAAAGCATTCTGCAGCCAGAGATCTCACCGGTGGCTAGTTCAGAACCTGCAGAAGGCTCTGTCCAGATCAGCAGGTGACCAGTTACAAGACCAGCTGTGGATGCTCTGGGAGGGAGAGGCAGCATCTTCAAAAGGCTGACAGCTCCAAACTAAGCACACCTGGAGCTGCAAAACATCCTGGTTCATCGGTTGCCTTTTCCTTCCTGCTCAAGACTGGCACATTGCTGTAAATGAGCAGTTGCAAACTAGTGAATGCACTGACAGTCCACTTGGTTTTGGGGGAAAACTTCTCTTGCAACATCCGTAAGAGTTGAATTATTAAATTCCAAATCTGTCCACTGGTAGAGGAATTGGTTATCTGCTCCATTAGAAGCAGCCAGTTCAAAGCCCAGAGACTGTGTTAAAAATGAGGGCTGCTTGCTACACCATGGTTGTAGGGTTGGCACCTCCAGCTTGGGGAATTTCTGGCGATTTGGGGGTGGTGGACAGTTTGTAGCCTGGGGAAAGGGCGGAGCTTAGCAGAGATATGGTGCCATACAGTCCACATTCTGATGGCATTTCCTTCGGGGGAACTGATCTCTGTAGAGCTGTTGCACTTCTGGAAGAACTTCAGGCCCCAGCTGGACGTGGCACCTCCTTAAAACATTTTTAAAGGTGTTAATGCAGGTGGGTGCTAACCAATAAATGGAGCCGGCTGGACAAAATGGAAGAGCAATCCTGTTAAAAGAAATAAGTCAGGTGCCTTCCGAGCATTCAAACATAGCCCACCACTGGCGCCTTTCTGCTTCAGGAATCATCAGCACATTTCAGCAAATGCAACCTTCCATGGGATCTCAATAAATAAATCATATTTACATTAAAATGTTTGTGTCGTGGGTGCAGGATAAGTCCCCCAAGAAGTCACTTGGGTGTTTGACCATCTAGTGGGGTATAGGTCGTTCTTCATAACTATGTCCAGAAGGTCCGTGATCTATGGAGCAATATGTTTCAGCTTCAGCGTGCATATTTTTAACATGGGGCTCAATGACCCAGGCCCACTGTTCAATGCCTGATTCCATACTGGAAGGATTCCCATCACTTTCAGAGTATTTTCTGACTGCAGGGAGATGACAACAGGCAGTTAAAGGGACACTGTTCTTTGTGGGCATCGCTGCAAACTGCAGCAGGAGGATCTAAAGGCAAAAGCCATTGCCATGTTGCTCTCCTGCTCATAGCATCTTCATTCTCCCGCACTGTCTCGAGTTCCTTGTCAGTTTCATACGGGCAGGAGCTCTGGAGGATACTCGCCATAGCAGTACTTTGCAATAGGGTCACGGTAGGTATTTTCATGCTGCACACTCTGCATGGGAGAGAGAGAAAGAAAATACATCTATGAGAGACAGATTAGGTTTTGCCTCTCCTTAAGAGCAACCAATGAGACCTGCCAGAATGTTAAGACAACAGTTGAAAAACAGGAGTTGAAAGAGCAGTTGGGAGTTGAGAGAGAAGAAATGTCTGACTGAGTGAAGCTGAGATGAAGATCAGCTCAAAGCTAGCTGACAATCTGTAACATAAGATCCAACATACTGAAATAGGGAAATAGTTCAAAAGTTCAAAGGGGAAAGAAACATTGCTATTTCTACCTTATTTTCTTCAGTGTTATGCAAACCATAAATAAGTCATCTCCTTGTTTAACTATGCGGGCCTTGTATTGCAGGGAAAGAAACACCCACACCACAAGTTAGTATCTTGGTGTGTATGTGTATATGTGTACATATTTTCATGCCACAAACTCTCTGTATAATATATAATACTATAAAGGGGTGGAAACTAGTCAGAGTCAAAATTACTGATTTTACTGACCAAAATTAAAAATATATATTTTATGAAGATAGGAGAATGTTTTCATAATTGTACAAAATTTAAGGGGGGGGGGGATTCCCTTTTTAAAATAACCACATACTGCAGATAATAAAACAGCAAAACATATTTAAAATCATACATAATTATTACAAGAACAAAACATAACTACTGTGAGGCCGCCCATTTTTTAAAAAATGAAGAAAAATTAAATTTGATGCATCATCTCCTAGTTCTACCATGCCTCTACAGAACACATTACAAACTTTCCAAATGTTACAAGTGCTTATATCTAGTATAGGCTGTCTGTCAAAGTAAGATAATCATTCATGAGTTCAGTGACAGCCTTGTTGACATTTGTTACAGTTTTGACCAAGGAAGTTGCACCAACTTCAAAGCTTTATCCAGTTTATTGTAAATAACTTTAGTTGTTGCCAATTCCATAAAAAAGGTCTGGAGGTGTCTAGTCACAACCATGTTTTTTGTTGAGTTGAACTGAAAAAAACCTGTCTTCTTACTAGGAAGTCATCATGTTTCCCCCAAACAACAGTAACAAAAACAACCCCACAAATTGTATCTATAAAAACAAAGAAATACTGACTTTACTGATCAATTTTTTAAAAAACTGACAAATTAATGACCAAGATGTAAAAGTTGACTTTTTCCTGATTTTACTGACCATTTTCCACCCCTGAATAGGATGTTAATAAATGGTGGCAACATGTGAAGCAAACAGTGTTTGAACCCCCAACCACCAATAACTGTGTGAAATGATTGAAAGCCTGTTATTACAAAGAAGACGATGACGACAGCAAATTTATACCCCGCCCTTCTCTCTGGATCAGAGTCTCAGAGCAGCTTACAATCTCCTTTATCTTCTTCCCCCACAACAGACACCCTGTGAGGTGGGTGGGGCTGAGAGAGCTCTCCCAGCAGTTGCCCTTTCAAGGACAACTCCTACAAGAGCTATGGCTAACCTAAGGCCATTCCAGCAGCTGCAAGTGGAGGAGTGGGGAATCAAACCCTGTTCTCCCAGATAAGAGTCCGCACACTTAACCACTACACCAAACTTAAAGGGGGCTGGGCTACCCTGCCTGCTGATCTCTCTATCAATGACAGAGAGGACCTCAGAAGGGAAATAGTCATGGTTCTCTAGAGATTCTAAAAGAGGTAAGAAGGGTAGAGAGGATGGCCTGACCTACTTATAATCCACAACCTGTGTGCCTGAGAGAGGTTTTAGGCAATAGACATTCAGTGTGAGTGGAGGAGCCCCACAATATCACTTAGGAAAGATCAAGCACACACAGAACAAAGTCACAGACCAGAGTATGGACACCTCCTTGTCAGGCAGATAGATCACAGGTAAAGAGGGGCTGAGCACTTCACCACAGAAGGAGGCAGTTGAGATTCATCTGGGAGCCTGAGCCAACCCTCTCACCCTGGGTTACAGCCTCACCCTCTGACTCAGATATGGACCCACAGCCCTCCACTCTGAAGCCCAATGCAGCACCTGAGGTCTCTCCACAACTTACCTGTCAAGCCTCGCAAAGCCCTGAGCCACCCCCACCCCAAGAGAACATTCATTGCCAGAAGCAGGTATGGCGCCTTTAAGAGCAAGGAGGCTGGGGCTTGCATCTCCACCTCCTCGCAGGGACCATTTAAGGTCTTTGCTGGAACAACATCTACATTCTAGTCCTGTTGTTTCAAGCTGCGTGACTGAACTCCTGGACCTCAGCCGTGAGCAGGGCAAAAAAGACAATTTTCACTTGTCCCGCAGGGGGAGAGAGGAGTGGACAAGCTGGTTTCCTGCAAGCCACTGTCAGTGCTGCAGTCAAACTTTACTTGATATCAGGTATCATAGCTTACTTGATAGAGGTACCAGAACTCTCAAGAGGGAAATGATGGAGAAACATTCGGGTGTCCCTCATGAACTTGTAAACATTTTTTTGAGAATTTTGTTTCCACAAAGAGGTTCCGGAACTCTTTTTCTGCATTCCCCCAGGAAAAAAAGCCCTGCTTGATATTATGCAGCTGTCATTCAAAACTGGACTGGGCTTGTCCACACTGGAAAATCTACTTGTAAATTATATCTGCAGTGCAATGATAGCGCAATATTTGCTGATGTGTGGATACAGTGCTGGAAAAGGACTGAAGCCCTAATTACACGATATTCTGGAAATCTGCAACAGACATGCCAATTCTGCTGTTTCAAGCACAGAAGGGAGCATGCCGAAGACTTCCTGCCTCCACCCCCCCCCCCCAAAAAAAGCCTCTTACCTGCGAAGAGGTCCTGCACTTGGCCAAACACAATTCAAAGTGGTCTTCCACTGCCATGAACAGGTTCCGGAAGGCTACGGCGGCTCGATTTAGAAAGCGTTCCAAGAGACGTTGCTGGAAGGGAAAAGAAGGAAGAACAGGACGTTTCGAAGAGGGCAGGAAAGGGATGACATTTTGAGTTGGGCTGCCACTAAGCATTTTGCAATTTCTAATTAACTCAACTACACTGAAGTCCAGGAACACCTTAGAGACAAACAAAATTTTCAAGGTATAAGCTTTTGAGAGTCAACGTTCCCTTCCTCAGGTATCCAGGTTACTATCCCTGCTCGGCCTGAAACTCACCACGGGACCTTGTGCCAGTTGCTTTTCTATGCTTCTAGATGTTCCTTTTGTCTATAGATTCTATTGCAATTTATTGATGATTGAGTTTTAACAATAAAGGTTGTGATGATGACCTTGTGCCAGTCAGTCAGCCTACCTCCTAGGGTTGACCTTCTGAAGACACCGTGGGAGAAGGGTGAGAACCATGCATGCCACTCTGAATTCCTTAGAGTAAGAAAAAGTACCAAATAAATAATATATAAAAAGTTGCCCCTGACCTACTTTAACTCTGATCCAAACTGGGTCTTCATGTGGCTGTTATTGTCTTTTAAAAACTGGGGAGAACTGTTCATGGAACTTCGAGCATCACATCCATGTTGAGTCTCAGGGGGAGACAACTGCTAGCCACATCTGACTCACGAGAATCTACCAACATTGAGTGCAGTTAAAACCTGGCTGTAGTTTCGTTTGACTCCCCAAAAGCTCATATGCCAAAAATCATGTTAGTCTCAGGTGCTTCTGGCCTTGAATCTAGCTGTTCTACAGCAGACCCATATGGCTGCCCTCTGCAACAAATTTAACACCAAAGTAGAAAGCACACTTTGTGGTGATACAAAACTGGAGGTTGAGCAAAACATTCAGAACAGACTAGAAAACAGGGATGAAAAGAAAACAAACACCGAAAGGGATAATGCAAGGGTTGCAGGGCTGATTCACAATTGCATGTTCAGCAACTGGTTCCAGCATCAAGTGGCTACCGACAGGATTTTCACGTCACATGAGATCACTTCGAGCAAAAATTGTTTCAACCTTGGAATGCTCTCTGTGTGTGTCTGTGTGTGTGTGTGTGTATATATGAGAAAGCCACTGAATGATGAGAACAGATTGATAAATGGGGGAGGAGCTGTACCTCAGGGGCAGAACCCATGCTTTTCAAGCAAAAGCTCTATAGTTCAGTCCTGAGCACGGACTTTAAATATCCTTTCTCCCCTGAGCACAAGGGCCATCATCCATTTAAGGACAATCATTTCAGTTGCAATCAATTAATGAAATCTTCATAATTTGCATACAAATGAAACAACTGCTTTTGAAACAAAGGCATTTTTTGTTGTTGTTCCTTGCAGATAAAAGCACAAATCTTTCAGTGCAAGCACTGTGTTAGAAGAAAAATCTGCTTCCTCTGTCAC
The DNA here is from genome assembly GCF_032191835.1 of Heteronotia binoei. Taxonomy (NCBI): domain Eukaryota; kingdom Metazoa; phylum Chordata; class Lepidosauria; order Squamata; family Gekkonidae; genus Heteronotia; species Heteronotia binoei. The sequence continues at coordinate 59,332,513 of NC_083233.1, forward strand.
AATGAGCACCTGGTCTCTAACTTGGTGGTGGAGCTCCAACCTGGTGTCCTGAAGACCCCAGCTTCAATCCCAGATTATCTCCTGATAACAGGACCTCTGGTAACTAGGCTGGGAAAGTCCTAACATTTTGGACAGCCACTGCCAACTTAGAGCAACAATCCTGAATTAGGTCTGGCACAGTACTAACTAGTTTCCTAAGATACTACCTGCCACTGGCAGTTACAGTATGGACTTGCATTAAAATTAATTAATAATTCATTTTATACTGGCATTACTGATCTATTTGGTTCTCATGCTATTCTTCCTGTAAGGAGGCTGGATTGGCACACAGTGGTCCCTTCATCCCATTTTATCCTGCACAATAATTCTTTGGCATAGAGCAACCAGCCCAAGTAAGTATCATGGCAGAGTTGTTTATTTGTTCAGCTATTTATACCCCATTCTTATTGCAAGCTACTTAAAATTACTTCTAGCATTGTTCTCCTCTCCCATGTTCACAACAACCCTAGAAGGTTGGCTAGAGAGACAGAGTGACTGCCCCAGATCACCCAGCAATCTTCCATAGCAGAGTATGGATTTGAAACTTGGGGGGTCCAAGTGAAACACTCTAACCACTAGATCGAAATCTGAGCCTCCCTGGTTCTAACATAGAATTCTAAGCACTACATCACACCTTTTGTTATCACTGCTAACATCTTACCGGAAACACCTAAAATTGCATTGCTGGGTGAAGCTTTTAAAAACATTGGACTGAGTCAGCCTGGACAATTCTTCATTGTAGCAGAATCGGCATCACTGAGTTTTTGAAAGAGCAAAAAGATGTCAAAACACTTCAAGCAATGAGCTCTGGCTGTAATGGAAACCGCCACCCCCCACCCCCCCAAATCATGTTTAGTTAAGAGCATCTAAGACTTCAGATTGAAACTTTCCCAACCGTGCTTCTTTGTTGTTGTGCTGGAGCACACATGGAGGGACAAATGCATTTGAAAACTCAGCAAATGATGGGGGTGCATGGGGAAAAAAAACCTTTGGCTTGTTAAAATTAAGAAGGTGCTTAAAGGGATGTGAAAAATATTGCCAACATCAGAGTTGCACTTAGGAAAATGTTGGAAGGTTTGCTGAATCTACCATCGAGGAGGATCATGCTTCTAATTTTTTTAAAAATGGATGGAGATTTTTAATTGGATCCATGTGCAGCCCTGCAAGAGTACGTGCAACTCTGAGCAAAGTGCCTGGCCAGGGGCTCTGCTTCTTCCCTGTGCCACTGCCCCCTGCTCTTTAACAGATGACAAAGCAGTGCTGCGCAGCCAGAGTCTCCTACCTTGTTGGGTTGCAAGCAGCAGGACACGCACGCCTCGTACACACTGCAGCAGCCATTGGGCAGGCATGAGTCACAGCTGTACAGCTTTGTACTGGGGGCATCGACATTGCAACAGCCGTTCACCAGCACATGCCTCCTCTCACAGATGTAGCCTGCAAAGGGAAACAGGTTAGGAGTGCGGGACTGAGCAACAGCACGTGTGCTCAGAAACACTAGAACTAAGGTGCAAAGCAGATGTTGCTATGCCATCAAGCACAGTTTAGGTCAGAGATTCCCCCACCCAACTCTGATGTTTGCACAGCCCAGCGCAACATCAAGGAAGCAATGTTCCCAAGTGCACCAGGGCCTGAATTGACACTGCACCACAGCATTCCAGGAGGAGTGGTGGCACTGAGTCAAATTTGGCCCTAGCATGCTTTTGGGAACTTCAGTTCCCTCACTGTCATGCTTGGCTATGCAAAGATTAGAGTTGGGGCAGGGGTCGAAAGGATCATCTAGTTATCAAAGATTTCAGGTTTTCACAGCTGGTAACATCATTAGGGTTTGTAGAATCTTTCGGGCTCAAGCGCCGTGTTCTACTGGAGAAAGTTTTCCTTCCAGACGTTTCGTTCTCAGCTGCGGAGAACATCCTCAGTGGCGTTGCAACCGGAGCAGGCGCTCTGACCTTCTTGGCTGCTGTGCATTGAGTGCACAGCAGCCAAGAAGGTCAGAGCGCCTGCTATGGCTGCAACGCCACTGAGGATGTTCTCCGCAGCTGAGAATGAAACGTCTGGAAGGAAAACTTTCTCCAGTAGAACACGGCGCTTGAGCCCGAAAGATTCTACAAACCCTAATGATCATCTAGTTCAAGGGTGGCCAAACTGGGGCTCAGGAGCCACATGTATTCATATGTATTTCATACGTATTGCATGGCTCTCAAAGCCCCCACCAGCCTGTCAGCTGGCTTGAAGAAGGCATTCGTCTCTTTAAACCACTTCAAGCAACCCAGCAGCTTGGAAAACCAGCAGCTAAGGAAGCTAAGGAAAACCACCATCATAAAAAGCAAACATAGCATTAGCACTTTTACTAATTTAAATTAATTAATTTTTAAAACTCAATTAGAATTTTAATTAAAATGTTCATGTTTAAATGTAATTTTATTTATTTCTGTATAACTAAGATGAATTATGCTGTTAGCCGCCCTGAGCCTGCTCCGGCGGGGAGGGCGGGATACAAATAAAATTTTGTTGTTGTTGTTGTTGAGAATGCTTTCTTCCCATGTCTCCCTCCCTCATCTATTTGCCTGCCTGCCTCCCTCCCTCCTCCCTCCCTGTCTTGCAGCTCTCAAACATCTGATGTTCATGTCTTCTCAAACATCTGACATTTATGCTATGTGGCTCTTATGTTAAGCAAGTTTGGCCACACCTGATCTAGTTGGAACTGCTGGATAGCAACTTTCTACTGGATGGGCAAAACAAAATTCTTTTTGTGTAATTAACACATTAACTCTCCCAACCTGACAGATTAATGCATTTGGAACTTTGCATATTGTTCTGGTCACCCTGTCTAAAAAATAATCTCCTACAGGTGGAACTGGAGAGGCAAAGGGCTACTGAAATGATGTAGGGGCTCGAGCACCTCCCAGGGTGCCCAGACTGAGGATATAATACACCTAACATTTGAAGCCCTAATCCCTGACTGGCTATTGTTATTCAGTAGTGAGGGAAACACACTGTGCACATGTTCAGGGAAACATCTGGCTTCATTATTACCGTACTTTCCTGAGCTGCAGGACTGAGCCCCAGTACAAATGAAACCCTACAATGCCAACTTAGCATGCATGATGATTGCAGCTTAGTTTTGCTGCACCAGAAGCAAACCCCAAGTACAACACAAAAAGCATGCATAGGATTCAAGCCTCAGTGATACTACCGGGCAGCCACAAAGTGGGATAATCCATGATCTCCTGCAGCTACCTCGGAAAAGAGACTTACCCAGGTCATCTGTAATGAGAAGCTTCCCTTGGATGGAATTCCTGCATTGGTTACTTGGCTGGCTGCTGTTCCCTGAATGGAACTGCACTTTCCAAGCAATGGGGCGGTCTTCGGTCTGCACCTGGAGGAGATTCCGATCTCGGACCGCTCTCTCTTCCTGAAACAGAACAGAGCGGTGAGGGATGGAAACTATATTCCTGCTCTCCTGACGATACATCAACTCACATCAGGAAAACGTTCATATGACTGATCCACGCATTATCACACAGAAGATATTGTTAAGGGACTGAATTAAGAACTAGGAGGCCCCTGATTTGTATCTCTCTTAGGTAAGCAACTCACTCTAAGCCTCAGCCTCCCACTTGCAATAATGAGGATAAGCCTATTGGCCTACGTTACAGAGTTGCTGTAAGGAGTAGGACAAGATAATACATGTGAAGCATATTGAACACTCAAAAACATAGTAAAAATGTTGAGAGAGTATTGTTTAGAAAGAGCAGGGCATAACTTTTGTGGGTAAATGAAATGTGGATATATATGTTAAAACAGGGGAGGGACGGTGGCTCAGTGGTAGAGCATCTGCTTGGGAAGCAGAAGGTCCCAGGTTCAATCCCTGGCACCTCCAAAAAAGGGTCCAGGCAAATAGGTGTGAAAAACCTCAGCTTGAGACCCTGGAGAGCCACTGCCAGTCTGAGAAGACAATACTGACTTTGATGGACCGAGGGTCTGATTCAGTATAAGGCAGCTTCATATGTTCATATGTTCAAGGGAAGTGGGTGATTTTTCAATCATAGCAGTGTCTTAATCAGAATGAATTCTTAGTGCACATGCATCTAAAGGTGAGCAACATGTATGCATTACACCTTGACACAATGCTGCATTTCAGACTTAGCTATACAAAAGTGCAAGAAATCACCCGCAGTGGGGTGGGTGTGCTCCAAACCATCAGAATTGTAGTAAATAAAGAGGGAGTGTTTTCAGGGTTTTATCTGCAAAGATCCAAACAACCACACAACAAGGCCAGCTACACCTACAATTTAGTTCGGCAAATTGTGCGAGTGTGGGGAGTGGGAAAATCCAGACTTGCAGGAAAAAAAATCCAAACTGTTAAAAATGAGGGAGTGGACCCCCAAAGTGTTAAAGGTGATATCTGTGTATGCAAAAGGACAGCGTCTACTATATCCGGTGGGGAGGCGGGATATAAATGAAATAAAAATAAAATAAATAAATATCAGCTCAATTGTGTCCAACACGGAGGAAGTGTTTCTTGCTGCCTGCACTAGGAGGAGAACGAGATAAAAGTTAGGGGCAGTGGGGGGGGGGAGGAAACAGAGGGGGTTGGGGGAGATGAGATTTCCTTTCCCCCATGAATTCCCATGGATCCCATTTGTTTGAAGATGGTCCTAATAATGATCTTGAAACATCCTTCCTAAGCCAGGGGAAGGCGAAGGGCTGGGAAAATCTGGGTGAATCAGCTGGGTGGAAATTGGAACATTACCACTTTTGCAGTTGAGTCACCCTTCACCAGTGATTGAAATCCCCCCACATGCCACCATTCTAAAAACATTATTTAAATGGAAGCTGTCAAGTCACAGTCAAGACTCAAATGGAGAAAAATAAATGCTGTTTTTTTTACAAAAAAAAAGTTCAAATGGAGTGAATCAATTTTGGGGGAGAGGGAGGCATCTACTGTGTCCATACCGAATGTTTAATTTTATTCATTTAAATATCCCATCTTTCCTTATGGAGTCACACAGCTTTTACAAATGAAAAAGTTCATAATTTAAACCAACAAAATCAAACCCCAAACAATTGGCTCTCCCCTACTGGATACCTGCAGCTTATACTGCCCTGGCAAACAAAATGTCCTTTCATGTAGTAAAGTGTGCGGACTCTTATCTGGGAGAACCGGATTTGATTCCCCACTCCTCCACTTGCAACTGCTGGAATAGCCTTGGGTTAGCCATAGCTCTCACAGGAGTTGTCCTTGAAAGGGCAGCTGCTGTGAGAGCCCTCTCAGCCCCAACCGCCTCACAGGGTGTCTGGTGGGGGGAGGGAGAAGATATAGGAGATTGTAAGCCATTCTGACTCTCTGATCCAGAGAGAAGGGCGGGGTATAAATCTACAGTCTTCTGCTTCTTCCTTGCAACACCCCTTTTCCCAAACCTTCCTTTTGGCACTTAAAACCCTCCACCTTCTTGTCCTGTCCTTGTGAAATAAAACAATTATTTGCTCACCCACACCAGTTCTATCAAAAAACTTTTAACATACCAATATATCCATCCATATACTACAATACTATTATCTAGATATACTTATGCCTCACTCATGCTCTCAAGGGGTATTCAAGCATAGCTGACAACATTGTCCTCCTGATTTAAACCAGGGCTCTGTTCCAAAATGTTCTGGAATGCAGTTCTGTTGTTACCACTGCAAACACTTTAACGGAAACACCTAAAATTGCATTGTTGAGTGAAGTTTTTAAAAACACTGCACTGAGTCAGTCTGGATAATTTTTCATTGTAGCAAAAATCAGCATCATTGAGTTTCTGAAAGAGCAAAACGTCAAAGCACTTTAAGCAACTGAGATCTGGCTGTAATGGAATGCTTACTTAGGCAGAGTCCCCTGAGCATGGGCAGAGTGCTTGCTTCTCAGTCCTTATTACATACAATCCAAGTTTGAGCATATGCATAAATACAAAGCCGTATTAAAACAGCTTTGATAATGTCGTATAACAGTTAGAATGTCAGACAGTGATCTGGGAGACCCAGGTTCAAATTCCCACACTGTCACGTGGTGTTGAAGGAGAGTTTTACAGATAGTGGCCACAGACTGCCCAAAAGACAAATCGGTGGGTTCTAGATCAAATCAAACCTGAATTCTTCCTAGAAGCTGAAATGACTCAACTGAAGCTTTGATTGCATTATGAGAAGACAAGAATCACCGGAAAAGACAATCATGCTAGGAAAAGTTGAAGGCAGCAGGAAAAGAAGACGACCCAACATGAGATGGAGTAACTTCATCAAAGAGGGCAAGGCCCTCAGTTTGCAAGATCTGAGTAGGGCTGTCAATGATAGGGTGCTTTGGAGGACATTATTCATAGGGCTGTCACAGGTTGGAAGTGACTTGCCAGCAATGTTTCCTCTCTAAGCTGTGGAGCTCCTGGCATTAAAGTTGTGAGCAAGTGATTTTGTTACTACATAAATCAGTTTGCTCTGGGGCCATCCTTTCTGAGCTAAGACCAAAATGTGCGAGCCAGTGCCCAAAGCACTGTGAGCTAGCTCGCACTAACTCAGCTTAGCGGGCACACAGCTTGCCAGCACTTCTCTCTATCACACGCACACACAAACGGGGGGGTGGGGAGGCCAGCCCAAGACCCCACTGACCTGCTTAAAGGTGCTGCTGAGGAAGTAGATGAGGGAGAGGCCGAAGACGACCCCCAGCACCCAGCGTTTCCGCAGCAGCCTCCGCCACACCAGCGCGAACAGTTGCACCATGGATGGTTCCCCGGCCCTTGCTCGATGCCCCGGGAGAAGCGGAAGGCTCGCGGCTCGGCTGCTTGGAGGATCCGGCCTCTCGGCTGCCCTGCACTCGCTTCGGCCTTGCTAGCCCATCTGGGAGCCTGGGGGAGGACGGGCCATTCCCACCCCATCCCAGGCCAGGCCTGCAGAGAGGAGATCTGGGCGGGCGAGGCTCTTATGCCAGGCTTGGCTTGGGCAGGGACAGAGGGGCGAGAGAAAGACCGGCACGTCTAGTTTTTCCGGGCATGCAAAAATTTTTAATAATTCCTATCTGTTTATCACGCAAGCAAGTCACGTCCAGGAACCCCCCCCCCCCCCTCCCCGTAGATCTGAATTAAGAGGGTGGGGGAGCAGAAACCGGTTCCTTCTCTTTGCCTTTCTAAAATACCCCGGAAAGGATCCGCATCCCTTCGGCACCCCCAACCCGCTTTCCCCCACCCCCCAAGGACGAAAGAAGTCAGAGGGTTACTCGGCGTCCAGTTCGGAGCAACCGGGAAGGAAGAGGAGAAGCGAGGCGGAGTCGGAAGTCATGTGCTGGCTAGGCCGAGGGGAAAGGGGAAGAGGAGGCAGCCCGAAGGGAGGAGCTTAGGCGGGATTTTGGCTGCTGCTCCTGCTACAACCTCGGGGGCCTCAGTCTTAAGGGGCAGGTGAGTGGGGAGCTGGGCAAGCTGGTGGGTTTTGCAGCTGGGAAGATGCAAAGGGAGCTCTTTCTGTCTTTGGAGGTTCCAAGGAAATTAACGGGGGTAACTGCATCATGCCAATTTGGTCCCCTTCCTTCTCCCTTGCATAACCTCATGTGCCCTGCAGTGTTCTGGGGTCTGCTCTGCACATATGTAGCATTTATTCATTTAGACATTTATATCCCGCTTTGATTTCCCAAAGAGGCTAGAAGCTGTTTACGACGGTGTTCTCCCCCCCTTCTGTATTTTATCCTTGCAACAACTACCCTTTGAGGTGGGTTAGGTTGAGACAGAAGGAAGGTGTAGAATGCTGGGGTTGTCCTAATGGGCTTTATCGCTTTAGCCTGCGTTGTGCCTGAGGCAAAAGGTTTCCTACAAAATAAAAAAGTACCTCAGGTGAAATGAAAAGTTTCATTTCTTTTACAGCTGCCCTACATCTTGTGATCACGAGTCCTAAGGACGCCCTACTGTCTTCAACAAGGTTAAGGCTTTTTCAGTCCAGGTCCCTACCTGGTGGAATGAGCTCCCGCTGGAGATCCAGGCCCTGCGGGACTTATCCAAGTTTCGCAGGGCTTGTAAGCCGGAGCTCTTCCACCGGGCTTTTAACTGATCCAGTGGGTGTTCCCTGAAGTCATGGCTTCCTCCAGCACCTTATCAGCATCTCACCATATAGGTGCTTAAGTTATGTTGGATTCTGTGATTTTGTAATTTTACAGATTTTGAAATTATGATATTATTTGTCTGGATGTGGTTTGTTTAAGGTTTTTGTAAGGTTTTTAATGTTGTAAGTTGCCCAGAGCCCGCTTGTGGGATAGGGCGGGGTATAAATTGAAAAACTAAATTAAATTTAAGTTCAATTACAGCATTTGTAGCTCAGGTTTTCTTTCCTAGAAGAATAAGTCCTCACTCTGCTAGCTTTCTGCATGCAAAGAATTATTAATATGGAGCAGTCGTGAAAATTGTAATCCTTCCCACGCAGACTTTTAAAAGTGGTACAGCCTCTGCTACCGTTTCTGCCCTCTCATTTCATTGCATGGCCTTGTGTGCAAGGGCCTGTTTCTCTGCAAGTGGTCAGCCTGCACCTGGACTGTAGCACTTCATACTGCAGATCGGGGCTTGTGTGACAGACTGTTCCTCTGTGTAAGAAGAGCCTCCTGCAAGTAGAAACCTTGAGTGTCAAGGAGAAGGCTAGATTAGAACCCTTCTCTTTACCATGCTGATTATTTGTATTCAGAGTGGGGTTTCCCCCCTCAAAAAGGAATGCTTTTTTTTTTTTTTAAATGTATTTGCAGCCTGAAGTAACAGAGGTTGGAATTCTACTGTCTGCTTGATATGTAGAGTACTTTTGTGACCTGTTTGGTAAGTCGTATCTTTCCAAGGGAGAGGGTTTTGACCAGACTGATTGAAGGGAACCTTTTCACACAAGAGAGCATTCAAAAATTCCATCTCCATCCTGTAGTCTGTAGTGGTGCACTCTAATATAGCACATCGTTCTGCTGTGTGTGTAGCTTTCATTGAAGGGGACAGCTCATATAAAGGTTGCATGTTTTTCCTGGCACAATAGGTTTCTATGTAAGGTCTTGTTTTTTTCTTTTCTTTTTTTAAATCGCAGAGCATTCAACCAAATGACCCTTTACTTGCAGTCTCAAGTGACATATTCCACAAGTGTACTACCTCTAAAATTGCTTGCGTATGAGGAAGTTTGTGCTGTAGTAATCTACAATAGAATGCAGGTTGGGTTTACATCCTCTGTAAACAAAAAATTCTTCCACATATAGTATGTCAAGGAAACGGTAAGCTTAGTAGCCTTTCCCTGACAAGCTGGTTTTCTGTGTGCAGGGATTTTTTTTTTTAAATTTAGGTTATTTATCATCCACCTTTCTCACTTGAATTTAAGGCTGATTTACATGAGTTGAGTCAATACCATCGACAAAATGGGATGTTCAATAAACAATGAAATAGGGATTGGGTTGTAGAATCAACCAGAAGTTTAAGCAAAGCATACGTGTTAACATGACACGTTAAATGATGCAAAGTTACATAGTAAGATTCAACCCAGCAAACTACACAGTAGTACAGACCGCAGTCCCTGATCATTTATTCAAGTAACTTTATGATGCCTTTTGTACAGTGCTACCCTATAGCTTCTGTAAAGAGCCCTCTTTAATAATTCAGTTTTGCATCATTTGCGGAAAGCCAGAAGGGTGGGAGCCTTCCTCCCCCCCCCCAGTATTCCCAACATTATTGCAGTGAACTTCCAAAATGCTTGAAAAAGACTCTTCAGATCTTCAGTGACATAGCTCTTTAATGGGTCTTTCCCCCACTACTGTTTCAGAAGAATTATTTACATGTTTAAAAGGTGGACATATTACCTTTCTAGGATTATCTCCAAAGTAATGCCCAATTTTGCATAGCATCAGCTGATAGATTACATTCTTTTTTCAAAGTTCAACTGTTCCATGCTTGTTGTAGGGGGATCCAATGATCTGTCCTCAGCACTGCATTTTTGTTGTGGTGAAATTCTATTCCTGCCCCCCCAGCAATAACTAAATTGTAAATTTTTTTGCAAGGCAAATGTGAACTCCACCCATCCCAACATTTCTAATCTTTGCACAACATGCAAAGATTAGAAATGTTGGGATGGGTGAAGTTCACATTTGCCTTGATGCTGGACAGTGCCCTTGTCATCAGGGTCCCGGGACCTATACGAAAAGTAAGACACAGTATTTATGTCTCTCCAGCATCTCTTTGGCTTAGCTTTTTCTCACCATATCATTCAAGCCAGACTGAATACTTCTAATCAGGGCTTTTTTTGATTAGGAATGCACAGGAACGCAGTTCCGGCTGACTTGGCGTCAGGGGATGTGGCCTAATTTGCAAATAAATTCCTGCGGGGCTGTTTCTGCAACAATGTTGGTCAGAGGTGTAACAATGGTGGTCAGAGGGTGTGGCCTAATATGCAAATGAGTTCCTGCTGGGCTTTTTCTACCAAAAAAGCCCTTCTTCCAATGTGCTGCTGAGTCAAACTAGAAATGTTTTGAGACCTGTTTTAATTTCTAAATATAATTGGGGCTTTCTGATAGTATTCTCCTCTTGTCTTCTCTTCTGTAGGCCTTGCTAACTTCTTCAGGTCTGGACCATCTTGTGGACAAATGGCTCAATCTTCAATTACTTCCTTCAGAACCTGAAGATATTGTGTCTTCCCTAAACCTCGATTGTCAGCTTCAATGTGCTTTCCAAAGAAAAAGAAAACCCAGTTCTTTCTTACCATTCCTGGAGACCTCTTTCGGCTGGATCCTGCTAATACATTAACCGTGAAACTTTGAAGAGTTATAATTTTCTTTGTATCCCTTGACTCGCTGTACAGTTCCTGGCCAGTCTTTTGAAATCTTCCTTTGTGATCTGTGCCATCGAGTTAATGGGTGTCGCTTCTTACTCCTTGCCACTAGCCACTCTGGGCACCGTTGATTGGCCACGTTAATGTTGAGTGTGTTGTGTTTCAAAGTGTTAAGGAAGATGCAGAGACGACACAGCAGCATCACTGATAGCCTTCCTCCTGAAAGGTGAGTCCTTTGAATGCTGAGGGCTTGGTGAATGAAAATGTGCCAGAGAAATGGCAGTCTGGGTTTCCAAAGCCAATTCTGAGTTTTTGGCAGTAAGGAGCAGATGTTTTGGTGTCCTTGGACCCAAGCAGGTAGATAGGATGGTTTTATATTACCTTTTAGAACATGGGTGGCCAAACTGTGGCTTGGAAGCCACATGTGGCTCTTTTACACATATAGTGTAGTCCTTGAAGCCCCCACCACTCCATCAGCCAGCTTGGAAAAGACATTTCTCTCTTTAAATCACCTAGCCAAGCCAGCCAGCAGCTTGGAAAATACCTTCCTGCCTTTCTGCTGCAAAACATCTGATGTTCACATCTTGTGGCTCTCAGACATCTGATGTTTATTGTATGGCTCTTATGTTAAGCAAATTTGGCCACCCCTGTTCTAGAAGATCTCATTGCATATGTCAATTCTGTTATTAAAGATGTTGCTTGCTGAAGTGGACAGAAGATAAATGAACTCCCCATACCACATAACTACCTGGATTTCAGAAGAATCTATACCAGAGGTGGCCAAACTGTGGCTCAGGAGCCACATGTGGCTCTTTCACACATAGTTTGTGGCTCTTGAAGTCCCCACTGCTCCATTGGCTGGCTTGGAGAAGGCATTTGTCTCTTTAAATGCATTCTCCAAGCCAAGCCAGCTGGTGGCTTGGAGAATGCATTAAAGTTAAAGTTGCTTTCTTTCCACCTCTCACTTCCCCAGTTATTTGCCTTCCTTCCTTGCAGCTCTCAAACACCTGATCCTCATGTCTTGCAGCTCTCAACCATCTGATGTTTATTCTATGTGGCTTTTATGTTAAGCAAGTTTGGCCACCCCTGCTCTATACATTATCTTTCTCCCTCACCCCATAAATTCAGATTGTCAGAATACACTCTACATACTGTTACCATGTGAAGAATGTTTTGTGACAGCCAGAGCATATTAAGTGGTGGTGCCATAACTCTGGAACTCTCTGTGCTGGAAAGCTAGCATGGGCATGTCAGTTGGCGCATTCAAGAAACTGGTGGAAATGGGTGTTCTTTGGGTGGGAGTTCTCTTCTAGAGAAGAGGGAGCGATGGACTGGATTTCTCATTTTTCTGTATTGCTTTCTGATTTAAATCAATTGCATATTTTCTATGCTGTTTTCAGTTGACTGTAAACTACTTCAAGTTTTTAAGAATTGTTTTTAAAACTGAAAAGCAGGACTGCAATAAATGTTCATAATGTAATGCTGTATGATCAGCTATATTAGATTAAGAGGACTTTAAAAGTACCTATTCCAGGGAACTCTAACATGGCACCAGTGCCATGGTGCCTTTCCTGGTGCCTGTCAAAGGTTTTTAGAAACTAGGTGGGGTTTATTTTATTTCTGATGTTCGTGGTATAATACTGTCAGTGGCTTTTTATGTGAAGTACTTTATCTGTGGAAATAGCAGTTTTTCTAAAAACACGGTGGGACTTAATTCTGACTAAATACAGTTAGGGCTGCAAAGCTACCATGCTTAATTCACCTAACTGGAATCTCTACTGAGACCATCAGATCTTCCCAATTTGAACATATGCTTATAATTCCGGTGGAAGTTGATAATAACATCACTACATCAAATGTTGATTTTTCAAAAATAATTTGTGGTTCTATTAAAATCTGGCCAGTTAGTAGACCTCTGTCATTGTTACAAGCGATAGTGTGAGATGGTAAGTGCCAAGTTCTACATCTGGGTACCTAAAATTAGGAACACGCATACTGGATGCAGTATGTGTGAACAAGATCTAGGGGTGCAGGTGGACAGTAACTTAAATATAAGCAGCCAGTGTGATACAGCGACAAAAAGCTAATGTGATCTTGGGAGTGTATCAACAGAAGCATAACATCCAAACTGCAAGATATCCTAGTCCCACCGTACACTGCATTAGTCAGTTTTGTGTGCAGTTCTGGAGGCTTCACTTCAAGAAGGATGTGGACAGAATGGAGCTGATGCAGAGGAGAGCAACAAGGTTGATCTGGGGCCTGGAGACCAAGCCCTATGAGGAAAGGCTGAGGGACTTGGGAATGTTCAGTCTGGAGAAGAGGAGATTGAGGGGGCACATGGTTGCTCCTTAAGTATTTGAACAGCTGTCACTTAGAGGAGGGCAGGGAGAGGACTCATAACAGTGGATTTAAATGAAGGCTGGGAAGGTAATGGCTGGATATTAGAAAAAGTTTTTTACAGTAAGAGTTGTTCAACAGTGGAATCAGCTACCGAGGGAGGTGGTGAGCTCCCTCTCACTGGCAGTCTTTAAGCAGCAGTTGGACAAACACTGGTCAGGGATGCTCTAGGCTGATCCTGCATTGAGCAGGGGGTTGAACTAGATGGTCCCCTCCAACTGTATGATTCTATGGAAATGACTGGGCTCTCGAGAGATGGGCTCATATTAAGGGAGGTAACCAGGAAAAAAGCATTTTTTTTTCCTCTTTGCATAACTGCAATAGATGCCTGCAAACGAAGACTGCCAGATGAGGGTTTCTTAACTAGCTCTTTAAGTATACTTATTTTGTGTGTATGCAAGACAATATTTTTAAACAATATGTTAATTTTAAAGGATATTCCATTAAACAGAGTTTCCACTTGAAACACTTAAGACCTGTTTTGGAGTTATGCATAACGTCACTCCCTGACTTTTAGTGTTAGGCCCCGCCTCCCGTGGTAGCCATTTTGTGGCTGTGCCCACTATAACTGTGTTAGAATTCCAGAGATGCCCCAGGGCTGAAAATGTATGGGGAGCCCTGAACTATTTTTAAAAAAATGTCTCTGACAGAGAGGCCAAAATGCATCTGGAATATGACCACCAGCCCTTTTCCCCAACATGCCCTCTCCACCTGATGGAATGCCGAAGAGCAGGCTGGAGGGGTTCTCTTTGCTGGCCCTGTTGCACCAGGACTGACATAGCGCCACCATGCTTCTCACTGGCTCCATTGTGCCTGGGCTGGCAAGACAGAGTTAGATGCTGTTCCACTGCTCCACATTCTGGCAGAGTGAAGCTGTGTTCTGCCATGCTCCATCTGTGGGTCTTCATAAGACAACATAAGAGAAGCCATGTTGCATCAGGCCAATGCCCAATCAAGTCCAATGCTTTGTGTTACACAGTGGCCAAAAAAAGAGGTGTCATCAGGAGGTCCACCAGTGAGGCCAGAACTCCAGAAGACTGACTGCCCAAGCACCAAGAATACAGAGCATCAATGCCCCAGACAGTATTTCCATCTGTATCTTGTGGTTAATAGCCACTGGTGGACTCTATATGTTTATCCAATCCCCTCATGAAGCTGTCTATGTTTGTAGCTGCCACCACTTCCAGTGGCAGTGAATTCCACATGTTAATCATTTATTTGATTTCTAGACTGCCCTTCCCCAACAGGTCTCAGGGCAGTTTGCAACATATTCAATGAATATATTATTCCAGTAAATCATAAGTTTAACAATTACTCTTTGGGTGAAGAAGTACTTCCTTTTACGTGTTCTAAACCTGCTGCCCATCAATTTCATTGAGTGTCCACGAGTTCTTGTTTTGAAAGGGAGAAAAGTACTTCTTTCTCTACCCTCTCTGTCCTGTGCATAATTTTGTAAGCCTCTATGATGTCACTCCTCACTCATCATTTCTCCAAGCTAAAGAGCCCTCACCTCTTTAACCTTTCTTCATAGGTTAAATTTATTATTTTAGTTACTCTTTTTTGCGCCTTTTCCAATACTATGATATCTTTCTTGAGGTGTGGTGACCAGAACTGTACACAGTATTCCAAGTGAGGCCACACCATTAATCTCTACAGCGGCATTATGACATTGGTTGATTTTTCAATTCCCCTGCTAATAATCCCCAGCATTGAATTTCCCTTTTTTTTATTGTAGTCATACACAGTTGACATTTTCAGCAAGTTATCTACCATGACTCTCAAGGTCTCTTTCCCAGTCAGTTACTGCCAATTCAGATCCCACCAACATGTATTTATAGTTGAGATTTTTGGTTCCAACCAGTGTTCCCTCTAAGCTGAGTTAGCGTGAGCTAGCTCACAGATTTTTAACCTCCAGCTCCCACATTTTTATCTTAGCTCAGGAAGGATGACCTCAGAGCACACTAATTTATGCGGTAACTCACAGCTTTAATACCAGTAGCTTACAAAGCAGAATTTTTGCTCAGAAGACTCTGCAGCTTAGAGGGAATATTGGTTCCAACATGCGTTACTTTTCACTTGCCCACATCGAACCTCATTTGCCACACTGATGCCCACTCATCCAGCCTTGAAAGATCCCTCTTGAGTGCCTTACAATCCATCCAGGTTTTCACTGCCCTGCACGACTCTTGTCATCTGCAAGCTTCACTGCTCACTCGCAACTGCAAATCATTAAACAAGTTAAAAAGCACCAGACCTAGTACTGAGTCCTGCGGTACCCCACTGCTTACCACCTTCCTCTGCAAAAACTGCCTATTTTGACTCACTCTCTGTTTCCTGGGAACCGACCAGTTTTTAATGCACAGCAGGACTTGCCCTCTTATCTTCCAGACCAGTGGACCTGGCAGCAACTGCTAGAGGAGAAGGAAAGCAGTGGGGCTAAAGCAGAGTCCTGCTTTGTACAATGCTGCTGGCTGGACCCACTGGCTTCAGCTGCACTGCCTTCTCCTTCCAGCAGTCATGGCCCTAGCCCCTTGTACCCCAGCAAAACCAGGCGCTGCTGCCTCCTGACAGCTGGTAGGGGCAGAGCAAAGTTGAGGCAGTGTCCCAAGAGGGCTTGGGGGGGGGGGGCAGGGATGAGACATCTGGACAGAAGGACCTTTCAGACAGCATTGGCCCATCAGAATTTCTCCTGGTAAAGAAAGCAGCCAATCCACCCTGGGTCTCTGTTAAGTTTTTATTTGCTGCATCATGGGAGCATGACTCCAGAGAGCACCTAAACGGTGGCTTATGCCCTTGGCCTCTACCAGATACTTCAGATGTTCTGTACGTGTGTAACACATTCCCAACGAGGGAGTATGTCATTGTTGGGGTTTAGATTCCTGAAACCTTGGGAGACTCTATTAGAATCATAATCCTATTAATTTAGGAGCATAAAGCCAGATGCTAAATAATCTTGTTGCTGATACAGACCCTGTTTGTGCGTATGTTTGCTAGCCCAGCCTTTGGGAGTAGCTATAAAAGCCTTCTGTGAAGAGCCTGCGTGTTGGAGACGGCACCCAGTGGGACTTTGTGCGGTTTGGGAGATATCTGGAGACTCTTGCTCAGAGCTAAGAACGAAGTCTGGTGAGGATGCTGGATTCTGCAGGGAGGGACCAGGCCACCTCTCCCCAGTGCGCGCCAGTTCTAAACTTGGAGAGCTCAAGGGGCCCATGCTCAGGAGAGGCGGCAGCTATACAGCATCTATTTGTGGCCTCGGACCATCTCTGGCATTTTGGAAACAATCTTTCTCTTTGCATGGAGCAGTTTTAGGACTGGTTTTAAATGATGACAAACTTTGAGGCCAAACGCTGATTTCCATTGGAGGGAGTATATATTTCTGGTCTCTCTGTTGGTCAGTATCTACCACAGCATATAATCAGCCAAGTTTTTTGGTCTGGCTGCCTTTCTCCATACAGAGGCTTGCAGTGTTCCCTCTAAGTGATCCTTCATCCGAATTATCATATCTGGGCCACTGATTATACTCTAACCTGCACTATGAGCCCACCCACCTTTGTTATATAGTACTGAGTTGTGCTATTGTTTTAATTGCATTTTATTGATTTTATTGTATTTGACTGGTTTTATCTGGATGTAATCCACCCTGAGCTTGCTTGGGAAAGGGTGGAATATAAATTTACCAAAATAAAAAATAAATAAAATAAAAAAATAAGCTGAGATAGTGTGAGCTAGCTCACACATTTTTTATCCTCTGGCTCACACATTTTTGTCTTAGCGCAGGAAGGATGGCCCCAGAGCAAACTAATTTATGCAGTACTCAAATTACTCACTCATTTAATGCCAGTAGGTCACAAAGTAGAATTTTTTCTCTCAAGACTCCACAGCTTAGAAGAAGCATTGGCTGAGCCTCACAGCTGTGGTTTTTGGGTCATAGCTAGCAGGGAGGTAGGTGTGCAGAGAGGGTTTGGAGGTGGGCAGGGGTGGTCTGAGAAATTGCCAGCATTCAGAGCTACTGAACATTCTAGAATATTTGAACTTATGGAAATAAATCACATTGAAAACCAGTATGGGCATGTAGTGGTGCCAGTAGGTGAGTGTGAGTCCCTCAGCCTGACCTTCCTCACAGGGTTGTTGTGAGGATAAAATGGAGGAGGGGGAGCAGGGCTTTTTTTGTAGCAGGGACTCCTTTGCATATTAGGCCACACACCCCTGATGTAGCCAATCCTCCTAAAGCTTACAGTAGGCCCTGTACTAAGCTCTTTGAGGATTGGCTATATCAGGGGTGTGTAGCCTAATATGCAAAGGAGTCCCTGCTACAAAAAAAAAGCTCTGAGGGGGAGTACCATGTCTGCTGTCCTGAGCTCTTTGGAGAAAGGAGTGATACAAATGAGACAGAAACAAATAGGGAGACCACAATTAGCTCCAAACCAATTACAAACCCTGTTTAGGGACCCCAATCAAACCATTCATTAGAATGTTTGAATCCAAATGTTACAGCTAACTGTGGCTTATGAACTAGAGTTTAGAATAACTTTAGAGTTCCCCTTTGGCCTTCCTAGCACTTGTGTCTGAATAGGTTATCCTGGTTCATACTTTCATCCCTTGGATTTGAAAGTTGGCTTAGGTCTTTGATTCATTTGGGAGCTGGGAAGTCATCTGCTCAAATCTTGATTCTGCCACGGACTTAATAGGCACTGCTGTGCAAGCCACAAGGGTTCAGTCTCATCTTCCATATGGAAGTGAGGATACTGTCCTTCATCGCAAGGTTCTTGTAAGGATCATCAGTGCAGAGGTTTGGTTCAGACGTTAACAGTGTTCCATGGTTTGGTGATGTGTGATTGAGCCTGGTGGGATCCTTAGGCATGCAAGTTCCCTCCTCTCTGGCAACTGTGACATACAGTTTTTCTCTGAACTGCATGTCCTTTAGCACAGAGCTTTCCTTTGCTCCTCTGTGGTCTGTGATGCTGTCTTATAAGGAATCAAATAATCCTAGCTCAGTATTATCAGCTCTGGCTGGCAACTGCTGTACAGGATCTTTGTCTCAACCACACTGCTTGAGATCCTGTAACTGGAGATGCCAGAAGTTGAGACACAACCCTCTTTTGGGCTGTGATCACACACATGAAATAATGCACTTTCAATCCACTTTCAGTGCACTTTCCAATTGGATTTTGCCAGTTCACACAGTGAAATCCAGTTGGAAAGTGCATTGGAAGTGGATTGAAAGTGCATTTTTAGTGTGTGTGATCACAACCTTGGTTGCATTATTTAGTGTGTGTGATCACAACTTTGGTTGTAATTATGGGCTACGCATAATTACTGGTGTGAGATGATGCTTTACTTTCTGCTAATTGTTGTTGTTTCTCCTCTTTTTGTTCTTTTTGCCATGCCTTAGAAGCCGGAGTCAGACCATCAGCTCTGAGACGAGTGTGGACGAAGGTGGTGTTTTTGAAAGTCTCAAGACTGAACCTCCTTCTCCTCAGCAGCTCTTTTCAGGACTGGGGGGCATCCCATCGGGCACAATCACAGCCACCCCTTTCCAGTCGAGTTTGGTCCTCGGATCCTCGGTAGGCGGTGGGGAGGTGTTCATTCAGATGCCAACCTCGCGGGAAGAAGGGGCCAGCCGCTCAGAAGGAGTGCCTTACCACCACCGGCCACAGTCTCACCACTACCACCACAGCCACCAGCGGGGATCCTCACTGCTGCACATGGCTGGGAGTGACCGCCATGGACACACTGAGGAAGGTGCCGAGGACCAGCCTGGGACTCCAGCCCCTGCACTTTCAGAATTGAAGGCCGTGATCTCCTGGCTGCAGAAGGGGCTCCCCTTCATTATGATTCTTTTGGCTAAAGTTTGTTTCCAGCATAAGCTAGGTAAGTTCCAAAATTAAGAACCTAAGTGTTGCTTTGCTGGACCAGAACAAAGACTTATTCTTCCTTCCCTCTCAGTGGTCAGCCAACTGTCCTAGTGATGCTTGTGATCAGCTCTTGGAGGATTGGCTACATCAGGGGTGTGTGGCCTAATATGTAAAGGCGCTCCTGCTGGAATTCTACCCCTGCTTGTGATCAAAGGAAGGGGAGGTATTTGTGAATTCTCTGCATTGTACTGGGGGTTGGACTAGCTGATCCTGGAGGTCCCTTCCAACTCCATGATTCTATGAAAGACTGATGTCTGCATCTAAATGACCTTCTGATGCATTAAGCTGTGATCCCATTTGGGTTACCTGGCAGTGAATGCACTCGTGGAGAGTTTCCATATCTAATCACTTCAGGTCAGATAGCAGAGGATCAAGCCATGTGACCTTGTCAGTACAAGGGTACTGCTTGCAAACATTCAGTCCATGCTGAGTTCCGCCCACCTATTGGGCATTGAGGAATTGGGAATCCACAAACCTTCCAGTATTTATTCCTTTGGTGTTATTTTATTGCTTGCTTTATCACCTGACCTAGTATTTAACTGATTTGTTCAGCATGATGTTAATGGCTAATGGCTCCATTTCACAGATTTCACTGAGGCTCAGAATTTTCAGTGGCTGGGTGTGCTGGCTGTAGGACAAAGCAGCTGCTGGCTATGAACAGCCTAAATCAATCCAGGCCTCTTTCTTTCCCCTACATTTGCAGGAATTGCTCTGTGTATCGGCATGGCCAGCACATTTGCATATGCAAACTCGACTCTACGAGAACAAGTCTCCTTGAAGGTGCGTGCAGGGTAGTGATTTCAAGTGGGGGGCTCCAGCAAAGCCTTGCAGTGAGATCTCCAGGCTGTTGGGCGTCATGCAGCCCAAGAAGCTAAGAGAGGTTCTGCTTCTGAAACGAGGTTGAAAGCTGGGTCTTTATCAAGGCAATTCAGGACCTAAAGTGTGCAGATAAGCATTGATATCAGCATGCAGGCTTGGTGATGTTCACCGGTATGGTCTCCATAGAAATGGTGTAAAAAATTAAGAGCAGTGACAATATCTGAATGTATGCCAACAAAGCCAGCTTTTGCAAGCTGAACTAATATATACAAAATTAGTATATATACAAACAGTCAAGTTTTACTCGATATAGTCACCCATGTGACTTAGCAGTAGAGCCATCTGCTTTGTGTGCAGAAGGTTCCATGTTCTATTCCTTTGCTCTCCAGTTTTAAAATCAGGTAGGTAATATGAATGATTTGAGGTCCTGAGACCCTAAAGGGTGACTGCTAGTCACAGTAGACACTGCTGACCTGGATAGAACAGTGGTTTGGCTTTATAAAAGGCAGCTTCACTGGTGTTCAAGTATGGACCACTGGGCTGATTTGATATAAGGCAGCTTCCTGTGTTCTGCATTATAGATCTCTCCCCATCCCACCCGAAATTGCGAAGTTTGATTAATTTAATTTTTAGATTTATATCTCGCCCTATTAAGTCCTATAAACTAAGAACTGGTTTAGGAAATTTTTTTCTTCACTTTTGAACCACTATTATATACATCAGAGTTTCCATCGTTTCTGCTTTATCTGGGGGTGTCCTTGGCTCACAGTGTTTCCACATCTGTTAATACACTCCGAGTTTGATGCTGTTGGGAAGTGCCCCCCTGCCCCGCTTTCCCACAGCACCCACTTTCTTTCATCTCCTGGGGTGCCCCAAACTTTTCTCTGCTCTTTCCTGGACCTTGCTATGCTGCGAAGTTTGGGGAAAGACTGCAGCAATGTCTGGATGGCTGCTGTATGGATGGGAAAATTAGGATTTTTCTGGTCATACCTACACAGTGGCCATTTTGTTCCCCTGCTACAAGGAGGGATCTTTGTTTAGGTTGTCAAGTCAGCAACTGAATAGCATTATATCAGTGTACCATTATACCAATACATGATATCGGCTTCCCTGAATTTTCTTGCAGAAATATAAGGACAAAGGCATATCTCAGCAAGGAAGAGTTGCTGGTTTGTTTTGTTTTTTTAATGAAAGCTGAGAATTTAGAGAACCTGATGCGTATTTTGGTATAATGGTATATCGATACACTATTCAGTCGCTGATTTAAAACAAACAAGTACCAGAGAAACTTGTCATATGAAAGCTCCTTTGCCACTGCACTGTATTGACAGCTGAAGCAGCAACTGGGAACCTACACAACCAGAAAAACACCTCAGTGGCAGAGCACAAACTTTTCACAGTATGCAACATACCCAAAGACCCATGTCCAGTCCTTGGCAGGTTCCAAGGAGAAGCCTGTCTCAGAGCCTAAGCAGACAATAGTGTGTTAGGTGGACCGGCAGTCTTGGTATAAGGTCTTTTTCTCCTCCTTCCTTAGGAAAAGAGATCAGTGCTGGTGGTTTTCTGGATCTTGGCCTTCCTTGCAGGGAACACCTTGTACCTGCTGTATACATTCAGCTCGCAGCAGTTGTACAACAGGTAAGCAAACTACTTGTGTCCTGATGTAAATGGACAGGTCCCAGCTAAAGAGCAGAGAAGCGGGTTCTCTCTTGATGGGGGAGGAATGTATTGATAGCATGTGTGCCCTTTTCTCTCTTGAGATGGGGACTACTGGTGGTGTGTATGGTGTGGTCTGCTGGGAAAAAATGATATACCAGGATCTGATGGGAATGTTGGCGTTTCTTTCTCAGCCTTTTCATTTCCATCTCTTTTTTTGGAATGAGCACATCCCATTTACAATAACTTCATTTTTTACAAGAATACAAGTATTATGAATGTTCCAGTAAAAGTCCATCAAGCATAAAGACTTATACAACTAGTACCATTGACAGTCTAGTGCAGTGACCATAGTATTAGGCTAGGGCCACTGGGGTCCTATCCCCACTTGGCTGTGAAACTCAGTGGGTAACTTTGGGCCAGTCAGTCTCTTTCAGCCTCACCTCTTTTGCAGGGCTGTTGTAGAGATAAAACTGAGAGGAAGGGAGCTTCTGCCCTGAGCTTCTTGGCAGAAGGATGGGATAAAAGAGGAAAGCAGATAATTATTCTTATGCAGAGAAATTGGGGCCCACCTTGTGACAAAAAGCTACTTTAGGTGACTTGAGTCCATCTCATTTCAGACGAGCACAATAAAATCCTGTATAGTCAACATATATATATGACCATCAATGAATAGGCCCTTTGTGTCTCTGCAGGGACAAGGCCTGTCTCACATGTCCAGGAGTTGTACTTTTTGCAGGGTCAGCATGCATGGAAGGCTAGGTCCAGAAGATCTCAGCATGAGAGTTTTAACCTAGTTATCTCCCCGAAATGCTAGCTTTCTATTTGTGGGTTTTAAAAATATATACATATATAATTATTCCAAAAAGTGCATTCAGTCCCGCAAGTCAACACCTGCAGCATGCAGGATTATTTGCACATACAGTCCTGACATAGCTCTCACCAGGGCTTTTTTTGTGGCAGGAACTCTTTTGCATATTAGGCCACACTCATATGTAGCCAATCCTCCAGGGCTCTTGTTATAAGATCTACTGTAAGCTCTTGGAGGACTGGCTACAAAGGAGTTCCTGCTACAAAAAAAGCCCTGGCTTTCACCATTTAGATCTCTAATGAATCCCCAGAGGAGAGGATGAATCCCACTAACCAGGGCAGCTGTCAAGGACCTCTTGCTCTGTATCCTTTTTTGAACAGACTTGTGGTACGCTCCTGAAGACTGCTTTGAGTTGATCTAACTGTAACTGAACAGATCATGAGAAGTAGCAGTTGATTTAGGGGGGATGCTGGGGCAGGAGGGAATGCAGAGTGCAAGTTAGGTAGATAGTTTGGGCACTGCATTTCCTGGTGGAATGGCTGAGGGGGCATTTCACTGACCACAGAGTATGAAATCATCCTCTCTGTTGGGCACATTGATTATCTGAAAGCCAAGAGGGTTGCGTCAGTCTGGTCAATTAGAGATGGCAGCCGAAAGATTTGGTTGGCTCTCATGAATCAATATGTGCAGTCCTGTCCTCCTCCTACTTCCTTGGCCTGCAGAAACTCATTTCACTCCCCTACACCTTGTTTCTCTGTGTCTCTCCCCTCCCATCTTCTTTGGGTGATTTTGAAATGCAAGGAGGGAGAAAGACTTGCAAGCGCTGGGAGTCATTTGTCTCAAACCAAACAGAACTAGATGCAATCATTTGGACTGTTTGCAGAAAGACCCAAAGTGGGTGTGATTACCCTATGCCCTTCTGTCCTTCACGGATGTAAACAAGAACACTCTTTTGTCAATACTAGATGAGATCACCTGCAGCTGTATGATTGTAAGTTGCTAGTTGGTTTTCCTGCATTGGGGCAAATAGCAGTTCCCTTCATTTGGAGGGCATCTAAGACTGGGAGAAAGGAAGGGGTGGGCAGAGGGGCCCCACCTTCAATCCGTACTTGAGATGCTGACTATCCTGTGGGATTTACCAGAATCTCATCTCATTTGAACTCTTAGAGTTCCTTTATTCTTGCCATTTACCCTTTTCCCAATCCTTCCATGTTGCTGAAAGTTCTTTTCCACCTCCCGCTAGTTTCCTTTGAAAGAGCCTGTTTGACATTTATTTATTCTTTGAGTTAAAGAGCTGCTAAGTCACAAAAACAGAAGAACTGCAATTCAAAATGAATGCCTTTAAAGACAATACTTCATCATGAATACCCAGAGCCTACTGGCTGCCTGAATCAGAAGCATGTGCTGCCTGTTGCTATGTTATAGGAACATGGAAAGCATGTATATTGATCATGGATAATGCAAACCTGAAAAATCCAGAGGTCTCCTTGCATTTGACAGAGCTGCATGTGTGCTGCTCTGGTTCACTCAGCATGGTGTCCATATGTATTGGGAGCATCTCTGCATGGTAGGTAGGCTCTAGATATATGTTATCTGTAAAGAATTTCATCAGCTATATCCAGGGCTTTTTTTGTAGCAGGAAAATATTTTTTGTAGCAGCTATATCCAGGGCGTTTTTTGTATCCTTTGCATATTAGGCCACACACCCCACCGATGTAGCCAATCCTCCACGAGTTTACAGGGCTGTATGTACAGGTCTTACTGTAAACTCCAGGAGGATTGGCTACATCAGGAGTGTGTGGCCTAATATGCAAAAGAGTTCCTGCTACCAAAAAAGCCCCAGCTGTATCATATGGGGCTAGAGATAAATCCTTCAACCATGATATCAGAATTCAGGGGCAGCCAATGAAAAGGATGGTCTTTATTCACACAGCATAGAATTGTTTTATGGAGCCTGTTGCCACGAGAAAGAGTGATGGCAACTAGTGTAGGCAGTTTTACAAGAGGACTAGACACATTCATGGGAGCAGACATTTGTCAAGGGCTGTCAGCAATACTCCCTCTAAGCTGTGGGGTCTTGTGAGCAAAAGTTCTACTTCTTGAGCTACTGCGTTAAAGTTGTGAGCTACCGCATAAATTAGTTTGCTCTGGGGACATTTTTCTTGAGCTAAGACAAAAATGTGTGAGCCGGAAGCTAAAAACCTGTGAGCTAGCTCACACTAATTCAGCTTAGAGGGAACACTAGCCGTCAGCCATGATGGCTAAATGGAACTTCCATAAAGTTCACAAGCGGCAAACATCTGGATGCCACTTCTGGAGAGCAACAGGGCCTCAGTGCTTTGTGTACCTTCCGGAGATGTCTGGTTGGTTTCTGCAAAGATGCAGTATGTTAGATAAGAGATAATGATTTGGTCTGGTCCAGCAAAGCTATGCACCTTAGTGTTCATAGGTGCACATTTACGTACATGTGCACCAGAGACAAGATTCATTTCCTTCCCCCACTCCTGAGATGATTCTAGAGCATGGGTGGAGCCATATGTGGCTCTTTCACATATATTGTGTGTCTCTCAGAGCTCCCACCACCCCATTGACCGGCTTGGTGAAGGCATTCGTCTCTTGAAATCACTTCTCCAAACCAAGCCAGCTGGTGGCTTGAAGAATGCATTTAAAGTTAAAGTTGCTTTCTTTCCACTTCTGCCTTCTTCTTCCTTCCCCCCATCTATTTGCTTTCTTTCCACGTTTCCTTCCTTCTGGCTCTCAAACATCTGATATTTATGTCTTGCAGCTCTCAGAAATCTGATGTTTATTCTGTGTGGCTCTTGCGTTAAGTGAGTTTGGCCGCCCCTGTTCTAAAGATTTGGGGGAGAAGGGTGCAAACAACAGCAATTATCATCCCTCGCAACATGTAAAAAAGTATCCCTTTCTCCTGTAGGTCTCCCCAAAGCAGAAGGCAGATAGTAATTTAGTAACTATCAGTACAAGAAATCCAGGACTTGGTAAATGAGGACTGTTGGAATGTATTTCCTTGCTGAGGCTGCCTCATTGAGTTCCTTTCTGCAGAGGATGGGAGGGACAGAAAGAATGTACAGATATTTTAATAAATAAGAGGCACCTCGTGTTCTGTCCCTTACAAGACGTTCCTGTAAATTCTTACCGGAGGCATACAGGATTGCCAGGCCAAAGTGGTCTCATCTGTGTCTGGGAAACAAGATGGCACAGGATATCAACTACTGTATATCTAGAATTCAGAAGAGCAAAGTATAGGCTCTGTAGTCTCAGCCAGTAGGACTTTCCAACATGTCCTTGGGTAAGGCAGAGTTGGCAGAAGGTGAATCCACAAAGACTAATGATGAAGAAAGTGGGTTTTGTGGCAATCCAATTAATCCTTGTTGATCAAGTGGCATTCTTTGAACCTGCCAAATGCACAGAGCTGAAGGTTCAGATGCGTTTTGGGGTTTTCAGAGCTTGGTTGGAGTGGGAGGCACCTAATTCCTTCGTTTTCCACACACAGAGCTGAGATGTTGTGTCCAATGTGCTACTCATCCAGGATTTTCTCTCTTCATTTTTCTATTTCCTTCCCAATTTACTTGTTCATTTGTTTGGATTCTTCTTTCTTTCATTTGCATCAATTATGTTTTTTTAAAATCGCTCATTCTGGTTGTTTTTTGTTTTTAGGGTTTTAGTTTTACCTGTTGTGCTGTGCCCATATTGTGAGTATTTTTATTTTGGGTCCCTCTCCCTTACACGTTTATTTATTGCATGAGAGCCTGGGTAAGCTTCCAGTGCTATCACACTGGGTAAGCTTTCAGTGCTATCACACTGTGGCCATATCTGGACCAAGTTTTGTGAATTCTCTTCCTAAGTATCCAATTTAATGGCTGCTGATATTCTGAATATACATGAATTTAGTTGAGCTATTTTACACTATTAAGTAGCATAAAAGCATTCATAGGCCTGTCCAGGGCTTTTTTTGTTGAAAAGCCCGGCAGGAATTCATTTGCATATTAGGCCACACCTCCTGACATCACCATTGTTTCACCCAGGGCTTTTTTTGTTGAAAAGCCCAGCAGAAACTCATTTGCACATTAGGCCACACTCCCTGATGTCACCATTGTTTACAGGGCTTTTTGTAGAAAAAGTCCAGCAGGAACTTATTTGCATATTAGGCCACACCCTCTGTCATCACCATTCTTTCAGACAGGGTTTTTTTGTAGAAAAAGCCCAGCAGGTACTCATTTGCATATTACACCACACCTCTTGATGCCAAACCAGCAGAACTGCGTTCCTGTGCGTTGTTGCTCAAAAAAAGCCGTGGGCCTCTGCCATTAGAAGTACAAAATAACTGAATTGTGAGAAGGGGGAGGGGACAAAATTGCTTGTTTTCATGGACAAGCACAATTCAGATTCTGCAAACCAAAGGAGAACTCACACAGGGGGGAATTCTTCTGATTTTCCCTTCCTTACTGCAACCCCAACCCTCAGTATTGACTTTATAGAGGATGCAAGCGCTGTGGCAATTAAGGGGGAGATAGTGGAGTTTCATTCCAAAACATTCTGTTTGCACTTTCTAGGATCTGCCATAGATCCTCATGTCTTCCATGGACCTACTGCTTTTTTGTAGAAGGACAATGCATTGCTTGTTCTTCAGCAGGCTTTGCTCGTTCTCTGTGGAATCTTTGATTCCTTTTTTCCCCAGGGAGTTGTCAGCATTTTGGTGTTGGGTCTAGCGTGCTGCATCCTAGCTGGTAATCGCCCCGTTTTTGCTATCTTGCCTTTCAGCCTCATCTTCCTGAAACCCAACCTGGATAAGCTGGATTTCTTTGACCTGATGTGGATTGTGGGGATAACTGACTTTGTACTCAAATACCTTACAATTGCCTTGAAATGCCTGGTCGTTGCTCTGCCAAAAATTGTCCTTGCCGTCAAATCAAAGGTAAAGGTGTTCTGCTGTTGCTCCGGTGGAGGTCTGACACAATGTAAGAATGTTTGATGCATTCACATAACAGGAAAATTTCACTTGGAGGAACTTTTTGGTGAAGTTTTTAAGGGAGAAGAAAAATCAAGATAAGCCATATGGGATAATTTCTCACATCTTTTGCAAAAAGCTCCATCCCGGTTTTTTTTTTTTTCTTCCCATGTACGCGAAGGCACCTTTCTGCGATGAAGATGGATAGCAGGCTCAGTATTAAATGCACTCTCTTAATGTTGTTCAGCCTGCGCTGAAACCTCCAAGCTGGGAGCAGAAGTGATTCTAAATGGGGCTTTTGCGTGAGTAGGTGGGATTGGAATGGTTTCTTCCTGTATGTCCCACTTGCTAGCGCGATTAATTTAGCTCTGGCGATAGTCCAAGGGTTGTTTTTTCTCCCTCCTTCACTCTGATGATAATGATTATTATTATTTTATTTAGGGAGATTAATGGGCTGGGTCATGGCGTAATTCAGCTTGTAAAAAAGAAAAAAAAAATCCGACATGCGGCGATGTAGATCCTCAGCTCAAGACAAATTGCAGAGTTGGAAAAGGGCTGCAGCCTTTGCTTTCTTGTCTAAGCACTATCCCAAGTCCTCATTAATCCTTGTCCCAGAGAAGAAAGAGGTTGCATCTGTATTTTTAACCATAGCAGGAGGCTGGTAAGATTGCATCTGTCAAGGGCCCTCTAATGGCTCACAGCACAGATGCCTTTCTGAAATGTTCTGAAAATCTTCTTTGTTGGGGATGTGGATTGTCTCTAGTTGCAATCCTTCCTCCTCCCCCTACACCTCCCCTCCACACGCACACACCTTGCCACCAAGGTCTGGGTACCAAATTGCAGACCGGAGACTTTAAAACCAGGCCTCATGTTTGCATAAACAGTGATTCTGATACCTGGCATGGGATTGTGAAACCCTGCAACTATCTCAGCATTCTTATTTTAAAATCTCTTTTGAAAAAGACCATTTTTGAAGCTTAGGGTTGCTGAGCAAAGTCTGAAAGCTTTATGGGGCAGTGTTCTGAAACAGGTTGCTTTGTACAAGATGTTTCTTCACTTGTGAGAAGGAAAGAATATGCCTTTGTCACATTCGAGAGCGAAGGGTGAAGTTCTTCCTCTATTTTTAGTATGTGGACTAGGTAGCCAAACTGCAGTAGAATAAATATAGCTGCCTTGGCTGATGTGACCAAAGAGTCTTCTAGTTCATCTGTCTATCACTAGCAGTATGCCCCAGGATACTCACATTAGGATAGAGATGAATTTATGGAGTAGCCTTCTACATCTTCAGGCCAGTGGACCATCTTGTAGTCTATGTTGTCTTCTGTGGCTGGTAGTGGCTATGCTGGGTTTCCAGCAGAGAAATATATTTTCCAACACCTGCAACCTGAGAATTTTTAACAGGAATTGCCAGGATTGAACCTGCTGCCCCCTTCATGGAAAGAGGAACTTTTACCACTTTCCCTATTATGCTATATGAACATGTGAAGCAACCTGATACCAGGTTGGACTATTGGTCCATCTGGGTCTTGAACCCTGGATGTTCTGATTAGTTAGTAGCTGTGATAGACCTTCCCTCTGTGCAACTCTCTGATTCCCCTTGAAAGCTGGCTGTGCTCTGGCCGTTACTGTGTCTGCTGGCAGTGGAATTCCACATTTTCATTACTTGTTGAGTAAAGTAACATTTAGGTGGCGCAGAATGGTAAGCTGCAGTATTGCAGTCCAAGCTCTGCTCATGACCTGAATTCAATCCTGGCGGAAACTGGCTTCAGGTAGCTGGCTCAAGATTAACTCAGCCTTCCATTCTTCTGAAGTTGGTAAAATGAGTACCCAGCTTCCTGGGGGTAAGTGTAGATGACTGGGGAAGGCAATGGCAAACCACCCCATTAAAAAGTCTGCTGTGAAAACATTGTGATGCAATGTCACCCCAGAGTCGGAAACAACTGGTGCTTGCACAGGGGACTACCTTTACCTTTTAAAAGTAGCATTCCTTTTATCTGTCCTGACTCCCATTTCCTATGCCCATAAGTGGATTCCCCTTAGGTTTAGTATTATGGGAGAGGGATAAAACGTTCTCTTTATCCACTTTTAGCACCCCTTGAATAATTTTATAAACCTCAACCATACTCCCCTTAGTGATTTTTTTTCTAACCTGGGAAGCCTCCACTCTTTAGTCTTTTCTCATAAGAAAGTTTCCAGTGTGCTAACAGACTTTCTATGTGGTGATTGGTGTAGGAAGAAAAGTGTGTTGAATTGACATGCCTGTGTAGGAAATAACATGCAATCCATCCACATATACAGTGAAATGTGCATGGAGTTTTCCCAAGCTGTGGCTTTATGCAGCTTTTTAATACAGGTGCACACAACGCAAAATTCTATTCAGAAAAGCCGTACTGGATCAGACACAATTCCATATAATCCAGCATCCTTGTTCCTCAAAGTAGCCACCTGAGTTGCTCCAGAAGACCCCAGAGCAAGGCATGAATGCATCTCTTCCCCATTCTGTACTCCAGAATTATCTGGTACTCAGAGGTATACTTCCTTTGAACCTGGAGGTTCTATTGAGTTACCATGTTCAAGAATGTAAGGAGACCCAGGATGAATCTGACCAAAGGTGTCTATTGGAAGCCCACAAGTAGGGTGTGACACCCCTCTTACTTATATTCAGAAGATTACTGCTTCTGAACATGGAAATTCCTTTCAGCCGTTGTGGCAAAAAAAAAATCCCAAAAAAATATCCTTATGAATTTATCCAGTCCTCTTTTAAAATGCAAGAGCCCCATGGCGCAGAGTGTTAAAAGCTGCAGTACTGCAGTCCTAAGCTCTGCTCACGACCAGAGTTCGATCCCCGGCGGAAGCTGGGTTTTCAGGTAGCCAGCTCGAGGTTGACTCAGCCTCCCATCCTTCTGAGGTCGGTAAAATGAGTACCCAGCTTGCTGTGGGGAAAGTGTAGATGACTGGGGAAGGCAATGGCAAACCACCCCATAAAAAGTCTGCCATGAAAGCATTGTGAAAGCAATGTCACCCCAGAGTCGGAAATGACTGGTGCTTGCACAGGGGACGTTTCGTTTCCTTTTAAAACCACTCGCTATGGTAAATGGTAGCAGTGGAAAAAATATGGGTCCAGTACCACCTAAAAGACTAATACAATTTGTGGCAGGGTAGGAACTCGAACATACAAGACACTCGATTTCTCTTCTCAGCGTAGAAGCAGCATGAAAATTATTCAAAACTTTGCAAGAGATTAACCCACCCATCAAAATTATAGTTTTTCTTAGCGCCCCCCCCCCCCCCGCCAAACAAAGAGTCGGACTCGACTGTGCGACTGGACAACAAGGAACTTTCAAAGAGCCCCACGGCACAGAGTGGTAAGCTGCAGTACTGCAGTCCTAAGCTCTGCTCATACCCTGCGTTTGATCCTGATGGAAGCTGAATCCTGATGGAAGCTGAATTTAGTTGGTAAAATGAGTACCCAGGTTGCTGGGAGGGAAAGTGTCGATGACTGGGGAAGGCAATGGCAAACCACCCCATAAAAAGTCTGCTGTGAAAACGTCATAATGTGATGTCATCCCATGGGTCGGTAACAACTCGGCACATGCACCGGGGATTACCTTTTCCTTTATGAACTTTCATGAAGTATCTGAAGAAGTGAGCAGTAACTCGTGAAAACTTATACCCTGCCACAAATTTTGTCAGTCATTAAGGTGCTATTGGATTTTGCTCTTTTCATTTCTACCTCATTCTTACTCTTTTCATTTCTACCCCTCACTCTTACTGTTTTCTACTGCTACAGGCAGACTAACACAGCTACCTATCTTGATCTATATCGATGGTAGTCAATAGCTACACACTCTCACCCATGTGCCTCAGTCTGCTTCATGCACCACCCTACATCTTCTGTGTGGTACTTTAATGATATTTAAAGCACCCCTTTCATTTCCTGTTGGTTCAGAAAAAGCTGTTTGGACAAGGACAGGGAAGGGGAGGAGGCCAGGCACCTGGTGCCCCCCCAATATCTCGCCTTCATGCCGAGTAGATCTGCTCGCTTCCCTTCTCCACTTCCCTCCCACCAAGCTGTCGGCGCTTAGCGGTGTAAATGAGAAGCTGCCATTTGCTACGCAGGAAACAATGGCACCTCCAGGAGCCACATGGCTAGGGCCGTTTTAATTTATCTTAATTTGTTTTATATTGAACAAAATGGTAACTGCTTCTTTTTGTTTTTAATGGAGGCCGTTCAGCGCACGAGAGATGCAGCCAAGTCCCTCATCCTCTGGAGGGAAAGGAGAGCCCAGCTGCTAGGCAGAACCCAGACATGGCATCCTTTGGGCTTTTGCAGGGGCTAAGAAAAACTGTAATTTTGACGGGTGGGTTAATCTCTTGCAAAGTTTTGAATAGTTTTCATGCTGCTTCTACACTGAGAAGAGAAATCGAGTGTCTTGTATGTTCAAGTTATGGCTGTGCTCGGAAATCACAGTAAGATGTGGTTTGTTTAAACTGTGGTTTATGTAGCAAACCCTGGCTCTGCTGTGAGGTATAACTAATCCCAGTTTCTGCATAAACCTTGGTTTTTCTGCCAGCAGGTGGAACATCCTCCATTTATGGCTGTCTCTGTGGGCAGGTAGCTGCAAGGGACAGTGTACACAACCAACTGTGGCTTACGAGAACAAACACCACATCAAGCCACAATTAGTACACACAGTGGATTGGATCCAACTTTCCCACTGGTGAAATGGGGAGGGGGGACATGGATATCTCCAAAAATCTACACTGGAGATAATGGGACCTGCATGGATAAAGCCACATCGTATGGGTTGTAGTAAGGAGGGGAATTTAGTGAAATTGAATGAGAAAGCTGGCTGGATCCACTTCAGTAAATAGCAAATGACCCCCTTTTTAAAAACCCTTGTTTCATTTACCAGGAAACAAACCCGTTTAGTGGATTGGTTGCATTCACAGGCAACTTTACTCCAGTTGATTGTGCCATCTAAACGAAGCAGCACTTTGAAATCTTCCAGTGATGCTGAAGGGTATACATCTGTCACAACACAATTCGTGTAGATGTGGAGATTAGCCTAGTAATAACCATGCATGCTGGGCAGTGTCCAAAAAGCCACAGTCTGTTCATAGGGTCTGAACATCAGAGGTTGTCCAAATTTATAGCATGTTCTATGAAATGTGTTACCATTAAAGAGTCAGTGTGGTGTAGTGGATAGAGTGTCTGACTAGTATTTTGGACACCCAGGTTTGAATCCTTGCTTTGCCATAGAAGCGTGATGGGTGAAGTTGTGTCAGTAACCTACTTCACAGGGTTGTTGTGTGGATAAAATGGAGGAGAGGTTGATGTAAGCTGCTTGGATCCTCACTGGGGAGAAAGGCAGTGGTATAAATCTAGACAAAAAAAATAGCCAATATGTACATACTGTGCATTATGTATAGGTTCCTGGGTTCATATGTCTCCATTGCCACAGGAAAATGACATCATTGGTTTTTTATTTGTTGGGGGGGGGATGGGGTCCTGTTTTTACCTTCGCAGCCTTATGGTAGAAGTTTTTAGAGGTGGGAGGGGATGGCTGAAAGAGAGCAGCTTGATTCAGTTGTTGCAACAGGGAACCATTATTTACCTCTGTGTGAACGAGCCTGGGGAAACCCAAGGGCAGTGTGTTTTCCTCTCTGCTCTTTCCTCCTCTTCTCGTCTAGACTGCAAATTCAAGATTTCCACTTTTACAGCAGACTGCCTTTTGCTGTTCCATCTGAACTTGTAAGCTGTGCTTTTTGTTAGCATTGTATGTGAGGACAAACTTTGGAACCCTGGTTTGCAGGTCAAGCTCTAACTGCAGTTTGCTAGCCTGAATGTGATGGGAAACTGCAATTGGCTGCAGTTTCTGACATTACAATGTCGTTTCAGACATTACAAAGTCTTTGTGTCTGCAGCGTGTTTACCACAAAGACCTTCGATCAAGTGTGTAGGGCTGAAAACTCCTGGGCGTATGGTGGCTTGATTTGTATTTGGACCATGGTGCTTGAGGAGCAGCTGGGGAAACAGCCATAAGCTCATTCAGTTTTCCCCAATGGGAACAGAGTCTCCTTCAAATTGGGATTTGGGGGTAGATTTTGCTAGTGCCTGCAGAATTCTGTAAATCTTTACATTTGGAAGTGGGGTTAAACCCCATAACAGCTGCCATCAATTCCACCTGCGTGACAGGCACCAGAGGCCATAGCTTTATTATTTTTAAGTACTGTTTATTTTCCTGAAACAAAATATCATTTCCTGCCATGTAAGTGCCTGTATTTTTGCCAGCAGAAGGAGCAATGAGAAATGCATGGCGCTGAAGCTTTATCTGCTTGGACAGGTCTCCTTCTTAGCAAGTGGTGTTCCTAGTTCCAGTTTCAGAAATATCAGTGGAGCCTTGAGGCCCAGAAATGTTTTTTTGTTAAAGTGAGGCTTTCAGGATGCTGAATGTTAATTTCAGCACTCATTAGTAATGTCCCAGTATAGGGCCTATACTATAGGCAAGGCTTGGCAGATAGGTATATGGTGACTAAAGGGAGCATCCAAGAGGGAACATCAGGGTGCCCTTATGTTAGCTCTCCAGAGGAACTGGTTGGCCACTTTGTGAGACAGTAGGCTGAACTAGATGGACCACTGGTCTCATCCAGCTGGGCTGTTCTTATGCAGGAGTGGCCAAACAATTGCCCGGGAGCCACATGTGGCTCTTTCACACATATTATGTGGCTCTTGAAGCCCCACCACCCCATCAGCTAGCTTGAAGAAGGCATTTGTCTCTTTAAATCACTTTGCCAAGCCAGGTGGTGGCCTGGAAAATGGATTTAAAATTGCTTTCTTGCCACCTCTCCTTCCCCTATTTGCCTGCCTGCCTTCCTCCCAAATGCAGATCTCCACTTGGCTCAGAGAGTGGAGGGTGCAACCATTCTCATCCTAACCAGAGCTAGTTGGAGGAAAAGAGGGCTCACAATGTGATGGATCTTTGTGTGATTCGTGATTAGTTAGTGGGTGATTAGTAAGATTTGCAGAGGATGCTGAACTGGTTTAGGAAGCGCAAAAACAAAAAATCCCTTGTTAAAAATCCTGTTTGCTTTACCAGCGGTGGGGGGAGGGGGGTGCTGAAGCAAATAAGTGACAGGCCGGTGATTAGCAAACTGCAACCCTTTGAAAGGAAGGGAAGTTGCTCCAAAGCCCGGAGCGTGCCTGCTAATCTACTAAATGGCTTGTGCTGGGGATCTCCGATCGTTGCCATTACAGTTTTGCTCTGCTATGGGCCCCTGGGATTGGAAGGCGCGGGCGGCGGACGAGAGCCCGGGTCCTTGAATAAGCGCTGGCGTGACCTCACTCGGCGTCCCAGGGGGGTGGGGGATGATGAGATCATGAAAATGCCGAAGCTCTCCAAAGGCTTCGATTTGTTCGGCGGGCGGGGGCGGCGCGCGGGGTGATCTCATCCTGGGGACTCCAGGGGGAGTGGGCAGCGCCGCCTGTTGCCTCCCCTCCAGGGCTTTTATGGGCTCCGTCCCCGTCGCTCCTCCGGCGGCCTCCTCGCGGGCGGCGGCGTTAGAGAATGCGGGCGGCGGAATGGAGCAGTGTAAACAGAAGTGTTGTCGTGCAATCAAGCGCCCGCGCTCGTCTGCCCAGCCCTGCCGGAGCAACAGCGCAGAGCAAGCCGGGGAGCCCGCTGCAAAACGTTGCACGCTTCTCGAGCGAATGTTACGCGCTTTCCCAGACATATAGCTAACTGGGGCCCATGAGGCCTGGCCCCGTGACACTTTGGGGGGCCCCTCACCCCCCATCCCAGGGCCACATTCCTTTACCTCATCCTCCTGCATAACCTAAATCTTGCATGAGGGGTGGTGGGTGTTCCTGCAAGCCCCTCCCATGTGATTAAAATCACACAAGAGGGAGAGGGGCAGCCCTAGACCCTCCAACTTTGACCCTGCTGCAGCCCCTCCCTGTGGACCCTCGCGACGGAGCTGTGCGTTCCCCTTCCTTAAATTAAGCCAAGCCCCGCTGACTCCTGAAACAGCATTTATTTCAACAGGCGCTTTCCTGAGTCACGGCTCCGAGCGGGGTCACAGCAGGAAGCCTTAGTCTGCCCTTGGGCCTTCGGAGAAGCAAGTCGCGGTTTCTTGTAGCCGCGAAATGCAGCCTGGCCTGGTCCTTCCCACCCCGGCGCTCCGCAAATCCGCCCGGTTTGGAAAGTACCCCGTAGCGGCGGGGTTGCAACGAGCTCTTCTTCTGTCCCCCTCGCTTCGAGACTAGGCTGGTGGGAAGTCCCCAGCAAGCCGCTGGCTGTGGTTCCACCATGCAGCAGAGCGAGAGTTTCAATTGCATTCTCCGGGGACCGGCGGCGTCAGGACTGCCCGGTGGGGATGGGGGGAGCGTTTTGTCACATTCTTCTGCCCTGGGGGGGGGGGGTTGCACATATGTAGAAATGTTATTACTCTGCTTTGTCGTGAATAGCCTGCCTGCGCTTGGAACAAGCAGGGAGTGAAGGCAAGCCAGTTTCCAGGGGGGACCTGGGGATCCCACCGGGATTACAACTCATTTCCAGACTGCAGAGGTCAGATCCCTTGGGGAACACATGGATGCTAAAGAGGAAGAGACTCTATGGCATTGTACGCAATGAGGTCCCTCCCCAGGCTCCACCCCTCAAATCTTCGGGAGTTTTCCAACCGGGATCTGGCAGCCCTGTCCTCCCTAACACACACACACACACACACACACACACACACACACACACACACACACACACACACACACACACACACACACACACACACACACACACACACACACACACACACACACACACACACACACACACACACACACACACACACACACACACACACACACACACACACACACACACACACACACACACACACACACACACACACACACACACCCCGCCAGTGGGGGGGGGGGGGAGGGCGCAAATCTAGCAACCCTGCAGGGCAGCTGCTAGAATGAATCCTTGATCCCACACATGCTATGAATTCTTGAGGGATTTCAGTAGTCCAGTTTCCTCAAATCCTACCCCACCTCCCCGAAAATGATTGTCAGTTGCCCTGAAGCTTCCTGGTGCATACTCAGGAGACTTAAAAAAAAAATAATCACAAGTTTCTACATACCTGAGGTTCCCACACCCCAATATGCAGAACATCCCAGGACCGGATCTACATGTTTTTTGAGGGGGGGAGCAAAATTAAAAAAATGATGCCCCCTTATGTAAGGGCCATTCTATCTTATGGCCCCATAGAATACAATGGACTCCATCCATACCCAATTTGGCGCCCCCCCCTCCGTCAGGGCCTGGGACAAGCACCCCCCTTTGCCCACCCCCCTAGATCCGGCCCTGGAACCTCCTATATTGTCCATGATTGATTCTTTATTTAGATATTTATGACCCTGGGCATTCCTTCCCACTCTATAACTGTGTAATATATTTAACTGTGTTTGTGTCTTATAAAGTTTTTGTCTCCACTGCCTGGCATTACATTTTGTAACACACATCGCCCCGCCCAGCAAGGTCTCATTTATGTCAGATTCGGCCCTCATAACAGATGAGTTCGACACCCCTGATTTATACCCTTCTTTTCCACCCAGTGGGGATCCAAAGTGACTTACAACCAGTGTTCCCTCTAAGCTGAGTTAGTGTGAGCTAGCTCACAGAATTTTAGCCTCCAGCTCACACATTTTTGTCTTAGCTCAGGAAGGATGACCCCTGAGTACAACGATTTATGCGATAAGTCACAACTTTAATGCCAGTAGCTCACAAGGTAGAATTTTTGCTCACAGGACTCTGCAGCTTAGAGGGAACATTGCTTACAACATAATTCTCCCTTCTTCCGTGTTATCATCACAACAACCCTTTGAGGAGTTGAGGATTTTTTGCTGTCAAATCACAGCTGACTGTACCGTTTTCAAGGCAAGAGATGTTTTGCCATGTTCTGCCCCTCTGCATAATGACACTGGATGTCCTTAGTGGTCTCCCATCCAAATACTAGCCAGGGGTGACTCTGCTTAGCTTGCTAAGATCTGATGTGATTGGGCTAGCCTGAGCTATCCAGGTCAGGGCACCCTTTAGCTGAGCTAAAAGATGGCCCAGTGTTGCTCAGAAAGCTTCTATGGAAGAGGAGGGATTTAAACGAGGGCGTTGCAGATCCTGGTTGGACACTCGATTCCTCTGTCACACTGGTTCTGTTCTGTGACATGGGGAAGGACAGTGGCTCAGTGTTAGAGCATCTGCTTGGAAAACAGAAGGTCCCAGGTTCAATCCCTGGCATCTCCAACTAAAAAGGGTCCAGGTAGGTGTGAAAAACCTCAGCTTGAGACCCTGGAGAGCCGCTGCCAGCCTGAGTAGACAATACTGACTTTGATGGACCAAGAGTCTGATTCAGTATAAGGCAGCTTCATATGTTCATATGTCTTTAATCACCCAACAGCCCTCTGTGTTGACTTGAGACACATGGTGCGTTCACACGACACCTAAATAATGTGTTTTACATCCAGATTTTTGCTGTTCTTACAATCTGACCCTTTCTTTAAGAAGCATAGGGAAGCATCCATGGCTTCTCTAACTTCCCAGACCCTTTTTATCTTCACAACAACCCCTTGAGGTAGGTTAAGCTGGAAGATTGGCATAGGAGCATGACTTGGGGGGGGGGGTGGAGAAGTGGCACTGAGACCTGTAAGATGGCATCTTGGAGGCCAGCAGGCGGCAGGGAAGCAAAAAGCCTTTTCAAAACAAGGCTAAGAATTCTGCAGGTGGAGCAAAAGGGATAAGGATAACAACATCTCCTGATGTCTATATTTTCAAGCTGTTTTTTCTTTCCCCGGGGGTGCAGTTAGCTGGGAGGTAAACACTGATCTAAATTGCTTTGCAGGTCCCTCAGAGATGTGCTCAGTTAAGCCAAACTGTCTCGTATGTAGAGAAAGTTTTTGGATGAGAGTCTCTTCTTTTATTATATGACGAGCCTGAGCTTTCTGGCTACAATGCTTAGCTCTTTACAGGACTGGGTGCCATTTCAAGGCTGCACAAAAGCACCCTTATGTCGCTCCTCCGTTCTCTTTCTTCCTTAATATACTTCAACTGATACAAACTCTGTAGCCTGGCTGATTTCAGGGTTTAACTAACAGCACTGTATCTTGCTTATTTTAAAGCAAAATTTTGAGTTCAAGGCACTAGTAACTTGTAATGCCCTTCATGGCTAGGGCCCGCCTATCTGACCAACTGTATCATGTTTCATGCACCACAGATATGCCCTTCTGGTTGCCACCTTTTAGACATTTCCCCATACAATGTTGTCCACTTAATGGCCACTATGGCCAATTCCTTTTCTATAGTGGCTCCCACTTTATGGAATTTTTCTTTGTTTTATTGACATTTATATTCCACCTTTCTCCTCAAAACACCTTACATTTTTCGTCTTGTCTCCATTTTATCCTTACAAAACCCCTGTGAGATAGTTAGGCTGAGAGCATGTGACTAGCCCAAGGTCACCCAATAAGCTTCCAAGGCAGAGTGGGAGTTAGAACCCCAGTCTTCCTAATCCTAGTCTGACAATCTAAGTACTCTACAGACTCCCTCACACTTAATCTGGGTGGTAGTATCCATTGAGGCAGGCCTCAGATTAAATGGAAGCTCACAGGAGTGCAGTTCCTGAACCTTTCTGAGAGTTCCTCCTCCTGAGAGTTCCACCTCCTTGTCCATTGAATAGTATGTGCAGCTGCATAACAATCCCTGGATGAGCTCCACCACCTATTTATCTGCAAAATGACCCCTGCATAGAGGTGTTCCAAAGGCGTTGTAGGGCTGTTTTAGTTGTGAGGGCATTTGGAAATTAAGCTGCAAGCATTTTGTGAGCCTCTGCTAAAAAGATATATAATGGCTTGTGTTATGTTTTAATTAAATTAGTTGTAAACTGCCTTGAACTACAAGGAAAAGTGAGAAGTATATAACAGAAGTATATAATGAAATGAATGTATTATAAGGGCTAAGAATGTGTGGTCTGTTTATGTTTTAGTAACCGATGAGATCCTTAGACTATTGCAGGTCTTGAATTCTGTCTGGAAAATATTCCTCATTTTGTTCAGGATTTTCTAAGAAAGAGCTTTAAGATATATTTCTGCTATCACATTTCCCAGCTTTTGTTTTAAT
Source organism: Heteronotia binoei (assembly GCF_032191835.1). Lineage (NCBI taxonomy): Eukaryota > Metazoa > Chordata > Lepidosauria > Squamata > Gekkonidae > Heteronotia > Heteronotia binoei. The sequence continues at coordinate 59,372,080 of NC_083233.1, forward strand.
TCTCTGTGCGGTTAGCAGATCATTCATGAGTCCGAGAACACAGTTCTTCAATTGTACTATGAGTCTCTCATCTGAACCTATTATTTGTGAAGTTATGATAAATGACCTGAATCCACTGCCTTTTCAACTTACAGGGGAAGTTCTATTTGGTCATTGAAGAACTGAGCCAGCTGTTCCGTTCCCTCGTCCCCATCCAGCTGTGGTACAAATACATCATGGGAGATGATCCATCCAGCAGCTATTTCCTTGGGGGTATTCTCCTTATCTTGTACAGCCTCTGCAAAGTAAGGATCAGCCTGAGGTTCTGTTTGTTAATTAAAATATTTAGATCCTATTTTTGTGATATAGATGTTTGAAAGGCCCTACTGCAAAGTAAGAAACTCACTTTATAAAATATGCCTGTATCTGACAAAAGGGAGTTTTGACTCTTGAAAGCTTATAGCCCATAACTTCTTCTGGGCTCAAATCTAGCTAAACACAGCTGGTGTGATTAAAACAAAAACAACATCTAACTGGAGCAGAAATCAGAAAGTAAAATCAATCTTCCCGCTGCAATTATTCCAGGTTAAAAATTTGCTTGCTCCAAAAGCCCATTGAACAAAAAAGGGGGGGCTTTCTAATTGTTGTAAAAGACATGGTGAAATATAGTCATCTGGACAAACCTTGTCACTGACTGTATCATTCCAAAACAAACATTTTCTAACTTCTATGATTATGGTGTTTTATGTTTCACTTTTTGAAAAGCCTCTGGAAATGCAGTGTAAAGGCCTCAAGCCTTTGGAAATGCAGTGTAGAAATTTCCTATATAAATAAGTAAATAAATACAATCCATCTAAGCTAGTGGGCTTTGCTCAATCTTGTGGAAGTGAGTTCCACAAGGAAAGGATGCATTGTTTGAAGAAATCCTTTCTTTTATAGTTGAGAGCCAGAGCCTTCCTCATTACTGCATCCTCTATTCTTAAGAAGGGATGGTCTTTTCCTTGAGACATAACAGTGTTTTGTGCATTTTCTCTACAAACCAGTTATCTTCCTGTTTCTCTGTTCCAGTCTTTTGACATCTGTGGTCGTGTGGGAAGTGTAAGGAAAGCCTTGAAGGTCCTGTGCACTCCTCAGGTGCGTATAAGCAGCTGCTTCGTTTCTTATAATTAAAGTAATTGGATGTCTTACCAATTACAAGGAAGATCTTTTGTTGAAGAGGCTTGAGGCTTTCTCCCATAAGGTCTGTCAGATTTTTTTTTTTTTAATCCTGCTCTTCTGCCAAAAAGCTTAAACCAACACACACAGATCTCCTGGCCTTCATTTTATTCCAGAAATGTAGTTTTGTTTTTTAGTGCACTGAAGTGGTATATTCCATTTTACCCTGTCAGGATTCCATCACCTCATTCCCATGTGATTCTGCTACATGGATAGATTTGTCCTCCTATTCTGCTCCTGTATAGTCGATGGTGAAAGCAAAGAGTAAGCTGTGTTGCACTTTCTTCCTGATGTGCTAGATTGATAAATCATTGCAAGTCAAACAAATAAGGTGAGGAAGTAGTCAGCAACTCTCATTCTTCTGGCCAGAATTTTTCTATGGAGGTGTGTGTGTGTGTGTGTGTGTGTGTGTTGGCACCTGGAAGTCATAGTAACCTCTGGTGACTGACCCCTGGAGGATATTCAGAGAGGTGGCTGAATAAAACCCTGCTGCTGCCCTCCCAGTTGCTGGTACTCCAAGGAAGTCTCCCATCCAAGTACTTACCAGAGTCAGTCTTGCTTAGCTTTCAGGATCTGATGAGATTGGGCTTGCCTAGGCTATCCAGGTCAGGGTGAGCTTAATTGTTTTATTAGCACTTACTTCTTTGGCCTGCGGTAGCTGAAACCTGGTTCTTCTTGCCCATCCGCACATTCACCATAGGCTGGCTGGAGAAGGCCATTTTAACGTGAAAATTCTGCTTAAAGTCTGCTTTTCCCCTGTTTTGTTTTGTTTTTTAATTTTGTGCCTGATGAAGAATTCTGGGTATTGTAATTGTGACTGAATGATTATTTTCTAATTTTTATGTTCTCTGATTAGGGTTTTTTTTAAAAAAATTTTTTTATTTATTACTATTATTATTTTTGTAATGAAATTTCACTTGTTAAGATTTACAACCAGTCTTGTTGTAACTCCTTTTGGCTTGTTTTAACTTCTTTTCAATATGCATAGAAATCTCTATATGTATTGGTGCCATTGATTTTGTTATATTTTTGATTGTATACTTTATTTATCTTAATAAATGTTTTAAATTTTAAAAAAATTAAAAAATTCTGGGGAATCTGAAAACTTGCACTGTTACGTATTATTGGTTTGGTCTAAGGTAATCCTTCATCCTGTAATGGTACAATACTTTCATCCGTCTTAGGACTCTACCAGATCATTTTGCTGCATGAGTTTTACCACTTCAGACTGCAGATCAGGAGGCCACTTGGTTGTCTGCTCCTCTCCTTGTTCCTTCTACTAGAGATGATGAAGAAGGATTCCAGCCTGTGCTTCCTCTCTCCCATGCTAGTTTCACACCCTCCCAGCCCTTGTAGCAAACTGGTTGTGTTCCTAAAGATTCCAGCAATGTGAACAGGGGAGACAAACCAAAGGAGGTCTCTCAAGGTGGAAACAATCTAGTCCTCCACACTCACCTGGATGAAATTGAGTCTTCACCTTCCTCAGTTCTTTGTTTCAATCCCACAATTGAATCGAGTCCCTTTAGGGTTTTGGTCAAGCCGGCAGAACTCTTGAGTAGCTGACATAGTAGGCAGGTGGTCTAAAGCAGGGAATTGTGCCTTACTGTACCCTTCTGCTCCAAGACCTAAAGCATCTTTCTCTTGTCCCTTTGACAGAACTATGGAGTCCGTGCGACTAGCCAGCAGTGCAGTGAGGCCGGGGACATCTGTGCCATCTGCCAGGCTGAGTTCAGGGAACCGCTGATCCTCTTGTGCCAGGTAATGGTTATTGATCTTTTCCCTCCACTGTGGGGTGACACATGTCAGGACCAGTGACATTCCACTATTTTGGTCCAGACAGGGGTGGAATTCTAGCAGGAGCTCCTTTGTATATTAGGCCACACACCCCTGATGTAACCAATCCTCCAAGAACTTAAAAGGCTCTTTTTTGTAAGCTCTTGGAGGATTGGCTACATCAGGGGTGTGTGGTCTAATATGCAAAGGAGCTCCTGCTAGAGTTCCTGGGTCCACACAAGTTTCCTCTGTGCCCAGAGGACATGCTCTTCATGGCCAGCAGAGTCCTGGGTTAAGTTTTGGGAAGTTCCAATTCAAAACATTTTACTTAGCAGGTTGGAAAGATATGCCCAGCCAGAGTGGACAATACTGGTTCCAGGAGACCTAGGTTCAAATCCCTGCTTGTGCTATGAAAGCTTGCTGGGTGACCTTGGGTCACTCACACTCTCTCAGCATAACCTACCTCACAGAATTGTTGTGAGAATAAAATGGAGGAGAGGAGAATGGTGTAAGCTGTTTTGAGTCCCCAGTGGGGAGAAAAGTGGGGCATAAATGAATTAAATGAATAAATAAGTTCTTAACTGTAATGCAACAGTTAGTGACCACAGAATCCAACATGCTGAGAATCAGGGCATTCTTTTTACTGTCATTGTTTACTTCTGTAAAGCAAGATTCCAGTCCTTATGGCACTGGAGAGAAACTTAAGCTCTAAGCAGGATTTTCAGAGCCTGAGCAGCAGTATCCTTTCTTGCCCTTCCCCATGGCTTCATGAGACTCACCACCTGAGGGGGGGGGGGGGGGCAGGACCCTATTTGGGTGGAAAGGCTCCACAGAAGTGTTCTAAATAAATGATACGAAATGGCTTTATTTGCTTAATATAGGTGACATTTGTAAGAATTCATCTTGGTGCAATATTTGGGAGTCTTTGGTTCAAAAATGGTGTGTGTGTAACCACAGAAAACTTCCACTAACGAAAATGGGGTGGTTTTCACTGGTTTCCCCTTCTGGAGAAGACTTACAATGCCCCCTAATGCCTTTCTTGGGGCAGGATCTCCTGTTCCTCAGGAGGAGAATTTCAGGAATTGTTTTGGGCTGGAAGGGAATGGGGGAGATAAGGAAGTGTTGTTCTTCTAATGGATATCCTATCTTTCATTGGAGACTCATCAGGGTATCCAAGTCACTGAATTTACAGAGTCCTATCCCCCCCACCCCCATGTCTTGGCAGCATGTGTTTTGTGAAGAGTGCCTCTGCCTTTGGTTTGACCGGGAGAAGACCTGCCCACTCTGCCGTTCAGTGGCCGTGGAAACTGTGCGCTGCTGGAAAGATGGCACCACTTCGGCTCATTTCCAGGTTTATTAACTTCTGGACTGCTCCGGAAAGTAAAATGGGCTGGAGAGATTCTCATCAAGTCTGCTCCTAGCCAGTCTTACTCAGAGCTTCAGTGAAGATACCAGACAGTCACATTGCATCCCTCTTAAGAGTCGTTTTATACATTCACCTTACACTGTGGTTAGCATCACACGTGTATTCCTCCCCTGATATAAATGTATTTATGTTTATTGTATTTCTGTACCTCTTAACCTTGCGATTCAAAGCAGCCCCTATGCTAATAGATGTGCCTGTTCCCTTAGTCTTTTATTGTTTTGTTCTCTTGTCTGTTGTTTTGTTCTATTTGTCAATCGAAGCCTGTTCTGACTCCCTTTCAGCTTTTCTCTTCAATTTTAGTCCTTTCCTCAATTCTCATTGTGCTCCTTTCTTCCTCTCTCTGATTTAAAGATGGCTGTATCCAGGGCTTTTTTTGTAGCAGGAACTCCTTTGCATATTAGGCCCACACCCCTATTAGCCAATCCTCCAAGAGTTTACAGGGCTTTTATTACAGGGCCTACTGTAAGCTCCTGGAGGATTGGCTACATCAGGGGTGTGTGGCCTAATATGCAAAGGAGTTTCTGCTACAAAAATAGCCCTGGCCGAATCACCTTAAAGGCAGAGAACAGAGGGGAGCAACCCTCCCAAAGATCTGTTGTAGGCAAAGAGTGTAAATAAACAAAAAAACCTCTGGTAAATGAAGAATCCAGAATTTTTTAAAAACCCACCGGATCCAGTTCCTCCCACCCATTTCGTCCTGGAGAAGATGAGAGAGAAGCAGAGATCTGTAGTAATTTCAACCACAGTTTAAAAAGTCATACATAGGAAAGCCCTTATATAAATTCCTATAACACATGACAATTAGCAGAACAACAGATGAGGCTGAACGTGTAAAGCAGTTTGCAGGAAGGTGTCGCATTCGGAGAATTGCACACTCCCAGCCAGTTGGGTTGCAGGAAAGCTGCTTTCTACATGTTTATTGGAAGCTGCTCCATGAATATTCCCCATTTGTCAGAGGTATTCATGTTTTCTCTGTGCAGATGTTTCAGAGGAGTGGCTGTGTTAATCAGGAAAAGCAGCAGCAGCAGCAGAGTTTTGTGGCAACTTAAAGACTTTATGTGCATATTGGGGCAGAACCTTTTACAGAGTTAGTTCTTTTCTCCCAAGCACTCTTGTTCACACTGGGATGCTAAAGCAGAGGTTTAGAATGCCAGTTGTTCTGCACCTTGCATTCATACATCATGGATACCTAGATCTGATTTCTTATTGGATTCCTCCATTGTGTTTTGTATTAGGAGGGAGGTGTGAGACACGCACGCACACAAACTAGATTTGTGCAATCTGTTAAATGTGATGTCTGAATGCAGCCTGGGTGCGGGCCACTCCCAACTGGTGATGAATTGGCAAAGCAAGGCAAATTGTATGTATACTTATCCCCCTAATGGGGCACAATTACTTTCCACAGCGAGCCAGCCAGCCCCTGCTGAGCCCAAGTATGGCAGTGTCAGATCTCCATCTGAATAGGTGTTAATGTTGTGCTAGTCTCTGAGAAAGCAGTATTGTATGCCAGGACTTCATTTATTCCCTACTGTGGTCAGCAGTGCTTCTCAGAAACCCGTTGCTCTGTATTAATCGGTAGTGATGAAATCCCATGTTAAGTAGATGGTGAATTCCTTGGAGTCAGGAAAAAGTGTTTCCTTTTTAACATTCATAGATTAATACTCAGGTCACTTAGGATTAATCCAGATGTTTGTAGCATGGGTGCTACTTCCTTGAGAACCAGTGCAGTGGTTGCACTATTGGATTTAGCCCAGTGGCATCTGGGGTTCAAATCCAGGGCCGAAGCATGGGGGGCTTAGGGGGCAGGAATGGGTTTACCTTACAAGGGCTCAGTCCAAGCTGCAAGGCCATTATCATTACTTTAAACTAAACTAAATTGTATGGGGGAGCGAGACAATAATTCAAAGCCTCGTATGATGCCAGAAACTGGAGATAAGAACATTAAAGATTTGCAAAGAGTGGTGCATATGCTAGGCAATGTGAACTTGCAGGCTTGTACGGAAACTAAACCCTCAGGATGCATAAAACGTGGATTCCGATGTCTCTACACTAATGCACAGTATGGGAAACAAACAGGAGGAACTGGAAGTCCTAATAAAGGAAGGAGACTATGACATAATAGGCCTTACTGAAACTTGGTGGATGACACTCACAACTGGAGTATTAGGATTCAGGGGTACAACTTATTTAAAAGGGATAGGCAAATGAGAAAGGGCGGAGGCGTAGCAGTATATGAGGTATATACTTGTGAGGAAATATGCGAATCTGAGCATGGCAGCTCAGTTGAGAGTCTCTGGGTAAAAATAAAAGAAGTAAGAAGTAACAGTGATATTATTGGGGGGCTCTGCTATAGACCACCAAGTCAGGCAGAGGACTTGGATGAGATACTTCTACAGCAGATTGCAAAGTTCTCCAAGAGAAGGGATACAGTGATCATGGGAGATTTGAATTACCCGGACATCTGTTGTATGTCCTCTGCTAAAAATGAAAAGTCAAATAGATTCCTGACTTGTCTTCCTGACGACTTCCTTTTCCAGAAAGTGAAGAAGGAAACAAGGGGATCTGCTATCTTGGATTTGATTCTCACCAACAAGGAAGAATTGATTGAAGAAGTGGAAATAGTGGGCACCCTGGGCAGTAGTGACCATGTGATTTTGAAATTTACAGTCTTAGGGAAGGGAAAAGCTATACGTCGTCAGACTTATAGGTTGGACTTCAGAAAAGCAAACTTCAATAAACTTAGAACTATGCTGAGTAAAATCCCATGGTCAGAAATACTTAGGAGGAAGGGGTTTAGGAGGGGTGGGAGTTTCTTAAAAGCAAAATACTGAAAACGCTATCACAGACAATTCCTATGAGAAGAAAAAATGGAAAAAGCCTAAAGAAGCTGAAGTGGCTCCATGGACAGCTCCCTAAAGACTTGAGAAATAAAAAAGACTCCTTTAGGAATTGGGAGGAGGGCCTTATAACCAAGAATGAATATAAACAAATCACCAGTGCTTGTAGAGAAAAAGTTAGGAAAGCTAAAGCTCAGTATGAACTTAGGTTGGCCAAAGATGCTAAAAACAACAAAAAAGGGTTCTTTTCTTATGTTTAGAGTAAGAAAAAGAGCAAGGACATGGTAGGCCCATTGCGAGGGCAAGAAAGTGAAATTGTTACACGTATTGAAGAGAGGGCGGAACTGTCCTCAGGGCCAGTTGAATTGCATCCAAGGGTTCTAAAAGAGCTTGCGGATGTAATTTCTGAGTCTCTGGCTATTATTTTTGAGAATTCTCGGAGAACAGGAGAGGTGCTGGAAGATTGGAGGTGGGTGAATGTTGTCCCCATCTTCATGAAGGGGAAAAAAGACGATCCGGGTAACTACTGACCCATCAGCTTGACATCTATACCTGGAAAAGTTTTAGAACAAATCATCAAACAATTGGTCTTGGAACATTTAGAAAGAATGGATGTGATTACTAAGAGCCAGCATGGTTTTCTCAAGAACAAGTCATGTCAGACTAACCTGATCTCTTTTTTTGAGAAAGTGACTACCTTACTGGATCAGGGGAATGCTGTAGACATCGTTTATCTTGATTTCAGTAAGGCTTTTGATAAAGTTCCACATACTATCCTTGTTGACAAGTTGGTAAAATGTGGTTTGGATCCTGTTACCGTTAGGTGGATCTGTAACTGGTTGACAGATTGCACCCAAAGAGTGCTTGTGAATGGTTCCTCAACCTCTTGGGAGATGAGTGACAAGTGGAGTACCTCAAGGATCTGTCCTGGGACCTATTTTGTTCAACATCTTTATCAATGATTTGGATGAAGGAATAGAGGGAATGCTTATTAAATTTGCAGATACTAAATTGGGAGGAGTTGCAAACACAGAAGAAGACAGAAACAGGATATAGGATGACCCTGACAGGCTGGAAAACTGGGCTAAAATCAATAAAATGAATTTTAACAGGGATAAATGTAAAGTTCTACATTTAGGTAGGAAAAATCCAATGCATGGTTATAGAATGGGGGAGACTTGTCTTAGCAGTAGTATGTTCAAAAAGGATCTAGGGGTCTTAGTGGATCATACGCTGAACATGAGTCAACAGTGTAATGCAGTGGCTAAAAAGGCAAATACAATTTTGGGCTGTATCAACAGAAGTATAGTGTCCAGATCACGGGATATGATGGTATCACTTTACTCTGCTCTGGTAAGACCTCATCTGGAGTATTGTGTTCAGTTTTGGGCACCACATTTTAAGAAGGATATAGACAAGCTGGAATGGGTCGAGAGGAGGATGACGAAGATAGTGAGGGGTCTGGAGACCAAGTCCTATGAGGAAAGGTTGAAGGAGCTGGGGATGTTTAGCCTGGAGAGGAGGCGGCTGAGAGGTGATAGGATCACCATCTTCAATTACTTGAAGGGCTGTCATATAGAGGATGGTGTGGAATTGTTTTCTGTGGCCCCGGAAGGTAGGACCAGAACCAATGGGTTGAAATTAAATCAAAAGAGTTTCCGGCTCAACATTAGGAAGAAATTCCTGACCGTTAGAGCGATTCCTCAGTGGAACAGGCTTTCTTGGGAAGTGGTGGGCTCTCCTTCCTTAGAGGTTTTAAAACAGGCTAGATGGCCATCTGACAGCAATGAAGATCCTGTGAATTTAGGGGGAAGTGTTTGTGAGTTTCCTACATTGTGCAGGAGGCTGGACTAGATGACCCTTGAGGTCCCTTTCAACTCTATAATTCTATGATATGGGCAGTTTATGTCATTTCAGAGCTAAAAAGGAATTTGTCCCCCTCTTGTGCATGAGGTTGAATGTGCAGCATAGGATGAGTGTAACAAGCTTGTTTCAGGCTGAGAGTTATGATCCTCAAGGGCTGTTTTAAACCCCTGCCACAGAGCTCAGTGAGTGGCCTTAACAAGTTCCTGGGTGATCTACCTCGCAGGGTTACTGTAAGAATAAAAATGGAGGTAGGGGAGCTGTATAGGCCACCTTGGACCCATTTGAGGAAGGGTTGGGTTTTTTAAGATTATCTTTTCACAATAGTATTAAAATGCATTTGAAAATTAATGCCTTACAGCTATGGGGGATGGATAAAGGATCATAGAATTGTAGAGTTGGAAGGGACCTACAAGGTCATGTAGTCCGACCCCCTGCTCAATGCAGGAAAGTCACAAATACCTACCCCCACCACCACACACAGTGACCCCTGCTCCATGCCCAGAAGACAAAAACCTCCAGGATCCCTGGCAAAACTGGTTTGGAGAAAAACTGCTGACTGGCCCCAAAGTGTCAATCAGCACTTCCTTGGGCATGTAAGAAACGGCCATGAGAACTAAGCACTGGCTCATCCCTTGCTGCCCTGCTTCTTGTGATCTGCCCAAGTTCTCAGAATCAGCACTGCTGTCAGATGGCCATCTAGCCTCCAAAGAAGGAGAGCCCACCCCCTCCCGAGAAAGCTTGTTCCACTGAGGAACTGCTCTATCAGGAAGTTCTTCCTAACGTTTAGCAGAAAACAACTCCTCACCATCCTCTATATCAGGGGTGGCCAACGGTAGCTCTCCAGATGTTTTTTGCCTACAACTCCCATCAGCCCCAGCCAGCATGGCCAATGGCTGGGGCTAATAGGAGTTGTAGGGAAAAAAACATCTGGAGAGCTACCATTGGCCACCCCTGCTCTACATGACAGCCCTTCACGTACTGGAAGATGGTGATTATATTACCGCTCAGTCATCTCCTCTCCAGGCTAAACATACCCAGCTCTTTCAGCCTTTCCTCATAGGACTTGGTCTGCAGACCCATCACCATCTTCGTTGCCCTCCTCTAGACATGTTTCAGCTTGTCTATATCCTTCTTAAATTATGTTTTGTTTTTCAAACAAGATGAGTTACTTGGAGGAGGAGACTGATGTCGCAAGCTTGTATTGGGCCCACTGCTGAGAGAGCCGTCAAGGTTGTTTCACACATGACATTTTATCAGCACAAGTGTGGAGGGATAGTAGAGTTTAAACACCCATGTATGTCGTCATGTATGAGGCTGGTGCCTGCCTATGGCCACTCTCCTGCACATTCATGACTTGGGAACTGGCTGCCCACCAAAGCATCCCAACATAAACCAGATGGGTGTGCATAATCTTCACATGTGGCAGTGTTCAGAAGTGTGCATTTTAAAAAATATATAAAGCTGTGTATACTCCTGTGGAGGGGAAATATCACACACTACAAAGTGAGCACTGAAAGATTTACGTGTTGCAAATATAGGAGGGACTGAGTTGGTCACCCCCACCCCCCCATGATGTGTAGCTCACCTATGGCTAGGAGTATTATGTGGCTCAGCCCAGTGATCAGCTGAACGACAGGGTCTCATCTGGTCAGGTGGCCTTATGGAAGGTTTTGGGCTTGGTCAAGGAGGCAGAACTGCAGAAGAGTAAAAACGTTACTATGAAAGCAGTCCCGGGCCTGAAAGTTCAACCCTGGCTGCTCTGGGCAGGCTAAAAGCTCCTGCAAAAAGTAGGAAGCTCCTAAATACCCAGTAAGGTTGCCAATCTCCAGGTGGGGCCTGGAGATCTGCTGTCACAGCTGATCTCCAGACAACAGAGATCTGTTCCACTGGAGAAGATGGCTGAGAGTGAACTCTATGGCATTGTACCCTGCTGAGGGCCCTTCCTTCCCCAAACCCCGCTCTTTCTAAGCTCCACCCCCAAAATCTCCAGGTATTTGTCAACCCAGAGGTGGCAACTCTACCCCACTAGGGGAAAGGTGTTCAAGGGTTCTGCTGTTTCCTACTAGAATAACAATAGCCATATGTTTTTGAGAAGGGCAATTATACAGCGTTTAAAGAGTGGGTGAGCACTGCAGTGGCTTGGAACAGAGTGCTGCGGGATGGCAATGTTGCGTCTTTATCCCAGAAATAAAGATGTTACTTTCTGCACTTCTGATAGTGCCAACAAAACTGGCACAACATTGGCTCTGAATGATGAGAACCCTGGCTTAAAAAAGCAAAAACAAAAAACCCTCAAGTATTGAGACCTCCTCCTAAGTCTGGAGAGAGGTGTGAAAAACTGGAGGCATGTAACATGGGCTCATGATTACTAATGCTTTCAAATGCTCTAACAGATGCATGCATCAGTTTGGTGTAGTAGTTAAGTGCGGGGACTCTTATCTGGGAGAACCGGGTTTGATTCACTTGCAGCTGCTGGGTCAGCCATGGCTTGGGTCAGCCATAGCTCTCACAGAGTTGTCCTTGAAAGGGTAGCTTCTGGGAGAGCTCTTTCAGCCCCACCCACCTCGCAGGGTGTTTGTTGTGAGGGAGGAAGATAAAGGAGATTGTGAGCCACTCAGACTCTTGAGATTCGGAGTGGAGAGTGGGATATAAATCCAATATCTTCTTCCTACACAAGTTCTATTGTCCATCATTTTTGCAATCGTTCCTCACCACTGTTTCTTCTTGCATCCCCCCACCTCCAATCATCATTCAAAAATAAACACATTGAGCCTTGGAAAAATCATACATATTCCAGGGCTTTTTTTCTGGAAAAAGAGGTGCCAGAACTCTCAAGACGAAAGGAAGTAAATGAGAAACACACGGGTACTCCTCACGAACTTTTAAACATTTTTGGATAATTTTGTTTCCACAAAGAGGTCCCAGAATTCCATTCTGCTGCATTCCCTCAGAAAAAAAGCCCTGCATATTACAAATATTTATGCAAAATAAATACATTGTGATAGAATTTTTTCTCAGTTCACTAAAGAGTGTGCAATGACTGTTTTTTTAAAAAAACCACCTGTGTGTAAGCTTCATTTGAATGGTCTTATCCAAACGCCAATAAAGCTGGATTTATAAGTTATTTTGTTTCTAACCTTATTTAACAACATAAAGTCCAAAGCCATTGCGGAACAGGGGTGGGAGAAGTAGATGTCATTGGCAGAATTCAGGCTGATTTTGTCTAATGTGACTTATAATTCCCTTAGTGCAAAATAGTGGGTGGGGTTGGTACCGGCATGGCTAACAACCAGCCAAGGTACTGACGAAATCCACAAGGAAGGGCAGATATGATCCAGAAAGCAACCTGAATGTGAAATTGTGTGCCTTTACATGTTGGTTTCCCTTAGTCCGATCACAGCAATTTACTGAGGCAGAGGGGAGTTTGCCGCAGCGTATCTTACAAATGTTGGTGAAGAAAACATGCACACATACAATGACAACTTTTATTTTCTCACTCTCTTTTTTAATAAAGTCATTATAAATATGTACAAAGTCTCCAGTGTAGGAAGTTCTTTTACAAAAAGGCTGAGAAAAAAGCCCCATCAAAATTGCAAATTGAAAGCTAAAAGGTTTCAGCCGCAATATGTCAGGAAGGACTTTTTGTATACCGGCTCCTGCTGGGTGTGGGACTGAACAGGCAGCGGGAGAGTCAATGCACACCACATTTATATTTCTGACCCAAAGAACTGCAGGAAACGCTCCTGAGTTTAATGTTCTCCAGTATGAGAATTCAAGAAGCCCAGCCCACAGCTTGCTTTCTGATGACAGCTGAAAGCAATTTTACATGATACTGATTTACTTCATGGAAGTTGCTAGGCCAAACAGCACAGAAATTAGATCGTCACAGTGAGACAGCAGTATGTCTAGTGGTTAGAGTGCCAGCCTAGCACAGGACAGAGACAGGTTCAAATCCCTACTTGGCCATGAAATGCACTGGATGGCATTGATATCTTCTTCACCAGGTTGTTGCGCTGCATACAAAGGGGGTGTACAGAACTCTGAACTTCTTAGAAGAAAGTCAGACTTTTTTAATAAAAACTTTTAGAAGTTAATCATAAGACCCAGAGAGCAGTTTGTTCCATGCACTTAGAAGCTGCAACAGGTGTTTACATTATGTACCGTTTTTAAAAACCCCAGAAGTCAGTAATCGAGATAGGCACGGCCAGCTCCATGTCGATTTTGTGCAATTTCCAAGTAATAAAAACGCATTGCATGAAGCTGCTCTTAGACTTGAGGTCAGCAACTGGCAGCCTTGGGCCAACGCTAGCCCTGAGTGTTGCCTCTGCTTCCCAAGGGGAATGTGGATACACGGTACCCACAAGAGCAGGAACTGGCAGCAAGCCATAAAGTTATTGCACATGAGCTCTCCCATATGCCCACAGCCAACCACAAGTTCTTTTCAGGGCTCTCAGCCACCAGGCATCCACAGCTCGCTCTGTCATGCCTCAATCCCCCCTCCCGCCACCAATCACGACCACTGGTGGCTCTACTGTCTCTCCAGCAACCCTGCTTCCTTTTCCCCAGCTCCCTCCTTGATTTTTGTTGCTACAGCCAAGGAAGCAGAACGTGATTTGCTTGAGCTCCAGGGATGCCTGATGACCAAGTGCCTGTAAAAATCTGCAGCTGCCCTTTAGGGACATGAGTGATGGCAGGGCTACAAGAAGCAAAGCAGGATCATGGTGGAGGCCCTGGGCTAGTTGGGGAGGGTCCCTGGGGGAGGCAGCAGGACACGATTCACTGACACACCTCTTCCTCCACTCTCTTCTCCCACTCAGCAATGAGAGATCGATCCCAGCATGTCTATTTTGGAGGTGGAGGCCTCAGCAGGTGCCGAACTATGCCACCTTTCCAGTTTTGATGCAACATGCTCCTATCCTTTGGTCAAAGGAGCCCCCTGATAAGTCAGTTGCTGGTCCAGATCTTGGGTATTTTCTTTGAAAACTAGCATTTCAGCCCTTGAATTAAAACCATTTTCATTATTAACCCTGTAACATGTGACTGTGCTTGAGCCCCCACCATTGCCAGTGTTCTGTTAATGCTTTTATAAAAACTAGGACCGGGGGGGGGGGGGAGGGCATAATCCATCAGTTTGCTTTGATCTAACCACTAACTGCAATTTCTTACTTTGGAAATGCACTTTCTTGGAACTATTGTTCCAGTGTCCAGACGTTAGATGATCACAGAACACATCTGATCTCAGATGCCTTACTACTAACTGGTTGGAAACACGAGTAGAAAAATTCAGCCACCTTATCAGACAACATAATGAAACAACTGTCTGAGGGGCAATACGGTCCCTTCTCCTACTTTAGAAAGCCCCCTGAGTTTGTCATATAATTTCTTACAGCATAATTGAGCAACACAGTGGTTGTAACCTGAAATGTCCAGAATGAATGAAATAATCACACATCACTGCTGTTAATTCCAATGCATCTCTATTGAGGCTACAGATATAATGGTGCCGAAGAAGGTGGAAGTTTGCTGTTAAACTAATGGGAACCTGATCGCTGTACCCACCATTGCAAAATATGCTTCCCAGTGACTATGGGTGCTACATTATTCCCACTGATCTGGGCAGCCCCAGGACTCCTTGTAATATATAGGTCTTCCTCCCATCATATGCCTTGTGTATCATAATTATGCAGTAAGAATCAAAATGCAGTGACTGACTGCCTTCTTTGTTCTGAACAGTTTTGCCTAAAGCAGGGGTGGCCAAACTGTGGCTCGGGAGCCACATGTGGCTCTTTCACCCATATTGTGTGGTTCTTGAAGCCCCCACCACCCTGTCATATGGCTTCGAGAAGGCATTTGTCTCTTTAAATCACTTCTCCAAGCCAAGCCAGTTGCCACTTGGAGAATGCACTTAAAGTCAAAGTTGCTTTCTTTCCACCTCTCCCTCCCCCATCTTCCTTCCTTACTGCTCTCAAACATCCGATGCTCATGTCTTGCAGCTCTCAAACATCTGACATTTATTCCAGGGGTCGTTTTGCGAAAAAAAGGTGGTGGAGCTCATCCAGGGATTGTTATGCAGCTACACCTACTATTCAGTGTACAAGGTGGGAAGGAAGAGGTGGAACTATCAGAAAGGTTCAGGAGCTGCGCTCTTGTGAGCTCCCGCTGAATCCGAGGCCTGGTTTATTCTATGTGGCTCTTAAGCAAGTTTGGCCACCCCTGGCCTAAAGTATTCAGTGGTTAGTCAGGGATTCAATAAAACAATGCGATTTGCTCCTCCACAAATGGGAATGTCTCCCCTGCCCTGGAATAGAATATTAGCCTGTGTTTGGGAAGGCAGTATTCTCCAACTACCAGGAGGAAACTGAAAGTTTGGAGCCACTTTGCAGTTTGAATTAAGAGGGGATGGAGCAGATATGGAGTTGACATTTTCTAGACAGAGGGACCTAGCTGTTATCTGATGTATCTGTAGGGTGTGGGAGCAGAATTCACTGCTATGCTGCCTACTCAAAGATAACTGCTTGCCTCCATTAGGTTCTGCGAGTATGTTTGTAAACTAAGTAGATATTATAAAGATGTCACCATTTCCACTGCCGTCTCAACCAAAGGCAGCTATAGCTGCCAGGAATTTCTCGCTGCTTGGAAAAGTTGGGCAAGCAAATCACAATAATGGGAAGAAACGTTCCAAGGAGAAGAAAGAAGTCTGGAATTGCTCTGCGTGCACAAGCACAGAGAAGAGTCATGGCAGAGTTCTTGCCCTGAATCTCCTAGAGCCATTCTGCCCCTTGGTACATGGAAGTGGGGCCTGCAGCATGTGCTTCAACAGTTGCTTTTAAAAAATTAATTAGATCTTTCCTCAGAGTCACATTATGCAGTGCTGTGGGCAGACTATGATCTCATAATCTTCTGTCAGCTTGGGCATATGGCGTCTGCTGTAACTCCTCAAGATGATGTCTTGGGTTAAAGAACCTGGATTGTACAACTCGGCTACTCTGAAAACCTGGAGGGCAGGGCAGAGATGTTGCAGCGAAGGACCAAATGCAGCCCATCAGCTCACTCCAGAAACTCCTGCACAGCAACAGAAGTGATGGGTGGAAGGAAAAGACAACAGGGACCTAAGGTGTATTGCAAATACCGGCTGCAAAAGAATCTAGAAGTTTTTCTTTTTTATAAAACAAAGACATACCTCTGCCCATAAATGCTAAAGAATCTAAGGATAGTAATTTGGGGGGGGGGGGAATCAAAAAACAAGGCAACACCAACTATATACACAGTAGGCTGGCAGTAGCTTTGTGCCTTTGGGCTGGATGAAGGAGACTGAGCATCCATCAAACCCCCTGATCTGTGCACACAAGACTTACAGCGCAAGCAGTCAAGTGCCCAGAATCTAACCTCAACCTTGCTCCTTTACACTGTTCCATTTGGCTACAATGACACCAGTGGCACTGGCAGGGGTGGAGGTGCCTTAAATGGTTCTCCAGTCACTGACTTCACTCTCCTCCCCTGCAAGTCCTTGCTCCCAGCTTCCCTCCTCAGCTGGGCTTTTAAGGCTAGAAAAGCCTGGAGTGAGGTAAGGACAACTTAACACACTTTCCTTTCTAGGCAATTCTCTCTGGAGGATACTCCCTGTATCACCATCACCCAAACACATGCTTGGGAAGACACGTTTGCCAAGGTTGGATCCACTCTGCTACCAGTGGAGGGAGTCATCCCTGGCACAAGATGCTCAGAAGGGGAGGACAGTGTTTCCACTAGCAGAACAGACCCACAGGATCCATCCTGATGTGATGCTTTCTACATATTATCCTGAACATGCTATGGTTGGTTTTTCTTATACCAGGAGATTCCAAGATGTCCAAAATAGGACTTAATTTTTAATATTCTACTGGTCTGGGCTGGCATCATTGTTTGGTTTATGAAGCAACCATATCAAGTTGACTCTGCACACACTTTTCACAGGCAGGGGGGATCCTATTATCTACCATAACCGAGAACTGCTCTCCAGGACCTTAAGCAAATAAAGTCTTTTCCAGGGATTCCTGCAGCTAGAGGTGCTGGAGACTGAACCTGGTACCTTCTGCATAGATCCATTGAACCACAGCCCTTTATTTTGTTTCACAGCTGCATGTTGTCTCTGTACTTCTGAAAAACAAACTTTTTCTTCATTAAGAAGGCATACTTTTGGGGGGATGGAGGTGGGAAGATAGGGCACTAACACTTTAAAATCTTTTCAAAAGAGAAACAGATCCTGGTATATGGAAGTTCAATTAGAGCTTCACCCAGTTCTAGATCTTGTTCAGACCATTAACTGAGTGACTATCCATAGATTAATTGACTGCATTTAAAAAAAATAGATATTGCTAGGGCTTTTTTTGAGCAGGAATGCACAGGAACGCGCTTCCATCTGCTTGGTGTCAGAGGTGTGGCTTAATATGCAAATAAGTTCCTGCTGGGCTTTTTCTACAAAAAAAGTCCTGCATATTGTCACACTAGAATGTTGGTGTTTTACTGCTAGGCTGAAGCTTCTAAGTTGCTAGTTTTAGAAAAAGAGATCGCCTTAATTTTACACCTTGCCTTTCATGGGGAAGATATGCATTCTGTATACATATAAGCACACTCAAGGAGGAGATGTGAAAATTAGCTTTTACTTGGGACATTAAAGTCGGCACCTTGAAAACACAAGAAAAACCCTGACGGATTGGACCAGTGGTCTAGTAGTCAAGTATCCTGTTTTTCCGTGGTGCACAACCAGATAATCCTGGAGGTCCATCAGTATAAGGCCGTCAATAAAGGCCAACCTCCTGTGTTGTTGCCCCCTCCTGCCACTGGTATCTTCTGAAAATGTAGATTCCATTTAAGCATGACAGCTAAGAACACACCTGGCTATACCAGGCCAAGGGCCCATCTAGTACCTTTTGTTACCACCAACAGCCAGCCTCCAGGTTGTTTATGATCAGGACAGGAAGACAACATTCCTCAGCCAACTGGTATTTGGAGGTACGCTGCCTCTAAACATGGAGGATCTATCTGGTTTAGCAGCAGCAGTACAGCTTTCTGAAGGCCCCCAAGCAGGATGGGAAGGCCACAACCATCTGCTGTTCTCTCTTATACCCCTCCCTCTGGGCATCTGGTATTTGCAGGTATACAGGCATTTTAGTCTTCCAACAATACACATGTGCAGTGTTCTGTACCTGACTGGTGATACCGAAGCTGCATACATGAGAATCGCAGCAACGTCTTCCAGCAAATAGCTAGCCTCCAGGGGTTATGTTTCTAAGCATACTAGCAACTTCTCAGTACTCTGAGTGGAGACCTGTCTTTGTTCTTTTTTTGGGGGGGGGGGAATGATAATGGGTCTTACACCTACCATTCCTACTCTCCCCATCCCCTTCAACTTCCTTCCCCCGCTCCTGGCCAAAATATTCAAAATTCCACAAAGAACAACAAAAAAGCAGAGTTCAAATGATGAAAAACAGGCACCTAAGGACTACGGCAAGAACAAAAAAGTCCCTTTCATGTTGCCAAGAGCAAGATATTAATTTATTCTGCGCCGCTTTACAAACAGCCCTGCCATTTGAAGTCCCAATCTGAAAAGCAGTTGCTATGGCTTGTTTACCCACGGCTTCATCTTGCGTGCGGCAAAGATGTATTTCAAGTGCATTATTGGTCACACAATGGGCCTTGCCAAGGATTCACAAAAGGTCACACGCTCTCTGAATCCAGCCCTTTTGTTCTCCTTGCAAACACTTCCCTATTACGAAGCATTTGAAACCAAGACCAAGATAGGATTCAGCCTGTAACTTGCACAGGATTTAAGCACCACAGCCATGGAAATTCAAGCCGCTGTGGATGGAGGCTGTCAGCCAAACGTACCTATGCTGTATGTTCCCTCTGAGTTAGTGTGAGCTAGCTCACAGTTTTTTAGCCTCCGGCTCACACATTTTTGTCTTAGCTCAGGAAAAATGGCCCCAGAGCAAACTAATTTATGCAGTCGCTCACAAAGTAGAATTTTTGCTCACAAGACTCCATAGTTTAGAGGGAGTACTGGAGACAGGCTTTTGTAAATCCAGTTAAGGTTTGTGACATAAATACCTTAAGATGCTCCTCACCCCTTTTCAATGGGGGGCGGGGGGAAGCTGGGTTAAACAGCTATTCTCTGCTGCCTATGAGAAAATCAGTACAAAATATTTTGCTAAAAAAAATTCACATCCACATTCCAAATATCATTTCTCTGGAAGGCACCGCATGTGGCAATGAATACATATTTGCCCAAGTGAAACTGGCCTTCAGTCTGTTTCATAATTTCTGTCTGAATGTATATGTCTTGTTTCTGAATCCCCAGCAGTAAGGGGGATATGCAAGGCCACAACCATGCCTGTCTCACCCTTCCTTTGTCCCACATGGTATGGAGGCTGGCTGACATGGTGAGTGAGGAAAAAACACTCCCCATATGCTCAGAGGTGTCCTTGATATTCTACACCATCCCCCTAAGGTTCCAAAGCTCAACACAAGTCAAATTGGTTTAGTTTAGCACCAGTGTGCCCACAATGAACCTTTTTAGAAATTCATCCTTAAGA
This sequence comes from Heteronotia binoei, assembly GCF_032191835.1. NCBI lineage: Eukaryota > Metazoa > Chordata > Lepidosauria > Squamata > Gekkonidae > Heteronotia > Heteronotia binoei. The sequence continues at coordinate 59,391,747 of NC_083233.1, forward strand.
ATTACTAATCTGCCCAACATTGATACGGATGGCTGTTTTTCTCTCATTTGGGAAAGTAGCAATTGGCAGAGCAGCTTTCAAATACAGAGATGCTAAAGGGGATGGCCAGAATAGCACAGAATACCTTCGGAGACAGATGTGCCACTTTGACTCTTGTGTCCTTAAGCACTCAAAAGACCACGGTCTACAGAAATTAAAAGCCAGCCAGGCTCTGTTGACACCAAACAATGAAATCCGTCTTTCTGGAATGGCTGTTCCCTTGGTTTACAATGCATCTTTTCAAGCGCTCATCTGGCAAACTAAGCATCAGCTGAGCATGCTGTGGATCTTGTATACTTGCAATGGTGACATTTTGTCTTCCATCAGCTTTCACATGGACCACACTAATCATTCCAATGCTAACAGGAATGCTCAGGCAAGGGAATTCTCTGCTTTCATTGCTCATGGTGAACAGCACCTTCCTTGGCATACATAAAACCAACCCTCAATAACTGTGTTTCTCCAGAATGGATTCCCATCTACAGATTTCTCACAATTGAAAAAGTAGATTAGAATTGCCCTTGAGCCCTTATGCGTGCCTTGACCTGAAGGGATCAGAAGGAAATCTTACCCTTGTTTCACTGCCCACTTGAAGTACAACCTAGGGGGTCTAACAGAACAACTAGTAAGTGATCCTTCAATAAACATCCTCAATTCACGCTTCATAGAGTTTAGGGGGCTAAACCAGAGGTCCCCAAAATGGTGCCCATGAGTTTCATGGCACTTGCTGACACTCTATCTGGCACCTGACAAGGACTACTAGAAAGTGGGTGGGGCTTTTGCCCAGCAAAGATTCTGATTGACCACTGGAGATTTGATTGGCTCTGCAGAGTTTGTAAAATGCTGCTTTGGCAGCAGCTGCACTACAGCACAAGGATCTTCACTGAAGGTAAGCTGTGGCAGCCATTTTGTGATGCGCTCCGCCTCCTGCAGCAGCCATTTTGTGGCTGTGGTGACCACACTATATCAGAATTCCAAAGGTTCCCACAGACTCAAAAAGTTTTGAGGACCTCTGGGGTGAAGTTAAAGTAAAGCTATTCAATTGTCAGAAAAGGATGGACATAATGACAAAAAGCACCCTTTCCTTACCTAGAAATATAAATTATCAAAATACACATCTCCCAGTTCCACATTATAGACTAAAGATCATTTAAGAAAAAAACAAAATAGCACCAAGGAGACACTTTCGCTCCAGGCAAATCTTATCTGTAGCACCAGAAAACAAAAGGTCTAGATAACCCTTATTGGCCCTCCCTCCTGCACCTTTAGACTGAGATATGTACACTCCACCTCTTTCTATATATAATATATTTATATATATCTACACGCACACACACAGACTGCTTCTTCCCAGGGCCGTGCACACCCCCACCCCATGACCAGATATTATTACGAATAACAGCTCAAAGGAGCTCCTGGTCATGTCAAATACAGCATGATGCCTCTCTGCTTTGGGGAAAGGGGAAGTGACACCCGCAGCCTAAGGGGAGCTGTGCGGGAGGGGACCACTAACCCAGCGACTCACACGCCACTCAGACCTCTGCTGTACAAGGCATGCACGGATGGACGTTTGACCACAGGAGGGTTTACATTCTTCTTCTGTACAAAAGCGTGTTCGGACGCCTGTCTGCGTTCCACTGCCAGACTGCACTGCAGCTCCCTCCGTCCGCGTCACTCGGGGATCTCTCCCAGCAACCTTCTTCTTCTTCTATCCCACTCTTCACGTCCGCTGTTCAGGCGCGGGAATCTGGCAGGAACAGGGGAAACTTCCCAAGCACCTAGATCTTCCTTCAGCCTACAAAAGGAGAGGGCAGGGGAAAGGCATGCTTAAAATTAGACGGCAAGAGGAATTTCAGCTCCAATTCAGTAGTGGTGCCTTAAGCACCAAACACAATGGAAAGCAACCATTTGGCTCATTCAGTATAGGAAGTACAAATCACTCCTCAGATCCTTAAATTAACCACCAAACACAATGGAAAGCAACCATTTGGCTCATTCAGTATGCTACCAAGTAGAAATCACTCCTTGGATCCTTAATCCCACACACCCCCCTCAAGGTCTAAAGAGGAAACAGCCGAAAACTGTGGTTTTAGATTTATCAACTGGAACACTGGGAAACATTTCTTCTAACTTAAAGGGTTTTAAAAAAATAGTTTGCCAGACTGCGGAAATGAGATCACCTAAGAGCCAAATAATGGCTAACTCTTCAGCTTCACGTCCAAACTGCTACATGTTATTTAATCCAAAAAAGCAGCCAGGGGAGAGTGGCCAATATTCAACCGCCTAGAGAGTCAACATGGAGCCAAAAAGTGGCCTGAAACTTAATTAAATAAATAGATGTGGACTGAAGCTAGAACACTGGCCCTACATCCTTCTGTTAATAAAAAATCAGCACTTTAAGCCCTGGCAGAGGAAAAAGACAGGCACCCGTATTGACTTTGTCTTTTTTCTCCTACTAAATCTCAGGATGAATAGCACAAGGTGGCCATTTTAAAATCCTTTCTTATCAACCCGCTGATCCCCATATTGCCTGCTGCACCTTCATTTTAAGGCAAAAAAATATACCTGGAGTCAGAGCTCTCTTTTTTTACCACAAAAAGTCTGGCAGGAACTAATTTGCATATTAGGCCACACCCCCTGACATCACCATTGTTTCTCACAGGATTTTTTTGTAGAAAAAGCCCAGCAGGAACTTATTTGCTTATTACACACCCCTGACACCACACCCCTGACACCAAGCCAGCCGGAACTGCGTTCCTGCTTAAAAAAAAAAAAAAAAAAAAAAGCCCTGCCTGGAGTTCCAATCATAGCAGCATATCTGATTTGGTTTTCTTGCTGAAGGCAAATAAGGTTTTTAAGCCACATGGGAAAACAATTGCTACTGTTAGTGCATTCGTTTCACTTTAGCCCCTGGTGAACAGAACAAGTAGGTCCTGGAGATCAACCATAATCACAATGGAGGGTGGATTCTATGGTTGAGGTCCCTCCCACAATGCTTTGGAGGGTGGATTCTATGGTTGAGGTCCCTCCCGTCCACGAAACCTGCTCTCCTACGGCTCCACTCTCAAATATCCAGCAATTTTTGTACCTGGAATTGGCGACCCTAAACTGTGATGACTAAAGTCAACCTCTGAACAGCAGTGTCAGGAGGCAACATCAGGTCTCAGCCTCTATACACTGTTGGTGGTCCTCCAGAGGAACTGGTTGACCTCTGTGTGAGACAGGCTGCTGGACCTCTGGTCTGATCCAGCAGAGCTATTCTAACATTCTTGTCTTCTGCAAGCCGCTTTCAGATCTCTTAAAATAATTCTGTTTCTAGCTAAATTAATATTACAGTTCAAGAGGGTTATAGAAAACTGAGATGAATGAAACTGTTTAACAGCAATGTTCACCCTGGACTCTCACTTCTTTCTCATTACAGTGTATTTTTAAAATGAAATAATTGTGTGAGTAGCTAAAAAGTGTTCGCACTGGCAATTTTCTACTGGTTAAGTGACAAAGAAGAAGAAGACTGCAGATTTATACTCTGCCCTTCTGTCTGAATCAGAGACTCAGAGTGCCTTACAATCTCCCTTATCTCCTCCCCCCACAACAGACACCCTGTGAGGTGGGTGGGGCTGAGAGGGCTCTCACAGCAGCTGCCATTTCAAGGACAACTCCTGCGAGAGCTATGGCTCACCCAAGGCCATTCCAGCAGCTGCAAGTGGAGGAGTGGGGAATCAAACCCGTTTCTTCCAGATAAGAGTCCGTGCACTTAACCACTACACCAAACTGGTGACAGAAAGCTTACTGAATGGAGGACCCTTCCCCTCCTCAGGTGCTGCCCACATGCAAGGCTTGCCAGCCTCCAAGTGAGGCCTGGCAATCTCCTGCTTTGACAACTGCTTTCCAGTTGGCAGAGATGAGCTCCCCTGGAGAAAATGGCTGCTTTGAAGGGTGGACTCTAGGGCCTTGTACTATGCTGAGGCCCCTCCCTTCCCCAAACCCCGCCCTCTCCCAGATTCACCCCCCAAAGTCTGCAGGTATTTTACAACACAGACCTGGCAACTCTAACACAATATTTCGTGCACTTGTCTGTGTCCCCTTTGTCTAGGGCATGCTTTGCAATGGGGTGACTTTTTTTGTGCGGCTACACTATGCTTGTGACACAGCCTCCCGGAAGAGGCTTGGGGGGCTTCTATTCTCCTGACTTTCTGACAAGGTTGTAAAATGGAATTATTCAAAGGAATTTAGGGAGTAGCCCAGTTCTGGGTAAAAAAAAAAGAGAGAGAGAGACGTTTAACTGGTTGTGGTTTTATGTTGGTTATTTTAACACAGCTTTAAAGGTGTTTGTTGTTTTTCATGTTTAATGTTTGTAATGTATTTTACACACTTCTAAAGTTGCCTATATTTATTGTTGCTACCTGTCTTGGGTCTCGAGTTATCAGGAGAAAGGCAGGCTCATAAACAAAAATCCTTGGGCTCATTGCGGAAGTTCACCAAGATGCACTGCTGAATTTACACTGGTCACTATCAGTCATGTAACGAGTATCTAAGGCTGGGGCGTCAAACTCATGAGGGCTGGATCTGACATAAATGAGACCTTGTTGGGCCAAGTCATGCGTGTCATAAAATGTTATGCCAGGCAGCAGAGATATAAACTTTATAAAAGACGTAAACACAATTAAAGATTTTAAAAACTTTATGCCTTAAAGATTAACTCTTGCAGCATTTCGTTTAATAGTTTCTGATAACTGACACCTCTTGCTCTGAATTATTGCATCAAAATCTGGAGACAATGTCTGTGCTGTAGCAATCTTGAGTATGCTCTTCAGGTATGTGTCTGTAAGTTGTAAACCTGCTTTTGGTTTATTGACATTCACTACAGAAATCTCAAGGTCAATGCTTTGAACCTAAGACTCAGGGGAAAACATGAAATGGCTGGGCATTGTGAGCTTTTGTACATAAATTGCTTCATGAGCTGGTCAGCCAATGGAGAAAACAGAGGTTTTGCTCTGTAGCTCCTGTGCAATTAAGCAAGCCTGGCAAAGCAAGCTGTGATGCAGAAGGAAGGAAGGAAGAGAGAGATGACAGTAAGCTGCTCGCAGGCCTGATAACAGCCCTCCTGGGGCTTGATCTGGCCCTTGGGTCACATGTCTGACATCTTGGTGTAACTCGGTGGCAGAGTGTATGCTTTCCATGCTAAAGATCCAGGGTTCAGGCCTTCTTGTCTCCAGTTGGAGGCTTTGGCATCAGATGCCGGAAAAGGCCTTTCTTTGCTCAAGATCTTGAACCACGGTTGCCAGTCTGAGCAGACAGCACTGAAATGCCATCAGGCTCTCTCAGAATAGATTCCTCTGTTTAGGAATTATTGCTTTAGAGACTAAAGCATAATTTGATGAACGGGCCTGGCTTGGGGGTGGGGGAGATGAGACTGCATTTCACTGACCCAACCAGCAGAAATTTACTAGTTGAAGAATTACCTTCCAGGACATCTTGGAAGGATGTGGGGAAAACCAGGTGGTAAAAGTCGACACAGGGTCAAGCCTCAGCCTTTCAGGAGGGCAAGAAGAAGAAGCAACCTCTCCCCACAAGGACTTAATTGGGGACTCTGAGTCAACATGACCCCCTTGAAACCTCACTGCCAATAAATTAATTTGGCCATCTTCAGCTGCTCGGTGCCATTACCAGACTGCGCATTGCCAGCGTTTGACTCACTAATGGAACATGCTGGCAGCCAAACTCTGATCTCATTTGCAGCTCTCTGAATGGAGACAGAAGCTGCTGCATCTCCAGCATCCCACTCTGGGCTAGGGGTCCCAAATCCCCCGGTAGGCCTGGAGACTCCCGATTTGGAGCCTCCTCCCCCCGCTGGCCATAAAAGGGAAAGCGGGGGGGGGAGGGGAGGAGGAGAACGGCAGCCCTTCGCACCCAGCCCCGATCGCAGCAGCCAGAGCTCTTCCGTTTTCTCAGGCTGCTTCCCGCCCCCAGTCAGCTGGCCGGTGAAGGGAGGGGAGCCCAGCCACGCCCCCAAAGGACCATGTGCCTTTGCACCTCCGGAGGTGAGTGAGTTCTGTCTCCTGCATCAGATTTCCCAGAAAGGGGGGGGCGGGGGGGAGGGGGGTGGAGAGGGAAACGTCTTCTCATAGGGTATAATGGGGAATTGATCTGGAGGTTTCGGGGGCTCTGGGGGAGCTGTTTTTTGAGGTAGAGGCACCAAATTTTCGATATAGTATCTAGTGCCTCTCCCCAAAGTATCCCCCAAATTTCAAAACGATTGGACCAGGGGGTCCAATTCTATGAGCCCCAAAAGAAGGTGCCCTTATCCTTCATTATTTCCTATGGAAGGAAGACATTTAAAAAGGTGTGCTGTCCCTTTAAATGTGATGGCCAGAACTCTCTTGGAGTTCAATTATGCTTGTCACACTCTTGTTCCTGGCTCCGCCCCAAAGTCTCCTGGCTCCACCCCCAAAGTCTCCTGGCTCCACCCCCAAAGTCCCCAGATATTTCTTGAATTGGACTTGGCAACCCTACTCTGGGCCCACAACAAGAAACCCAGAGCCTGCCCTGCCCTTTGGCTTTGGAGCAAAGGCCTATGAGCGGGGAAGGTGCCAGGCAGCCGGAGCTGGGGATTAACATAGCGAAAGGAGCATTGAGCAGCCTGAAGCTTTCTTGAAAGTTGCATCTCCTCTTACCTCTGGAAGACCTTGAACATGACGATCTAAAAAAGCAAAATTTTGTCATTCATTTATTGGCATCAACAGGCATGTAAGCAGTTCAGTGCAACCTGATACTGGGCCCAATCCAGCATGTGGCTGGCAACTAATCTTCTGGGAATTGTAAAGAAGAAGAAGAAATTGGATTTATACCCCACCCTTCACTCTGAATCTCAGAGTCTCAGAGTGGCTCACAACCTCCTTTAGTTTCCTCCCCCACAACAGACACCCTGTGAGGTAGGTGGGGCTGAGAGAGCTCTCAGAGAAGCTGCCCTTTCAAGGACAACTCTGTGAGAGCTATTGCTGACCCAAGGCCATTCCAGCAGCTGCAAGTGGAGGAGCGGGGAATCAAACCTGGTTCTCCCAGATAAGAGTCTGCACACTTAACCACTACACCAAATTGGTTCTCTTAGTTCCTACTGTGCTTTCTTACATTTGGCTTAAGGTTGCCCAGTTCCAGCGAGGGATGAGAGGGGCTTACTGAGAGCAGCAGGGAGGCCCATCCAGCCTACAGCAACATGTCCACACCACTGCCTACATGACTCAGAAGTGACATGTCCGGGTAATTAGGGCAAAGCTCTGGTATTTAGGCAAAAACTTCATGGCAAATTTGGCTTCTACCATAGAGTTTTTGTCCAGAGTGTCACCCTGACATCCTGGATGTGATGGCATCACTTCTGGGTCAGGTGAGCCGTGATGTACACACGTTGCTGCATGTCAGATGGTTCTCCTTTTTTAGGGGAAGGTCACCCCCCTGCTGGCCAGTTGATTGAGGGTGTGGAGCTGATACCTAGAAATGGGAGACTCCTACCTCCACTGGGGGAGTCTGGCAACTCTAATGTGGCCCATTGCTGAGAGACCACAATGTGAAACTTGTTGGTGGGGGGCAGTGGTTAATAGTGCCAGACTAGGATCTAAGGACCTAAGTGTGAATCCCCACTTTACAATGGAAGCTTACTGGGTGACCTTTGTCCAGTCACTCTCTCTTTGGCTGTTGCTTTGAGAATGAAGAACAATGCTGTAAGATGGACTTCATTGCACAGAAAATCATAACAGAAATACCTAAATAAACATATACTTGCACTCCAAGAGTGAGAATAGACACTATCCCCTCAGTTTCCTTGTTAAACTGATGCTCAACAGCTTCTTCTCTTACTTACAAAAAATTTAACCTGAAAAAAATTTAACCACTGAATGTTGGACATTCAGCTAGAGGGTGGGCAGGCAGGCAGGTAAGCTAGGAGCTAAGGGTTTTGCTGTGTAAACAGAAAACCGTTGTCTTACTAGGTTTGCCAACCTCCAGGTGGGGCCTGGAAATCTCCTGCTATTACAACTGGAGATCAGTCTGGAGATCAGTTTCCCTGGAGAAAATGATTACTTTGGAGGGTGGATTCTATGGCATTGTACCCTGCTGAGATTCCTCTTCAAACTCCACCCTCCCCAGCCTCCACCACCCAAATTGCCATATATTTCCCAACCCAGAGTTGGCAACCTCCTTGACCAGCAAGGAGCTGCCCAGACAGATGGACGGCTTTATATCCCTTACTAACAAGAGCGTGGCCTCCCAGCATCACCTGGTTTTCCAGGCTGAGAGGATCATGGGTAGCTGAAGCAAACTCTAATGCAGACAAGATGGAGACCTTCGTGGATTTACACAAAGGACAAATTTCCCCACTCTAGATCTTTCTCTCTGGAATACTACAGATTTTTTAAAAAATTGAGCTGGCCCATTTTGCTTTTGTTTTCCATATTTAAAAAAACTGTAGCTCAACAGCCTTTAACCTTTTGTGCCTCCCTGAGAGCCACTGCTTATTCTTATAAAGCTGTGGATTTTTTAGTGGGAGGGACAGCTCATCTTTTCTCTTTAGTTTAAGAGTATTGTTTCCTCACATACCTGTGAGCTAAGCAAAAGTCCTCTTCCATGACTGTGTGTGGGCCTATTCCGTTGCCCTGCTGACAGACACTCAACCATATATTATTACAGGAAACAAGATGAATGCTCATGGATTGTTAGGGGATAAACAAACTTAGAAACTTCACACACACACATATATAGATGCGTAAATCTCCCCTTCTAGGATTCTATAAGTCAAAGGAACTTGGGCAGTGCAATTTCCCTCCGTTGTCTCACTTTTACCACCTCTGAACTGGAAAGTTCTTAGCATTCTCAGGTGAATACCATCTAGCCTGGGGGATCTGTACTCATTCAATGCAGCCAGGTGCTTTTCAACAACCTCTCTGGCCATGTCAACCAACAGCCCAGATGCCGTGCATTGCCTACTACCATCTCTAGATGAATCTGTACTCTTAATCTGGGGGGGAAACTGAGGCAAAATAGGCATTAAGCTTTTCTGCTTTCTCTCTGTCTTCTGTCAGAGTTTCTCCATTTTTGCCCAGTGCCTTCATCTTACATTTGCTTCTCACATATCTGAAGGTGAACATCCACAAGGTTAGAGTTGCCAACTTTGGAGACTTTGAAAGTCAAGCCTGGGAAGGACAAAAACCTCAGTAGAGGATAATGCCATAAAGTCCACCCTCCAAGTCACTTTATCCAGGGGAATTGATCTCTGTTGTCTGGAGATCAGCTGTAATTCCAGGAGATCTCCAGGCTTCACCTGGACATTAACAACAACCCTACATGCAGAGGTGAATGCAAAGGCCTTCACAATGGTGATGGAATTTCCATGTGTGAGTTTCCTCTATACTTTCCTTGTTCATCCCCTTATGGCTGTATAATGCCACCTGACCACAAATGCCACCCGAGAGCTTTTTGTGGGCTTAAGAAAAGCTACAGGGATACTGTACATTAAAACAAGAGCTGGCAGAAAGTACTCCAGTGGTGCGTGGAGGAGAAACCTTGCAAAGGGGACGATAAGAAGATAATGTTGTGTGGATGCTCTGGAAAACACCGTTCCAGCTGTGAGATCCTGGCAGAGCAAAATAATCTTATGGATCAGCCTTAAATACAGAGGCGATGCTCACATCGGTTTCTGGGAGTCCACATCTCTGCCCCTAAGGGCTGCTACCTGTGAATCTGGAGCAATGAGAAGGTTTTCTTCTGTTCAGCCTCACCAGGGAGACAGAACAAAACTTTGTTCTCAATGACAGCGACTGAGTCAAATGCAGCAGATGTGAGATTCAGGGCTTTTAAACAAAAAAAAACCTCCAGTGCTCCGCTGTTTGTCATGTAAAAACATTGCCCACTGCTGAGTCAGCTGGCCTAGTCCCATAGCTGGGGCAATGCCTCCAAGCCTTTAGCTGTTTTTTTGGACTTCTGCACAGCTCAGTGGGAGATGCCTCCGGAAATCTTATCAGTCCAATTTGAATGCAGATAATTAACTCCGCCGAAAAATTTTGACGGAGCATCTCAGCGTATGGCTGGGTAAGCTGACGGCGTGGGAAGTGACTGGCAGCGTTGTTGGCATGGGACCAGGCTGGTGATGGCGCTGGCAGGGAAATGCAGGGTTTTAATTTAACATGCTGTGCCACATCTAGGCTGATGGAGCAAAATACAACCCCATGTTCCCATGCCAGACTGGCACAGAAGAGCCTGGCTGGGCCTTTCAAGGTGATGTCAGATTGCATATTTAACAGCTGCAATCCGTGGAGTGCTACACCCTCCTCTCCCCCCCCCCCCCATACACACAGTTTGCAAACCAGAGACACAGCAGAAGCCCAGGAGTCAAGTCACTTAGCTCTGGCAAGGGCAGGTGGGCACCCACAGATTCAAGGCTCTACTCATGAGGAAGCACAAGAAAACAGAATGAAAGAATGGAAGGCTGTGTGTTTGCAAAACAGCACTTTTAAAGCCTGAGCTAGGAAGCTGCAGGATGGTTTCAAGCCTAATAGGCAACCTCACAGCAACTCTCGATCTCTCCCTTTGTTGTCTGAATGCATGCGTGACTGTTGTTCGGGCCAAGGCAGAAAGCAAAAGAGAACAATTATAAGCGGATCATACATTCAAGCCATTGCAGGTATGGCATGGAGGGGGAGAATGAATGACATGATCATCTGCATCATGGAGGGGGAGAATGAATGACATGATACATCTAGCCTAGCATCCCGCTACCAACAGTGGACAGCCAAATGCTTTTAGGAAGCCCATAAATAAGATAGGAAGGCAGCCATTCCCACTGACTGGCCCCTTATAGCTACGTATTTTCAACAGCAAACTAGATGAGAAGTTCAGAAAAATGTAGCTGGATCTTTCCAACATTTTCAAAAAGTACCTTGAAGGTATAGAAGGAGAGGAAAAAAATCCTTCGTCATTCCACTATTTGGTCAATTAAAACTGAACTCTCCCCTTTCATTTGCCTCACCACCTGCTATTATTAGCCCCAGGAAGGTTAGTGAAAAAGCAGGGACCCATCTTTTATACCTCCTTCCCCCCCACTTCCAAGACTAGTGGCCACAAAGGAGGGTGGGTGGATAGGTTTCTATGGAATGATTAAATCACCTCTCGTCTGAAGGCTTATAGGCCCAATTGTAATCAGGTTTCTTTATTAAAATGCTAAGATCCAAACACAGATCTCCCAGCATTGGGTACAGTTTGACTCTCAGATACGCAATTGTTATATGCACACACACTTGCACACGCAAGCCTTGAAAGGGTTACATTAGCAAATAAGTTTGTGCTTTCCTACTGTCAATTTGCTGTTCAGTCAAATTGAATTGCTGCAAGGAGTTCTAGTGATTGTTTTCCCTTCCCAGAGGGACTCGCTTTGAAAGGCAGAATGGATGGCTTTGGAATTATGAAGAAAGTTTGGCTGAAGTTTAAATGAACATAGATGAGTAGGAACGGCTATGTAGATGAGAAGAAACATCTAATTATTCTCATCCAAATTTGCTAATATTTATAATATTTCCATATTTTCAGTTATGGAAATTATCGGGGAAGAAGAAGAAGAAGATGAAGAAGAAGACTATTGATTTATACCCCGCCCTTCTCTCTGAATCAGAGTCTCATAGCAGCTTACAATCTCCTTTATCTTCTTCCCCCACAACAGCTACCATGTGAGATGGGTGGGGCTCAGAGAGCTCTCCCAGAAGCTGTCCTTTCAAGGACAGCTCTGGGAGAGCTATGGCCATCCCAACAGCTGCAAGTGGAGGAGTGGGGAATCAAAGTCAATTCTCCCAGATAAAGAGTCCACACACTTGACCACTACACTAAACTACCGTAGGTTAGGGAGTAACAAAGTACTAAATGTGGTTATGAAATACTAAATTGGACATATTCTGGGCTTGCAAATGCTACTTGTCTGTTAACATAGCAAGCAAGAATCATCTACAGGTGACCCTATATGTATAGAAATTGGGAAAGGATTGGACAGCCCCCTGACTGGACCAGGTTTGAATACCCACTTTGCCATGGGAACCTGCCGGGTGACACTGGGCCAGTCACATGCTCTCAGCCAGGGCTTTTTTTGATAGAAAAAGCCCAGCAGGAATTTATTTGCATATTAGGCCACACCCTCTGACATCACCATTGTTTTACACAGGGGTTTTTTTGGTAGAAAAAGCCCAGCAGGAGTTCATTTCCATATCAGGCAACACCCCCTGGTGCCAAGCCAGCCAGAACTGTGTTCCTGTTCAATAAAAGCACTGCTCTCGGTCTCAACTAACATTCAGGGCTGTTGAGAGGATAAAATGGAGGAGAGCGATAGAATGTGCTTTGGGTCCCCACTAGGGAGAAAGATAGGATATAAATGAAGTAAATAAATAAATGTTAGCATGTGAACACACAAACAAATTATGAACTTTGGCTTGTGTGGACAAGCAGACTAGTAAGATGATTTATGGTTCAGCGCATACTATAACTGCCTTAAAATTTGTCTTTAAGAGGTTTGTAGAAATGCCTTTCCAACTCAAAATTATAGCACTGGAAAAGTAGCAGGAAATGGCAACTAAAATGACTGAGGGGATGGAACACCTTCCTTATGAAGAAAGGTTAAAGGGGTGAGGGCTCTTTAGCATGGAGAAACAATGACTGAGGGGTGACATAATAGAGGTTTATAAAAATATGCACAAGATAGAGAAGGAAGAGAAAGAAGTACTTTTCTCCCATTCTCACAATACAAGAACTTGTTGGCACTCAATGAAATTAATGAGCAGTAGGCTTAGAACAGATAAAAGGAAGTACTTCTTCACCCAAAAAGTAATTAACATGTGGACTTCACTGCCATAGAAAGAGTTGGTGGCTACAAGCATGGACAGCTTCAAGAAGGGATTAGATAAACATATGGAGCAGAGGTCCATCAGTGGCTGTTAGCCACAAGGTACAGATGAAACACTGTGTCTGGGGCAGTAATGCTCTGTACTCCTGGTGCTTGGGGGGCAACAGTGGGAAGGCTTCTGGACCTCCTGATGGCACCTGTGTTTTGGCCACCATGTGACACAGAGTGTTGGACTGGATGGGCCATTGGTCTCATCCAACATGGTTTTTCTTATTTGTTATGTATCACCACAAAAAAATAAAAGTCCTGGGTTTAACTATCTAAATAAAATAAATAAACCAGTTGGCAGAACTCTCTAGGCCTAACCTACCTCACAGTGTCATCAGGATCAGAAAAAGAGACCATCCATCTATATAGAATCCTTTACTCAGTTGACTTGAAATCGACATGGCATATTCCCCAGTAAATGTGGTAAAGGCTTTTTCTTCCAACTCAGAATATATTAAATTGCCCTATTCATAGCACCAGAGACAACTGGTTCATCTTCTTCAGGGGTCTCCAACCTTTTTGAGCCTGTGGGTACCTTTGGAATTCTAAGACAGAATGGTGGGCATACCCACAAAATGGCTGCCGCAAGAGAAAGAGCCAGCCACAAAATGGCCGCAGCAGTTTACCTTTGGTCATGCAGTGAAGATCCTTGTGGTGTAGTGGTAGCTGCTGCCAAAGCGACATCTTTAAACATCACAGCCAATCAGAAGTATTACTGAGCAAAAGCTCCACCTGGCCCTACCCACTTTCTACAAACACTTGGCAGGTGCCAGAAAAGGTTGTGGCAAGCATCACAGTATCCATGGCTCAACAATGGGGACCCAAGATCTAAACAATGCTTGTTTTGAAGTGCAACAGTCTACCAAGGCCTTCAGCTGAGGTCTCTCCTGTTCAAACTGCCAAGGATCCTTCAACTGAAGATGTCAGGAATTGAACCTCACAAAGTTCATGCTGTGCTGCTGATCTTGTGGTGCCTTCCCTCCTCCTTTCTAACAACTTATGCATGTGGTTCCATTTTAGGCCCATTTCTAGCCTTCCCGGGATTAATCCTTTAATAATCCTTCCCCTGCATTTTCTCCTGCAATTTTCTTCCTCCGATCAACCCCCACAAAGCATCATATCCAGTCTCGGCAAATGATCTAATCTCCAAGCATTTCCCCAGGAACGGAATTGTCACGGCAACATGCATATGGTTATGTGACGCACTGTTTTAGATCTGACCTACAATGCGGAGTGACCGCGCATCGTTCATCAACCTAAATGAAGTGAGAAAGAGATGGATGGCAGGGATGCGATAAGGCGGAGATCGAAGGAACGGCAGAGATTGTCACAGATGGTGAGGTAGGGGTGGGAGTCGGGCTATGTGTGCCTTGTCTAGTTAATTATTCTAGTGTGCTGTTTTCATTTTCATCTGCATCGCAGACTTGGAAATTCACCAGAAGAGTTGGATGGCTTTATTCTCCTAGTGCACAGCAGTCAAGACTCTGATTGCGCCTGGTGGAGCCTCCCATCTGAGCACCTTCAACACCTCTCAAAGTTGTTTCAAAGCATTCACTAACTTGCCAAAGAGACCCAGAAAATTAAGATCAATTAACAGCCACACTGTGTTCTGTTGTCTGTCTCTATGGCAAGGAAGGGATGCAGGCCATAAGGCAGAGAGGTGACCAACTGCTTATAGACTTCGGTCAAACTCCACATGAATTTGAAAAGGAATTTTAGAGTTGTTAAAAAGCAAATGCAAGGAGGAGGGACAGGAAATCGGGGTTGTACTGATTTGTTAACATATTTACCTCCCACCTTTCCTGCTATTCAAGATGGCACAAGATGGTGCACATAACCAGCATGAACCTTCAGTGGACCCAAGGCAAAAATCAGTACTGAAAGATAATACTGAAGATGCAGAAGAAGATATTGGGAGGGACAGCTGCTCAGTAGTAGAGCATCTGCTTGGTAAGCAGAAGGTTCCAGGTTCAGTCCTCGACATCTCCAACTAAAAAGGGTCCAGGCAAATAGGCATGAAAAACCTTAGCTTGAGACCCTGGAGAGCCGCTGCCAGTCTGAGTAGACAACGCTGACTTTGATGGAGTGAGGGTCTGATTCAGTATAAAGCAGCTTCATATGTTCATATTGGATTTATATCTCACCCTATACTCTGAATCTCAGAGTTTCAAAGCAGTCACAATCTCTTTTACCTTCCTCTCCCACAACAGACACCCTGTGAAGTAGGTAGGGCTGAGAGAGCTCTTATAGCAGCTGCCCTTTCAAGGACAACTCCTACAAGAGCTATGGCTGACCCAAGGCCATTCCAGCAGCTGCAAGTGGAGGAGTGGGGAATCAAACTCAGTTCTCCCAGATAAGAGTCTGCGCACTTAACCACTACACCAAACTGGCTCTCCTCCACTGGCATAGTCTAGTGACACTTTACAGACTAATAAAGTTTGCATTGAATCCAATCAGCTTTTCTGTTGGAGAAAAATAGAGAAAGGGTCCTGTCGACTCTTTCCAACAAAATAGGCTATGCTGAGAATCATGAGACCTTTGGGGGCAAAAGCCTTGCAGGATGGCGGCTGCAGTACGCAGTAGGGAAAGTGAAAAAGCCAGCTGGATCCAACCCTTTTGAAAGCTTATACTGGAATAAATGTTATTAGTCTCTAAGGTGAACACATGAAGCTGCATTATAGTGAATCAGACCCTTGGTCTACCAAAGAAACAACTTAGGGGAGGGATGGTGGCTCAGTGGTAGAGCATCTGCTTGGTAAGCAGAAGGTCTCAGGTTCAATCACCAGCATCGCCAACTAAAAAGGGTCCAGGCAAATAGGCGTAAAAAACCTCAGCTTGAGACCCTGGAGAGCCACTGCCAGTCTGAGTAGACAATACTGACTTTGGTGAACCAAGGATCTGATTCAGTATAAGGCAGCTTCATATGTTCAACTGTCTAATCAGACTGGCAGCAGCTCTCCAGAGTGTCAGGCAGAGGTCTTTCACATCACCTACTGCCAGATCCCTTAACTGGAGATGCCGGGGAAGATCATTTCAGAGGGTAACCATGTCAGTATCTCCTATTCACCACTGCTGTATCCCCAATCTAGATACACCCTCCACTTGTGTGTGCTTTTTAAGGGACATGCAATCTATCAGGGGTGGCCAAACTTGCTTAATGTAAAAGCCACACAGAATAAACATCAGGGAGGGAGGGAGGGAGGAAGAGAGAGGGAGGGAAAGGTGAAAAGGTAGCAACTTTAATTTTAAATGCATTCTCAAACTCACCAGCTGACTTGGCTTGGATTTAATGGGACAATTGCCTTCTCC
Source organism: Heteronotia binoei (assembly GCF_032191835.1). NCBI lineage: Eukaryota > Metazoa > Chordata > Lepidosauria > Squamata > Gekkonidae > Heteronotia > Heteronotia binoei. The sequence continues at coordinate 59,408,011 of NC_083233.1, forward strand.
AAGCCAGCCAATGGGCAGCGGGGGCTTTGAGAGCCACATGTGGCTCCTGAGCCAAAGTTTGGCCACCCCTACAATAGATCCTAGCTGCACACGCTCTAAAGTGCACTTTCAAAGCACTTTCAGTCTACTTTCCAACTGGATTTCGCCACTTCACACAGTAAAATCCAGTTACAAAGTGCATTGAAAGTGTGTTATTTAGTGTGTGTTATTGCAGCCCTTGAGTTCAAATCACAGAACTCAAGCATCGTGCAGTTTGGCCCCCAAAACGATGATGTGCAGGAACTGGACAATGTGCTTCAGCCTATTAATATGTCTTGTTTCTGCTGAAAATGTGCACACCATTTACCCAGAGAGCTGCTTGAGGGAGTTGTCAGCTGCATGTGATGAGGGTGTGGAAACAAAAACTGAACCCAGAGTTTGAAGAGGGAAACTAAGATGGAGTCAACTATCTGTCACAACTCATAGCTCTAAGCCTATGCATAAATATCTTTAGCAAGAAGAAGCCAAAACTTTGTGAATGTAGAAACAGAATAGTAGTTGTTTTGTGCCTAAGATTATGGAGTCCAGGTTTTATCATATGGCCACTTGACTCGTCCAATATTGTCAAAGCATTCACTTTATTACAAGAAAATAATAATTTATCGTTAACAAGTTCAACCCTTGAGTTAATTACAAAAACAAATGAGTCACTGAGCAGTAATGGAATTGACTTTCAAATAAAATGTAATGAACTGTAATAACGTTTAGGCATTTTTCACTAACCAGTTCCTTTCGTTGGCTTTTATCTTGGAACATCAGGGTCAGACTACAATTTCCAAACATGTTTTTTAAATGAAATGGAAATAGATACAAAACAAAGCCACAACCAACCATTTCAAAAGCTCAGCTGCAGCCATTCTTCTTGCTTTGGAGATCCCTGTAATTATTTATATTTATTTATTTGTCTAGATATTTATCCACCTCTTTTCTCCCCAACAGGGACCCAACGTAGCTTAAAACATCATTTTCCTCTCTTCTGTTTTATTCTCACGGCACCAATCATGCGAGGGCGCTCAGGCAGAGAGACAGAGATTGGCCCAAAGTCACCCAGCAAGCTTCCATGGCCAAGAGGGGAATCACATTCAAATCTCCCATATCCTATTCCAGTGCTCTAACCCAGGGGTGTCAAACTCATTTGTTATGAGGACCGGATCTGACATAAATGTGACCTTGTCAGGCTGGGCCGCATATGTCATAAAATGTAATGCCAGGTAGCAGAGTTATAAACTTTATGAAGGATCCAAACACAATTAAAAAAAATTTTTTTTAAAAAAAAACTTAAAATTAAACATGCTTAAAACATTAGCACCTGTTGATCTTAAAGGTGCTTTCTTTGTATCTCTTCCATTAGATTCAGGGAATTGGCCAAAGGAAATTCTGGCTTTTTCCTTCCTTCCCCCAGGGGGCTAGGAGGGGGGAGGAGCCTCTGCCAATAGATGGAAGCAGGAGAGAGGGAGAAGGAAGCAGATGGCAGCCAGTTGATTGGGCCTGATTGAGCCCTTCGGGGGTCTGATTTTGCCCCCAGGCCGCACATTTGACAACCTTGCTCTAACCAGTACACCATATTGGAAAGCAGCCAATAGGAAAGACTTTTCTAGGATGCTTGATTTGCCCTTGATTAGGCTTGCTGCAGGAGCAAGCAGCCCTCCCTTCTGTGTTCTTTACTACCCAAATGACTGTACCATTAATTCCAGCTAGGATGTATATAACTCTATAACGTCAATCTTAATAGATTGTATTTCATGGGTCTGCTGACCAGTGTGCCTTCCAATCAAGTCTATACAGCATTCAGTGCTTAGGCACTGGAAATGGCAACCCAAAGAAACCAGAAGGGGCACTTTTCAATCTCCCAGGATATTGCATTTCTGGTCACAAATTCACCGTATGCATGCAAAATTACCCTGGTTTGTAGACAGACAGATCTTGATATTGCCATACTGTAATGCTTCGGCTGATCCTATCCATCCTCTTATAGCTTGAACTAATTTGTGTAATTGTTACAAACTGTACGCATCTCATACGTGGTGCCGTGCCAACAGAACATTACCTCACAGGGTGAGGTGCTCCTGGATGAGCCTATACCTAAGGCCCCTTGTGACTGCTTTATTCCATCAACTCCCTGTTTTCTGAATGTGCTCATTTATTTTTGCATCTCCCCTTGAAAAACAATCCCCACCCCAACTGGATCTGTATAATCTTCACTGTCCACTTCTCTATCTGGTGAGGTAGGTTCTTGCCTAAACAAAAATACTTACAGAAGACTCTTAAATCTTTTAGGTGTCACAAGATGTAAATCAGGCATCACATCAAACTATGGTTTGAGCCTCAACCATGGTTAGATCAATTAATAAATTCCATGAATAAATTCTGAAGGAAGAGAAGACTTGAACTATGTCAAACAGCCTGCCAAGCCATAATCATCACAAAGTCATAGTTTGCAAACCCTCTTCAAACCAGGGCTTCTGATTCTAGTTTGCTGGAGGACTGCAAACCACGATTTGCCTGTTCAGACATCACACCTCACCATAGATAAGCTCCTTTAACAGTGGCTTGTTTTTAGAGATTACCCAGATATCTTTATAATGGACACCCTTCGTGATTTAGTTTGATATGATGTCCTGTGTCAACTTTAACTCCAATGGACTTAAAAAGTTATAACTCTGCTTAGGATTCTATTGTAAGGTGTACTTTTCTGTGTATAATTAGGTGTGTGGATCCACTTATTCACTCATGGCCCTGTTTACATGGTCAATTTAATCCAGACGAAGTCCTCATTTACTCCAGATTCATACCAGAAATGGACATCTGGCATGTTTAAAATCAAATCAGCCCAACAACTCCCCACAGTTCTCTTTTTATTATGAAGTAAGTTAAACCATGAAGAAAACCAAGTTTTCCTTAGTGTGGATGTGTTCCCAAACGACCCTTTCAGAATAAAATACCCATTTTGTATGATGTTTTCTCTTTCCAGAAGAGCTAGTGAGTTTTTTTCTTTTTTAGCCAGTAGTGGGGCCAGAGAAAACACAGAGGAAAGGACAAACATCATAAGAATGAGGAAAAATAACTCAGGAAGCAGTGGGAGAGAAAATAACAGGCAGTGGGAAGGTGGCTAATAACACGCCAACACAATGGGAAATCTTCACTGGGCTTCTGTGTCTTCAGCAAATACAGCCAATATATTGCAAACACCAACTCTATGCTTGGCATCACAAGAGCTGGAAAGAATATAAACAGAGTTTCTCAGGGTACCAAATTCTTCATCCCAGACTGGCCCCTACCACACTTGGGCCCTTCCGTAATTAGCTGGGAGCATGTCAACCACTGTGGTCCAGGTAGGTGAATGGTCTCCGTTTCATTCCTCCTTACATTATTTCTCAGAGGGTTCACTCCTCTGCTTTTAACTGCTGGTTTTGTTTGATTTTTTTCCTCATTATTGAGTGAACGGCATCACCCCACTGGGTACAGGCCAGAGCGAACATTAGAGCAGATAATGGATATCACTGAAAACAGCCTCAGTTCCAGCTCATACCCATCCCTGACACAGCAGAATGACCCTCTTCTAAAGCCCACTGATGTCAATAGATTTAGAAGGGTGTAACGTGGCTTACGAGGGCATCTTTGAACACACAACCTGCAGCAAGATAACGTGAGGTGGGTCTTGGGCACCGAAAGGTCATTCCTGCTACCTGAGATGCTTGAAACTGGTGAATCTTGAATTGGGACTTGCCCCCAAACTACTCTTACATTGTAGTGCTAATGTCCCCACCTCCAAAGCTTCAACCGAGGATTACTGAAGACTGGGCTTTGTTCATATTAATCTGTATATCTAACAGCAATGTGTGATCTCCATCTGCAGATAATTAGATCTGCGGATCGGGGCCACACTGACACTAAACATATTTTCCTGGCCAGGAAAATATATATATATATATATATATATATATATATATTTCTGTAAAAATATACACACACACACACATACATATATATATATATATACACACACACACGTTTAGATTTGCTCCCAGACACCACCACTGTTGTGCCAAGCTCAGTGATGGGGGGATGGGATTGCCTCATGAGTCTCATGAGCCTCTCCCACCCCTGGTATTATAACGACAGAACCAGTGGCACTCTACCCTAAATATTGAAGGGAGGGATTATTAACCCAAACACCAAAACAGTTACTAGTAGTTGTGACTACTATGTTTGACCAGAATGTGATCATATAACAGCTGCAATAGCCTTGCAATAGAAAACAAGAAGAAATTTGGTCAAATGAAAGTTCCCATCTCCCCAGTATCCATTGTCCAACAGCGGCTACCTAGATTTTTCTGGGGACCAAATAAGCAGGTAACAAAAGCTGATCTGTTTTGAAAGCTGTCCTAACCATACATCTTGTGGCAGTGGATTCCATTTACTAATTACACACATGTTCACAATTATGTGCATGATCCATTTTCTTTAGTCGTGAATCTATGCCGGTCAGTTTCACAGGATGACTCTAAATTCTATTGTGAGAAAGAGGGGGGGGGGGGAACTCTCTGTCCATTTCCTCTAAAACAGTCCACGAAAAGCATTAGCCCACAACATACTGTACCAACCCACTTGACCAGACATCTGTTGTGGTTACTGAGGGGATACCATCAATATGAAAAAGAAAAAATAATTACCTCTCTTCTGTGATTCTAAGCCTGGTCCCCTGGGGGCAATGCTGACTCGCTCTAGGTAACCATGCAAGTGGTCATTTAAACAGCTGAAACCATAAAAGCTACATCCTTGTAACTGAGTGCAGCTGTAGCTCAATGACTGAGCAATTGGTCTGCATGCAGAAGGTTCAAGGTTTAATTTCAGGTATCAGGAAATTTCAGGTCTCTGCATGAGACCCAGAAAGGCCATTATTAGATCCATCAACAGTGGATCAATATAAGTTTGGCTGCTACTTTAAATTTATTTAACATCAAAAGCATGCTAGATGGATCTAGTTACTGAATGGGAGAAACTGACAGGGGCTCATTCCTATAATCCTAACAAGTCACTGGCAGTAAAAATTGATTGCTGATTCACTCCACATCACTTGCATGTCAGTCAGTATTCTACACGGCATCCATCACAACTGCTTTAAAAGTTCCAGTGGCATTGGCATGCAGAGATTCAATTTGTAATAAAAATAGCACCTTTAAGACCAGCAAATGTTATTGTAGCATAAGCTTTCAAGAAATACAGCTCTCTGAGTCAGATACAATCATATTTGTCAGTCTTAAAGGTGCTACAGGACTCTTTACTATTTTGCAGCAACAGACTAACATGGCTAGCTCCTCTGGATGCATGACAAATTTTTATAAGGGCAGGAAAAAGTACTTTTTGCACTTCCAGGCCTGTAACATGAAGGCTGTAAAATAGTAGACACACGGGGCTGCCTGGGAGACTGTCCAGAAGCTTCCACTGCTAAAGAATTATGTGGCAGGACTGCTGACTAGTGTGGGTCATAGGGGCCATAATGACTCCAATCTTGCTCCATCTACATTGGCTCCCAATTTGCTCCTAGGCTCAGTTGAAGGTGATGATATTGAGCTTTAAAGCCCTATATGGTTTGAGGCCAGCATCTTAAGGGTGAACTTACCTATCCACTCTGGTCATCATTGGAGGCCCTGTTTCAGGTGCCCCAGCCATCAAAGGTTAGTTGAGTGGCAACCTGAAAAAGGGCCTTCTCAGGGATGGTGCCAAAACTCTAGAACTCCCTCACCATGGAGATTCATCTATCTCCTTCCATTATTGCCTTCCATCAGTGGGTGACGACTTTTTGTTTGTTTGTTTCTTTGATTTAGTGCTCTTTCACTGAGTGTTATTAGCCCTCCTTCCTGTTTGTGTGTTTATAAGTCTCTATGTGTTTGCGCATTTTGTGTAACTGTTTTCAGTAGTCATGGTGGCTTCTTTGGCTGGTTCCTGGAATGAGGCCACCTCCTCACCTACTTTTAGGTCCTTCCTGTGACTAAAGAATCCTCACCTAGGACAGCTAAGTGGGAAGAAAGCTACTCTCCATGGTGAAAATCCTTCCATCCATAGAGAACTTCCACAGGACCCAGGCCTCTAAGCCAAGAGCCCCAAACTTTTCTAAGCCCAGGGTTGCCAGGTCCACTTATTCAGCCAGCGGGGGGCAGGGTGGGTGGGAGGGAACCTTCCAGGAGTGGGGAGGGTGGGGCCATGTCATCAGTGCTCTAGTGTTTTGGTCAAAACTCATAGAGTTTTGGCCTAGAGCGTCATCATGCAACATGCCAGGTATGATGATGTAATTTCTGCGTGATGCTTTTCAGAGATGGAGCTGGCTGATGATGGATTGGAGCCCCTGAAATCAGGAGAACTGCCACCCCATGTGCGGGTCTGGCAACCCTATCTGAGCCTGCAGACACCTTGGGGATTCTGATACAGCATCATGGTAGACACAGCCACAAAACGGCTGCCACAGATTACCTTCAGTCACACATTGAAGACATTTATGTTGTGGTAGCAGCTGTTGCTGAAGCAATATTTTTCAAAAATCTGCACAGCCAATCAGAAGCTTTTCATAGCAAAAGCCCCACCCACTTTCTAAACACATTTAGCAAGTGTCTCAGGAAAGATGGTGATAGGCAACACATTGTGACAGATGGACAGGGCAGGCACAAAGGGAGTGGGGACAACATGGGCATTGGCCAAGTCACCCATCTGGCACAAGAAGTAAGGGACTCAGTTGGGGGCTAACAAGGTAAGACATCCTGGTTGGACACATCTAGCCCAAAATGTGCTCGGTAGGCTGACGCTGGATAATGGCTTCAGCTGCCCTAACTGGGGAGGACATACCCTGGGGATGATTGGACTGGAGTGGGTCCAGGGGAGTTTGAGAATGAGGCTCATATGGCAGAATCAGATACTGGGACAGAAATGAATTAAAGGCCATGGTGCAATGCTCCTGGGAGTGGCCATCCACAAAAATTAGCTTGGCCACTCCGTAGAAGAGGCTGGGGGACCTTAACCACAGCCCCACAGCGCTAATAAAACTGGAACAATGAAACAAGCGACAAGAATCTGTGTGGTGTTTTCTTCACCGTGGAACTCTGCCCTCTCCAAAACCTGCTGTGCCCATCTATCCTCCAGGTGAACTGGAATGTGCCGAGCCCTGAAACACTCAATTGAAGCCCTCACAACTGACTAAAATGCACTTCTGATTTATCAAAAAGTCTCTTCACTTCCTAACTTACTTCTAAAAGGAGCCACCGTGGCAGTACCAAATGGTACCATGAGAGGTTCACTGAGGCAAAACGCTGCATGAATTAGAACCCAGTTCCATCAAAGACATGCCCTATTTTGCTCAGCAGGTGGTATTTGAAGTTCCTAACATGTGCATATTACACACACCAGTACAGAAAAAATGGCAAACAGTAGAACCAAAATGTGATTAAATACAAGAGGTATATTCTGTGACACTGCTATATAAAGTTCCAATGGACACAAGATAATCACAGGAAACATTCGCAATAGCTAACCGAATCACCCTTAAGTCTCTGCTATGCTTATTTAATATATGTAGTGAAGAACGGCCCTCCCACACAATAATCCTAAACCCTAAATCTAAATCCTAAATCTAGCAAATAGAAACTAACTTACTAAAAAAATTCCAGTTCAGCAATTTCATGTCAGGCTCTCCCTTGAATTTGTTTGTGTGGAAAATAACGGTGACTTTCAAGTCAGCCACAAAGCAGTCTGGGAGATTCAAGTAATCCCCCCCTCCCTGGTTTCTGAATGTATATGAACTGCAAACAACATGCTATGCTTTCTGTTTTTGTTAACTAATGGTTCGTTATATGAAGTTGGTATTCTATTTAGTTGCTCTATATCTGCGCACTCTTTTGAAACAAAAAAGTGGGATATCAGCAAGCAAACCAACCAACCAACAAATCCAGTGCAGTGACTTCTTCTACTCCATAAAAGCTTTTGCCGCAATCATTCTGCGAGTCTTCAGTTGCCACGAAGACTCTTTTGTTGCTTCTGTTCCATCTTAACAACATTCTCACTATCTATGCATAGATCGTGAGCAAGGCTCCAAGTCGCTTAATGCATCATGTGTTTTTAAAAAAATCCCACAAAGGGTGAGCCCCAAAGACCTCAGACCGAGAGAGCTTTTCAGGGCTCTCGATTTCTGCTGTTTGGACACGCAGCGTGCTTCCTGCCTATGACTGCCTTGCAAAAAGTATGGTCTTCTGGCACCTTCGAGACAAACAGATTTATTGAAGCATGAGGTTTCGTAGGCAACAGGAGCAACCGATTCCTCGCTGGTCTACACAGCTGCCTTCCCACACAGAGCACACGAGTACTCTGGAGGTGGGGGGGGGGGGAGAAGCAATCTGTCTTTTCCCAGGACACTTTTCATGCTCCTGATCATGCACCACACCACACACACACAGGAGAGTGGGAAGCCGCTGCCTGGATCAAGACAGCCAAGAAGCACTAACAGCGGGGAAACTTTCACAGAGTCCCCAGAGCAAGCCATTCTGGGGGAAGCAATGCAAAAAGGAATCTCATGCCTGGTTTGCACTGATATCAACAGGGAGCTGCAACCCTCATCTGCGGGCTTTGCCTTCAGTGGATTAGCCCCCAAAATTATATTAACCCTCAAAGCTGCTTTATACTAGGTCAGATCACCAGTTCATAGAGCCCAGTAACTGTCAACGCTGACTGACCCCAGCTCTCTGGGCAGCAGGCAAAGACTGGTCTTTCCCAACACCTGGGACCTGAGATCTTTTGAACTAGAGGTGCCAGGGATTGAACGCAGGACCTTATGCATACAAAACACATGCTCTACCACTGAGCCATGGTTTTAATGCCCAGCTGCAGGAATAAAGACTGCATTACCAGAACAAGATACAAAATCGACATTATACTTTTTAGTAGGGCCAACCAAAACAACGCACCACATGTGCAAGCTCATACATCTTGTCATTGTTTTGTTTGGCACTAATAAAAGCTATAAAGAGCCCCATGGCGCAGAGTGGTAAAGCTGCAGTACTGCAGTCCTAAGCTCTGCTCACGACATGAGTTTGATCCCAGTGGAAGCTGGGTTCAGGTAGCTGACTCAAGGTTGACTCAGCCGTCCATCCTTCCGAGGTCGGTAAAATGAGTACCCAGCTTGTTGTGGGAAAAGTATAGATGACTGGGGAAAGCAATGGCAAACCACCCCATAAAAAGTCTGCCGTGAAAACGTTGTGAAAGCAACGTCACTCCAGAGTCGGAAATGACTGGTGCTTGCATAGGGGACTACCTTTACCTTTTTAATAAAAGGTATAACTTGGATTTTGTGTCTTGTTCTGGATTCTGAGAGGGCCAATACGGCTATGTATAACTTTGTCCTGTCTTGTCAGAAGTCAGACAGTTGGTCCCATCTAGCTCAGGGCTGTCTGCTCTCACTGACAGAAGCTCTGGAGCAGAGAAAGCTCTTCCCCAGCACTGGTGGGCCATGATCCTCCTAAATGAAGACACCAAGGACACCAGGGACTGGACGCAGGACCTGTTCCTTGCAAAGCAGATGCCTACCATTGAGCCAAATCATTTCAAAACACTGATCAAGGCAAGCAAGGGGCCCGTGCGTGGACACTCCTATTGGAAGACAACCCAAACATAGGGGAAAAGAGCACACTCTAGTTTTGCAGTACCAGAGATCTTTTTCAGCAACTGTTCTTGGTGAAATCCAAACTGCTTTCTACCAGATTGGTTTTTTAAAAGCTCTAGTGACAGCAGTTGGAGAAATGTAACTTCAAGGCAATATTCTAGCTCTGGTGAACTCAAGCAGACTTGTTTCTGGATTGGATAGGCTTTCTGCCTTACTGTCCCCTGAGCATGATGCATGTCTCTCTGCTCTGCTCCTCTGTGCCACATTCAAATAGGGCACTGGGTGCCAAAGGACACACCTGCCTGGGAGAGCTTAGTACCACATTTACCTCCCACCTCCTCTGCCAGCTGAGCCAACTGGGAATTTGCACTTTCAAAGGGGCAGCCACAGGCAGCCGAAATGGTTGGATCACGTTCCTGGCTGAGGGTCAGGAAGCTTCCAGCGACGCCAGCTCACCAACAGCAAGCGCTTGCACCTCTCCTCCAAAAGTGGCATCCCCCACAGCTCCTGGCTGCAACGGGTTCCTTCCGACTCAAAGGTGTCTCCTGTTTTCTTAAGTCAGAGAAGCGGGGGCCAGAAGGAACTCTTCACGGGTGCCATCTTTGGGATCCCAAAGATGTCATCAGTGCTCCATGCCCAGCTCGGGAAACAGTCATTTACCTTTGGTGGCAAGGGCAACAGCTGTAAACTACGCAAAGAGTGTCAGTGTAACTTCTGATGGCTACATAACCCAGGATAAAGTCAGCAAGTAAATGCCTGCACATTATACATACTCATGAATCAAAGCTCCCTCTAAGCTGCAGAGTCTGGTGACCAAAAATTCTACTTTGTGAGCTAGTGGCATTAAAGTTGTGAGCTACTGCAAACATTAGTTTGCTCTGGGGGCATTTTTCCTGAGCTGGAGGCTAAAAAGCTGTGAGCTAGCTCACACTAACTCAGCTTAGCGGGAATGCTGCTCATGAAGCCCCACAAGACGTAAGTACATAAGAGAAGCCATGTCGGATCAGGCCAATGGCCCATCCAGTCCAACACTCTATGTCACACAGTGGCCAATATATGTGTGTAGACCTGCATATGCTCTACATACAGCACTCCATAAACTGTGGTGAGCATGGCTCGAGGATCACCATCTCAGGGCAAAATCCTAAAACTAAACCAAGAAGAGTTTTATCTGGTTATGATTCTCTCAGCATCTCCTATACACAGAGAGAAAGAGAAAGGTCCCTTTGTCTGTGTTCCACTGAAGTTCTGCTCTTGCTGCCCATGAGTTCTGTCTAAGAGAACCCACCAATCTAAGCCCTCCTGCTCTGTGACAAGCCAGAAAAAGAAATTCTGTGGACCAAAGAGGGGAGACAGAGAGGACTGTCCCCTGCTGTTGGCCAGTCATACCCTTTCTCATTTCACAACTGGCGAAGTGGCTCCGGAGACCCCTTCTGTAGACGCACCAAAAGAGGTCCGAGAAGGTCACTGCCAGGTCCTTAACCCCCTCGCCTCTCTTCATCTACCCAGTGCCCCAGATAGAATCTCAGGAACTGCCTTCCTCCATGGGTCCCAGACCCACAGTCGCTCCCGGGCTGCCCCTGATGCCTGGCCATTCCTTTTCTCCCTCCACATCTCTTCAAGAGTCACTTTGCCCATCAGGTCACTTCCGTCCCTTCGTCGCCTCATGTCCCCACTGGACTGAAGCCTAAGGATGTAGAATAAGCCTTCTTTCCCCTTCGTCTTCCTCCTTTCCCCGCCTCGGATCTGAGATTGTATGCTTCTCGGGGCAGAGATCACCGCTGCTCTACACAGCGCCCCGCGCGAGGACGGCTAATCCTAACGAGCCCCGTGTGGGGTCCCCCAAGCGACCCCCCTGGCCCGGACCCCAGCGCGCCCCTCTCACCTGCCACCGGTGCCACTGACTTGCTCGGCCGCCCGTCGAGGCGCCGTCGCTCCGTCCGCCCTACGCGCGGCCCCTGCGGCTCAGCCAGGCCAAGGCGGCCAGCAGTGCCAAGGAGGTGGCCAGGCCGGTGCCGGCGGACGCCCGGCGGCTCCGCGCAGCCCTGGGCGCCGTCCTGGCTTGCAAGTCATCGCCGATCGCCTTGAGGCGCGCCGCGGTGAGCTGCGCCGCGGAGACGCGCGCCCCGGCCGGGCTGTCGCCGTCGCTGCTGCTGCCGCCGCTTGAGGTGGTGGAGGTGGTGGGGCAGACACACGCGGCCGGGGGGCGGCCGGGCAGGGAGCAGGGGCACATGGCGAGGCCCGCAGCTGCCGCCACCGGGCCGCCGCCGCCGCCGCCTCCGGCCAGCCCAGCGCCGATCGCCAGCCTGCAGGAGTCGCGCCGCCGCTTCGCCGAGCTGCTGGGGCTGTTGCTGCTGCTGCTGCTGTTGCTGCCGCCGCGGCGGTACGTCTGGCGCGAAGCGTGCCACGCTCGGGCGTCACATGCTGGCTGAGATCATCCTCCCCGACGGGGTGGCCGCAAGACGGCGGCGAGGGAGGGAAAGAGGGAGGGAGGAGGGGGGCCCGCCTTAACTCTTCCGCCGCGGCCCTCCCTCGTCGCCTCCGTCCCTCCCTCCCGCGCCTTCGTTCACACGAGCGGGACCCGATCCGGGCCCAAGGAGGAGAGCCAGTCGGGTTGGGGCCTTTCCCCCCACTCCCACCCCCGTGGATGGAAGAGTCTGTTGCCGCCGCCCAAACAACAAAGACTCTCTGGTGGTAACCAGGTAAACCAAGCCACACGTGATGCTGGGGATGCGTGTTGTTCAGCTGCACAATGGATCAGGGCTGCTGCTGCGCTGAGCGAGGTTGGAGGCGGGGAGGCTCGCTTTCCTCCTTGCCACACGCTTGACATGAAATGCGCCCCCCCCCCCCCGCGCTGATTGACTTATGGCCAGGAAGAAAGGAGGGGGCAGCAAGCCCCTTTCTGTAGCCCACGCTTCGCCACGCAGGGCTGCGTTCTGACCAGAAGAGTTAAACCTGCTGGATCGCGTCACTGGTCTAGTTTAGCCCAGCATCCCTTTTCACGCAGTAGCTAGCCAGTTGCCCGAAAGGGCAACCAGAGAGAGGTCAGGGCCTTTCCCTGATGTTGCCTCCTAGCAGCACTCCCGTCCCAGGGCTTTTTGGGTAGAAACGGCCCAGCAAGAACTCATTTGCATATTAGGGCACACCCCCTGACGTCACCATTGTTTCACACAGGGGTCTTTTGTAGAAAATGCCCAGCAGGAACTTATCTGCATATTAGGGTACACCCCCTGATGTCACCATTGGTTCACACGGGGCTCTTTTTATAGAAAAAGCCCAGCAGCTACTCCTTTGCATACTAGGCCACACCCCCTGACACCAGGCCGTGTGGGAACTGGGTCCCTGTGCATTCCTGCTCAAAAAAAGCCCAGAGCACTCAAATCATGGAGTGGTTTACTGCCTCCCTTTAGTCATCTTCGGTAATAGCCATTGATGAAGTTTATTCTCCATAAATCTGTCCAATCCATTCAATGTTGCAGTTAAATTATGCATTTGGGGATTGGATCACAGACCTCAGAGTCATGTGTAGTGGCATACTCTTCATTTGCCCCTTTGGGGAAATCTAAAAACCCTAAGGACACTTTCCTGAGAGTAAGCCCCACTGAATAACATGGGACGTACTGCAGAGAAGACCTGCTTAGGCGTCTTTCTTCTATGTACTCGATCAGTACACATGCAGCCCCCCACAATAGCTCCCTGGGCTACTTTGCATCAGAAAAACTGTGCAGGAGGAAGGCATAACCCCCCCCCTCCATGTTCCATGGTCCTGATCTGAATTGTGCTCATGCATTCCTGGAAATAAAGTTCTCAGAACAAACATCTGGTAGCATGGACCCAAGGGAATACTCTTTTTTTGTATTGTGATTCTACTGATTTCAAAGGGCTCAGAGAGGAGTTAGTCTGCATAGGATTGCCTGGTTACAGCAATGTTCCCACTAATTCCCCCCTCTCCTATTGAGCACAGCAGTTCATATCCGGAACAGAATATAACTGAATATCTTAAACAGAATAACAGAATATCTTAAAATGGGCAATGGCCAGTGCAAGACCTTTCACAGCTCTGGACTGCTGCTGAGCAGGGCTTCCTATGTTAACATTTGGCCGCTTATGCACACAGCGTACAGCGGGGGTGGCCAAACTGTGGCTCAGGAGCCACATGCTCACACGTATTGTGTGGCTCCTGGAGGTTGAGGAGGAACTTAATGTAGGCTTACTCTCAAGCAGTGATCCCTCTGAGTTAGTGTGAGCTAGCTCACAGATTTTTAGCCTCCAGCTCACTCATTTTTGTCTTAGTTCAAGAAGGATGGCCCCAGAGTGAACTGCATTGGCTACCCCTGGAGTACCAGATCCGTTTGGTGTCGGTCCTTACCTTTAGGTGTTGGTCCTAACCTTTAAGGCCCTTTACGGCCTGGGACCTGCATATCTCTGGGACTGCCTCTCCCCATACGAGGCCCCCCCACTGGACCCTGAGGTCAGCTGCACAACATCTTGTGATCCCTGGTCCTAAGGACACCCGACCGGCTTCAACAAGGTCCAGGGCCTTTTCGGTCTGGGCCCTCACCTGGTGGAATGAGCTCCTGCTGGAGATCTGGGCCCTGTGGGACTTATCCAAGTTTTGCAGAGCCTGTAAGACGGAACTCTTCCACCAGGCTTTTAATTGATCCAGCGAGTGTCCCCTGAAGTCATTGCTTCCCCAGCACCTTATCATCTAGGTGCTTAAGTTACGTTGGATACGATTATGCTAAGTCTGTGATTCTGTAATTTTACAGATTTTGTAATTATGATATTGTCTAGTCTGAATGTGGTTTGTTTAATGTTTCTGTAAGGTTTTTAATGTAAGCCGTCCAGAGCCCGCTTGCGGGATAGGGTGGGGCATAAACAGAAAATTAAATTAATTTATGCAGTAGCTCACCACTTTAATACCAGTAGCTCACCACTTTAATACCACTAGCTCACAAAGTAGAATTTTTGCTCACAAGACTCTGCAACTTAGAGGGAACATTGCACTCAAGTAAGCATGCTTAGCATTGGGACCTCAGTCAGCCTCTGAGTGCTGACCCATAGGTAAGTGACTATTTCTGCTATGTGTGAGGCAGGGAAGGAGAGGGGAATAGGCATCCTTGCAAGCTCCTCCTCCACCACAGAGGTCTCCTGGAGACCTAGAGCGGGGAAAGAGAGTGCAAGAGCTGAGGGAGGCACTGAGGAGGGACAGAATTAAAGAGGGCAGCTCAGAGTTCCCCCTTAGTTTCATAGCTCTTGTAGGAGCTGCATTTACGAACCTTGGTGTCAAGGTGAAGAGAAATGTATAATGATGCAAATGGTGGTCAGTGATTTGTATGGTACAAGTGTGTCTCCTCCCACTGGTGCCAAAAAATAATTCCATAACCTTTCCCTATGTTGATCTTATGGGAACTGTTATTCCCAGCTTTTTAAAAAAGTATCCTAGTATGGTTGTGTTCTAAAGTGCATACATATATATTTTATCTTTCTGTGCAAAGAAAGTATTAAGAGTTTTAATGAAGACATGTGTGGTATTTGTTCATGGCTTATGGCTCTCAAACATCTGACAGCTGTTCTATGTGGCTCTTATAGTAATCAAGTTTGGCCATCCCTGGCTTGGAGGAAACAGTGAACAACATTCCCCTGGGCTGCATTTTTAATTCTTGATTTGTGCAGGAGAGCATTGCCTGGTGCATGGTAGCAGATACCATATTAGAGGATTGGCAGGTGATTGCACCCTTGATGGAAGCAACCTGTGATAGTTGTTGAGTCTTGTGACACATGTACATACATATATGGGTAGTAAGGTAGTCCAGGAGGCACACTGAAATACTCAGCTCAGTTACACCCTTCTCAATTCATTACTATCAATAGGCTCAGAAGGGGTGAACGAATGTCACTGCTTCTCTGCTTACAATTGCACTAATGGAGTCTGCTCTATGAAACTTTATGCCACAAAATATTTATTCATTTAATATTTCTTTAATATTATCTAACTCGGCTTTTGATCCAACCTGCCTGCAAGGTGAGTAACAGAAGCATTGTTATGGAATATATTATAAAATAGATCTGGAGGGGTAACTGTATTCGTTTGTTGCACCAAAAATAAACCAGCATTTTGATGGCATCTAAAAGACTAACACAATTTTATTCTGTTGTAAGCCTTCATGAGCTAGAGCCATTTTCTTCACCTTCATGCTTGCCATAAGACTCTTGTTTATTTTTGGTGCAAAACACAAACCCAGCCATCCTGTGGAAAGGTCACCGAGGCAGGCCCTGCATATAGCCATCTGCATCAAAACATCCTTTGAAAACTGTAGGTTAATTCTAGCAAGACAGAAGAGCTGCTGATGAATGGTGAGACTGACCAAGGTTTTTAAGTGTCTCCTGGGGGGAAGGGGGGAGTATTGTGTGTCTTTGTGCCTGGAAGTTATGGTTGACTTCTGGAGACCCCTAGTGAGGCTTGGATGTTCCTGAGAGGTGGCTTGTTACTGCCTACCTCTGTGTCCCAGACTTAGTATTTCTTGCCAGGGTCAGCTCTGCTTAGCTTCCAAGATCTGATGAAATCAAGCTTGCCTAAGTTATCCAGATCAGGGCTAAGGTGTCTTCTGTTCTACATGGAATTGCACTCCCAGTGACAGAGCAGGTCTGTTGTTTGGGAGTACTGCTGGACTTGGGTCTCCTGTTGGATAAACAAGTTGCAGTGGCAGCCAGAAGTCTCTTTTCCCAGCATCAGCTGGTTAGCCAACTGTGGCCTTTCTTGAACAGAAAAGACCTGGCCACCGTGGTGCATGCCCCAGTAGCATCTGGATTTGACTACTGCAAATGTGTTCTACATGAAAACTTCAGTTGGTACACGTTACTGCAACCAGGATGCTGCCTGGAATTGGTTGTAGGGACGACATTGTTCCTGTTTGGGTCCATCTTCACTGACTCCCAATTTGTTTGCACGTCCAGTTCAAGGTGTTGGTACTAACCTTTAAAGTCTTATATGTTTTGGAATCAGCATACCTTAAATATCACCAAGTCCCATATAAACCTATGTGACTGCTACAGTCATCTTCTGAGGCCCTCTACTATCTGAGGCTAGACAGATAAAAACCTGAGAAAGGGACTTCTTGGTTGAGGCACCAAAATTGTGGAACCCCCTCCCCAGTGAAATTCTTTTGCCCCCTTCCTATCACTTTCATTAGCAGTGAAGACTTTTTTTTTCATCTGGTGTTACATGACTTCTCTGTCCTGACCTATGCGTTAATTATTGGTTTTGTGTTTTACTTTCCTTTTTATGATGTGTCTACGGCAGGAAGGTAGGGTATACAATGTATTTATCAATAGCCTCATGAAGAAACTTGAAAAAATACAAACACATTATCTTTTTATCCTGAAATATTTGTCCAACAATCAATTATCAAAACATTAAAATACTTCCAAAAAGGTACAAACCAGAAGGGGAAAAAAATGAAAAGTAGCAAACACCAGCAACAGAATGAAGATAGTCCAACAGCACCATCCTAAATACTAAGGAGAGTTACACCCCACTAAGCCCGTGGATTTCAGTGTTTAGAAGAGTGCAGCTGTTTAGGATTGCACTATAATGGAAGGAAAAACTCCCTATGAACAAAATAATGCCCAAACATAGCATATTTGATTTAAATTATATCAGTAATATCTTCAGTAGCCCTGGGGGGGCAGTAGACCACTATTACCATCCCAAAATAGCAAATGGGCAGAGCAAATATCACATATTGAGTATACGAATGAACTGAAATTTGAACCAGGGTCTTTTTCACTTCTAGGTCACAGTCCGATACACTTCTATGCACAATTCATCTTTCGCACATGCATGTTGTTTAGTCACTGCAAAGTTGCTCATGTGAACGGGCAGTTGCCGATAGAACCCAGCTCATCTGGCAGGAGGACTTTTGCTGTCAACCGACATCACTTCAATTGCAATTAATGTCTATGGAGTCAGTCTACATATTTGCCTGGCAGCCACCAACAGTACTGTTTACTTAGTATGTTTTTATTCCATCAACCCTCCAAGGAGGTCATGGCATGTGGTAATCAGTGGAACTGACTTCTATATACATAAAAGCGGACTGCGCACTATAATACCAGCTGTTTCTGTTAGCCTTTTTAGAAAAGAGCTGGGTTTTTTTCCCCCTTTACTTAAGGTTCCTTCCCCCCCAAGAGTATAATTTTGATCAGGGTTGCATCTGGAGAGTTAGTCCAGTCTAAACTCATGGAATTGACTGGAGTAACTGCATAGGATTGCACAGGGCTTTCTTTGAGCAGGAACACTCAGGAATGCAGTTCCGGCTGGCTTGGTGTCAGGGGGTGTGGCTTATGAGAGAAATTAATAAATTGTTTTGAAACGATATCAACAGGTGGCCATCTGGCTGACAGGAATGTACGTTAAAGTTGAACCTATTGATAGATTTAAGTATTAAGGCTAGCTAGACAGATTTGCTGAAGCAATGGAAATGGCCAGGCTATTTTGTGAAAGTACAGGTGAAAGTTGAGACTATCGCCCCAAAAGGGAAGTGTTATGACAAGAGTAAGACAAAGTGCTGGGGTAAGAGGAAAAGACTGTGAGTTAATCTGCTAGCCATAGCAAGTTATACTTCCCTATTTTATAACACACAGAAATCTAGCCAACTACTAACCACAGACTGAGAGAGGAAGCTAAGGCCATCTCTGGTCAGGCTAAGTGCGCTTGCTTAATGAGAGGTTGCATATTATTCAGCAGTCTATGAATATGTAACCTGCTTATTTACATTTACATGGGATGCATGTGGGGGCAAGTAAGGGGTGGGCCGGGGGTCCATGATTTAAGCAGACGTAAAAGATTGTGACTCTTAGTACCTGTTAGCCAATGGGGAATGGAGAGGGATGGTTTTGTCGGGATAGGGATTTTAAAATTATGTATGGAACAGGGAGAAATTTGAGCCATGTCCTATGACTCCCTTTATTGCACAGTAAAGCTTATCCTTCTATTCACTGAACAACAGACTCCATGTCTTTATTCTCTAGACGACAAGGGGGTAAAGCAGAGTGGCTGTTGAGACCCCTTTGGGGGTTTCTATCGTGGGACCCCTGAACAATTTCCCACATTATTATGCAAATGAGTTCCTGCTGAGCTTTTTCTACCAACCCCCCCCCATTCTGGGGTTGCACTTGAGTTGCCCACTTTGTCCCTGGAGATTTGGGGGTGGAGCCTGGGGAAGGGGGAGGAGTTTGATGGGAAGGCGCTTAGTCGGGATGTGACACTAAGGGACCTATCTGTAGTCTGGAGAGCAGTTGGCATTCCAGGTAAAGTTGTTCCACAAATTTCTCTTGTTATACCCACCTGAAGGTTGGCAACGTTATGCACAAAACTACTACTTTATTGCATCTTTAATGGACTTGCTAAATAAATAGATCCAAGTGGGCAGCCGTGTTGGTCTTAAGCAGTAGAACAAAGTAGGAGTCAAGTCTCACCTTTAAGACCAACAAAGTTTTATTCAGAATGTAAGCTTTCGTGTACTTAGAGCACACAAAAGCTTACATTCTGAATAAAACTTTGTTGGTCTTAAAGGTGCAACTTGCCAAATAAATAGTTATTGATAGGGTTGCCAATCCCCAGTTGAGGGCAGGGGATCCCCCAGTTTGGAGGCCCTCCCCCCCTGCTACAGGGTCATCAGAAAGCAGAGGGAGGGGAGGGGAGGGAAATGTCTGCTGGGCACTCTATTATTCCCTATGGAGACTGATTCCCATAGAAAATAATGGAGAATTGATCTGCAGGTATCTGGGGGCGGCTGTTTTTTGAGGTAGAGAGGCACCAAATTTCCAGTATAGCATCCACTGCCTCTCCCAAAAATACCCCCTCCCAAAGTTTAAAAAAGATTGGACCAGGGGATCCAATTCTATGAGCCCCCAGAGAAGGTACCCCTATCCTTCATTATTTCCTATGGAAGGAAAGCATTGAAAAGATGTGTAGTCCCTTTAAAAGTGATGGCCAGAACTCCCTTTGGAGTTCAATTCTACATGTCACACCCTTGCTCCTGGCTCCACCCCCAAAGTCCCCAGGTATTTATTGAATTGGACTTGGTAACCCTAGTTATTTATAATATAATTAATAGCAGCAACAATTCTCATCAAGGCGCTAATCTTCACTTAACGTTGATAATAATAGCAACGATAATAATTTCCGATTGGAACTAGGGGCACTATGCCAGATGATTGCCGAAGTCTGAACCACCGCAGGTGCCTTCGCGATTCTGCTTCGCTGATTGGCTGGTGCGGGCGTCGTCTGGCTGATCGCTTCTCAGCCACAGAACCCTAGAGCTACAGCCGCTGTTTCCTTTCCGGACCACAATCTTGGCCGGACCGCGAGCAGGAAGCGGCCGGCTCTGTCCATCCGGGTTTTGTTGGGTTACCATGGTGGAGGGAGCCGGGGAGTTGGAGGTGTTTCGTCGCCGTTGGAGAGCGGAATTGGCTCGGAGCCGGAGGAGCCCCAGCGATGCCTGCCCAGGGCGGAAGAGGCGTCGGCCGCAGCTAGAGGCCGAAGGAGCAGCTCCAGAACCCGTGCAGGGCTGGGGAGGCTTTGGGGGGATCCCTTGTGGAGACCCGGCCGCCGAGCCTTGCATGCGCGTCTGTAGCCCCAGCGCTGTGGCCTCGGAGCCGCATCCTACGCCTGGCCCCGACTGCGCCAGTGAGATACCCGGAGGAGGGAAGGAAGACTTTCTGGGGCAGCTCATCCAAGACTTGGTATGAAAAAGGAGTAGGGGATCCTCCTCCTTAGGCTTAACTGTATTGACGTTTCCCTCAGCCCCCATCATTTTTTGTCTTCCCGCTGAAAAAGTTTGGCGACTGGAGTCAAAAATAGAAAAGCCTTTCGTCGAGCTTAAAAACTGGACAGATTCGCTTTCTTCTGTAATGGAGGCCACTTTGTCGAGTGTAGAAACATACTGCGCTTGTTGAAATCAGACCAGAAGGCATGATGTCGTATTTCTTGATTTGTTGCCTTTTTTTTTTTTTTTGCGTTCATAAGGGGCTCAAAGTGGTTTAGAACATTATCAAAGTGGGGGGGGGGGGGTTCCCCTCCCCCTTTCTCCATGCTTGCAGATCCACTGTGAGTGCAGGTAGTGATTATCATTAATATAGTTGCCTTTAACGGGTTTAGAAAAGTTAATGGAGGAGAGGTCCATCAGTGGTGACTATCCATGATGGCTAAAGGGAACCTCCCCATCCAGAGGATATCAACCTCTGACTCTTGATGCTAGAAAGGAGCATTAGGGGGAACACCTTTATGCCCGGTTTGTTGGCACTCCAGGACAACGGATTAACTACTGGCCTGATCCACAGGGCACTACTCATGTTCTTAGCCTCTGCTGGTAAATCTGGAATGCCACACTTCTCTAGCAGTAAGGAAACAAAACTTATGATTGCTTGTTTTCTCCGGAACTACCTGCCAGAGGAGGTTAGGAAGCCTACTTCCTCCCTTCAATTTAAGAAGGGGTATAGGACATCTTTCTGGAGTGCAACCTTTGAGTGATACATTACATGATGCTCAGGAACTTGTCTTTAGGATAGAGAGCATTGGAGAAAAGTTGAAAGTAGTTTCTGGTCTGATGGCTTTATTGAGCTGTTTTTGAACATTTTAGTAGCCTTTTAAATGGCTGTTGTACATAAATTGCTTTGAGCTCTAGGAAGTGTGGTCTAAATTGTTATTAGTTTTATTTGCTTCATTTATACCCATCCTTTCCCCTCAATAGAGATTGAAATTGGCTTGTATCACTCTCCTCTCTGATCTTCTCTTTTATCTTTACATGAACCCTGTGAACTAGGTTACACTGAGTGTGTGTGACTGGCCCATGGTCATTCAGGAAAGTTCCATTGCAGAATGAAAATTCCAAACCTAGTATCCCAGGTAAATGCTGTTTACAAAACAAACAGCAATGTGTATGTGCGTGTTTAGTGTAGTGATTTACAATACAATTCTTACATGAATTGCATAAAACTGGCTTGAATTGAATCAAACTATTGGTTCATCAAAGCCAGGCTCTCAAGCAGACGTCTTCATAACATCTACTGCCTGACTCTTTTAACTGGAGCTGGTTGGGGCTGAATCTGGGACCTTCTGTATGCAGGGGACTGTCTCCAATGCTCTACTGCTGAGCCACAGCCTAAACAGAGTTACACTTTTCTGTATTCATTGAAGTCAATGTATGCTAAATTACATAGTGCTGCACAAAGAATGTAACCACTTTTAGGATTACAGAATTCTGTGTGTGTTCAGTATCTTCCAATTTATGGTGACTCTGAATTAACGTCCTCCAGAATGTCCTTTTGTTAACAGCCATTCTCAGGTCTTACAAATGGAGGGCTGTGGCTTCCTTTAATAGAGTCAGTTCATCTCATGTTGGGTCTTTCGCTTTTCCTGCTGCCTTCAACTTTTCCTAGCATTATTGTTTTTTTTCAGTGACTCTTGTCTTCTTATAATGTGACTAAAGCACAAGAGCTTCATTTTAGTCATTTTAGCTTCTAGGGAGAGTTTAGGCTTGATTTGGTCTAAAACCCACTTGTTTATTTTTCTGGTGCTCCACGGTATCTATGAAACTCTCCTCCAACACCACATTCAAAAGAGTTTACTTTCTTCTTGTCAGCTTTAGAATCATAGAGTTGGAAGGGACCTCCAGGGTCATCTAGCCAAACCCCCTGCACAATGCAGGAAACTCACAAATACCTCCCCCTAAATTCATAGGATCTTCATTGCCGTCAGATGGCCATCTAGCCTCTGTTTAAAAACCTCCAAGGAAGGAGAGCCCACCACCTCCCAAGGAAGCCTGTTCCACTGAGGAACTGCTCTAACGGTCCTGATGTTGAGCCGGAAACTCTTTTGATTTAAATTGTTCATTCTTTATTCATTGTTCAACTGTCACACCCATGCAGATTAATAGGGAATAGTAATGGGGAACACTATGGTGTGAATTAACTTGATCTTGGTTGCCAGCGACACATCCTTACACTTCAGTGTATTGAAAGAACTAGAGCCCAGAGACCATGCAATGAAGTGGTGCCAGTGTGTTGTAGTGGTTAAAATGTTGGAGTCAGACCAGGGAAAGCAGGCCATGATGCTTACGGGGTTGACAGACTGCTTCATAGCGAAGGAAAGAATAAAGATATTTTAAAAATCTAGAAATTCTGAAGCCACAGGGTAAAAGTTATGGTTGAATTGAGATTCTGGGGAAGATTTACATGTATGCAGCACTTACTCCTTGTCAGTCCTAAATGTGTATACTGCTGTAATAACATAAAATACATAATTTATAACTTGTTAACACATTTGTTGTACTGCTTGGTATAGTTATGGGAGCTGAGTATAAATATGTCTTGTTTTCTATAAGCAAAATAGTAAGTATACCCAATATTAGAGAAACAGAGTTGCAAACTATTGCACCCACTTCTTCCTTAGCACAAGTAGCTTAGGAATAAAGTTGAAAATAGAAG
This sequence comes from Heteronotia binoei, assembly GCF_032191835.1. NCBI lineage: Eukaryota > Metazoa > Chordata > Lepidosauria > Squamata > Gekkonidae > Heteronotia > Heteronotia binoei. Next base: position 59,431,184 of record NC_083233.1, read on the forward strand.
ACACAAATTCTGTAGACTACAAAAGACGAATGAATGTATTTGTTCAGAAGCAATTTCATACTGTTACAATAAAGCAAGGAAAACCTGAGCAAAACAAAATCTGGAGGGTGGGGGGAGTTTGAAAATTTTATGTTCCTACTAACCCAACCTTCACTTCTTTAATAGTGGAATGTCAGGTGTTATCTCTGTGCAGAAACCCAAAGTATACAAATTAAGCACAGATACTGTCCACACCAGTAGATTTCCTACAATAATTGAACCATCTGTAGAGGTGTTCATCATCTTTGAAGACTGCATAGTTTCTTGTAATGGCTGAAACTGAATTAAACTGAATTTGAATCTTGGTACTCAAGGTCCTGGGGTGGAAATAGTTCCCCTTTGGGTTGTTAAAGTACTTTTGGTAAGTAACAGTGCAATCCTAAGGACACTTTCCTGGGAGTAAGCCCCATTGAATAGACCATAGTAGAATTACAAGTAGACCTGCTTAGGATTGCTCTAAGTCAGCAAGAACTATTTTCCAAAATGTTTCCCCCCCATTATCTTAACATGTTCATTACATAGCAGCAGCTCTGCTTCAATCTAAGCACCCATCTTGTGATAACACATTCCTATTGGGCAGTGTCAGGTGAATCTCTTGCCGCTATTTACTCTTGAACTCTGTGGTTGCTGAGTTAAGGCTGGTCTTTAGTTTTGAAAAGGATGAAGGGCAAATGATTGTCCTTGGAGCTTTTAACTGTATACTTATGTGATCTAACATTTGGTGGGCAGCACCAAGGCTACGGTGGTCTGTGCCCAGAAGGTTTGTCTTGTTCCTTCTTCAGTGATGCTTTACTTCCTAGCCAAAACTGTACTTTTTCAGAGAGCTTTTCGGGGCCCTCACTTAGGTCTACTGGTAATATTTATGTTTCTTAGTGTTATTTCTATTGATTCTGATTATTTTGCTTGATCTCTGCTGTTCTTTGTGTTTTGTAGTTTTAGAACAATGGGTTTTACCTGCTTTGTTGGGTATTTGTATACTGCTCCAGTTTCTTTTTTAAAAAATTACTTCATTTATACCCCATCCCAGTGGGTACCCAAAGCATCTTACAGTTTATCCTCACAACAACCCTGTGAGGTAGGTGTGGCTGAGATTGTGTGTCTCGCTCAGGGTCCCTCAGCAACAATTCCATAGCAGCGTGTGGGTTTGAACCTTGGTCTTCCACATCCCAGTCCAAGAGCAGCCAAATTTGCTTAACGTAAGAGCCTCAGAGAATAAATGTCAGTTGTTTGAGAGCCAAAAGACATGAGCAAATATTACGCCCATGTCTTTATTAAAACTCTTAATGCTTTCTTTTCACTGAAAGATAAAATACAAATGTAAGCACTTTACAACAGGACCATGCTAGAAGGAGACTTTTTTAAAAAACAAAAGCTGTGGATAACAATCCCCATAAGACCAGCATAGGAAAGGTTAGGGAATTATTTTTCAGCATCAGTGGGAAAAGGAAACATATGTACCAGATAAATCACTGACCACCATTTGCATCCTTATTCATCTCTGGTTTCCTTGACATCAAGGTTAGTAAATACAACTCCTACAAGAGATCTGAAACTAAGGGGGAACCCTGCACTGCCCTCTTTTATTCTGTCCCTTTTTCCAGTGGCTTCCTTGGCTCTTGCACTCTCTTCCCCCACTCTAGGTCTCCAGGGAACCTCAGTGTTGGAGAAGAGCTTGCAAGCCTGCCTATTTTCTCCCTCCTCCGCTTCACAAATGGTGGAACTAGTCGCCTACCTATGAGTCAGCACTCAGAGACTGACTGAGGTCCCAATGCTAAGCATGCTTACTTGAAAGTAAGCCTGCATTAAGTTCCTCTTTGACCTCTGGGAGCCACACAATATGTGTGAAAGAGCCACATATGGCTCCTGAGCCACAGTTTGGCCACGTCTGTCATAGTCTTACACTCTGCCCACTATACCACACTGTTGAAAGGTGGGGTATAACAGCATTGTTAAATAATAATGCATGACTACCAGCTGGTTCATGCTCTTGTTTTCCTCTTTATGGTTAATCAGCCTTCCTCAGGTATACATGCTCTCGTGGATGCACAAGATGTGCTAACCCTCCAGCTATGGATATGTAGTAATCCCCATAAATGCACACAGTAGCTGTGTTCTTCTAGTGTCCTGGCCCCACTGATGGACCTCCTGGTGGCACCTGGTTTTTTTGCCACTGTGTGACACAGAGTGTTGAACTTGGCCAACATGGCTTCTCTTATGTTCTTATCCTTGATCATAAAAACAGAAAACAAGTTAACGTGATAGTATATTCCAGTGAATAGGTTTGAGGGGGAGTAAAATACATACAGAATACGAACAAGTCCCAGATACTTTTCCTGCGTGGTTCTGTTTTAGTTTGGAGAAATTTTCAGTTAAAAGGCCAGTGCATTTTATAGATGAAGTAGACTGAAATTAATCTTTGTAATTGTCTGTCTGAAGGAGTTTTTTTTTTTAAATTGTGGTATGCATTTTTGTTGTGGCCACTATCCATCTAAAGCTCTAAATTATACAAAGGTTAGGAGATGCTTGTTACTGTTCCCCCTAGTTAATTACACTTTTTTAAAAAAAAGACACAGATTAAATTTCTGATGGCTGTAAATTAATCCATTTGCAGATCAAGAGCTCCATTAGTGCAGTGGCGTGTAAATGTGTGTCTCCAAGGAGTGGTTGGCGGTGTTTGTGTTTTGGATCCTGTCCATCAGATGTTCAAGAAAAGCCGGGGCTGGTTTAACAAGATGGATTTCTTCATTTTGTTGACGCTTTGGCAGATCTTGTGACACTCGAGAGTCCTAAACTGTAGTAAAGAGAGAGCCATCTCTCACGTTAAAGGTTCTCTTTCTCTTGAACTTGTGCACTGTGTTGAAGTAATAGGATGTTCTGATTTATGACCCTTTATAGGATGGGGAGGGTGGTATTATCTCCGGTCTCATCATCTATAGGGAAGACAGTGACTGGGTCACCTGTTTTCTGCTTGTATTCCTGATGGAGCTTTCATTGGCTTCAGGTCTTATAGACGAGCTGAAAATGACAGGTGATGGCTACATTTGTTGATGTTTCTGCTCAGTTCTTGCTAGATGCACATGGGTGGGGTCTAGCTTTTATAACAAATGGTGTGCACAGATGAGGGAAGCTAAACATTTCCCCTCCTGACTTCTTCACACTCTCCTTCCCCTAGGCAAGGCATTATTATTTATAAAAGCATATTTATGGTACATGACTTGATAATTCATGGATTACAGGTATATGTTCAATCACAGAATTGGGCATGATGGCTCAGCCAGCTGCTTAATATTTGGTTTGAATCGTATTTGCTTTGTGCCAGTTTTTTAACAGCTTGGGGGAGAAATCTAGGACCTTGCATTTTATCCTCTGGGCAGGGTGAGTTGTACGAAACATCTCTCTCATCCTGGCTGCTAGAAGTCATTGTGACTGGGAAAAGGAACTGCCCAAAGTCCTAAACACACATCTCCCCGCCCTATGCTACTGAAAATTTTGAATGTCCCCCAAGATTTGTAGATCAAGGATCTGCTTTATTAAGCTTAAGAATGTAATCCTGTGTGCAGTTACTCCTGTCTATTCTGCGGGTTAAAACTAGAATAACTGTGCTGTTAGGCAACAGACCCAATGTAGTTTATACACAAATGGAGCAGGCAGCTTGTTTGGACTACCTTGACTGTTCTTATTTTGTGTGAGAGCTTTGAACATCATTGGAAAGTGATCTTACTGGGATAATTTAAGTGTTCTTGTAATGATTTCCAATGTATATATGTTTGTTCCTTTAATTGTTGGTAAGTTGCAGTAGAGAAAGGAAGGGGTGAAAGAGAGTGAGTGAGGTGATTGGTGACAGAGAGTGTGGACGGGGCTAAGAAGTATGTGTGGAGAGAGGGGTCAGTCAGCGGTGAACTCTCAGCAGAGTGACAGCTGTTGTTAAGAGTCAGTCATGGTCAGTTAGCAGTCAACAGAGTCTGAGAAGCAGTCTTCTGATTAGAATCCCATACTAGTGCTGTGAAAGGCATTAAGATTCTAAAGAAGAAAAATATAATACTTTAGAGGGCATATTAAGGGGTAGCTAGAGAGCCAAAACCTGATATTGTCAGAGTATTATAGGAGTATGAGTGCCAGATGCGGTCAGAAAGTTGAGTTAGGAAGAGAAAGGAGTATTTGAGAGTGAGGAGTGTGTGAAGTGAAAGAGTGTGGCACCTCAATCAGAAGTTATTATTATTCACTGAAGAATTAAACTATAAACATCTTGAAACCGATATGCATGTTGTACAAATGAAGTTTTGTTTTATACTAACCTGGAGTCCTGTGATTTTAATAACACGAGTCTCATCCTCAGGGCCACATAGTCCAACCAAGAAGTCTTAGAGCTTGGGCACAGTTCAGTGGGGAAGATTAAGTGAAGTGTTTGGAATTAAATTCCTGGTGGCAGCATTACATACTTTATAAGAGGGAAGTTATGACAGTTCTCTATCACTATTACTGAATTATTTTCTTCTTTTGTAATCCACTTTCTACTTTGGACAGTTTTTGTTTGTTTCTATTATTTTCCAATTTCGTAGTCCTAGTGCACTGTTTATTGGCTATATTACGCAGTCTGATTAAATTGTTTCCTATCATTTGTTAATTTGTTGAGTCTTAATGAGAAAGATAGGCTACAAATGAAGTACAAATGAATAGATAAAATATTGATCTAAACTGAAATAGGCCATTGGTCCATCCAGCTCAGTACGAACGATGCCCTCTGGCAGTGGCCCTCCTAGATCTCCAGCAGACCAGGGCCTGTCCCAGCATCTCAGACTCTTTACCTGGACACAGAGTGCCAGGACTGAAACCTCCCAAGGTGCTTTTTACCAGCATCAGGATTTGGACTCCCAAGACCTGTAATCCTACTGTTCACTTTCACCACTCAATATCTCTGCCCACTTTGCTTGTACCATAAGATGGAATGTGGAATAAGTGAAATATCATGCTATTTTCCTCCATCATGAAAAGTCTGACCAACTGTTTTCCTTCCTCCTCCTTTTCAGAATGAAATAAATGAAGTTCCCTTCTTTGATATTCAGCTACCTTATGAATTGGCATTAAAAATCTTTCGGTTCCTTGGTAAGACGGAGCTGGGGAGGTGTGCTCAGGTAAGCTTGGCTTGGCTCTTCCTGCAACTTGGAAGTTAACTACATTGAAGAAAGTTGGTCTTGCTTCCCAGTGAATATTTTTAGAATTGTGTTTGTGTGGTGGGGAGTCTTCTCTTGCTGTGGGAAGCTGGATAGGTAGAGCTTGCTGTAAAATGGCACAGGGCCTTTCCACTAGAGCAGTTGTGGCTCCTAGATGGCTGGGGAAGAACAAGTTTGCTTGCTGTATTCTAATCTCGTTGCCTGCATGGCAGTGCTGTCTTTCAGAGCGCTTGACTGCCATTTGTTCTTGGCTGTATGTATTTCATTCTTATCCAGGGCCATAGCCAGAATTTCATGTTTGGTGGGGCCCACAGCAGGATTTCTTGTTTAGGGGGGCCACCTGGTTTGGCAACCCAGGGCTTTCCCCACCCCTTTCTTATGTGCCCCTCTCTCAAAGAGACAGAGACCTCTTGACTCTTCCCCCCTCCCTTGCTCTGCAAGGTGTGTTAGGGAAGGGGTGAGAAAAAGTCCAGCAGCAATGCTACTACTTGTTCAGAGTGGCAGTGACAAAAGGGGACAGATTGGGGGCCCTCCAATGGAGGGGCCATATAGTTGGAAGGGAGAGTTGAAAGGATGAGCCTGGCCTCTCCCAGGCCGCACTGTAGCTACGGGCCTGTTCTTACCCTGCATATCAAGAGCCAGCTTTGACACATACGCTCACTCCCCTTTCTCTGGTGTGAATCAGCATAAAGAGTTACATGTGTGCTTTCGAGAAGCGTGGTTCTTTCTCAGAACAAAAATTTGGAAGTGTTTGAGTTGGATTTGTAAACCATGGATATGAGGGAGCCTAGTTAGCATTGGCCATGAATAATGGCGCTACATGTGCACCTTTAACCAAGGTTAACTCAAGAGAAGGAATTCCATCATACTGGATCCTGATTCGAAAAACATAGATTGCAGGGAGCTAGCGTTGTATTTCTGCACCAGGCCATGTTGTTTTAGGTTGGAACAGGCCTTAGCAAATTTTCTTTGACTTCAAGAACCAAGCTTATTTTCCAGCCTTCAGGATTTTGTATTTTGATGACAATATTTTCTGATTATTTCTGTCACAGAGCCTAATCCTAACCCCCTCAGTTTCTTATAATTAAAGCAGTGACAAAAATGCTGTATATAAATAAATATAGGGATAACCCTGGTTGTCATTGCGATAACAAAAAAAGCTACCCTCTAACGTCTCCCCAGTTTCTCATAGTCCCATTACTACTTTTAAAAACTCAACTGAACTGAATTGTGGAGCTAGTATAGAAAGCGATTGGTTAAGAAATGAATTAATTCACCATGGTTGAATAGTATAAATTCAAGTTGCACGCAAATGTAATAAACGCAGTAACAGGAATCTCATGCGCATTTATTTTCATGCCACACAACAGAACATTCTGATGCAAAATGATAAATATGCTTTGTACTTCCACTGGGAACAACTGAGAGAGGCTAGAGTTAAATCATTGCTGAAACAACCAAGTGCAACAATTAAATTTCTAAACACCTGGGCAACCTGGCATTTGGGATTTGTTGAGCCCTGGGGTTTCAAGATATATATGAAGCTGCCTTGCACTGAATTAGACCATTAGTATTGGAGCTCAGTATTGTCCACTGTGACTGCCAACAGCTCCCCAGAGTCTCCGGCACAGAAAAGTTTTTTCCCCCTTCTACATACGATTCTTTAACTAAAGGTTCTATTGATATATATCTTTTACACCATGCCTGGGTATCTGTGGTAAAAAAAAGAAAGCAGGAGTAAAGTAAGGGTTAATTAGAGGTGCCAGTAACTTATGTTCCTCTGAGAAGATTGGGGGAGGGGGCTTGTCTGTTTTCTGTTATGTTAATGTGTAGTGCAGCAATATTTCCTCATGGATAGAGTAGATTATACTCATGAATTCCCTGTGCTGGCTAGCAGTGTTTTGGGGCTGCCCTTTCCACCTTTATTGGTTCATTGTGATGCTACCTCCTTTATTTTTGGAACAGTTTTTTCCTCTGTGTTTGACATTAGGCAAAATGTGGGATTCTGAAAAATGTTCTTTAGAAGCCGTCCCTGGATATTCAGAGGGGGGGGGGGCAGAAATCTTAGCAGAGTTCCATGGTTTTACAAGGCTTTTGGAATCAGATGGATAGCCAAAGCTTTTAGTCCACTTTTAGAGCGATCAAGTAAAAAGCAGCGTAATAAAAAATAAAGACCTTTTTCATTTTTCTCTTGGCGCTTTTGATTTCGAACGAAGGAAGACCTCTTCTGTTAAATGGAAAGCCCGTTGCTTTTCAATGCTATTGTTGTAAGCAGGTTTTTTTTGTTATTATTACTAGCAGCAGAGCACTTTGGGAGTTGGTGAAATTGCACCGGTTAGCGGAACTGGCATCGTGAACAATGTGAGTGCCTTGAGAGAGAAAGAGTGAGAGAGAGAGTCTGTTTCCTTAACGTCTTGCTGCCAAATGGGTGACTGGCTGACAGCAAAATAGCTTGACTGTGGAGCTGCTTGAGATGAAATCACTATGCAAAAACCTCTTGGAGATGTATAACTTTACTCCGACTCCCTGCTGGTACCCCTCCTGTTACAGTTCTGTCTTGTTTTCTTGTAACTTTTATAAGAGGCAGGATGGGGTTGTGGGGGGACAGTTGTATTGTGTGTAAACACTGCAAGATCGCTCATGCCATATAAATCAGCAGGGTTAGCCCTGTCTTGAAACTGACTTGTAGACCTTCCCCTATTTACTTCATTTTACTTTGTTTATATCTTGCCTTCAGAGTCTATTCACAATCCCTCTGGGATTCTGTATATGCTGTGATTCAAACATTTCTGACTGCTGAGAAGCAGGTTCCCAGTTGAATGGTTATTTAGGGCAGAATTACACATGGTGCTGGGGATCTAGGGTCAGGTATCCCAAGGTGTTACCTGTTATTCAATATTGTGGAAGGAGGATTAATCCTTCCCCCACCCACCCCACATGGTGGTTCCCATTGGAAAATCTCCCCAGTTGGTATTTGAGATAGGGGAAAAGGCATTGTGCCTCTCCCCCCCCCCGGGGGGGGAAATGGTATGTGGAGGCAGAGTTAAAATCTCTTCCACAGAGCTATGATCTTAGAATCATGGTGTTGGAAGGAGCCATACAGGTCTTCTAGTCCAATCCCCTGCTTAATGCAGGATTAGCCTAGAGCATCCCTGACAAGTCTTTGTCCAGCTGCTGCTTAAAGACTGCCAGTGAAGGGGAGCTCACCACCTCCCTAAGTATCTGATTCCACTGTTGAACAACTCTTACTGTAAAAAAGTTTTTTCCTAACATCCACCTGGTACCTTCCCACCCTTCATTTAAACTCATTCATGAGTCCTCTCATCTGCTGCCAACAGGACTAGCTCCTTGCCCTCCACTAAGTGACAGCCCTTCAAATACTTAGAGAGCAATCATGTCCCCCCTCAACGTCCTCTTCTCCAGACTGAATATTCCCAAGTCTCTCAGCCTGTCCTCATAGAGTTTGGTTTTTACATCTACCCCCCCCCCCCACAACAGTTGCTTTCTGAGGCTAATTTACATATCAGACAATCTGATTGTGAATTGCTAGCGTAACTTGCAGCAGTGCTCTTAACTGACTGTGTTTAATGAATGAGAGAGTTAATGTTTGATCATATTGAGTCCTGCTGTATCAGACCAAAGGATTTGCTTTGCCCAGTATCCTATTGACCCGCAGACTAAGCATAAGAACAGTTTGCCACTGGCTTCCCAGTCTTGATACCTAAAGGATGATAGGAGCACCTTCCAAAATCTCTGTGGTGTAGAGGTGTGTCTTGATGCTGTAGTACTATTTTAGGGAGTATGGCAGAAGGAGTGAGAATGCTTAAGGTCTTCATCATCCAGTTGATACAGAAGGATTCATCAGATTTGAAATGTGAAGTGATGAGAATGTCACACTAAGGCTAGGAATATCCATGTTCAGATTTCCACTTGGAAATAAAAAATTATTGTGTGACCTTGGACCAGTCATTCTCTTTCAGCCTAACGTACCTCACAGGGATTTGGGGGAGGGCAAAATGGAGAGGGAAGAACTCAGCATGTGGTCCTTAGTTCCTTGGAGGAATGTGATAATCAGAATAACAGCCATCTGTGACTTAATACAGCTGCGTGCATGCTTGTTCGTAACAGAAATGAATGAAAGGGAAATAACATGATGTGAGCAAAAGTGTAATATGAACTTGCTTGTTCTCTGTTGAATTATTAACCTATAAAGCAAACCTGGTATTAACCTATAAAGCAAGGGTGGCCAAACTTGCTTAATGTAAGAGCCACATAGAATAAATGTCAGGTGTTTGAGAGCCGCAAGGCATGAACATCAGATGTTTGAGAGCAGGAAGGAAAATAGATGGGGATGGAGGGAGAGGAAAGGGGGAAAGAAAGCAACTTTAACTTTAAATGCATTCTCCAAGCCAGCAGCTGGCTTGGCTTGGAGAAGTGATTTAAAGAGACAAATACCTTTTCCAAGCTGGCCAATGGGGTGGTGGGGGCTTTGAGAGCCACACAATATGAACGAAAGAGCCACATGTGGCTCCCGAGCTGCAGTTTGGCCACCCCTGTTTAAGATCCCATATGTTCACTTTGAGCTTGTTCTAACTGTATTTTTAAAAAAAAAATTAACAGGCTGTTTGGTTTTTTAAAGATTCGCTTGAATTTAATGTGTTTTAAACCTTGTGCTGCCATGTGGTGTGAGTTGTTTGTATGTGTATTTTTACTTTGTAATATTGTAAGCCACCTCTGATATTTGGAAAGGTAGGATATAAATATTTCGAATAAAGAAGTTATTTATTTGATCCAGGATACATATTGCGATCTACACTTTCCCCCCAGCAAACTATAGATCCCGGTATGTAGCTTCCTGAGGGGAAAGTGTAGATCCTGATATATATATATCCTAGATCAAATAAATAACTTCTTTATTTGAAATATTTATATCCTACTTTTCCAGACATCTGAGGTGGCTTTCAATATTACAAAGTAAAAATATACAAACGTCTTCCATGAAAACGTCATGATGCGACATCACCCTAGAGTCGGAAATGACTGTTGCTTACACAGGGGACTACCTATATCTTTATATATCGGGATGTGTATGAATGGGGAGGGGTTGTGTCATTAGGGGAGCCCATGCCTGCACTAAGATCCTGGACTCTCCAATTAAAGGTCCTCTGTTGATTGGTGTTGGAGAAACCATTTCTCACCCAAAGTCTAGACAGTATTTGTTCAAGTGGACCATTAGTAGGACTTAGTATAAGACAGCCTCAGGTATTCATGTGTTTCTGAAGGATTGCCTTCTCCAAAACAAATTTGCCTGTTTTCTAGGATCTTTCTAGGCCCTGTTCAGGAAGCCCCTGCCTTTTAAAGTTAGATGGGTGGTGACCAGGAACAGGGCCTTTTCTGTTGTTTGTTTGTTTATTTTTTTATTTTATTCGATTTATATCCCGCCCTACCCCACCGAGGTTGTGGCACCTGCACTTTCAATATCCTCTCCAGAGATGCACATGTGGCACTAACTGTTGACTTCAGATGCTGAGCTAAGCCACTCTTATTCTCCTGTGCTCTTGATCGCTGATCACTTTTACTGTTTCTCTTTAATGCAAGTGTGTCGTAATTTTTAGACTGGCTTGATTCCTTAAAACAAGCCTTTTTATTCACTTTGTAAATGGAAGGTAAGATTTTAAATGTCTGCATGGACCAATTCTAATGGAAGAAAAAGAAAAATAAATCTTCTCCCTCCCTGAAACTCCAAGTTTTATAGTGGCTAGAGTGCTGGACTCTAACCAGTGAGTGCTAGGTTCAAATCTCCACACAGACGTAAAACATAGCAGGTGACCTTGGGTCAGTCATTCTTTTAAATTGATTAAACATAACCCTACATCTGCCACCCAGAGTTCCTTGGAATTTGACTGGTATAGAAATGTGATTTGCAACTTGGGAGGACATTTATGGCAAACCTGGGCAGTATAATAAAAAGTAGAGACATCACCCTGCCAACAAAAGTCTGTATAGTCAAAGCGATGGTATTCCCAGTAGTAATGTATGGCTGTGAGAGCTGGACCATAAGGAAGGCTGAGCGCAGAAGAATAGATGCTTTTGAGCTGTGATGCTGGAGAAGAATCTTGAGAGTCCCTTGGACTGCAAGAAGATCCAATCAGTCAGTCCTAAGGGAAATCAACCCAGACTGTTCCCTGGAAGGTCAGATGCTGAAGCTGAAGCTCAAATACTTTGGCCACCAAATGAGAAGGGAGCACTCCCTGGAGAAGATCCTGATGCTGGAAAAGACAGAAGGCAAAAGAAGAAGGGGACGGCAAAAGCTGAGATGACTGGACAGCGTTACTGATGTAACAAACACAAATTTGAGCATACTTCGGAGGATGGTGGAAGACAGGAGGGCCTGGCGTGACTTTGTCCACAGGGTCGCGAAGAGTCGGACTCGACTGTGCAACTAAACAACAAATCAATAAACTTAAGTAGCCACCTGAAATATAACAATTCTTCCTATTGATTCTCCTCCCTCCTCCAAGTGTGCATTTGGGGATTTTAGCTAGCTTTCGTTAGTCTTCGGCTACAAGGCAAAGTGTTCTGTTGTCTGCGCAACTAAAGCTGTAGATGCCATCTATTTTTTTTCTTTGGAGGGACGCCTTTGAAATCTTTTGACATTGAGTTGCTCACCTGTACGCTTAACTCACGCAGAGATAGTAAATTTGGGCTATGGCCAAGTGTGTGTGTGTGTGTGTGTGTGTGTGTGTGTGTGTTAATGGAGCCGCTCATGGTGGCGCTGTAAAGCAGAGTGCTTGAGACGCTTTTATTAGCAGTTTCTTGCAGCTGAGCCCCGCTCGGTGAAGCTTTTACTGGCTTTGGCAGTGCCAGTTTCTGGTGCATTAAAGGGGTGGGGGACCGTGTCTCGGTTTAGAGCCCCTTTTGGAAAACCCACATTTGGAAGCTAACAGGGCTAGAAGTAATCTGATTAAAATCACAGTGGGATAATTTAAAAAAAAAAATTATAAATGTTGAAAGAACCTTTTGGAACCTCTTTAAATACATCCAGGGATGTTTTTTTTTTAATTTTTTGTAAAGAACCACTTTAAGTCAAATTTGGCAACTTCTCTTAGACATTCTCTACCTTGGCAAGTCTTGGACGTATCTCTTCTCCATCACCTTGACCCCCCTCCCTGGGCTCATAACTATGGAGAGCTGGCAAAGTTTCATTATATTTACTTGTCCCTTTGGTTCAGAAGCAACACTGATCCAAGTAAAAACCAAGAGGGGAGGACAGTCTGCTTTGAATCTTGTAAAGCAGCCACCTCTTGGCATCTGCCAGTGTCTGCTTTTAAAAATGATTTTATTTTATTTTTTAGAAAATGGACTTAGGCATGAGTTAATAGACTTTTGCAGCATTAAGAAGTTCCCTGCTGAAATAATAAGTAAAATTGGATTTTAAAACTTTCTGGCTTTCCTGATTGGCACAGTTTGATGGAGAACAACTGAAATTTATCTTTCTAAAAAAACAAAAAGTTGAAGGATAATTCAGGCCTAGTCTACTTGTGAGCAGAGCGGCTGGAAGGGAAAGCAAGTGTGAACAGGTAGTACAGGTAGGGGGTAAGAAAGCATCTGCACCATTATTTGGAAGCCAACTATATTGTTATAGTAAATTTGGTTGCAGTTGCCAGGACATACTTGCAAATGGACTAGTTTTCAGATTGGCATAGCAGGTAGTACAGGTAGGGGGTAAGAAAGCATCTGCACCATTATTTGGAAGCCAGCTATATTGTTGTAGCAAATTTGGTTGCAGTTGCCAGGACATACTTGCAAATGGACTAGTTTTCATATTGGCATAGCAGTCACAGCTACATGGAGCAAGTGAACGGCATGTGTTCTTGTCTCCAGTAGTCAAGATGCTTTATGAGTCAAGATGTCCCCATTTAGCCAAGGTGCTTTACTGGGAATAGGCACATGTGGAAAGATGCTGTAAGCACCTGTCAAGCCTGTTCCTTGACCTTTGCCCATAATGCAGTCTGTTTTGGGGAGCCGAGGTTGCATGTTGTTCTTTTCTTTGGTAGCCCTGCATCTGTGTTCCATGTTCAGAGGCAGGGCCCTGCTCAGTTCCAGATGCAGGAGACAGAAAGGGGAGGACTGTTTGTGAGCTTCCAGGCGGCATCTGGCTAGCCACTGTTGGAAACAGAATGCTAGACCTTGTGGAGAGCTTTTATATCCTTATCTCTATGGTACAGTGCATTTCAAGCGAGGGAGGCAAAAGGCGGCTGCGGCATAATTACAGCGGGTGGTCATTGAGGCCATGCCAGGGCTTGCTCTGGGGGCAAAATGAAGGGAGGCCATGGGCTTTTCCTGCCTCCAGCTGCACTTGGCCTGTAGCCTCAGGACTCTGCGCTTCTCTCTCCCAAATGTCAAAGTGTTCAACAGAGGCTGCCAACCAATTTTTCAGTTGGGTCCACTGGTCAAAGCCACGCAAGGTAAGTATCTGGAGTTTTACTTTGCTTGAGGCTTTAGATTGGCACATCAGGATAAGCAGCTGGTAGGGAGGAAGCTCTGAAGACTCTTTCATTTCCATTGATGCAATAATTTGAAACACAATAGCAGTTGGGTTTTAAAAAAATAACACAAAATGCATGTAAAATGCTCTTGAGTGGATGCACATACAAATACCCGCATTAGGTCCTGTGCGCCTTTTTTACATCATTCTTGTTTCTAGTAAGGTTTTATCAGTTTAATCAAGTCAACCTTTGCTGGTTACTCAGTAGAGCTGACCATTAAGGGAGCACTTGCTTATTTTTTTTTTTTAGACTGTTTTGGTTGTGAAAGAAATAGGTGGAACTTGTCAATGTCACCATATGACCCCAAGTTCTAGCAATATAGGATATTGTGGTCTCCTATAGTACTAGAAGGGGAGGGACGGTGGCTCAGTGGCAGAGCATCTGCTTGGGAAGCAGAAGGTCCCAGGTTCAATCCCTGGCATCTCCACTAAAAAAGGGTCCAGGCAAATAGGCGTGATAAACCTCAGCTTGAGACCCTGGAGAGCCGCTGCCAGTCTGAGAAGACAATACTGACTTTGATGGACTGAGGGTCTGATTCAGTATAAGGCAGCTTCATAGGTTCATATGTTCAACTTGAGGTCACAAATTGTAACATTGTGACATTGATAAGTAGCTGGAGACCAAAGTTGGGATGCGTTGAGTTAAAGGAAGAGCTGGGAATAACCTTACTGTGTGGAAACTGGATGTTGCAGTTACAGAATCACAGGAGTTTCAGATCTTAATTAAGAGAGAGAGCGCGCAGAACACCCTGGACAGAATTTGGGCAGCTTGTGGATCTGACCATGCTGTTTTGGAAAAGTAGTCTGCATTGTGCTTCCTCACACTTCAAGAAGAAGTTGTCTGACTCTTTTTAAAAAAAAACGCTGGGATCACACCACTGACATTAGATTCCAGGAGATGGGCATGCCAAAGAGAAGGGCTGTCTAGCTCTCCTCTCCACAGTTTCCAGAGACACTACTGTCCTTTCAGTGAAGTCTTTTTAGATGACACTCACTGATTTGCTGCATCTCATCTGAGTCTTTTTTATCCCCTAGGTTCTGACCCAATGTGGCATAGTTGCCTACTGGAGTTGCCTTTGCATGCCCGAGTTTATCTCTGAGCCTGTCTGAATTGGGGGCTGCTCTTTTCTACCACAAAGTTGTTTGATCAGAGTGGGAGGGCAGGCTTTTGGCATCACATCTTCTAACCTCTATTCCACTGAGACAAAGGATCATGGAGGGCTGTGGCTCAGTGGTAGAGCATCTGCTTGACCTGTAGAAGTTCCTGAGTTCGACCCCAGGTATCTCCAGTGACGTGAAAGATTTCTACCTTGGGGAGCCGCTGCCAGTCTGAGTAGACAGTAGTAACTATGATGGACCAAGGGTATGATTCAGTATAAGGCAGTTTCATGTGTTCACAAGCAGTAGATTCGGGGCAAATGAAAGAAGATACTTCTCCCCACGATTTTATAGATTTTACTGCCAGAATGTTGTAATAGCAACTGGCTCAGCTAACTTTAAGAGGGGGTTAGCCAAATGCATGGAAGATGAGTATGGTCCATCAGTGGCTATTAGCTATAATGGGCAAGTGCAATCACAAAGTTTAGAGACTGTATGCTACTGACTCTCATGGGGCTTTTTTTTTAGGGGGGGGGGGCGGGATTGACCACTGTAGGAAAAGGCTGTTTCTTTCTTATTCATGCTTCTTGGAGGCCTTTAGTAGGCCACTGTTGATAAAAGGATGCTAGACTAGATAGAGCTTTGGTCTGATCTAGCAGGGCTCTTCTTATGGTTCTGGAATCTTTCCATTATAGTATGCACAATAAAATACAGAAGATGGTCTTCTAATAATGAGTATAGGCATCTTGAAATTTAATCTGTTCATTTTGTGGTTCCTTCAGTATCTTAAAAAAGGCACCTATATTGAGCTTCTGGTAATATATAGATGTGCTTAAATTTAAATAAATTAAAAACATGCAATCATAGCAAAATCTCTTAATTGAACTCAGGTGCTAGTTTTAGCCCATAAGTATGGAGGGTTAGGTAGGAGGGAATGGAGATGAGTATTTTGGTGTATTGCATAGGTTTGGCTGCTGCAGCATTAAGTCCACTGGAAAAGGATGTTCCAAATAGTTTAAATATTGGGAGAATTAGGTGAGCAGAATGCTTAAATAGGAATTTAGAAATTCAGTCTTGACTGTTCCGTTATTGCTCCTGTGCCTGATATAAAAGATACATCACTATGTGTTGGGAGCAGGGGAGGCTGCAAGTATTTTGTTCTGTAGTAGAATTCACATGGGGAGTTGAAATGGAAGTTGGTCAATGCAATGTGATTGTGGTGACTCAGTGATATCTATGTTTCTCCTTATAGGTGAGCCGAGCCTGGAAAATACTTGCAGAAGACCAAGTCCTTTGGTTTCGGTTGTGCCAACAGGAAGGCTACATGCCTGACCATCGGATCTCTGACTCTCCTTGCTGGAAAGCAACTCTCCAAGAATGCCGTGAGAAGGAGCAGGCTTTAAGAACCAACTGGAAGGTATCTTTGCAGAATTCTCTCCCAGCCCTCTTGATACCCAGTCACAATCTTAAAGTAAAATGTGTATCAACTATCTTTTGTTCCACAAGTTATACCAAAATACTTGTTTACCAGGGACCGCATTGGCAAAACATGCAGACCTTATGACCCCAACCACTCACTCCTTCCTTATAGTTTCACCAGTGAGCAACTCCTGATTCTAGTGGCCACACTAGATGCTTCTACAAATTCCCATCAACTTCTGTATCATATAGATCAGGGGTGGCCAAACTTGCTTAATGTAAGTTCCACATAGAATAAATGTCAGGTGTTTGAGAGCTACAAGACATGGATGCCTGGTGTTTGAGAGCTGCAGGGGAGGAAGGTAGGTAGGTAGGTGGGGAGAGGTAGAAAGATGAGGAGGGAGGGAGAGGTGGAAAGAAAGCAACTTTACCTTTAAACACCTTCTCCAAGCCAACCTTCAAGGGGCAGTGGGGGCTTCAAGAGCCACACAATATGGGCGAAAGAGCCACATGTGGCTCTCAAGCCACAGTTTGGCCACACCTGATATAGATTGATTCAGGTGGGTAGTGCTGTTGGTCTGAAGCAATTGAACAAAGTTTGAGGCAATGGCACTTTTAAGACCAACAAAGTTGAATTCTAGATATAAGCTTTTATGTGCATGCGCACTTCTGCAGATACGTAGAAGCAAACTTCCTCGAACCTTACATATAGGTGGAGGAGTGTTAGTTGCCAGGAAGGGCTAGTTAGAGTCAAGATGCATAAGAAACTGGGTAATAAGTATAGCTAAGGTTGGTTTAAAGATGTTGATAAGACCTGTGAATGGCAGCAAATTAGCATACAAATAAAAGAGTTAACAACAGATGTGAGAACTAAATTCGAGTCCATTGGCACCTTTAAGACCAACAAAGTTTTATTCTGGGTTTAAGTGGGAACTGGGTGATTTGGCATGTGTAGTCAGATAAGAACCTGATACCTATATGTAGCAGGCTTGAGGAAGTCTGTTTCAATGTATCTGAAGAAGTGTGTATTCATGGATGCAAAAGCTTCTACCATAATTAAACTTCATTGGTCTTTAAACTGGTGAATAACACAGCTGTAAAAGGGCATGAGTGACAGGTGCCCACAAACTCTAAGCTGCTGCTTCACCAATGCCCTGCACCTCACATCACCCAGTGCAGTACAAAGAGGCGAGAGCAGGAGTCATTGTTTTTACAGCATTAGCGAGAAAAATATAAGCAGTATGTGAATGGTGAGTTATTGCCCTTCTCTCCTTGTGTTTCTGTGGTAATGGACCAGATAAATGGCCCAGCCACAAATCCATAAATTAAGGTAGTCCCAGGTAGATTCACATGCTAGCAGTAGCCCTTTGCCATTCAGCATCAACAGGGAGCTCTAGCCACTCCCAGTTCCTGAGCAAGCATAGATATAATACATGTTTTGCCATTTTCATGTTTTATGTGTCTCACTAGCTGTGTGGGACTTCCCATCTTTGGGGGTGGTAGTGGTTGAACTACCATGACCTGAAGGTCCTCCTGCCCATACACTGAGATTATCAGCAGACTTCCTGTGTCTGGTACCCCTGTAACTTTTGGAGACTGACTGCGTGACTGTCAGGTACAAACTGTTTCATGTTGCCTGGATCAAGGAACATCTTCCCTGTGTTTTCTTGGCAGCCGTTTAAGCAACCAGATTAACCAAGTCTTTTGTCAGGATACAATTACTGCTCTGTTTGTTGTTTCTCATCCTAACTTCTGTTCATTTTTATCTGCTTTGTTTACATTTCATCGTTGCATTGATTTACTTTTGCATAGCTTTGGTGGAAGGATGGCATTAGAAATATTTGGAATGAATAAATAAAAAAGATGAATAGACTGAACTTACCCTGCTACTCCGGCTTTCTCTGCAGAACCGCATTGGCGCTGTGAGCCAGCTGCAGTACGAACTTGGGAAAGTTCTGTGTGATGTACATTCCTGCGACGGAGTGGCTATTGCTGGGTAAGCATATGGTACTTATCTGTTGAGAGCATCTTTTCCTGTCTCCCACTGACAGCCTAATTGGATACTGTGATGGCTTGTGGGCGAGACAGTAAACTGAAGTGAACTGACAGCCTAATTGAGGCTGTGTGGAGGAGAGAACTTTCAACCAAAGTTCCATGGCAGGTTGGGGAGAGGACTGGACTTTGTTTCTGCAAAGGAATCCCAGGCCAGATTCTCAGATAAAGTAGAAATATATTTAGATGTCAAGCTTGCTTCCCAAATCTCCAATGTTTTATATTTATAGCATGCCTTCTTCCATTTTGGGGGGCTGTTGAGAGGTGCTGGTTTTGACCAAATGGACTGGGGACCAAGATATCTGAAGGACAGGCTCCTCCTTCATGTTTAAAGATAATTGGTGCTGCAGCTGTTGCAGATTAGGAAGATGATGACCAAGGGCAAGGCCTTCAGTGTGGTGGCACCATGGTTATGGGAATGCCTTCCCCAGAAATGTTCATTTGATGCATTCTGTTATAATTAGCTCTCAGATTCTTTTTTTTTTCTCTTTTTCCCCCCCAGAAAGAAATAGTTTTATTAAGCAAGCAAACAAACAAGCAAATAGTAAAAAAGAAACAAATACATCAGATTCATGTGGATTTGGTTTGCTTCAGCATTTTGATATTATGTTTCTTTTTAATTATTTTTATTACTGCTGCTGTCCTTTGCTAGTTCTTTAACAAAATTAGAAATTACTGGTGGGAGTTTCTACTCATCTTGAGGGTCTCTTCTAGTAGAAGTGTACTTGGAGATAACTAAAAATAGCAAAATTCAAAGTATAGCTAGTCAATTAAACTACAGTATGTCAGAAATCCTAGATCTTTCTGGGCTGAACCTTGGCCACTAAAAGCCAGCCTAAACAAGACTTTTCAGACCTTTTCTTGCAAGGGTTGAAGTTTGGGTTTCAGAGTTTCAGTTTTTATTTACTTATTTAGATATTTATACCCCACTTTTCTCCCCAGTGGTGACCCAGAGTAGAGCACAACAGTTTTCTCTCCCCCTCCATTTTACACTTTCAACAACTACCTTGCAAAGTGGGATATGCTGAGAGAGTGACTAGCCCAAAGTCATCCAGTGAGCTTCCAAAAGAGTGTGGGATCTGAACCTGAGTCTCCCAGATCCTCCTCTGACATTCTAAACAGTACAGCAACTTGCAGGCTCGGAACTTTCAGAAATCAGTAGGTTTTCACGACCTAAGGAGTTAAAACCAGCAAAATGTCCACATTAGAGCTCCTGCACAATCAGAAATTCAAGAAAAAGACTGTAGTAACCACTTGTGCTAAGTCAAATATTATATCCCTCGTAGAAATTTCTGCTTGTGTAAGATTTTGTGCAGCCAGTTTGGAGGCACTGTCCTATGTAGGGAGGAAAGTGCTAGGTACCACACAAAATCTTGCTTTAGTGGAACTACACTGAGCCAATTTATGTTTCTGCTGGTCCATCACTACTCCATGTCTAACAGCATTCCAGTGGCTAAATACAGTATCTTCTGAAATAATTTTTTTTGTGTTTGGGTTTATACCAGTTTATAGACTTTAAGAACATAAGAGAAGCCATGTTGGATCAGGCCAGTGGCCAGTCCAGTCCAGTCCAATACTCTGTGTCACACAGTGGCAAAAAAAGGTGCCATCAGGTCCATCAATGGAGCCAGAACACTAGAAGCCCTCCCACTGTGCCTCCACCCCCCCCCACCCCCCCGTACCAAGAATACAGGGCATCACTGCCCGAGACAGAGATCCAACAATACGCTGTGGCTAATAGCCACTGATGGACCTCTGCTCCATATGTTTATCAATTCCCTCTTGAAGCTGGCTATGCTTGCAGCCACCACCACCTCCTGTGTGTTAATGTGTTAATCACCCTTTGTGTGAAGAAGTACTTCCTTTTATCAGTTCTAAACTGACTGCTCAGCAATTTCATTGAATGAGTTCTCGTATTGTGACAAAAGAGAGAAAAGTACTTCTTTCTCTACCTTCTCTATCCCATGCATAATCTTGTAAACCTCTATCATATCACCCCTCAGTTGACGTTTCTCCAAGCTGAAGATCCTCAAGCGTTTACCTTTCTTCATAGGGAAAGTATTCCAACTCTTTAATCATTCTAGTTGCCCTTTTCTGGACTTTTCCCAATGCTATATTTTTTTTGATGTGCAGTGACCAGAATTGTACACTGTATTACAAATGAAGCTGAACCATCGATTTATACAGGGGCATTATGATACTGGCTATTTTGTTTTCAATTCCCTTCCTAATAATTTCCATAATGCCGTTGGCCTTTTTTATTGCATTCACACACTGTCTCAACATCTTCAGTGAGTTATCTGTCACGATCCCAAGATCTCTCTCTTGGTCAGTTTTCTCCAGTTCACACCCCATCAACTTGTGTTTATAGTTAGGATTTTTTACCCCAGTGTGCATTACTTTGCATTTGGCCATGTTGAGCCTCATTTGCCACGTTGATGCCCACTCGCCCAGCCTCAACAGATCCCTTTGGAGTACCTCACAATACTCCCTGGTTCTCACCACCCTGAACAATTTAGTGTCATTCGCAAACTTAGCCACTTTACTGCTTACTCCTAACTCCAAATCATTAATGAACAAATTAAAAAGCATCGGACCCAGTACCCCACTGCCTACCACCCTCCACTGTGAAAATTGCCTATTTATACTCACTCTCTGTTTCCTATTAATTAATCAGTTTTTGATCCACAAGAGGACTTGTCCTATTACCCCATGACTCTCGAGCTTACTAAGGAGCCTTTGATGAGGAACTTTATCAAAAGCTTTCTGGAAGTCAACATCTATTGGGTCCTCTTTGCCCACATGTTTGTTCATCCCCTCAAAGAATTCTAACAGGTTGGTGAGATAAGATCTTCCATTACAGAACTCATGCTGAGTCTTCCTCAATAACTTTTGTTCATCAATGTGCCTACTAAGTCTCTCTTTAATAATCATTTCCACCAATTTCCCCAGTATTGACATCAGACTGACTGGCTTGTAATTTCTTGGATCTCCTCTGGAACCTTTTTAAAGATGGGGGGGTGACATTTGCTACTTTCCATTCCTCAGGAATGGAGGCAGAGTTCAATGAAAGATTACGTATTTTTGTCAGGAGATCCACAAGTTCACCTTGGATGTATGCCATCCGGGCCTGGTGACTTATCCGTTTTTGACGTCTATGAGTTGTAGGACCTCCTCTCTCGTCACTTCAATCTGACTCAGGTCTTTCAACACCCCTCCCAAAATCAGCGGTTCTGAAGTGGGCAAACACTTCTCATCTTCCACAGTGAAGACAGAGGCAAAAAATGCATTCAGCTTCTCAGCCATTTCCCAATCCTCCTTCAGTAATCCTTTTACCCCCTGGTCATCCAAGGGGCCCCACTGTATGCCTAGCAGGTTTCCTGCTTTTAATGTATTGAAGAAATTTTTACTGTTGGTCTTTGTTTTTTGCAGTATGCTCCTTTTAGTGTGGCACAGAATGGTAAACCTGCAGTACTGCAGTCTGAGTTCTCTGCTCACAACCTGAGTTCAATCCTGGTGGAAGCTGGGTTCACGTAGCTGGCTCAAGGTTGACTCAGCCTTCTATCTTTCCGAGGTCGGTAAAACAAGTACCCAGCTTGCTGGGGGGAAAGTGTAGATGACAGGGGAAGGCAATGGTAAACCACCCCGTAAAAAGTCTGCCGTGAAAATGTCATGATGCGACATCCCCCCAGAGTTGGAAATGACTGGTGCTTGCACAGGGGACTACCTTTACCTCATAGTCCCTTTTTGCACAGACTTGCATGTTATTTGCCACAGCCTGTGTTCCCTTTCATTATTTTATTTACATTCTAGGAGGAGTCTTTGCAGGCTATCCTGTCTTGCTTTGGGTGGTACATTTGCTTTAGGGGTGTTGCCAGGATAGGGAGAACAGCTGGACAACTTGTAAGCAAAACACTTTGGAAGTGAATGGATCAGTGGATCATGCAAATTGCACACACATTAAGGGAAGGCTCTCGAGGTCTGAAGTCTTTGCTCTGAGCTTCTTATGGGTGGAATTCTTGCATTTGCATTAATGGGTCTTGATGTACACATGTATCCTGAAAGAATTGGCCTGTCTCTCTGAATCTCTGAAGCCCAGCAGGTTTGGGCCTGGTTAGTATGAGGATGGTCATTGGAAACTGCACATAAGCATGCTCTGAGTTCATTTGAGAAAGGGCAGGATACCAATTAAATGAACACATTTGGTGGGGAAGGTGCGAGGCCTTCCTAAGGGTGTTGACACACAATAAGTGCTATTTTAAGCATAGGTAGGGCAACCTGATCGATGAGCTGAGGAAAGAGTAAGACAGCTTTGACCCTTATGTGTAGACATGAAACTGGTTTGCATCTAGTTACTTGTTCCTGGTTGTGGTTTGAACTGGTCAGGAGGCTGAGATACCATTAAGGGTAGAAGGAGATAAAGGCGAGCGACAGCAAGTGAAGCACTCCTGATCTGCTCTACTTAGAAGTAGGACCCATTTTATTGATGGAGGCTTACTCCCTGGAAAAACTTTCTGATCGCACTGTATAAGAGCAGTAGAAGCTCAGATGTCTTTGTTTGCTCTATGAAAGGTAGTCTTAGCTATCTAAATGTATCATCGCTGAAATAGCAGATGGATCTATTGACCAGGGGCTTCAAATGTGTGTTTTTGTTAAAGATTACTGTGTGTAGAATAGTATTCATTGCCACTGATGGTTTGTTAAAGATCTGCATTGAGGCTGGGAAACACCAGTCACTCTGAAAATGTGTGACTGGTCCCTAGGATTTTCAGCATTTCTTGCAAGGTTGGCCTCCGAAAAAAGCGATCCTGACTTCATGTAATTAGAAATACTTTTCCAGCCAGAGGTCTGTGGTGCATCTTTGGATCTGAGTAACGAGGTTCTAATTATGCATCCCCCCCCAGCAATAAAATAATTGTGTTTTACTAGAAAGCTTATTGTTATTAATCACTATTATTATAATTCACTGGAGAAACTCTTGTGGCCTTGGTGGCAGATAAAGCTATATTGGATGCCTTTTTTGCTGCCGCTTTTGAATAAACAGCAGATATTTCTGTGCTCCCATGGAGACTCGGTCTCTTTCTATTTATCATTGCAATGGCTCTGTTATTTGCAATGCAGAGTTGAAAAGGTTTATTCCAGCAGCCTTTCTAGTGCCATGAACCTTATTAACCTTGTTTCTACATTGAAACATGTGGAGTTTTTCGAGAATGGATGTCCCATGATAATCACTAATCTTCTTGGCCTGGCCTGGCATATATAGTGTGTTGAGACACGGTTGCGAGAGGGAGAGAGAGGGAGGATTTTTCTCCCCCTCCTGTTTTTTTCATCCCCTTGGCTCTTCAGAAGCCACAGCATGGAATAGAAGTAAGTGGTGATGTCATCGGGACTGTGAAATTGGCTCAGTCCTGCGATAAATCAATGTATGGCATTTTACGGCAACACTTCATTTTAATGATACGTTTTTGTAGAGTAGGATTAGAGTCAATTGTCTGTAAAAGATATATCCCCTTCCCCATTAATGCCAGATTCTTTGAGTGGCGGAGACGAAGGCTGCTCAAAGTAAATTCAGAGAGGAGTTTGTTCTCTCCCCCCCCCCTTCCCCGTTTTTTTATTTTGCTGGATAAAATGTCAAGAATTTATTGTCTCCCAAATGAAAGCTAAGTTGGTATTGACTGTGCTTCTTCTACTGCCTTAATTTGGTCTTTGTTTTCAAGCCCAATATCCTGTTAGGGCTGTTTGTTCACCTTGCTCAGGTGTTGCTGGCAGAGGCTTGGGGCATTTTCAACACTCCAGAGTGGCAAAAAAATGTTAGTGCTGCTCCAGTCTTGGTGAAGTATTAATTTCTGAAGATCTTCTCTTGGTGGGGAGCTGAACGTTGTTTGGAAATTGCTCGGCCTTTGTGAGGTTGCAAGTGCTTTACTTTAGCCTTGGAAGGTTCAACCTGGTATTAACCAATCCTCATCCATAGGAATAGCAGTCCTTATAGCCCATGCTCATCAGAACTTGGAAGCTAAGCAAGCTCAGCCCTTGGATGGAAGACCAACAGAGAAGACGGGAGGCTGCTCTGCAGAGGAAAAGCAATGGCAAAGTACCGCTAATCATCTCTTGCCTTGAAAACCCCATGAGCTTGGAACTTCGTGGGTTCGCCATGAGTTGCTTGCAACTTGACAGCGCTCTTTACCTTTACATCCTTAATGGATTGCTGCAGCATTTGGTGGGATGCATAAAATCAAATATGACGACAAATCCAGTCTTCTGTTTCAGCACAAAAGCCAGTGACCTATAAAGAGAGAGCAGGTGCATTGCAATAAGGTGATTTTACAGAGGGAGAAGTTCCAAATGACTAATTCCAGTTCAGCTGCACTAGAGGAGCCCTGCTAGATCAGACCACAGATCCATCTAGTCCAGCATTCTGTTTGCCACAGTGGGGTACCTAGGGCTTTTTGTGTAGAAAAAGCCAAGCAGGAACTCGTATTAGGCCATACCACCTGACGCCAAGTCAACCAGAACTTCATTCCTGTGCATTCCTGCTCAAAAAAAGCCCCCAAAAGGCTCATGAGCAAGATGCTGAGGCCAAAGATTGCCTTAGTTGCTGCCTTCCCAGCATCTGGCAGTCAAAGGTATACTGCTTCTTATCATGGGAGTTCCATTTATGCATCATGGCTAAAAGCCATTGGTGGACCTAGGCTGCATGAGTTTATCTAGCTGCTCTTTTAATAATCTAAGTTAGTGGTCTTGGATACATTGCATAGCAGTGAATTCCAAAGGTCATTTGTGCTTTGTGAATAAGCATTTTGTCTTTCTGGAGTCTACTGCCTGACACTGTCATGGTCTGTACTTCAGTTCTATAAGCCTCCAGGGGGAAAATGCTTTTAGCTACTTGTTCACCCTAATAAAGAACTAGGGAAATTGGCTTGGCCCCGAATGTGGCAGTTGGTGAGATCTCAAGTGGGGAGGTGGAAGCTGTAGCAGGTGAAGACAAAGCCCTTGACTTCAGCCACTGTGCTGGAGAGAGAACATCACTACCTGCAACTTCATATACCTCCTGTTTGATGAGCTGAATTCATCAAACTGTGCTTGACACAACTATTGAAGGTACATAAAGTGTAGCGGTTAGAATGTCAGAGTAAACACTGGCAGATCGAGGTTCAAATCTCCAGGTTATCATGAAGCTCACTGGGTGATCCTGGCTAAACGCATAGTTTTGGTCTACCACATGAACATATATGATGCTGCCTTATGCTGAATAGACTCTTGGCCCATCAAGATCAGTATTGCCTACTCAGACTGGCAGCAGCTCTCCAAGGTCTCAGGCAGAGCCCTGTCACATCACCCTTTGCCTGGTTCTTTCTGAATAGAAATGCCTGGAATTGAACATTCCATTTCCCACAGTAGCCAGCCACATAGTTCCAGGAAGTCAATAGGCAGTCATGTGAAAATGACTCCCCCCCATTATCTGCAGTTCAAAGATATATTGTATCTGAACCTGGAGGTTCTGTTGTCTTGGTTTCTAGCCATTGGTAGCTCTGTAGAGTTGATTAGGCTTTGATTTGTCCACCTTTAACTTCCCTGGCCTCTGACCTGGATATCCCATGCTAGTCTCATCTAATTGGGTCTCAAAAACTAAGCAGGGTCAGCCCTGGTTAGTATTTGGATGGAAGGCCACCAAGGAATGCCAGGGTCATGAAGGAGAGGCAGGTAATGGCAAACCACCTCTGAACATGTCTTGCCTTGAAAACCCCATGGATTGCTGTAAGTTACCTGTGATTTCATGATCAACCCCCCCCCCCCTTCCCTGGGAAACTAGTTCATCAGGAATTGTTATTAGCATTGAAGCTCTATCAGCTGCACAACTGAGAGACTTGGCATAGATAAAAATGAGCCAGTAACAGGTTATTCTTTTTAGAAACATAGATTTTCGCACAGAAGCAGGAAGAGTGCGTGTGCAGGTATGCAACAGCTAAGAGAAATCTGTGCTAATTTTAGAACTTCCTGATGACACAATAGGCCCCTGGGCATATTACAAATGTTAGCTGCCTTGTTGTCTTAACAAACACCAAACTGCTATAATAATGAGCCCAAACAATTATTTACCTGAAGTGTGTGAGAGTGGGAACAAAAAGACTCTGTTCATTACTGGCCTCTTTTTTCTTCCATTTTTCAAAATGGAATTTTGCTGTTTTTCATACTAGACAATAGCACTCCACATTAAAAGTATAACTAACACCAACATAATTGTATTGTTATGATCACATGAAGGTATCTTCTACTGAGTCAGAATTGTCTGCTCTGACAGGCGGTAGACCTCTAGGATATCAGTTCAAGGTATTCGTCAAGTGGCGATACTAAGGATTGAACCTGGGAATTTGTGCATGCAAAGGCAGATGTGCTGCCACTGAGCCATGGCTCCTCCCCAGTCCCTACCTTTTGACTCTTAATGTCAGGCAAGATCCTATATCAACCTCTCAAAAGTTGTTAGATCCAAGTGGGCAGCCGTGTTGGTCTGAAGCAGTAGAACAAAGTAGGAGTCAAGTGTCACCTTTAAGACCAACGATGTTTTATTCAGAATGTGAGCTTTCGTGTGCTCTGAGCACACTTCATCAGACGAGGAATCAGATATGAAGTGTGCTTAGAGCACACGGAAGCTTACATTCTGAATAAAACTTTGTTGGTCTTAAAGGCACCACTTGACTCCTACTTTGTTCTCAAAAGTTGTGTTGATGACAAGGGCTAATTAAGCCATAGGGTTGGCAGTGTGATCTAGTAACTGCTTGGTTTTTGGTTTGTTTTACCTTAATGTAATAGTTTGAGTCCAGTGGCAGCTTTAAGACCAACAAAGTTTAATTCTGGGTATAAGCCACACACACTTAAAAGCTAATACCCAGAAATAGACTTTGTTGGTCTTGAAGGCACCGCTGGACTTATTCTGTTGCTTCAGCCCAACACAGCTACCCACCTGATTCTATCTTGGTTTAATATATCTCTCTCTTGCATTTTGGTCCTGCCCCTTCCCCAAGGATCTTACAGTGGCAGACATGATTATCCCTTCCTCTGTTTTGTTCAGAGCCAGTTTGGTGTAGTGGTTAAGTGTGCGGACTCTTACCTGGGAGAACTGGGTTTGATTTCCCATTCCTCCACTTGCAGCTGCTGGAATGGCCTTGGGTTAGCCATAGCTATCGCAGGAATTGTCCTTGAAAGGGCAGCTGCTGTGAGAGCCCTCTCAGCCCCACCCACCTCATAGGGTGTCTGTTGTGGGGGGAGAAGATATAGGAGATTGTAAGCCACTCTGAGTCTCTGATTCAGAGAGAAGGGTGGGGTATAAATCTGCAGTCTTCTTCACACAACAGCACTGTGCAGTAAATTAAACTGAGGGAGAAACCAGGCATTATGACGTCCTCAGGTCCATGCCACTTTAGAGCTGAACTTGGCCATTTAAAGAGTCTGCAAGAGGGCCACAGTGTGGCAGTACCAGGCAATCTGGTTTCCTCCACCATGCACCTTTTCAAGAGCTAAAAGAGCCATGTCTCTGTTAAGATGAGAGACAGCCGGAGCGTGTCAAGTGGGTAGGAGATTTAGGGGGGTCAGGGCAGGGTAGACAGTTCTGACCTTGAAAGGCCAATAGCCTGACTCAGTAGACGGCACCTTCAAAACCAAATTCATTCTCGAAACCAGGCAAGAGTCTAACCCCAAGACAGCAGCTGAAGAAAGAACCAATGTCACTTCCCCCCCCCCCCTCATCTGCCAGTTGTTTGGAAGCTGCCTGCACATTCTACAATGCTCAGTGTCCTTGGAGGGGGAAAAAAAGCTCCCATGTTGAAGTGTCTTCTCTCCGGCGCCAGAGCTGGCTTTGTATTGTTTTGAAACGGAGGCACACGTGGCAGAGGCGGCTGTCGCTTTAAGCAGCTCGCCCAAGATGTGTAATTGTAGAAAAGGGGATGGTTGTGTACAACATTGATTGGGAGTGAGGTAACCGCAAACACTGGCGTCTCAAATGAAAAGGAATCCAAGGCCTGACCCAGAAAACAAGCATCGTAACCGTAACCGCTGCAGTGTGAAGTGTTATTGATAAACACACGCCTGCCAGAGTGAATTCTCTGATGTCAGGCCATCAGGAGGCTCTTTAGACAGGAGAGATGATAGCCTCCGCTCGTGCCCTGCATCTCAAGTTGCCATCAATCAATCCCACAATCTTGCCATCTCCCAGTTTGCGTGACAGGGAACCGGGGCCAATCAGAGCCTTTTTGTTTTGTTTTCATAATCCAGACCGATCTTTCTGAACAGTGGGCTCGAGTATCCTCACCATCTCTTACCCATGTTAATTTAAACACTGTCTGCAAATCCGAGATTGTCTGTTAATTGGTATTGAACAAGAATAGTGAGTGTGTGTTATGCACATCTTTTAAAAGTGTCTGAGGATTATGGTTATTTAGCACTTTGCAAGTATAGCAGTTTTCATACATACAGTGGTTAGTAATCATTGCAAGATCTCTATGAGGTGAATCAGGGTTGCCCCTTAAAGGTATTTTGCCCCACAGAAGTGGGATGATACAAGTGTTGTATGGGCATTTTCTCCCTTCTGGGAAGAGCAGAGTCAGGGAAGATAGCACTGTGGCTGCTTTTAGCACTTTTTTAAAAGCTGCATGATATCCCAACTATAGAGGTCTGGTTTGGCCCTTGGGTTATGCTGAGACATGGCATCTTGCCTAAGCTTACCCAATGGATTTGAATTCAGTTTTCTCATAACAAAGTGCAAATCTGCTGGCACTGAGACAGAATCAGAAGGGTCCCACTGATGTGTCAATAGGTAATTTCTACGGTGTGT
The DNA here is from genome assembly GCF_032191835.1 of Heteronotia binoei. Classification (NCBI taxonomy): domain Eukaryota; kingdom Metazoa; phylum Chordata; class Lepidosauria; order Squamata; family Gekkonidae; genus Heteronotia; species Heteronotia binoei. Next base: position 59,460,336 of record NC_083233.1, read on the forward strand.
GTGTGGGGGGGGTCAAATGTCTGAGCACCTCCTCAGAGAGGAGGCTGCCCACTGTATCTCTCTATGATTATTATTATTACCTATCAATTGATTTGCATTGCCAGCATGAAATGCTGTTTTCTCCAAGGATACTGCCTTTTGTGTCACTGCACAAGTCACTATTCTGAGCTTGCTTCTCACAGAGTGTTGGACTGGATGGAACATTGGCCTGATTCAACATGGCTTCTCTTATGTTTCTTGCAGAAATATAATTACCTGGAACAAGATATTTTGTAAATATTCAGCATGGATATTTATGGGACAGTGATGCTCTGTATTCTTGGTGCTTGGGGGGCCACAGTGGGAGTCTGGCTCCATTATAGCCTATGGGGACCATTCCCCATAGACTATCATAGAGAATCGATCCAAGGGTATCTGGGACTCTGGGGGAGCTATTTTTTGAGGTAGAGGCACCAAATTTGCAGCATAGCTGCTGGTTTCTCTTTTCATAACAAACCCCCAGGTTTTAAGATTGGATCAGGGGTTCCACTTCTGTGAGCCCCCATCTCTCATTGTTTCCAATGGAGGAAAAAAAAGGCATGGAAAGGAATGTGGTCCCTTTAAATACTTGAGTTCACTCACCAAGTTGCCACCACACAATTCAGCTTTTCCAAGCTGTGCCCAAATAAAAACCAAATTTCAACTTTTATTCGGGACTTCCTATTCAATAGCCAAATCAGGTTAGAGAATCTGATCTGGCTTAATAAATACTCAAATAATACCAATAAAGTATTATTTGGCTATTTATTCAGGTTGGTATATACCGAATGCACACCCCTAGTCCCACCTGTCCTTCAAGGGCTGTGAACCAATTCTTGTGGCTTAAGCTTCATGGAAATCCATGTGATGGTCAGCCAATCAGAGATTATGGAATTCCAGTGTGTGGCAGATAGTGAGCTAGCCTCCTTTTAAGAAGGGTGAAGAAAGCTTTTTCCCTCCCTTTGGACAGGGCTTATGTGCCTCTGGAAAGAAGCATCAGCTTAGCCTGGTTTTTATTCAGCTTTTAGTTAGGGTTTGAGGATTGTCTTAGGGAAGAGAGCTTATTTTCATGTGACAAACAAAGCATCCTGTTAAGTGCTTGTCATTGCTAACTTGTGTGTATAGGTTCTGTGGAAAGGTGCTTTGTGTGGGCAAAGAGTAGCCTTGAACCTGTGAGGTAACCTAACTGCAGAAAGGAGAAAGAAATCTCTCTTCAGAGTTTATTGACTTGACAGCCAGTTTTACTTCATATATTGAAGTCATCCACATGTAACAGTTACACTATTAAATTGAATCGTACTGCTACAGCACCAACCCCAAATCAGACTTTTCCCTGCAGCCACTGTGGCCGGACCTGCCTGTCCCACATTGGTCTTGTCAACCACCAGCGAGCCTGCAGCAGACGTGGACTACTGCACCTTTCTTAAATCTTCGTTCGCGAAGTCAAGCTGAGAGAGATTAAATAGTTTATATTCTGTTAAATAAAAAGAGCCCCGTGGCGCAGAGTGGTAAAGCTGCAGTATTGCAGTCCTAAGCTCTGCTCACGACCCGAGTTCGATCCCAGTGAAAGCTGGGTTCAGGTAGCTGGCTCCAGGTTGACTCAGCCTTCCATCCTTCCGAGGTCAGTAAAATGAGTACCCAGCTTGCTGGAGGGGGAGTGTAGATGACTGGGGAAGGCAATGGCAAACCACCCCGTAAAAAGTTTGCCGTAAAAACGTTATGAAAGCGATGTCACCCCAGAGTCGGAAATGACTGGTGCTTGCACAGGGGACTACCTTTACCTTTCTATTCTGTTAAATAAACCTTGGTTGTTCATCTCCATGTGCGACTTGTCTACCTCGTCAAATATCTTGGCAAAAAACCCTTCTGTTTTCCTCACAAATAATTGCAGTCACAGTCTAGCAGGATTCCATATAAGAGACCTTCAGAGAGCACATAGCTTGCACACTACCAATTCTTTATTCAAGTTTGTGTCCTCTATTTGGTTGTGGGAGAGGGTGGGGCGGGAACTAGACACTCTTCAGTCCAGAAGTTAGTTGCCTCAGAGCCCCCCCATCCCCCCCTAGTCACCACCAAGTTGAAGCTTCAGCCTGAGTCATGGTCTGACCACTGTTTATTCAAAACAAGTGAATGTGGCTCCAACACCCTGTAGGAGAGGGAACCCGAGTAAAATGGTCTGTCCAGGAAGACTCATGAATCCTACTGGATTCCAAAATGCTCTGGGGAATTTTAGGGCTCCAAACATATTCTCTGTTGAGGCTGCAGTAGGAGCTTGGGAGGTGAAACTTCTAGATTGACAAGGGTGACCTTTCCTGTCCTTGGCCCTGTGGTTTACAATGGAGCTGGGTGACCTAGAAAGGGCTGGGGGATGTCTAGGACAACATTGTTGCAAAACCTGTACTGAATTGAACAGAATGTGAACAGCTCGCTGGAAGAGCTGTGAAGCAACAGTGGCAACAGCAAAGAAATGCCACTACTTTGCCTTCATTATATCAGCTAGATCACAGCCATCCCTATTGTTTAAGATTTCAGTATCTGCTGATGTTTAAACTTGCACCTTTATTCTCTCAGGAACAGGAAATTAATTGGCCTTTGCACTACTTTTTTCATGGGGGGGGTGCTGGCAAAATTATGTCAAATATACTGTGACTTGGATGCCAGTTGTAACATGAATCAGATGGAAGAAATATTGAATACATTGCTTGATCTGTTTATGGATATTTTTTTTACCTAGATATTGTGATGGATGTTGACAGGGTCCCAGAATCTGTGAAGGCTGCTACTTGTGTTCTGGATCCTTGCCAATCCTGGTTGCTGAAGTCATTTAAGGAGGCAGGTCCATATAAATAAGTCATTGATGTATTGTCTATCCATAAATCAGTCATTGATTCAGGATACCTTCCCTAGGCCACTGAAAGAGGCAGTGATCTAGCCCCTATTTTTAAAAAGTCAAGCCTACAGAAAAGTGGTGATGTCAGTTATTGCCCTGTCCCTGATTTGTCCTTTCTGGGAATGGTCATTAAGGGAGCGGTGGTAAGACCATCTCCAGACCTTTTTGGGTAGCTCATGTGCTAGATCTTTTTCAGTCTGGCTTACAACCAGGCTAGAGGACAAAGACAAGCGCTGGTGGCTTTATTTGCTGTTCTCCATTCTGAATATAGATAATAGCTCTTTGTTGCCCTTGACACAGTTGACCTTGCTGTTTTGTAGAAGCAGGTATCAGGAGAAGTGCTTTGGATTTTTTTGTATTGTTTTGTATGGACTGGGCTCCATGGTTTGCCGCTGGAGACCAGTAGAGATCAGTATGGGGTTTGACCTCTGGGGTTCCACAGCTCTGATCCAAATTGTACCCTGTCCTACTTGTAGCTGCTATTCAAGTTTTAAAATTGCCAAAGATCCCCACAGATTTCCCAACATCACATCTGGTTTTACTCTAAAACTGGAGAACTGCTCCGATTCTGAATATATGAACCCACTTCTTTGTGGAACAAAACTTCAAAGATTTTTATCTCATCACTTGCTTTTTATAATCTATGAATATAGATTTCATTTGACAGAAATGGGCACATGCTGAGAATCGCTCTGTTCTCCACAGTTTTACACAGACTTAAATTTCTCCTCATCTTCCCCCTCCTTTCCCCCTTCCTCCATTGATAGGTCACCTTTGTCAGGGGGAGAAAACAGATGACATCATCAGTTCACATGGGTCAAGTTACAAAATGTATGCAAGGGGTTCAGTTGCCTGATGTGACAAGTGTATTCACTCCTCCCCTACCTAGAGAAAAGGATCCCCTCAGGTGAAACCACAGAGAGAAACACGAGAGCAGGCTTTTTGTTCAGGCACCCTTGCTTCTTGGCCTGCCCATTAAGCTATTGGTTTACCAAGGGCTTTTCACCCCTTGCACTGTGTTGGCCAGGGCATTCCCCAGGCCCCCCGAATTTAGTGAATCATTTAATATTGTGAGCCGAGATTTCATTTCTGGCATGAAATTAGCATCCTATTCAGTTTGAGATAGCAAATAACACTATTTCCCCTTGAAGGAGGGGGGCAGAAATCTCTAACAATGTCAGTTGGCTTTGCTGCCAGACCTTCTTTTGAAAACCTTGACTGCAGTTGCATATTTCATTTTTCACAGACTATAAAGAAAGATCTTTATAAATGCTAAAAGACTTTGCTCAGCTACTTCAGATACATGATTAACTGCATGATTATTGGTTGTAGCCTGCTATCAGTTTTATTTTTTAATTATGGTTCTAAAATTATTATTTATTATTATTATTGTTATTAATTATTATTATGCTGTCATACACCATCAGTGTATTTAGAAGGTTACTTAAAGAGCATTGCTATGCAATCCTATATTTTCCACTGTGCTTACATTAAAATAAATTTGCATGGGCTACGCATGCCTGCTTTCAGGGCCTGAAATGATCTCTTATATACTTCTGATTTCCTGTGCCCTTGACTTTTTTTCTCTTCATTTTCTCCTCTTTCCCAAATTACAGTATATCCTCACTGGTTCATCTGACGATAAAAAATAATAATGATTTAATGTAATAAACATAAAGAACTTAAAAGAGGCAGGGGTGCTTTGGGAGAAGCATTTGATTACTTAATTCCTAAACTGCATGCTAGGAAAAACAATTGATCTTTTTCTTATTACTGTATTTATAGCACGTTTCTTTGGGAACCTGCTGCTGCCATACCAACACCTTGGAAAGCTAGTCGGCCATACCGTGGTTTCTGTGGGCTGTGCATCTTGTACCAGGTGGTTGTTTTTTGTGGTTTCAGTTGGGTGCAGTGATCCTTGGTTTCTTTCATTAGTCACTGCAGGTATCTTGGAAATAAATTAGGGCTCTCCCCACCCTTCTCTTCTCAAAAATTAGTGTTGCAAAGGCAAAACAATTCATTTCAGTGATTTATATCCAACCCTTCTACCTTGTTGGTCTTCCTGTTGAGTGAATGAGTGACAGCCTTAATAAACAAGCTTGGAGATTGTTTTCCAAAATTCTTTATTAATTCTTGGAGATCAGAAAGTTGCAGTGGTGTGCCCTACTTGAAGCAGACCTTGTTACTTTGTTCAGGTAATTGAAGTATTTACACTGCTGCAATCAAGTTGGAGAGCGCTGAAGTTAACCTTTAAACCTGAAAACTAGCATTGCTTCCTGACAACAATATGATCTTTTGTTTGTGATTGAGGTTCTAACCTATTTTGCTGTAGAATAAAACTTGGGAAAGCAGCTGCAGCTGAAGCAATGTGTTTTTTAATCTGCATAGTCAATCAAATCTCCAGTAGTGAATCCAAAGCCCTGCTGGGCAAAATTCTCACCTAGTCCTGCCCACTTTCTAAAAATACTTGGTGGGTGCCCCTAGTGTGGGCTGTGCTTGGTTTGATGGGCACAATGGTCTGGCTCCATGCAAGGTAGTGACAGAAGAAGACATGAGCTGGGCATTGCGTCCACTTGGAATAAGTTACATCTTGTCAGGGCTTTTTTTGTAGCAGGAACTCCTTATGCACATTAGGCCACACACCTCCGATGTAACCAATCCTCCAATAACTTACAGGGCTGTTAGTACAGGGCCTACTGTAAGCTCCAGGAAGATTGGCTACATCAGGAGTGTGTGGCCTAATATGCAAAGCTACAAAAAAAGCCCTGTATCTAATTATAGATCATGAATTGATGTATCCTCTGCATTTATTTTAGAACTTTGGACCACAATAATTAATACTTTTGTGCACACTGTTAACTTTTCCTTTACCTTTTTGTCTTTACACAGCTGTGTCTATATAAGAGAGTGTAGCAGGAAGAGCCCGCTCTATCTATCAAGGCAGGTGTCCGTAACAAAGGAGGCTTGAGGCAGGATCAGGAAAAACAGCTAGGATTTATTTGATACACACGTGTGGTCTCAGACCAAAGATGGGCGTCTGAGCAAAGAACATTCGGGCGCACAGACTTTATATAGCATTACACATTTGCATTAAAAGCAGCTTACACACAATATTACTGCATATCATACCGAAGAGTTTCGAAGCTGCTTGCCTTTTACTTAGTTCCCTTTTGGCGTGCAACTCCAAGCGAAAACCCCCTTTTGCTCAACCGCAAGCTGTTCCGCTTCTGTTAACCTTCGGTCTCTTAAGCCATTTGCATTAGTACTGTTTTTGCACACTTAGGCCTTTTGCTGCGTCCAGCTTCCTTTACCGCCCGCTGACCCCCAAGCTGAAGCCTCTGTTACAATATAGCATAGTAAGGTTATATAGTAAGCTATGGTAGGCCTGCAATGCACTCTATCAGCCAAGCATGTCTAGGCATGCCTCATTAAGCACACCTCTATTGAGCTGCTTATCCTTACATATTCTTTTCCCATTTAGTTCCATCCCATTCCCAGCCTAGTCCCTCTTCAAGAGATGCACCCACCACCTTTCTTAGCCTCTTTCTGAGTCTGGCTCTAACCTATAAAATTACATGCCATTATAGCATTTTCTGCCCTTTAAGGTTCCAAAGCACACTCTGGCTTTCTAAAAGTATGTTTGCTTTGTGCTAGAAAAACTCTAAGGAAAGTATTTAGTTCAAGAACTTTACTGATTGTTACAGCTGGCATATCATATCTCTAACTCTGAACTGAGCCACAAAGTGTGAGTCAATAAATCTGCAAAACAGAGCTAGAGACAGATGAGGGGAATCTCTCTACAAACTTGGAAGAAGCGCCAGCTTTGCAGAAAAATCTGAATTCTAAACAAGCATACCTCAGGGTATTAAGCGCCCCCCCCATGGAAACAACATCTGTAGCTTTTAAAAAAGAATGCCCTCTGAGCTGTTAGTGTCCATATTGGAGGTTGCTAGGCAACAAAAACAGTGTTGCTAAGCCTTCTAAGCCTTGGTTTCTGCAAAGATGTGGGTGGAGCCCCTTGAGGCCAAAACAGTACTAGAAAAAGTCCCATCCCTTGAAGGAGCAGGACTCAGTGGGGACAAGACTGCTGGTGACCACTGGAGAACTTGCAACTTGTGCAGCTAGGCCCATGCCTGCTGCTGGCAGCCACTGTACAACTCAGCCAGACTTTTTCCAGGGAGAGCTTGTCAGGGGAAAGGAAAGAGGGAAAGTTGGTGATTGGGACAGCTGGGTGGAATGGAGAAGGAAGCAGGAAAAAGGAAGATGCTATGGGTGCTGCTAGAGAAGGGAAAGAGAAAATGCGGAGAAGGGGAATAAGGGGGAAATGAGATGCCCTCCAATTTCAGCTTGTTTTTCTCTGTCTAACCTAAACTTGCCTTCCCTGGATGCAAAACCATAGTATAGTCTTTAGTCAGTACAGTTTGGTCAGTAGGTGGAATGCTCCATATCGCTTTTTGAAGGTTCCTTGTACTGACTGAAGGCTGTCCTATTTAGCAGAACAGAATCACATGATAACTTCTGGTTTCTTCCTCAGTTAAGAGACTGAACAGTTTTACTTGTCTTCTGAGGTTCTTCTTTCTCCTGCAACCCGCCTCCCCAGCTTCCTACTTTACTTTTTTTCTTGGTTAAACCTACCAGATTCCTCTTCTATGTCCTTGTAGGATTTCAAGAGACCCTTTATCTCTGTAGCTCCTTCTGAATCTTTTGCAGATTGTCAGAAAGTATGAACATTTAAGGAAATGCCCACCAATTTGTTTGTTTGACTAAGGCATAATAATTTTGATGCTGGATTTTCTGTCTGTGTGTTGTCTGACATCTTTGTATCTTTCTGGTCAACCAAGGATGAGGCAACCTCACCTACTTTATTATCTTTCCAGCAGTAAGACATTTGCAGAAGATTACTGTGTGCTCGTGGTAGAGCCATGGACCAAAGGAGAGAATTCTCTGTATTGATAGCTTATTTTTGTGTGCATTTGTCAGTTTGTGTGCCTTCCTTGCAGTTGTACTTTGCACACCCGCTAATTAGACAGCCATCAACGTTGGGGGCCAAAGGCTTACTAACAATGAAACAGTGATAGCTGAGTCTTAATTGGCTGAGTGCAGTTGTCATTAGGCAATGATAAGGACATCTGGGGCTCTGGAGAGAGATCAGCCTCCCATTTCCCCAGATTGATTTTGGCTTGGCTAGTTTTGGGTGGGTTTTTTGTTTTTGTTTTTCTGCAGCTCTCCAATTTTTTTTATCCCCAGGAAGTCACCAGCCTCTTCAGCACTACTTCCTTAGGACAGCGCCCAGGCTCCATTCCACCTGCTACAGTCGGCCAGGCTGGAGCAGGTCCTTTGTTTTTGTTCAGTGTTGCTTTCTCTGTTCCTTGAAGCTGGCTCGGTTGAAACTGGAAGCATGAGAGATTGCTGCTAGTCACTGTTTCCTTTTAAAAGTCAGCTGTGAAATCTCTCTTTAGAAACCAGCTTTGAGATGCAGAAGAGGCCAAGGCCAACCTTAGCAACAGAATCCCTCTCCCCAGCTGTGCCATTCAGCTGGAGGCTGAACAAGGCATCTTGTTGGATCCCAGGAAAGATGGGCGCTCAGGGCTTCTTCTCATTCTGAGGCTTCTGAGGGAGGGAGGGACCAAGCAGAGATGGGAAAGCAAGATGGGCCCAGTAGTCCAAGCTGAGTCTTGTGCTCTAGCTCTTCTCTGTTTAGTCCAAGACCCATCCTTAAGGAAGGCTGATAGTGCACAAACAGCAGTCAAAAACTGTAAGAACCATGCTGAAGACATGCTATGCTTCTTTCTAGTTCAGAGGGTCAGACGCTGTTCTGCGGTGCTCCCTTTTTGATTGATTTCTGTGCCATTTATTGATGACGAAAAGGTGAGCAATGTCTTGTTGATCACATGGAGATCTGGGTGTCCATTTTTATGTTATGTTCATTCTGCCTCGTTGGAAGGACCATACTACCAAGCAAATCAACTCCTTATGTTTTTTCTTCTTGAAGGAGGGCTTCGTTTACTGCTATGACCTCATCAAATAGCGAATTCATAATCTTCCCTTGAGCAATCTTTCTTAATGCTGCTTTTTCTATGCTAATTAGTCTTAGGGGCAACTTCAAACATTGCCTGAAAGCAACTCTGAGAGGAGCCTGGTTCTTTTTCATGCTGTAGAATAAGACTAGAAGCAGTGACTTTGGCATCTCCCCTTGTAGGGAGATGCCCAATTGTAGGGGTAGAACTTATTTCTCTCTGCTGCATCAGATAACCCAATAGCATGGAATGAGGATGTATGAGTGACTCACATTGTTTTTTAAAATATCTTAAACTTCTCTTGAAGAAGGGATATTCTTAGTTCCAAAATCCACCTCAGACTCAGGACTTCCAGCAACAGACAATTTCAAACTTCAGTCTCTTGATACTTTCTCTTCTTTAAGACATGTCTTTCCTGGGCATCACTTAGTGTAGGGTTCATAACTCTGGGAGGATTCACAGCTCTCTGGTGGAACACAAGCTTTGCATGCAGAAGGTCCCAGGTTCAAATGCTGGCATTCGCAAAGTAAAGCATGTTGGATAGCTGGTGATGGGAAAGCCCTTTCTCTGCCTGAGTCTTGGAAGAGCTGGTGCTTGCCAGAGTAGCTAATACTGAGCTAGTGGTCAGGCCCAAAACAAGGCACGTTTATCTATGCAGTCATTCAGTGATTTGCTTATATTTTCTTCCACTACCTGTACATAATGAAACATTTCCCCAAATGCTACTTCCCGCATCCAGCATCTCCATCTTCACTTGTGCCATGTCCTCCTTTAACCTCCCTCTTCTTCCTACACTTACCCATCTATGCTCATTCTGGCTGCATTGACAGATTGCAAACAATTGCCTATTTACTTGACCATGGACCTTGTCTTTCCCCCCAGGAAGACACTTGGCTTGTCCGTTTTGCCTGGTGAAATTTGTGCAAGTATACCTGCTTGTACTGCTGTGTTTGTCATTCAAGAAAACTTGCACAGAGGCAAACCTTTCTTTCAGGGTCGCAATCCTGGAGGCCACTCCCTATTGACTTCTGTGTTGTGGGGGGCTACTTTCTTTTCATGCTGGAATTCCCATGGTAGATCAGTGATGTGTTCAGTTTACATCAAGAGTATCTATTCAGATTCACCTTATGCTTAGGGCATAATTAATCTGTGTTAAGTGATCCTGAGTGTTAAGTGAACCTGTGCTTAAGAAATGCCTTGCTAGACCTGTATAGTCCACCTAGTTAATCATTCGTGGCAAGAATGTCAGTTATTCAGCAAGTTGTCCTCTTTAAATCAGCCAGTGATCCACCCAGTGGACAAAAATATGCTCTCTGCTTGCACATGTGTTTGCACCCTAGGAATCATGTCTAATGTGTTCTTACCCCTTTCCATTTTGCTCTGCTTTCTAGAGAGCAAATATTAACTGAATATGTACACAAGTTGGTTTTGAACCCACAAAGTGGCTTCTGTGAGTAAGCTTAAAAACATAAAACCAGAATCTTACTAAAAGCTGTTAAACAGACCAAAATAAAGAACAGCCAGTATAGAGAAGCCTCAGAGTCCACCAGACACCAAAGAACTATAAAAAATCTCTGAAATAAATTCTTTAGCCCATGAGAGCCAGTTTGGTGTAGTGGTTAAGTGTGCAGACTCTTATCTGGGAGAACCGGGTTCGATTCCCCACTCCTCCACTTACAGCTGCTGGAATGGCCTTGGGTTAGCCATAGCTATCACAGGAGTTGTCCTTGAAAGGGCAGCTGCTGTGAGAGCCCTCTCAGTCCCACCCACCTCACAGGGTGTCTGTTGTGGGGGGAGAAGACATAGGAGATTGTAAGCTTCTCTGATTCAGAGAGGGCGGGGTATAAATTTGCAGTCTTCTTCATCATATACAATGTGCACTACAAAGGCAGCTTTCTGATGGAGGGAATTTCTTAGTGCTGCCCCTGTAAAGGCCATGTCCCCAGCACAGCCACCCACCATCTCCTTGATGGTGGAAAACATGAAGTAAGGTCTCTGTAGAAGATCAAAAGAATGAATTGGTTATTGTGGCCATAGACCAGCACAGTAGATGACCAAAGCATACAGCAACCCAAGAAAGGGACTTTTTGAGTCATGGCACTGATGCTTTAGAAGCCCCTCCCCAGAAAGATTTGTGTGTCTCCTTCTGTTCTCTTCTGCCAGCAGGTGAAGACTTTTTTTGTTTTGTTTCATTTGACATTCCCTCACTAACTCTTCTTAACCCACCTCCCCGTCCGTCTGTCTGTCCGTCTGTCTGTCCGTCTCTCACTCACACTCACACTCACACACACACACACACATCTGTATGCATTTTAAATGCTTTAAAAAAGATGTTTGAAGTGTTTTTATGTTTGCTGCCTTGGGGACCCTAAATTGGTCAAAAGCATAGAAATGTTTTAAATATGTAAACTTCAATACATGAGTAGGTTTATATGAAAGAAGATAGTCCCAGAAGTAGCATCTCTTTCTCCATATGTGATGGTCAGAAGGAAAGGAAGAGTTCACCCTATTCTGGATGCATTTACGTCGTCCTTTTGAGGAAGAGGATTATGTAGTCCTGCTCCCTTTTCCATTCATTCTTGGGAACATACAGCAATAAATGGAAAGATCAGATCACAGCTAGTCACCTGTGCATAAACCAGAGTACCAAAACAATACAATGAATGGCTGAAAGAAAAACTAGGCTTTCTTTTTTTTGGGGGGGGGGAACAATACTGAGGAACCAGAGGAGGAAAAACACTTCCCCAACATGTAAAAGACTTAAGAACAATTGTTCTTGCAGCGGCTACCAAGAAAAGGACAGAGGATGCAGGTCATGGGTAGGAGAACAGTAGAGCAGCGTAGGTGTGCCTTTGTATTCCCTGATAGGTATACCTAGCATCTGCATAGATCTAGGTGGGCAGCTGTGTTGGTCTGAAGCAATAGAACAAAGTTGGAGTCAAGTATCACCTTCAAGACCAACAAAGTTTTATTCAGAATGTAAGCGTTTAGCATACAAAGCTTATATTCTAAAAAAAACCAAACTTTGTTCACCTTTGTGGATGTAAGCACAGCAACTGGTATCAGTAAATGAAGGGGAGAGTCTGACTTTGCAGAGAGGCCTGGTTTATATACATGAGAGGCAGTGGATTAAAACCAAATGACTGGCCCTTTTTTTTTTTTTTTGGTGACTAGATAATTCCATCTCTCTTTGGTCTCCCCACCAACACCAAAAAAACCAAAATAAAAAACCCAACCCCTCCTGCAGCTCTTGGACAGAGTTTCTGTTCTCTCTTCCAGGTACACATCGGGGGATGTGAAGTTGTGGGACACACGCACCTGGGACTACACAGCCCCAGTCCTAGAACCAGCTCATGATTTGGCTGAGCCTGGACCTCGGCCACACGCCTCCTTTGTGAGGATAAACAGCTCGCTGGCAATGGCAGCTTATGAGGATGGTAAGTAACAGCAACTCTTTCCTAATATTTTTAAAGGCTTTTTTGAAAATGAAGCAGCTGTGCCCAGGGTTGATTTTTTTTTTTGTATGCGAGCAGCTCTAATCCTCTCTGTACACACACGTGTGTGCACTCACACTTGCTTTTATGTGGGAAAGTTGGCCAATAACCCTTGGTGCATTAGGAGGCCTTGGAACGCGGCGCCCATTAAAGCTGCTGTTTAATTCCTCCTGGAGCTGCTGCTTGGGGTAACAGTGCCAGGCGGTGACTCAGCCAAGCTTGTCTTGAGCAAACAATTTGTTTCGGCTTGGTTTTTCTTGAGAGGCATGCTTGCGAGACAAAGAAGAGACCGGATACTGCCTGATGAATGCAAATCCCACACCTTCTGTCGTCTTCCCCCCTGTGCATGCAGAGGAGATGTAGCAAATTAGAGGGTGTGGGGTGCTTTGATCTGCTTTGACTCTGGATAAGCAAGGTAGAGGGGCTAATGTTCCAGGGACATGGTTTGCTCTTGACCAAAACATACAGGTGAATCCAGAAATACTAACTCAGGTAGGCCCTGCAGAATTGGAATTTGAGTGTGGTGAGAATACAGTAATTTCTGTGGAATCCTGAGGCCCTTTGCTTGCCTTTTTTGTTTAAAAAAGTGATTTTGGTTGTCAAAAGTAAGGTGGCCCTCTGTTTAGCTGTATTTGAGATGGCTTTTCAAACTTTGTTGTTCTAATAGTTTATGTTGTGTGTGTTAATGTACAAAGTTCTTTAGAACCAGTCTTACTTGAGTCTTCACAATCAATGCTCCTGGCAGGGCAATCTTAATTTCCATTTTATGGTTTTGAAGCAAACGTCAACAGCTTTTGACTTGCCAAAGGACACTCAGTCATTCTGGGGCAGAAATGCATTTTGAAACCACATCACCCTGTCTGGGGCTACTACAAGAGGCTATACTGGGTCTCCTTGGAAGAAGACAGGTTGTGCAAGGCATCAATTCCAGTCCTTGTGTTTAAAAAATAGTAACAGTTCTTTTACAACAAAACCAGGCAATTCAGATTCTTCTCCTTGACCCCCTGGGCCTCCTACTGAATCCAAGGCAAAAGCAGGGCCAACAAATCAAGATGATTTTTATCAGTGCTGACATCTTTTTAGATCCAGAATGTAGATTCCATTTTATCACATTTATAAGGCACAAGGGGTAGGTGGAAGTCTTTATTCTGTTTTATTTGTTGGTTCTGATTTAGGCATCCTCTGCTTGCTTACTTGCTGGCAAAGGGGGGGAGTTCAGGTCTGAGATAGGTAACATCCTGCTAAATCTGGCAAGCTTTGACCTTAAAATGTGGAAGGAGCAGAAGCCTCACAAAGAACGTTGGTTTGATTTTTGTGTATCTAATTTACTTGTGCAGCAGCTGTGCTGCTGTAGTGAGCTCCAGTCTTTGACAGCATACCATAATTGCTAGTGGCATTGCTTGATGACCTCAGAAGCTGGCACTACTTGTCACAGAATTATAAACAGGTGACTTAGATTTTCATAGACATGAGGAAGGAAATGATGCTCACCTAGAATCGGATGCCTTGTTGCTGAAAGTAAAGAACATTAGAAGTTCAATACAGTTGGGTGACTCTTCCCTTTGAAACATCCTTGTGAAGCGACCACGATCATGGTGTGATCCGGATCTCATGCCTGTTTAGTTAAGATGTATGCTTGAGTGGGCTTGTGCAGAATAGTGGGAAGAGCCAGGGTGGAGTCCCTATGTGTCAGACTGGCCAGGAATTCCCCAGAATGCCTCAGCCTTCTTCTCTGCCCCTCCACCCTCAAAAAGATTATACTGATCACACTTCAAAAAATTAAGTAATACTGGGAGAAGGTAGTCATATGCTTAAAGGTCATGTCTTAAACTAGCTGAGGGCTACCTTGAGAAGTGAATGGAGTTGAGCAATGCCTCTGCCTCCCCCACTCACACCTTCCAAAGCATCCTCCTTACAAGTTATTTTCTAGGTTGGCAATCAGTGGGGCCAGACACCTTTTATCAGAGGGTCAGATATGGCTCATGAGATTTTGGTTCAGAAATCCTACATACATGCTAAGCTGTGCAGGTGCGCAAGACTGCTGAGCTCTGCAGACAGGAGTAGTTTCCTGCTAACCATGTCCTGAGCCTCAACAGATTGGCACTATAGCACAACTGCATTTTAGCATGGGATGTTGAGGGTTATGACCCCCACCTTTGACCTATGATGTATGAGAGGCAGTGGGGGGTGCATGTCTCATGCTTCCTAGAATACTGTAAGTTCTTAGGGGCTTGAGCAAGAGCAATCCCCTTCCCTTTCCCTGACACTCCACATTCCACACCTTTGGAGAATAATGAATCTGCTCAGTTCTCTGTAGACTGTTTTTGTGGGTGTTCTGTTTCTTTTTCTTTGTAAATTATCTAGCGACATCCCAGGCATTCAGCAAGCATGTCTGTGGGTGGTTCTGTTTTGCTGCCTTCCTGGTAGATGCTTGACCATCAGCTTCAGTATTTGAGGGGAATATGCTGAGAGGCCCATGAGGAATCATTGAATTGGGAGAAACAGTTGAGAGACTGTCACTGCCCACCCCGTCTCCTCTTCCAACACGATACAACTATCATGGAACTTAAGCAAGCCAGTTTCCCCCTAATTCAGTATATTGGGTGCCTCCTTCAGCATGCTAGGCCAGTTTGGGGTAGAGGGGAGAGGCCAGTTGGGGTAGAGGGGAGAGAAGTTGTGGTTAAGTGCCATCAAATCACAACCCTGTAGGGTTCTCAAGACAAGAGATGGTCAGAAGTGGTTTCCCAGTGCCTGCCTCTAAGTAGCAACCTTGGTCTTCCTGTCCAAGTACTAGCCATGGCCAACCCTTTTTATTTTCCAAGACTTGATGAGCTCAGGCTATTCAGGTTGTTCTAGCCATCTATTCACTCTTCTCCCCACTCCCCAATTTAAAAAAAAAACAAGAAAAAATAAATAAAATGTGGCTCAGGTGCTCCCATTGAAGACTTTTATTTCTAATGCATTATTTTTTTTTGTATATGAACAAAAGGTGGATACTAAAGAGCTTGATTATCGAGACACAAGTATGACATTAGGCAAAGGGGAGCTGAATTGATCACAATACTTTTTTTTTTTTAGGAAGGCTATAAAAACCTTAAACCAATCGGGTTACTGTTTGTGGCTTTAAATCGGAATAGATTGGCAATATAATAGAATGCTTTCAGGACTGGGGAGAGGTATCCTTTTTTCCCTTCTCCCTCTCTCTCTCTTTTAAATCTGTATGGTACAAATGATGATTCTGGCTTGTAAACTTCTTCATTGTCTGTCTGACATTTGCAGAGGCTGTAATGACTCCATTGTTCCCAGCTGCTGTGCTCTTCCAACTGCTTGTTTTGAGCCACTAGTTAAAACTGAACCCAGCAGTTCTTTTTAAGCTTCCCTCCCCTTCCTTTTCTCTGTCCAAGCGATCAAGTCTTCTGTGAGTCTCTTTAATGAAGTACATATATTAATTTTAATTTCTTGTCTTTGGCTGCAGGTTTGAGAAGCTTAGCTGAAAATGCAAAGCTTTCATCTGCAATGTTTTTTGTGTGAGGGTTCAAATGATTTGTTTATGTGGCATTCCTCCTGCTGGCTGATGTTATGGGACTATGACTGTAAATTTTGAAAGCCGTTTTTAAAAAGTTTAAACTTTCAAGTCTGCAGTGATGAGCCAGTAACACTCTTCTTCCTGCATGTTTGAAACTATATAAATTGTGAGTGCATTTTTGTACATTCTGGTTTGGGCCCCACAGATTACACATGCTATGGCTGCATGCAGATATCCTGTTAATCCTTATATGCTTATGCAAAGTCAGGCTTATGCATATGCCCTACTGTTTTCCCCCTCTTTTCACATGTGCAAAATCTCTGTTAAAATTTAGCCCTGGCTATCTGTGATGTCCCCAGCTTGCTGGGAGTAAAGTGTAGTTGACTGGGGAAGGCAATGGCAGACCACCCTGTAAAAAGTCTGCCAAGAAAATGTCATGATGTGACATCTCCCCACGGATTAATAATGACTCCGTGCTTGCACAGGGGACTACCTTTACCTTTTTATCTGTAATGTACAAATCTAGGCATGCAAATTAATTTGAGCTAATACACTGCCACCAAAAGGCAGGATTCTAAACCTGGATAAAAATCTGGTTAAGAATCCCAGTTTGTCTTAATTTTTCCATATCTTAGCTGTTGTGATTACCTTAATTCTCCTATAGGCTATAACAGTTTGCCATAATGGAACTCAAAGGGTTTTTTTAAGTGGTACTTTGACACAGACTTCAACTTTAATGTGAAACAAGAATGGTTTGGTACAGGAAGGCAGCTGTACGGAGAAGTTGTGTGTGCATGGCCTCTTATGACTTCCAAAGTTATTTAGTCTGGGGTCTCATAGGCCCAAATATCTTACTTGTGCATTCTTTCTTTCCATTGAAAATCTCCTGAAGTTATTAATGAGAACGGGATGGAGATACAATGCATTTCAGTTCTTTGTTACTGCACTATAAAGTAGTTATTGTTAAGGGTTTTCACCACTTGGGGGCCATTTTGATCCTTATTCCTTGGATGTTCAGAGTTTAACTTCCTTCCCTACCCAGCTCACTCTTTTTGAGGTATAAACAATCCCAAATTGCAGGAGAACCCATGAAGGTACAAAGCAGCAGATTGTGGGGAAGTTTGCCCAATTATTGTAAAAAGTGTAGAAATGAAGATTTTTATTTAGCTTTCCAGGTCAGTCACTGAGACACCAATATTGTGACATTTCTGTCTATAGATCCACTGGTTGTGAAAGAGACGCTTACCAATCCAGTAACACATATGTATCACCTTGTACAGATCCCTCACTTGGGAGCTGGTTCTAACTCCCATGCACTGAGAACTGCATGTCTTGTGGATGAATCAGAATGCCACTGAGCTTCTTCTGCTCACATGGCTTTCCAGAAAGCTCAGAAAGAGGCAAGATCCATTTGCCTGTGATGGCCAGTCCACACATTACACATCAGCAAGCCTGGGTCTGACACAGTGTGCATTTAGCCAACAGTCAATCCTGAGACTCTGCTGAGGATATGAAAGCACTTATACAATGCATGTTTTTTCATCTGTCTGTCACATGTGCATCTTAAGTGCACACTTTAAAAGTTGAATTATGCTTTTTTTAAAAAAAAATCTGTGTTGTATGAACAAGTCTCTTCATACATTCTTCAAGAATAGGACAACTGCCCTCCAGTATAGAATGTGACAGACCTTCTGCTGTTTGCATCTAAAGATCCATAATTGACTCCTCCCCTCAGTACCCTCTGCCAGTTGCTTAGCCAGACACACCAGCAACACCAACTGCCCTCAGTGCAGCCATCCCTTGCAGGAGATTTGTAGCCATTAACATCCCCCTTCCTTTTTAATGGAGGAAGCATCCTTCCATGCACACCTTTTGACATTGGTTCTTTCCTTTGATAGCAACAGAGGAGTTCTTATATGCAGGAATTCTATATACAGACCAGTGGACGTGCAGTTCTCTGTATCAAGGTGCTGGAATCTTGGAGCTGTGCAGTACACAAGAAGGAATGTCAATATATGCAGCACAACAAGAGACAGAATATTAAATCAATTTTCCATATTATTGTTTGGGAGATTTTAGTACTTTTTTTCTTGGCCCCTTATCCCTTTGGGGTTGGGGGGAGTTGTATATGCGACCGATGCAGGGAAGCCATCTGGTGCCATTAGGCAGTAGTGCTGTCGGGCTCCTCTTCTCTCAGTGAAGCCATTGACATAACACCATTTTCTCCCAGTTTGGAGCTCAAACCACAATGCCCTCGGCATCCAGTCTCTGCACAGGAGCTGGCAGGCAGCTTCTTCTCCATCACTTGCTTGCCTTGTTGTCACTCATGAGGTGTTCCAGCTGAGCAAAGATTTCCAGGGATTGCCCCAAGGATCGTCTTCTACCTTTGCAGTTTCTCTTCAGCGTAACTGTACAATGTGTGTAAAATCCTGGAGTTGAACGCTTTGGGGGATTTTGGAAGGCCCGTTTTTTCTCTCTTCTTGGGGGAGGGAAGGGATAGAAAAGTCAGGAAATCAGTATCTGTGCCATCCACAGTACCCTCCATCTTGCCTATATCTTGCTCCCGTCGAGTTCCCTTATTTCCAAGTTAATAATGGCTTTTCTTGGGACCAAGAGAAAGGCAGAAGACACCATATACCCTTCATCAAGCCTGGATCCACATATCACTAACAGCACTCACCTAAAATCATGTAAGATCCATTGGTTCGTTTTTTCCCCTCCCTTTTGTATGCATTTATTATTTATTAAATTATCATTAAGTACATTCACACATAAATCCTCATCTCTTATAAACAATAGACAGTAATTTTAAAAAAATCAGAGAACAAAGGTAGTTACTTCACCTGTATTCTTTATACATTCAGTTTCAATACTCAGTTATAATTACTCTAGCATTCATAATTACATTCCAAAAAAAATAACCCGTGACTAATTTGGCTGATAAATTCAGTTTCCACCTTTCTGTGTCCACTCATATAATTTAACCCATTTTTCTGTGGCTGATTGTTTTGGATTCCCGTTCAACATGGCCATCAATATGTCAAGTTCTGCTACTTGCATAACTTTTTCTACTAATTCCTCCATATTCAGGATTTTTTCCTGCCTCCAATATCTTGCATATAATATCCTAGCTGCAAAAACGTCAATTATAATATGAAAATTTTCTTTCTCCACATGTTTATTAACTAAACTTAATAGAAAAATTTCAGGATTGAAGGGAATCACCACTTTAAGCATTATTTGAAGGAATTCATGAACTTTAGACCAATACATTTTCGCCTTTTTACACATCCACCAACTGATAAAATGAGTCTGGGTTTCCCCCACAAGTTCCATTGGTTTTAAGTGTGTCTTTGGTTGCAGTAAGCTGCTTTGAGGGCAAATTTTGGGCCAAAAAGCAGGATTAAAAAGACAGAGCACTTTATTTTATTTATTTATTTATTTTAGTATTTTTCTATTCCACCCATTCCCCATAGGGCTCAGGGCAGAGTACAACATACGATAAAACAATAA
This sequence comes from Heteronotia binoei, assembly GCF_032191835.1. Classification (NCBI taxonomy): domain Eukaryota; kingdom Metazoa; phylum Chordata; class Lepidosauria; order Squamata; family Gekkonidae; genus Heteronotia; species Heteronotia binoei. The sequence continues at coordinate 59,479,794 of NC_083233.1, forward strand.
AATACAATAAAAACATTTTAAAAAACAGACAACTCAACAGCACTCGGGGAAGTTTGCCATATTATCACATATTGCCCAGCCAGGCCGTCTCACATCATGATATCTCTTAGAGATGGCAGATGATAATCCATTTGCAGTCAGAGCTGCATTGAAATTAAGTGGGTGGCAACCTGGGAGAGCACATTGTTCTGTTTCATGGTCTTATTTTATTGGATCATTTGTTGTATGTATTATAGAGTCACCTTGTGTTCTCTAAACTCTGCCTTGATGTTTGAGTGCAGTGGCACCTTTAAGACCAACGAAGTTTTATTCTCAGTATGAGCTTTCATGTACTCACACAGTTCTTCAGATACATACATGCAGGGCTTTTCTTGTAGAAAAAGCCCAAAAAGAACTAATTTGCATATTAGGCCACACCCCCTGATGCCACTATTGTTTGCGCAGGACTTTATGTAGAAAAAGCCCAGTAGAAACTCATTTGCCTATTAGGCCACACCCCCTGACACTAAGCCAGCTGGAACTGCATTCCTGCTCAAAAAAAGCCCTGCATACATGAAAGCTTATACCCAGAATTAAACTTCATTGGTCTTAAAGGTGCCCCTGCACTCAAACTTTGTTCTGCTGCTTCAGACCAACATGACTACCAACCAAATCTATCTGCCTTAATGTGTACATTTTAGACTGTTTTTATTACATGTCATCCATCTTGAGACAGGGATTAATGAGTCATTAAAATAAATAAATGGTTAGGTACTTTCCAGGGCCCATAGCCCACCAGGGGGCCAAGCGTGTGCTGGCTATGCTGGGTCAGTCTCCCTTTCTCCCAAGAAGAATCACACTCCTTAAAACTGCCTCCACTCACCTCCTTCCAGCATAGCTGCAAGGTGAAAGTGGATGGGGGTCAAGAGAGCAAAGGGAGGTGCAGTGGGGAGAGGGAAAGGAACAGTGTTGATGAAAGAAGTGGCTGTGATTGGGAGAACAGGAAGCTGCAGTTGAGGGGCAGCATGACCTCCCCCCCCCCATATCATGCCTTGTTAGGGTCAGGCTCGTTTAGCTTCAGAAATTGAGCATCATCATGTGCCTGAAGACCGTTCTCTGGGCTTTCTGTTTGTGCCGAATATAGGGGACATTAGTATGGCTACCAGCAAAAACAGAAGCCTCTTATCTTGTCTCCCTACCCCTTCCATATCTAATGAATAAAAATGAGGCATGACCCAGAGTGGGATATTCCCTACCATCACCCAATGAAGTCTGGTTCAGAGACCTGAGCTGCAATAAGGAATATGCTGGTTTGACTGGGTGCCATGAACTAGTTAGGTAACCTTATGTGACTTCTTTCTACCCTCCCCATCTGTAGTGGGGATAATACTGACCTAGCTTACAAGATGTCAGTAAAATTTTTAATATTCTAGCATATGAAGTGTTTTGAATCTTTTGAGTACCTTGGCAATTTTTCTTTCGTATGCACTTCTTAATTTCTATAAAAATGTGAAATAGTATAATATAATACATGCAAAGCACATTGTTCATTTTATTTATTTGTTTATTTTCTATCCCACCCTCCCCACAAATGGGCTAAGTGCATGTCACAACATAGAGTATAACAATAATCAAATTGAAACGTTAAGGACATCCAATCTAATAAAAACATGTTAAAGCTGTAAATTAGGTTTGATGAGAAAACATTCCATATATTTTATGTTTGAGGGGAGGGAAATGTGAACTTTTTCACAATGCCTTCAAAATTTCCAAAAATTTTGGCTCCAGAGGAGACAATGGTTTCTGTGACATCAGATATTTTTACATATTGAACGGTAGGCAGGGGAGAAATACATAGAGAGTTTCTGGTTTAGGAACCACATACATCTTCCAGCTTCCCACATTACAAACATTTCCATGAACTTTCATAAGTGCCTTTCTTACCTTGTAAAAAAGTTCTTAAACCTCTGCTACAGAAGGCACTTAGGATAGTTTTAGAGGCCTCTCGCTGCACCTTCTGTAACAAGGCTTCTTGAAATCTCTTTCTGCTCTGCCGCTTGCACCTCAGCTCTGCCATGATTGTCCTAATATGTACCAAAGGATGGGGTTGGATGTGGGAAATCAGATTCTCTGCAAAAGCCATGGGAAGTCTTCTGAGCCAATCCGACTCCTCCGTGCCTGCCCTCAGTCTACACCTGGGAGGCCAACGGGTTTTGGCAGCCAAATCCACAGTTGTGATGTTTGAATTCCGACTCACTGGCCTCCTATTTCTTCTGCCTTGTTTCCCATTGTCAGCGCTGGCAGCCTTCCAGTTTGATTTTTTTTTTTTTTACCACTAATTGCCTTGCATGTTGCCTTACCAAAATGAATCAAATCAAAAATGCTTTTCCTCGAGCATTAGATAAAGCAAGGGAAGGGTTTCTGGGTAATGAGCAGATGCTGCTAATGCAGGGGCCGTGGGGGCCTTGCCAGGGCTCCATCTGCTCCATGCTTGCCTGGCTCTGGCACGGAGCCACGGCTTTGTGGGGGGACTGTTTGCTTTAACCCGCTGCCCTCTCCAGTTCTGATTTACGCCATGGAAAGTTTTCGTGTCACAGCAGGAGATGCAAGAGGAAGTCAGTGCCCCTGTTTGTGCTCATGTGAACAAAGACAGGGCTCTTCGTGTTCTTGTGAGGGGTTACTAAGGAGTAGGTGGGACGCTGCTATCTTAGCAACCATCCATAAACATGATGGCTTAAAGAGGAGTCTGGGTACACGGTAGCTGGGATAATATTGGTGACCCGCCTTCCTTGCCAGGAATAGAAACTCCTGCTCAAAGCATCCTAGGATGCAAGTTCCATTGAAATATAATGATAATAATAATACCAGCAGCATTTATATTACCCTTTGAGCATTTAAAGAGCTTCACATTATCTTGAGATCCAGAGTAGTGTAGGTGTTAGAGGGTTGAATGACAACTGGAAATACCTGGTTGCAGATCCCAACTAAGATATGAAACTTGCTGAATTACCTGGAGCCAATTGCTTTCCTTCAACTTTGCAGGGTTGGGAGGAGAGGGGAACCATGTATGTTATCTTGAGAAGGGCAGAATGCAAATGAAATAATATTGTAATTGTTACAACAGGCCTGCAAGGTAGGCTATTTGAGTTCACACACACACACACACACACACAACTGGCCAAAGCTGAGAGAAGTTTGGCTTGCCTAAAACGACTTTAGTTTGGGGGCAGGTTAAACAGAAGTGAGATTAAAAGCTCTGTGGCCTCAATGAAGCCACTACACTGCAGCAGCATTCCACAGACAGAAGGGTGGCTGGGGCAAGGTGCAGCATTGAAAGGCATCAAGCTTTATCAAGGAGACAATCACCTTTGAGGATTGTGTACATAAACAGCATGATATTTGAACCACGTGATAGCATATTTTGCATCCACATAACTTTGTTCCATACAAGCGTGTTATTTTCTTCCTGCATGCCACCGTCTCGTCTCCCTCTCCTTGGCAACAGAAATGAACTGCCGCTCTTTCTCCACAAAAGCTGTGTCCTTTACATGTGTCCAAGACATGGTTAACAAATGCTCTTGGGTTGGATCCAGACTAAATTTTTCGCCAGCAGGATGGAACTTTTCATTCCTCTTCCTTCAAATCGCAGTCCACTGATCTTCATGAAACTCTACTGTTTGTGGGTGGGGATGTGGAGAAAGCTGAGGAATGACATGAGGCGGTGTGTAGAAAGGGTGAAGGCTTGATTTAATGTGAAGCTGGTAAGCACTTTCCTGTGCAAGCTTGCCCAGGTTCTGGGTCCCTTTTAAACAGCGCAAGGGGTACAGATGTCTGGTACGCAAAGGAAGCACGCATAATTGTTTTGCATGGGTTACGATACAGTTTTAATGAAACACTGAGCCCATGCAAAGCTGCAAAAGGAAGCTGTTTGTTTTGACTCAGTTTCATTTAAGCTCTACCCCGTTGCCCGTACTTGGATCTAGCACATCTCATCATTATCTCCAAAGGCCTCTGTGGTCTTGCTTCCACTTACCTTGTATTTATTTACATTTTCTTTGCTTCATATGTATCCTGCCATTCCAGTGAGCTCAAAGAGGCTTACATCATTCCCCTCTTCTCCATTTTATCCTCACAACAACGGGGTGAAATAGGTTAGGCTGAGAGTGTGTGACGGGACCAAGATCGCCAAGCAACCTGAGGCAGTGAGGGAATTGGAACCTGGGTCTTCCAGACCCTAGCCTAACACTCTGATCACTATACCACATAGGATAAGAACATAAGAGAAGCCATGTTGGATCAGGCCAACGGCCCATCAAGTCCAACACTCTGTGTCACACAGTGGCAAAAAATGTTATATACACACATACACTGTGGCTAATAGCCACTGATGGACCTGTGCTCCATATTTTTATCTAAACCCCTCTTGAAGGTGGCTATACTTGTGGCCGCCACCACCTCCTGTGGCAGTGAATTCCACATGTTAATCACCCTTTGGGTGAAGAAGTACTTCCTTTTATCCGTTTTAACCTGTCTGCTCAGCAATTTCATCGAATGCCCACGAGTTCTTGTATTGTGAGAAAGGGAGAAAAGTACTTCTTTCTCTACTTTCTCCATCCCATGCATTATCTTGTAAACCTCTATCATGTCACCCCGCAGTCGACGTTTCTCCAAGCTAAAGAGTCCCAAGCGTTTCAACCTTTCTTCATAGGGAAAGTGCTCCAGCCCTTTAATCATTCTAGTTGCCCTTCTCTGCACCTTCTCTAAAGCTATAATATCCTTTTTGAGGTGCGGCGACCAGAACTGCACACAGTACTCCAAATGAGACCGCACCATCGATTTATACAGGGGCATTATGATACTGGCTGATTTGTTTTCAATTCCCTTCCTAATAATTCCCAGCATGGCATTGGCCTTTTTTATTGCAAACGCACACTGTCTTGACACTTTCAGTGAGTTATCTATCATGACCCCAAGATCTCTCTCTTGATCAGTCTCTGCCAGTTCACACCCCATCAACTTGTATTTGTAGCTGGGATTCTTAGCCCCAATGTGCATTACTTTGCACTTGGCCACATTGAACCGCATCTGCCACGTTTACGCCCACTCACCCAGCCTCAACAGATCCCTTTGGAGTTCCTCACAATCCTCTCTGGTTCTCACCACCCTGAACAATTTAGTGTCATCCGCAAACTTGGCCACTTCACTGCTCACTCCCAACTCTAAATCATTTATGAACAAGTTAAAGAGCATGGGACCCAGTACCGAGCCCTGTGGCACCCCACTGCTTACCGTCCTCCACTGCGAAGACTGCCCATTTATACTCACTCTCTGCTTCCTATTACTCAGGATGTCTTATCTCATTCCTGTATCTCAAAACAATCCGGCCCATGGCCTTCACTTGGCCAGCTCCACCACCTTCAAACCATTCAAATGTCATTTTCTCCTTCAGGCGACTCTTCTTTGCTGCTCCTTATACCTGAAACTACCTCTTACAACTTTTGCATGATGCCATTTCTTCCTTCTGACCTTCTCTGAAAAGACTTTGTAACAGACCTCTGTTCCTGCTGAAATTACGCCTAAACACCTGTACCTGGAAATGAATGCATATTCTTGCCTGGTTTATTCTTACCTTCTTTCCCTTTGCTGTCTCCCTGTTGTCAGATTTTTAGACTGTAAACTTAGGGCAAGGACCTGTCTCCTTGTGCTCTTTACAGTGCTGAGCACTTTGATTCCCCTATGCAAATAATAATTATTTATTTGCATTTTTATATCATGCCTTTTCCCCTCCACTGGGGACACAAAGCAGGTTATAACATTCTCTCCTCCTCCATCTTGTCCCAACAACAACCCTGTGATGAAAGTCAAGCTGAGAGAAAGCAGCTTCTGTGACAATAAAGGATTTAAACCTTCATCTTCGGGATTCTGGTCCAGCACTCTAACCCAATGGCTCCCAACATTTTTGGCACCAGGGACTGGTTTCATGGAAGACAATTTTTCCATGGACCAATGTGGGGGGGGGGGCAGCACTGGGGTTTTGCCACCCCAGGTTGGCTCCCTGCCCTCACCCCATCCCTGCCCCCATGGGAGTCTTTAAATGGGGAGACTGGGGTTGTTTCTGCCATCTACCCACTAGGTGGCCAGGCAGCAGAAAGCCAGTCTGCCTCCCCTTCCCATTTAAAGACCCCCCACCAGTCAGCTGATCAGGTGCCAGGTGGGCAGAAGGGGCAATGGGGCTACTCTGCCTTGCTCTGAGGCTGCCTCGGAGCAAGGCCACACTGCCTCTTTTGTCCACCTGGGTCCTGGGTGGGTGGGGGAGGTGTGGCGCCTCTGCCTCGCACCACGACCCAGTTGCTAGCAGGCCACGGGCTGGTGCTGGTCTACAGACTGGTGCTTGGGGACCCCTGCTCTAACTACTTCACTGATACATAATGATGGTAAACGTAGAAGAGTTATTCCTCCTTTAACCCAAGGAAGCTTAGCTGATGTCCTCCTTCCCCATTAAATCTTTGGACATCGATGTGAGTTGGCTAGGTGTGGACAGAAGAATGAGTGGCCCAAGTTCACTTGGTGGGTTTTAACTGTGTAAGGTCTCGAATCCACTTTCGAGGTGTAGATTGGCCAAAAATCGATTAAAGAAAACTAAAATGCTGTCCCTGTCATATTTATACATCACCTTAATCCTCAATGGGAGAACCAGAACATTTTGCATTATTCTCTTTTATCCTTCAAAGTAACCCTGCGAAGTAAGTTAGGCTAAGAACACAAGGTAGATCTGTGGTCAGCCAGCCAGTTTCCATGCCAGAGTGAGGATTTGAACCTGGGTTTTCCAGATTCTGGCCTGACCACAATATAACACTGGCTCCCCATTTTGGAGCCACAGTCTGGATTTTAAGTGGCTGGCTTCCTGCAGAAAAGTAGGCCTCAATCTATTGTTCACAACACTCTTCTAAAAGCGTTAACTTATTTTCAGAGCGCCTGGGTTGGCAGCGGCTGTTTTGTCTTCTTTTCTTTTCTTTTTTTTAATTCCAAAACCAGTTTAGCTGTTATTTACCTTTCAAACAATTAATGTAATTACTGCTACAGCTCAAAGTAAATTTAGGAAACTCTGCTCCGAGTGCCTTATGACTCCACCGGGGCAGTTTTAGTTGGGACTTCTGCTTTTTGATGGAAGCCTAATTGCAGTTTTGGCTCTGTTCACTCTGAGAGGCAGCTAATTGTTTAGGCAAATAGCAGATTAATTTAAATATGCATTGCTAATAAAAAACAAAATGGTCTCTCTTACGGTTTTTTGCTCCCGGGATGAGGAACATAAATATTCTGAGGGAGCGCCATCAGATAGCTCTTAAGACTGCTGCTTCCCCGTACCACCCCCCACCCACCCACCCCCCGCACAATACCAGTGCTTTCCAGGCACTGAAATAATTTTTCTCTTTTTCCCCTTTTTCTTTTTTTTCTTTTTGCAAAAGTGCACATAAATATACGCTTAAATTCATTGTGATACTGTTTCATTACCACACTTTTTCCTTTGGGAAGCAAGAGACACATTTGGAAGCTGTGTGGCTTCCTGTTGGGACGTCATACAACTTTTCAGCAATAACTCCACAGTTCAGGGGAAGAAATGGCTTTTCCAGATCTAATCTTTCTTGACGTTCTGTACTGGAGTGACACAAAAGAGGAAAGGCAAAATGTAGCCAGGCACCTCTCCATCGTACCAGAATCCATTGTTGGACAAAAGCCTGTACCTTCATCAACAGGGCCATTGTAGGGAGAAAAGAAAGCAGCCAGGCTCCTATGCCCTTTTTGGTCCTCCATAATAACTGGTTGGGGTTGGTCTCTGTGTGAGACAAGATGCTGGACTAGATGGACCAGGGGTCTAATCTAGCAGGGCTCCTCTTATGTTCTTAACTCTTTGTTGTCTCTGGATCTGTCTCCAGCTAAGGATGTCTTCCTCCAGATTCCATCTTTCATTGATGGAGGAAGAAGATATTGGATTTATATCTCGCCCTGTACTCTGAATCTCAGAGCGGTCACAATCTCTTTTCCCTTCCTCCCCTGGAATATATTTTTAATTAATTAATTAGATTTTAACGGATTGATTAGCGATTTGGATTGTTATATATTTATATATTGAAATAGATATATTTATATATTTATTTTTAGCAGATTGATTAGGAAATTATAAGGGGGGATTATTTATTAATATGCTAGAAATGGAAATTAATAAATTAATTTGACTAATCAATTTGAGGGAGTAGTAGGGTGGGTTTAAATTAATTAATTTGACCTAATATATAGTAAGTCAGATAACAAGGGGGTAAAGCGGATGGTGAGGCAAGAACTTAAGTTGCAGACTGAGAATCTGGATGGGAGGGGGGAGACTGTCCTGGATTAGAAAAATCACACTGGGCATAGGTGTGGATGCTGGGCCAGGGGATTCCAGTGCTCCTGGTGAGGGGAAGGTATGACGGTGGGAATAGACAGAAGAGCAACGGAAGAAGGCAGAGACAAAACAGTGCTCAGCCCCCTTCTAGTCTACTTCCCATCCCAACGGTGACAGGTAGTGGGGCCAAGAGGAAGTGCCCGTCTCCGTCATTGGTGTTATGCAACGCCAGGTCCGTGAATAATAAGACCTCAACCCTTGGGGAGTTCCTGCTTCGGCAGGACATGGACCTGGCTTGCGTGACCGAGACCTGGGTGCGAGATGGGGAGACAGTGGCTCTCTCCCAGATGACCCCCCTAGATTACTCGGTCTTTCATCAATCACAGACTAGCGGGCGGGGGGGAGGGGTGGCGTTATTCATATGGGAGGGTTACTCCTTCCGGGCTCTCCCGGCCCCAACGATCGAGGGTTTTGAATGTGCTGGTCTAGCGTTGGATGTCAGAGAGGGATTGGTGATCTGACTGGTGTACCGTCCGCCTAACGCATCAGCCAGCGCCTTACCATCCCTGATGGAGGTGGTGGCAGGCTGGGTGTTGGAGTACCCAGGGCTTATGGTCCTGGGTGACTTCAACGTCCATGCTGATGACGCGGCCTCCAATCAGGCGATGGATCAGGTGTCGTCCATGGTGACTCTGGGACTCTCTCAATTTGTCACGACACCCACACATCAGGCTGGGCACACGTTAGACCTGATCTTTGCGTCCGGGATTCTGGTGAACGATATCGCGGTAGAAGCGGTACCATAGTCGGATCACCTAGCCCTCAAGGCCCGTATGGAGATGCCACCCCAACCCTGTATGGACAGAGAGCCTATTTTGGCTCGCCCGCGGAGCCTAATGGACCCGGAACGGTTCCAAATGGCCCTGCGGGATCCCTGGCCCCCTGGTGATTCCCTTGATGACCTGGTAGAGGCCTGGCAAAACCGGCTATCCAGGGCAATCAACGAGATCACACCTCAACGTCTTCTACGCCCTCATGTGAGGCTGGTGCCATGGTACACCTTGGAGTTACGCCAGCTGAAACAAGGGCTCAGACAACTAGAGAGGCAGTAGCGGCATACTTGTGACGAAGCGACGAGAACATCCTATAGATCGTTTATGAGGTCTTATGAGATGGCAGTCAAGGCCGCGAAGAAAGCTTACTTTGCGGCCAAGATTGCGTCTGCAAATTCGCGCCCAGCTCAATTGTTCAGAATAATTGGAAGTCTTACTATACTGCCTCAAGGCAGGCCAAATGTGAGGGAATTAGAGATAGGCTGCGAGGCTTTTGCGAAATATTTTGCAGATAAAATCACGTCACTTCGCCAGGACCTGCCTATCACATTGCATACAGTACAGGAACTTGAGGCTCCGTGCCTGTCTTCCGATTTCGTTCTGGATCGCTTCAGCCCGCTCAGCCTGGAGGAAGTCGACGGAATTCTCTCTTCTGCATGACCAACAACTTGTGATTTGGACCCTTGCCCCTCTTGGCTGATTAAATCTTGCCAAAGGGAGTTTAGATGTCCTTTACGGGACATCATAAATAGATCCCTTTCTGAGGGGCATTTTCCAACACCTTTGAAAGAGGCTTTGGTCCGTCCCCTCCTGAAAAAAAGTACAGCAGACCCGGCCGAATTGGCAAATTACTGACCGGTCTCTAATTTACCGTTTCTTGGTAAAATTATTGAGAGGGCAGTGGCGTTGCAGTTGCAGGGTTTTCTGGATGACGCTTCCATCCTAGACCCTTGCCAGTCCGGCTTTCGTCCAGGTCATGGGATGGAGACAGTGCTGGTCGCCGTGGTAGATGCCCTCCAGCGGCATCTGGACCGAGGTGACATGGCGGTTCTGATGTTATTACATCTGTCGGCCGCATTCAATACGGTCGATCATCAGCTACTGACCCACCGCCTCGCCGACATAGGGGTTGGGGGGCTAGCCCTACAATGGTTTTCCTCCTTCCTCAAGGGTCGGAGACAAAGGGTGGCAATCGGGGGTGAGCTGTCCCAGAGGCACACATTTGATTGTGGGGTGCTGCAGGGAGCAGTTCTCTCCCCGATGCTATTTAATATCTATATGCGCCCCCTTGCCCAGATTGCCCGGAGGTATGGGCTTGGGTGTCACCAATATGCAGACGACACCCAACTCTATCTGCTAATGGATGGCCGGCCTGACTGCGTTCCAGGGAATTTGGACCTGGCATTGCAGGCCGTGGCAACTTGGCTTAGGTTAAGTGGGCTGAAGCTGAACCCGACGAAGACAGAGGTCCTTCGCGTGGGTCGCGGCGCCCTGGGGAGAGAAATACCTCTCCCAGGTTTTGACGGTGTGCCTCTGAAAGCGGCGCACCGGGTCAAGAGCTTGGGAGTCCTACTGGAGCCTTCACTATCAATGGAGGCCCAGATAGCAGCCACTGCCAAGTCGGCGTTTTTCCACCTGAAGCGGGCAAAGCAGTTGGCTCCCTTCCTGGAGTGCCGGGACCTAGCAACAGTGATCCATGCAACGGTCACCTCAAGATTGGATTACTGTAATGCCCTCTACATGGGGCTGCCTCTGTGCTGAACCCGGAGGTTGCAGCTGGTGCAGAATGCGGCGGCTAGGCTGATATTAGGGCTCCCGAAGTGGGAGCCGGGGCTACGTGAGCTGCACTGGTTGCCAGTTACCTACCGGGTTCGTTACAAAGTGCTGGTTATTACCTGCCCTATATGGCCGAGGACCTGCCTTACCTGAGGGACCGTTTCTCCCCATACGAACCCCAGAGAGCACTGAAGTCAGCAGGGAAGAACCAGCTGACTATCCCTGGACCAAAGGAGGCGAAACTTCAAAACACCCATATACGGGCCTTCTCCATCGCAGCTCCACACCTATGGAACCAGCTCCCGGAAGAAGTGCGAGCCCTGCGGTTCCTTGACCAGTTCCGCAGGGCCTGCAAGACCACCCTTTTCAGGATGGCCTTTGCTGGCTGAGAGACCGCTGTTGGGTGATTTTCGCTATTATCATCTATAATTGGAATTAGCACTGGAAATCTGTATAGTACTTGGTTAACTGGAATGTTTTAAAGCTAATGCGATTTTAAACTCTGTATAATTTTATGGAAATGTTGTTAGCTGCCCTGAGCCCGCTTCGGCGGGGAGGGCGGGATATAAATAAAATTTTATTATTATTATTATTATTATTATTATTATTATTATTATTATTATTATTAAACAGAAACCCTGTGAGGTAGGTGGGGCTGAGAGAGCTCTCACAGAAGCTGCCCTTTCAAAGACAGCTCTGCGAGAGCTATGGATGATCCAAGGCCATTCCAGCAGCTGCCAGTGGAGGAGTGGGGAATCAAACCCAGTTCTTCCAGATACGAGTCCACGCACTAAACCACTACACTAAACTGATTCTCTAAACTGGAGCTATAGGAGGAGGGTAGGAAGCAACCACTGTGCCTGATTCCTTCTCAGTTGAGATTTCTGCCCCTTCTCTCAGGAGCAAGCTTGAGATTGGATCCAGCCAGTTTTCTACTTGTGAAAAGGGAAGGAGAGGTCCTCTTTGACTATGTTGGGCACTGGCAAATGGGGGCTGTGGTAAATAGGAGACTTGGGAGCAATTCAGCAACAAAGCTGGCTGAATCCAACCCTTTGATTGCCATTTGTATGGGTTTTTTATATCAACAAGCCTCTTCAGAATGACTGAAAAGTCGGATAAAAACATAGCAAGACAACCAGAGCACTCAGTGCTATGACAAGTGAGTGGCTGCTGGCCAAAAACGGTGTCCTTGGGCCTTCTCTCTCTTCTCTGGTGCTTGAACATAATCCTTTGTTGCTTATGGCCATCATTGATTGCAACAAATAATAGACAGATGTAGGAATATGCAGGATAGTTTGTGAAATGATTTTAAAAGTGCAGAATAAAGACATCCTTCCAGGGAGGCAGAAGGTTACCACTTGTGATTCTGAATTAGCTTGTGCAGTTTATGGTTGAGACCCAGAGATGTTTATGTCAACTCTGTTTGCCTACCTCTGCAAATACACTTATTCCATAGGTGGTAAAATTGGCTCAACTCCCAGTAAGGGAACAGCAACACAAAGAGATGTTTCTCTTGACGGGCTGTTAAAAAGTGAACAGTATTAATTTAGAGATGTATACCCTGCTTTTCTCCCCAGTAGGGACTCAAAGCAGCTTATAACATCATCCTTCTTGCACAGACCTGGAAGTCATGGCAGCCTCTGGTAACTAACCCCTACTGAGGACCTGGAGGATATTCAGAGAGGTGGCTGAATAAAGCCTGCCCCTGTCCTCCTGACTGCTGGTATTCCAAGGAGGTCTCCTATCCAAGAACTTGCCAGAGTTGTTCCTGCTTAGCTTCCAAGATCTGACAAGATCGGGCTTGCCTGGGCTGTCCAGGTCAGGGCCTTCCTTCCTCCTCACTAGCTCTATGAGGCAGAATTGTAAGAACCCCGCCCCCCTACAGCTGAGACCCCTTGGTCAGTGGAATCCCCTTTTTATTTTGAACTTAGTTGTTTTGGAGCCTAAGTGCCAAGAGATCTGGAATTAAAAAAAGATCTCCTAAAGGCACCTTGGTACATCCATGAAGACCCAGGAAAGAGGTAGGATGTGCTGGCATTACAAACTAATGCCCAGTTCCTCTTTTCCTTTATTTTTTACTCAATCAAGAAGGGCACTCAGGTCTTTAACTTATGCTCCATCCTGTTTCGGAGCTATCTTGACTCACCCAGACAGTTGTGTCAGTCTAGATTGGGCTCACTTCAGCTTAATTAAAACTTCGGCTAATCCTGTTCCTAGAAAAGTGGGTTCCCATGTCCAGCAATGGGACTCTTCCCCACAGAAAGATCATCCCAGGTCAGTGACAAGTGGGCTCCTCTTTCATAGAATCCAGGCATAAATATGGCATTGGCTGCATCCTTGTTTCAGGCTCGATGGGTTGGTAGCATGGACACTATGGGAACACTGAGGTTTCTTTTCTATCCTAGCCTTGCATCTCCCAGCTCACTGAAGGAATTCATCTCTGCAAACCACAGCCTGGTGATTTTCAAGGCTGTTCTTTTATTTTTTTATTCTTTATTATTTGCTTCTTCCCCCCACCACCAATGCAAGTGCTATAATCTAACACCTACAGCAATTACACTGTCATCCTGTCAGCTTCTAACACCAAAAGCTGCCAAGACTGGGTCTTAAGATCTTGAACACAATCTCCATAATACCTTTTATTAGAACCAACCAAGTGACACATAACAGTGCGCAAGCTTTCGATTTCACTAGAACCCTTCATCAGACTGGTGTTGTTAAAAAAATGTTTTTTGGGGGGAAAATTGACCTGAAAATCTGCTTGTCTCCATTTTTAAATTTTTTATAACATCTGGCCAGAAGAATAGTTCTGATGAACTTTAAAGCCTGCACCATTCTTTGGATCATTTTGGCAGGCCCTAATAAAAGTATGACATGGATGCTGTTTCTTGTCTTTTAGTCTTTTATCTCCACCCCCCATACTTCCCCTCATTTTTCTTCTCGCTCTTCCCTCTCCTTTTAGTATGAGAGCTTAGTGTAAAATATCTCACCTCTGCCTGCCAACTGCATAGTGCAGGCGGAAGTTATACATATGGAAGTTTGCAAATCACCCGGGATACATTCTTTCACATAGCTACAGTTTACTTGCAAGTAAATTTTTATGGAAAGTATGACATTTCCTTTTTTCCCACCTTTTGATTGCAACACCCCTCCCCCTCCCCCATGAAACTTGGGCTGGGGATATTAATAAAATTCCCTGTACAATCTTTGCTGTGATGGTTTGGCAAAGTCCTATCACTGAAAGCATTAATTTCACATACAGTTCACATTCCCTTCAAGTATCAGCACAGCAACCTCTCAAGACAACTTTTATGTCTGTTTAGTTATTTACTAAAACTTACAGGCTGCTTTCCAGCCATTTTTAAGCAATGTACAGACGAAACACAAATCAGGGTCATTTTAAAAAAATTAGTTAAAGAGCATAAAATAGTGACTCCAGCCATTATAATAAGGCTAGCAATCAAATTAAAAGGTTCTTGTGAATAAGCTGCCCTGGAGCAGGTTTTGGAGAAGAATGGCATGTAAATCTGCTAAATAAATGAGAATGTTTTCAAACTGAAAGAGGATTTCTGTGGAATGGTACCTATAAGGCCCTCCATCTTTGCATGACAGAACCGCAAACCCTCATTTGCTGCATTGGGAACAAAGGTGTCATGATGATGATATTGGATTTATATCCCGCCCTCCACTCTGAATCTCAGAGTCTCAGAGCAGCTCACAATCTCCTTTATCTTCTTCCCCCACAGCAGACACCCTGTTAGGTGGGTGTGGTTGAGAGGGCTCTCACAGCAGCTGCCCTTTCAAGGACAACCTCTGCGAGAGCTATGACTGACCCAAGGCCATTCCAGCAGCTGCAAATGGAGGAGTGGGGAATCAAACCTGGTTCTCCCAGATAAGAGTCCGCACACTTAACCACTACACCAAACTGACTCTCATGTGGTACTGCTTCTTGTGGCAGCAGATTCCTCAAGTTGATTATTGTTGTTTCATGAAGAGCTTCCCCCCTCCCCTCACGTGTCCCGATGTTCACTCTTGCTACTCTGTGAAAGCCATCTTGATTTGATAGAACTGGCCCTATCTGAAACTGTGTTAAGCAGCATAAGTAAGGCATTTCTGTTCTGTTCTCCTTGTTTTGTGAAATGCAGGAGTGGTCAAGGTGTGGAGCCTGATGATCGGTCGGGAGCCCATCCATCATTACCAGCACAATCAGAAAATACAAGCCGTGGCCCTATCCCCCGAGGGGGCAACTGTAGCAACAGCATCCGCCTTCCAGGTCAAAGTGGAAAGTGCTAACGACAAGGGTTACTGGGAGACAGTTGCAGACTTTGAAATCCAGAAACTGGTGAGTTTCTCAGGTAGTAGGAATGCTAAGCTGGCCACCCCGAGCTTTGTGGAATCAGGATATGAATATTTTAAACTAATAAATTTCCCTGCTCCACCGTATTATCTGGGATTATACTTTGGTAATTTCTTGAATTAACAAATTTGTGTGTGTCCCTCTCTCCTATCCCCAGCCTGTTCTTCCATCAAGGATTTCAGATGCTCTTAAAGTTCAGTTTCTAACGTTTCACTTTTATGGGAGGATTTTGTGCATGCTCAGATTTTCTTAAGAGTTTTTTTTAAAAAACAAAATACTTTTTCATGTGTCCTTTGTAGTTCCCAAGATATGGATGAACATCTTGCCTTTGAGTGACCCTGCTTCACTGCCCCGCTGGTCAACATAAGACCCAGCCCCCAGTTTACTATCAGAGGGAATTTTTAAGAAAAAAATGCTGTGATAAGCAATTAGAGTAGAGGAAAATGCTTAACTCTAGGTGAAAACTTTCTGGGAACATGAAAAAAGAGCCAAGAAGGCTAGAACTGAAGTCAAAACTCAGTGAAATCTGAAATCCATCTGAAATATCTGAATATCTGAAAACCATCTGAACTCCTGCAGGTCAACTCACTTCACCTGGTCCCCAAAGTTACCCGCTGTCCTGTAGCAGTAGCTGCTGTGGATGAGGCTGTTTACCTTCTGAAGGCAGGAGAGCCCACAAAAATTCTGCATTCTGTCTATGGGCAGCCCATCACATGCCTGGATGTCTCAGCCAATGAAGTGGCATTTGGAGTTAAAGGCTTCAGCTGGCTGATCAACGAGACCAACAAGGTATTTAAGCATCGGGTTCCATAGAATATCTAAAGGGGAGACACATTGGCACATTGAGGGTCATCGTTTCATGACAGATTGCGTACAAGTATTGAGTACCATTGTGTACTAAGGAAGCACCTAGGATGAGATTGTTTCAGGTAGAAGCAGAGGTGTTACCACCTGCTCTCCACCCCCCAATGAATTAATTTTTTGATGGCAGGTAGATTTGTCGTTGGATATCATGGGTTTAAATACTTGTGCAATCCTATGGTTTTTTGTTAGGCAGGCAAGCCACTTTGAGCCCACACTGAGCAACAATATAAATTAAAAAAAGTTTTGCAGGTCATCCTCCTAACGACCCTGCCAAGGCAGTTTAATCAAATTCTCCTCCCATAAAGAACAAATGTCACCTGTCTCTCTGATGTCTTTTTTGAAGTGTTGGAAATCCCTCAGCCTGTTAGCACCCACAAGATTACGTTCATAAGTCTTACATTTTAATTTAGCAATGTTTGCACATGGACCTGAGCATTCACGTTGGGCACTCCTGCAGGGTTCATTTGTTGTTTGCTCCAGGAGAATGGCTGCAGAAGCATGAGAGCTCAGGGTTAGATCAGGGAAGAACCCCCCCCCCCCTTGCCAAAGCACCCAAATGCAAGTGTGAGATCAGTAAGATACAGAAGGGAGGGAGGCTGAGCCACTATGAGAAAAAAGACAAGCAGTTCTGCACTGGAGACTGCGGCCGGACAGATCACACCGTTGACCAGTTGTCTTGGTTGTGTGAGAGGCCAGCTGATGAATAAGCAGCTACTTGTGAGCAAGGCAGCAGATCAGGAAGGTTGGGGTGGCAATACAGTGGCATATCTGTAAAGTGTCATCATGTGCAGCCAATTTATGGGCTCTTCATAGGGTTTTTTTTTTTAAGTTTTATTAAATTTCTAGAGAAAAGGGAAGGGGAAAGGGAATAAAAAGTAGATAAAAAATAGAAATACATAAAGTAATATTGCATTCTGGATATCAATATGCCAATAACATAATATCCAAGATTCAACAGTTCAAAATACATTCCACGTAACACGTATTATATGAATACTCAGGCCTCAGATTCAGTGGGAGCCCACAGGAGCACAGCTTCTGAACCTTTCTGAGAGTTCCACCACCTCCTTCTGAATAGTCCCACCTTTCTGAGAGTTCCATCTCCTCCTTATCCATTGAATAGTAGGTGCAGCTGCATACCAATCCCTGGATGAGCTCCACCACCTATTTTTCTACAAAACCCCTGTGAATACTGTAAGTTCAAGCTTATACATAATTGGGTCTTTTTACCTTTATATACGATAGCAAATGATAGCATTTATCATCCGATACCAGTGTTTCAAAAGTCAACCAGGAGCATCAACCCTCTTCATAGGGTTTTGAAGACAAGAGACAAACAGAGGTGGTTTGCCATTGCCTGCCTTTGCATAATCACCCTGGACTTCTTTGGTGGTCCCCTGTCCAAGTACTAAGCAGGTCTGACTCTGCTTAACTTCCATGTTCTGACGAGATCAGGCTCACCCGGGCCATCCAGGTCAGGGACAGTCACGTATAGGCACCTGAGCATGTTTAACAGTTTTAGCATGTCCATGGTTCTCCCTTCTTCTTGACAACCACCTAGTGCGGTTAGCCTGGAAATATGTGACTGGTCCAGGGTTACCAGTGAGCTGGGGTTGTGCCTGGGTCTGTGCAGGTGGTTCATGGCTTTCCCTGGTTGGTGAGAGAGAGAGGAGTGACAGTAACCCCCCGTCTCTCTGGCTGAGAGCACTGGGTTCCATGGTGTGTTTGTGCCCTTTCCCTACACCAAAATGCGGTTATATGATGTAGCACTGAAGCAAGCTGAGTTGCTCCTCCGAGATTGTTAATTGATGACAGCATCTCCTTGCCTCGCTGAGGCACAGCAGAGGGAGTCAGGCCTCTTTTTTTGTACATCAGTAGGCCTCTAGAGGGAACTCTTTGCCTTTCTGTAGCAGACTTTAAATATTCTACTTGTTGCATCTTCTTTCTGAGATGCTTTTTTTAAAACACAAGCGTCCTCAGAACTGCCCGCATGCCATATGTGGCATTTTTATTTAGAAGCATTATTGAGTGCCTGGAGGAATTTAGAAGCTGGTCATAACAACAGCAGAGCATGGCTGCCCAAAGGAGGATCCCCAGCTTCCTTCTTCCTGCATTGTCCAGGGCAGCTTCATACACTATCGGTGACAAAAACATCTGTGCATGCACACGGGTGTATTTGAATCTGCAACCTTCTCAGGAAGCTGCTGTCTGCAGTCTTGGGAGAAGTAACATGTAGCCATAGCAGTACATGTGCAGTGGAGCAAATAATGACTCCCTTGGGGCATTTAGGAAAATGGGAGAGTCCTAAGCTCTCACTCCCCACTTGCCACTGTCCTGGAAGAGAACTGGTTCTCCATGTGTCTGGGAAGCACGGAACTACCAGAGGACATGTGTGACCCAACTCAGGAATGTATTTGGGGAAACAAGATCCTCCAAACCGCATTCCAAGGGATGCTGCTGGGATCAAGGTAAAAGCAAGGCAGTGAAGTGACCTGCTCCAAACCGTGGACTTTTAAGGCTCAAGTCTCTTTTTGCCTCTGAGCTCTCCCAACTGCAGATCGCTCCAGACAATAATTTCTGCTACTGTGCAATGTTTAGGTCCACTTTTTGTACTAATTCCCTCTACATTTGTGCAGGGGAAGCAGTATTTCCAATATTGTCCACTGTGAAAACAGTCTTTTTAAAAATATGTATTAGTTTGTATTTGTTTTATTTATTTATTTTATTTACTTTTAATTTGTCTCCCGCCCACTCCGTAAGCGGGCTTTTCTCCCCCACTGGGACCTCAAAACAGCTTCCATTGTTTTCCTCTCCTGCATTTTATCCTCCCAGCAGATCTGTGAGGTAGGTTAGCTGAAGGCATGTGACAAGTGACCTAAAGTCACCCACCAAGTTTCCATGGCCTGAGATGGGATTCAAACCCAGATCTTCTTCGTGGTCTCTGTGCAGGCCACACACTGGGTACCATGCATGTGTGGTGCTTCTGTTCAGGAAATTTCCAAAGCTCCAATTTACAACAGACTGCACAGATGACTACTTGAAGATCATCAGTTATGGGTAAGCAACCTGTCTGTCTCCCTCATCACAGTCTGTCACTCCAACCACTACACTATACTGAGGTTTGTCAATATCACGGATTCATGAGATATTGCTAGCCACTTAAATGGATTTAAAATAGAATTGCTGGTTTTGGATGGCCATTATTCCAGTAGAACAATTATTAGGCATTTTCAAAATAAGACATTTGTGACTGACTCAAATATATTGTTGTACCTGATTGTTCTCCCTGGGGGTGGGGTGGGGCGGGGATTCCTATATAAAGTGATCCTGGACAGAACTGCATAGACTGTAGCATCCATGTAGTCTTTCCCCATCAGGCTCATGTTCTGCATAATAAATGATGTTGTTTAATTTTTAAAAAGCATTGTATAAACGTGTGTGCTCAAAGCACTTTGCATGCATTATGTCGGTAATACTTACTTCCAACCTGTAAAATGAGACTGGTGTTTCTGTTTATTACTGGGTCAGCACAGCTGGGCATCTCCTGAGGCCGCTTGCCTAGCAGGGGGCTCACTAGCAACTTTTGACCTATTCCCTCTCCAGGACTGGGAGACGACCCTAAAAACCAAGTCACGGGACTAGTGCCTGGAGATCTCCCACTTTTACTGTCATGTTCTCAGGGTGAAGGCAGGCAGGAGTCCAAAGCCAGTCCAAGGTCGATGTCCAGGAAGTTAAGCAGGGGCCAAGTCACCAAAGCAAAATTGCAAACCAGAATCAGAAGTCTGTCCAAAAGCCAAAAGGTCAGGGTGCCAAGGAATTCAAGCAGATCAGGATCTGGAATTAGGAAGGAGCGTGGATGCAAGCCAGAGAATAGACTTGTTGCTTCCACAAGGTTACCAGGTCCTGGGTGGGAGTTATATAGGAGCTTCAATCAGCCTGCTCCCTGGGTGGCAGCGACTCTGCTAGAACTCAGGGCTGAGAGATCTGAAGCATCGGCATGTTAATGCGCCTGTGCTTAGTGAGGGTGGTCTTTAGTGACGCAAAGAATTGAAGGCTTGCACACAGCAGTGTTAAAACCACTATATACAATTTATTTACACCTCCACTCTCCAATCCGACAGAATGCTCCGCTGCACCTCCACCATACATATCCCACACACAGTAAAGTGTCTTTGTACATTTATACATACTATCCACCCAGGTAACCAATCAGCTTGCTGCTGAGTCATGCTGACATTGCCCAGGTTGATGCAATCTGGCAACCAGCCACCTTCTGTCGCTTAGATGATCTACCTGGCAGTTCTGTTACTTTCACTTTCCCAGCATGTGCATAGAAACTGCTAGGCTTTGCATATACTGACACGGCATGCCTCATGTCTTCCCTCTGAAAGTTCTTTCCGGAGCCTGCTTTGAACTCTTGAGATGGGAGGGGGAGAGCTTGGAGGAGATTGATCTTCCAGGTCTGTTAACCCTTCCAGCTCCCCCTCATCAGGGCTCATGACATTTACAACTGATCTCCAGCTGGCAGAGACCAGCTCCCCTGGAGAAAATGGCTGCTTTTTTTCATTGTTATAAATTTTATTGAAATAATATACATGCATAACAATAACAACAATATCCTGAATAGGATTCAAGAAAATGTACATACGATAAAAACTGGAAAAGAGAAAGGAATGCAGAATGATATACAAATTGGTCTGTTAAAATGAATTATTAAAAAAAGAAAATATTAGAATATATATTAATAAATGGCATTGATGGCATCTAATATAGAATTGTATTCTTCTTTTGCTGCTAAGTATTCCAGAAATGGGAACCAGACAGTCACAAATTTAGTATCAAATAAATCAGTATCTTGGTGAGTAAGAGAGTCAATTATCTTTTCTATCTCCTCCACTGTCATTAGCCAATCTAATGAAATCTAATTGTTAATGGTTTTGAGTTTTTCCAATTATGGCCTATCAACAGTCAGACTGCCGCACACAAATATTCCAGTAATTCAATGTTGGAGAAAAATGGCTGCTTTGAAGGGTGGACTTTATGGCATTGTACCATGCTAAGGCCCTTCCCCAAGCCCCGCCCTTTCCTGGATCCATCCCCAAAGTCTCCAGTTATTTTACAACACAGACCTGGCAACCCTATAGGGGATCTCTGGGGGGGATCTTGGAAGTTGCTGCTAGTATCAGAGCCCCAAGGAAGAGAATGGAGCATGAATCTTTCACATTCCTTTAAGCCCTGCAAGCATCGGAGGGAGGGGCTTAAAAGAGTGCAGAGGCAAAGTTCCTCTTCCCTCTTCTCCTGAATGGAATGTGTGTGGGGGTGCATGTTTATGAGGGAGCAGCCTATTTGATGGGGAGGGTAGTGACAGACATCTTCCTTGTCACCTCCCCAAACCAGGAGCTGACCCTGTACAGAGAGGTGGGGATATTGAGGCTGGATGTGGGGGTGCGGAGAGAAAGATATAGTGAGTTTAGCCAAGACCATCCAGTGTGTTATGATAACTGAGCTGAGATTTGAACTTCAACTTCTTGCACATAATTTATACTGGGGTGTCAGACTTATGGCCCATGTGACACAACCGGTCTGCCCAGGGCTTTAATCAGGCCTGCGGCTCTTTTCTCTCCCCTCCTGTCCTTGCATTTTGAAGCTCTGAGGCTGTCTAAGTTCCTAGCTCCTTCTGCCTTGTATTAGCTTGCTTCAGCAGGAAGCTATTCCGGGGTTGCAAAGCTGCAAAGAAAAAATTGAATGGATTTTCCATTAAAATCTCTGAGCCCAGATAGACTACGGGCTCAGAGATATTAAAGGAAAATCCATTCCACGTTTTCCTTGCAACTTTGTCTGTGCTGCAATGTATTTCAATGGAGGGGAGCTCAAATAATTTCACTTCCCAGTATTTGCATGGCCATTTGAAACTGTTGCTTGCTGGAGTTGTCGCCTTGTAAATAAAGAGTTGATACTTTGAGCCAGCTTATCTCTGCTGAATGGACCTGAGAATTGGTGCCTAGTGAGTACTCTGACCTGGGAATCCAAAGCCGAAGGGGGATATTCACTAGAGAGCCATTGCCAATCTGAGTAGACCCAGGGGGAGTGGGGAGAAGCTTGCGATGCCCGGCCATTTCATGCTTTCCTAGGCTCAGAACATTTTATATTTTTTAGTTTATATTTTTAGTTTCTGCTGTGATCCTTGTGTTTTTTCTTGTTTTATTTTAAAAATTGCAAATCCCACTATTCCCCTGCCTTTACATTTAAAAAAATATTATAAGAGATTTAAGCATGCTTGTATTTTAAGTAAACAAGTAATATATTTAATTGTGTTTGTCTCTATCCTTTATAAAGTTTATAATCTCCAATACCTGGTATTACGTTTTATGACATGCATGGCCCGGCCCCATTTATGTCATGCCCAGTCCTCATTACAAATGAGTTCGACACCCCTGGTTATACCACTCAGGCGTATCCGCTCTAGGGAAGCATGGAATGTTCGTCTCTGGGCTTGGCTTCACACAGAAAGGCATTAAGTGAATGGAGCTTGGTAGGTAGAGAGAAGAAGAAAAATTGCAGATTTATACCCCGCTGTTCTCTCTGAATCAGAGACTCAGAGCGGCTTACAATCTCCTATATCTTCTCCCCCCACAACAGGCACCCTGTGAGGTGGGTGGGGCTGAGAGGGCTCTCACAGCAGCTGCCCTTTCAAGGACAACCCCTGCCAGAGCTATGGCTAGCCCAAGGCCATTCCAGCAGGTGCAAGTGAAGGAGTGGGGTATCAAATCCGGTTCTCCCAGATAAGAGTCCACACAAGAGGTGTACTAGATCTGAAATCTCAGCCATTGGAGAGGAGGTGGCTAGATCAAATTAACATTGAGGGTGGGGAGAAGTGCTGCCCATCCCTGCGAAATCAAAGATGTGCAAAGCAATAACATTTGCAAAGGAAATGATGCCAAAGGAGAGCAGTTCTCCGCAGGTGTTCCATTTGCCTGGTTTCTGCAGGCTGCAAAATCCAGCAGCTGCTTTTTATTTAATCTATTTATTTATTTTGCCACAAGATTTCGCATTACCCACAAATGTCATTTAAGATTATAGAGTACCTGGGTCTCTGATAGCAGAGGCTTACTTCAGAGGGCAGTGATAAGCACTGCAAAGCTCTTGGAAATGGAAAAGCTCCAGTAATCACCAGCAGCCTAATGATATGCCATCAACACTGTAAATGCCTCTCACTTGATCACTCTTGGTATTTCCATTGGTACGCTTAACCATGTTATACCCTTAGTGGCCTAGGGCCTCTCGGGAGGTAGAAGAGTGAGCTACTCTTAATTTTTTCTGTTCTCCATGCCTTGCCATGGAAGCCCTCTTCTCCTACAGGCCATAGATCAGAAGACCAAAGGGCCTTGTTTGAGCCCCTAACAAAACTGGAAGGGGATGATCTGCGCGTAGTTCCCATTCTGTGATGCGGACTAATCACCTAATGTAGTTGTGAAGTCTTTGGTGTACATTGGCAGATGGTCTCGAGCAGCGCATCAGTTTGTATTCTAATCAGATGGAAGACAGGGCCGAAGGAGTCCAGACGGCTGGGATGTGTTTGACAAGGACGCGGGCTTGCTTGGCATCGCCAGACCGGCTGACATCACGCCGGAAACTAATTACTAATGTCTATTACGATAATTATTCCCCAGACATGAAGGGACTTTGCATTGGTTGATTACTCTAGTCTTTTGGTAGATGAGCTTTTTGATATCAGGAACGTATCGGTGCGTTGGCTGTGTTTTTTGGGGGATGGATGCTTCCGCTCACTCAGCAAGTCATGTTGGGTTTTGTGTTTTCCGGAGCCAAGAGTTTACAGACTGTTGGCGAAAATGCCATATAAGCCGGAGCACATTTAGACCAACTCCGTACTTTGCTTCTTTGGTGTGATACAATCACACAGCCATTTCACGCTAAGGCTGTTTACCGAAGAATTTTTAGTTGCCTAATCCGCCTTTTAACTAATTAGTGAGTTAATTAAATGTGTTTGCATAGTACTAGATCAACCATAGATGCCTTTGAGAGGGCTTAACACTTAACTAAAGATGACTATGTGTTATCAAAAAGTGCATTCTGGTATTTTCTTTTCCAAGCCCTGTTACAGTGATGCTACTGTCACAGAATGTGTTTGGCACGTGCACCAAACCCTCAGCTCTACACTGTGGCAGAGCTCATCTGGCTCAGTAAGGGCCGATGACACCCAGATATGACATCATCAATAAGTGCCTCCATACCACAGATTGACCCAAAAATGCATAAAGAGGTCATGCGATTATCCCAGGGGCTGTGTGTGTTTGGCACAGGACTCATTTCTTACCTCAACCCCTTTTCTACTGTGCCAGCCTAGTTGGAACAGAGATGAGGTCCCTTAGAACAGGGGTCCCCAACCCCCGGGCTGGGGACCAGTACTGGGCCGTGGCCTGTTTGAGATGGGCCATGCAGCCTCACAGGCCCCGCCCTGCCCCCCCCCTCCCCGTTTTCACCATTTTAAGGCCGGGGAAGGGAAGGCCCCTTCCCCAGCCTTAAAATGGTGAAAATGGGGAGAGGAGGAAGAGGCGAGGCTGCACTGACAGCGGTGGCGAAGGAAGAAATTGGAGGGGGGGAGGTGGCGAGGAGGGGCCAGTGGTAGCGGTGGCGAAGTCAAAAGAAGGAAAACAAAGGGGGGGAGGCAGGGAGGGGGTGCCAATGGTGGCGAAGGAGGAAAAAGGAGGGGGAAAGCGAAAAGGGGGCACCGACAGTGGTGGCGGCGAAGGAGGAAAACAGAGGGGGGGAGGCGGCGAAGCTGTGCGAGTGGCGACAGCAAAGTCAGAAGGAGGAAAACGGAGGTGGGGAGGCTGCACGGACAGCAGCCGGGGAGGAAAATTGGGGGGGGGAGGCTGTTTGGGGGGGTGAAGGAGGGAGGAGGAAATGCCGCAGGGGGGAGGCCGAATTGGGTGCCCCCATCCTGCCGGCCCTGGGGCTGGTTCCCAGGGCCAAAAAGGTTGGGGACCACTGCCTTAGAACACTCCCTTTACAGATAACGTTTGGCCCATTTAGTCTTATGAATCCTTCCAAGGTGAATTTGGAGTTCTTTGTCAAGCTCTTTTTCATCTAACGTTTTCATCCAGCAACACTGAATGTTGAGGGGCATTCTAGGACCTCTAGCATTCAATAATTGTGGCCAGAGCAACAGTGTAAACACTCTGGTTTTAATCACCTTCTGTAGAGACCCCTATATGTACTTGGTACTTTCCAGGCTGACAAAAAAAGCCCAGGCCCCTGTCCCCAGGGAGCTCACAATGTAAAATTCTGAGCTAACTCTACAAAGGAAAGGCAGGAAGATGAATGGGAAGGTCATGCAGAAGAATATCCACCCATTCAGTTGGCTTCTCTTGATGATTGAGGAGTGAACTCTAAACCTTTAGGTTTCAAAGAGAGACTTGAAGCACAAGGAACCAGTAGATGGAACTGGCTGGCTGCTGCAGTTGGAATTGTCTGTGTTAATTTTCTCCAGTCACCCTTTAATAATAATCAACCTCTATAGTTTTCTGTCAGCAGATGAAATCAGGGGTGTCGAACTCAATTGTTTTGAGGGATGGATCTGACATAAATGAGACCTTGTGGCCGATCGCAGCAGTCTTTGGAGCTCGTACGGGGAAAGGCGGTCCCGCAAATGGCACTTTAAACCGCCCCCCCCCAAAAAATGTTCACCATTATACTTAGCCATTTTTGCACTGTTGTATCTGTGGTTACATTCTGTCAGTCCCTCACTCTTTCCACCTTTCTCAGAATATTGCTGAAAAATTTTCTTTTCTTTCCACTCCATGGTAGTTAAAAAAGGTAAAGGTAGTCCCCTGTGCAAGCACCAGTCGTGTTCGACTCTGGGGTGACGTTGCTTTCACAACGTTTTCACAGCAGACTTTTTTACGTGGTGGTTTGCCATTGCCTTCCCCAGTCACCTACACTTTCCCGCCAGCAAGCTGAGTACTCACTTTACCGACCTTGGAAGGATAGAAGGCTGAGTCAACCTGGAGCCAGCTACCTGAACCAGCTTCCGCTGGGATTGAACTCAGGTCATGAACTCAGGGCTCCGACTGCAGTACTGCAGCTTTACCACTCTGCGCCACGGGGCTCTTGCCATAGTAGTTAGGAGCTTCCAAGACAAGGCCTGGGTAATGTTGGATCTGTATTCACCTACCTTTATGATGAACAAAGGTGCCTTGGCAATGACTTCACAGAATCTTGTGAACCTGAATTTCATTTTGAAAAGTGGAGAAAATTTATAACCCTTATTATCCACAAGAAAAGTTTTAACACATGAGTGGCTGGAAGCTGATGACCTGGACACCAGATATTCAGGTAATGTTTCCAGGAGCCATCATTCACCCTGGCCCTTCTGTAGCCACATTCATTAGCTACTGCCGTTCTGAGAGTCTTAATCCTTCTAATCCATATGTGGGAGGGTGGTATTCCTAATCCAGTCAGGAAACCAGAAAGCTTCAAATTCTGCCAGTTGAATAAATTATATTAGGAAAGTTTGTGTAAAACTCAGTTCACTCAATGCACAATTCGATCTGGAAATTCGTGTGCATGTGAGAGAGTCGGTTACTTCCTGGATGATAAAAATTGGTGTGTGTGTGAGAGAGAGAGACCGATTTCCCACTCACCTTACGCTGCTCTCTGTTTCCTCTTCTCAGCGGGGCTTCCTTCCAATTTCACACTATCTGCCCCAGGGCTGCAGCTAATGTCAGCTTTTTCACGCAGCAAACAGAAACCTCTAAAAACCAGTTTCTGTTTGCCATGCGAAAAAGCCGATGCTAGCTGCAGCCCTGGGGCAGATAGTGTGAAATTGGAAGGAAGCCCCGCTGAGAAGAGGAACCTGAAAGTGGTGTAAGGTGAGTGGGATATCCGTCAGAGTCAGTCAGTTACTCCCTGGGTGATGGAAATTGGTGTGTGTGAAAGAAAGTCAGTTACTTTCCCGACAAAATTTGGGATTTCCAATGCTGGTGGCTCATAATCTGGTAGGAAATAAAAGCCAACCTGTTTTGCGTAAGTTGCTCACAGAATCCGGCATAGCTCACTGCTGCCCTAATCCTTTTCCCTACTGGCAAAGGGGTTCACCGTTGATCAGGGTCATAAGGCCTGGGACAGAATTCTGTGCTGTGAATGTAGACGTCTGATGAGGGCCACAGGCTGCCTTCAAATACATCTAGATATGAAGTAGGGCTGACCTGAATTTTCATGAACAAACATTATTGATGCAAAAAAAGGAGTTTGGGAGACGCAAAGTATTCTCCAAAAGACCTTCTAAAAATCAGCTTCTTTTTAAAGGGATTTGCTCCAGTTCACAGCCCCTCTAAGCCATCGTTCAGGAACCTCTTTTTCTTTTGGGGCTATGCAATTGAGCCAATCAGGAGGCATGTAGCTGGCATGAGGTCAGTGCATCATGTGATGCAGTGCATCACAGCGCAGTCTAGGTTTGGTACCTAATGGTATCACAAAGCCAAGTTGGAGAGATGGCAATGCTTCCCGCCTTCAAAGCAGCACGACTTTGTTTGCCTTGTTTCCAAGGATCTTTGAATTATTGCCAAAAACGGGAGACAAGTTTTGCAGGGTGCAGATATGGTTCTGACCTAGTTTATTTATATCCTCTGTAGCACAGAGTTTGTGGAAGTTTGGTCTTTGTTCTTCCATTGCATTAACCTGGATTTGCATTTGTTAGGGTCAAACTAGGTGACAAGCTGGAAGATCTGAGAGCAAACTGCCTAATGGGAAGACCCGATCTGTATCTTTCTTCCTGCAGTTTTTTCCCCCCCTGACTATC
Source organism: Heteronotia binoei (assembly GCF_032191835.1). NCBI lineage: Eukaryota > Metazoa > Chordata > Lepidosauria > Squamata > Gekkonidae > Heteronotia > Heteronotia binoei. The sequence continues at coordinate 59,507,804 of NC_083233.1, forward strand.
TTATTCATTGAAGTCAACTGATTTGAGAAAAAGATTATCTGCCCAGATGGGACATCATTATTTCTCTTCTCATAACTACGATGGTAAATTATTTTGATCAGTTTGTATTCAATACGTATGTTGCAAAGCATGGACCGCTTATTTGATCTCCAGTTAATGGAAAGTTTTAAAACAAATTTAAGATTACTTCTTGAAACAAGTACTAGACGCTTATCTTATGAAACTTACATGACTCATGAAATCTACGTAACCTTGAAATGTGTATTTAAGTGGAGTTTTGGATATTGTCACATACTACTTACACCATCGTTTCTTTGGATTTCTGTGTTTGTCACATGAAAATTCTACATTTATGTGTGGTTATTTTAGTTTATGTTTTGTAAAGGTCTTAACTAGAGATCAGCATTGCAGACTGACAGCTGAGTCCTTGCACACGCGGTGAATGCCCAAAAGCAAGGTCCTCTGCTCATTCTGCCCTCTTCCGCCTTTTCCCACCTTGTCCTGGCGGAAGAACAACCACCGTGTTTAATAGATGGGCAAAGGCTCCTTTTCCCATTTGTCTTTGTCCGCAGGTTAAACGAGTCGGGTGACCTCCTTTCTGCCTCCAGCAGACATCTGCCCACATCCCAACCTTGCCGGGTTTGGCAGTTCTCCTGGACTGGCAGGCTGCTCTCAGGAAAGGTCCATGGCAGAAACAGCAGGGGTTGCAGGTGCTTTGGCAGAGTTTGCTGCTGCAGCCCGGGCACTGTCTGCCCTCATGATGTCTGGCTCGACTCAGAGATGACAGCTTTCAGCTGATTGCTTTGACTCTCTTCAAACGAAAAAAGAAATTGAAAGGAGACAAATCTTTTTAAAAGAACCTCCCCTGTAATTTATATGGCAAAGTTAGGTACTTGGAAGGATTATGGGTTTTTTCGCACTCCCGGTGGCTGCAAAGTTAGAAGCGCGCATCGCTTTGGCTCTTTTCCCCCAGCCAGCGTCTTTGAGCATTGCACAGGTACGCTCAGCACCTGAGAGAGATCTCATGCGTTTGCACCGGCGCAAATGGAAAGTAATCTCCGGGATGGCATGAAAGTCAATTTTCTGCATGTTCCTAGAAGAGGTAGCATTCCCCATGCTGCATGCTGGCTTCTCCCTGGCAGCAGGTTGCAAGAGTCTCAGTCTGGCTGGCTGATTGTCAAGAAATTACATCATATTGGAGTAAACTGCTTTTAAATCAAACATCCATTATTCATGCATATTAACTGCTTTATGTTCTCCCCCCTCCCCCTCTTTTTATTCCACACCTCCCTCCCTTCCCACCCCTGCCTCCCCCACTCTGGCTCTTCTGTTGTAGATTTACTCTTTTCTCAGCCCCCACTTCCAATCCCCATTCTCTCCCCCCACCTCCATAGATCTTCCAAATCTTAGCTCATCTGTAAATTTATTATCGAACGCATACACTTGCTTCTCTCTCTTTCTCCCTCTCTCTCCCCCTGCTGGTGTTCATGTGCTGACTGTGCATTTGTTCCTAGCCAGGCGTCCCAGGATGATGCTGGTGCCAGGCATCAGCTCTGCAGCAGCCACACTAAACCATTGCTTTCTGTTGCTGTCATAAAGCTCCGAACTTTGCCACTGTGAATAATGAGAGAGGCATGCCTGCTGCCCGTTGTAGCTTGTTTGTTTATTTGTATTTGTGCCCTGCTATTCAACATGAGTGTTCTCTCAGAGCAGTTTCTGTCTAAGTAAAACAATAAAAGGGTGACCAAAATGGGTCCCTTCCTTCCTTGGGATGGCTCCATCGATGGCCACCAGAAGCTGGAGGGGAGGTTGTCAGCTGGGGCACAATAGGGTGCAGCATAGCCTGCTTTCCATCATCCTAGAACAAGGGAGTCAAACATGTGGCCCGAGGGCCGTATCAGACCCTCTGAAGTGTCCTATCAGGCCCTTATCAGGCTATCATCTGCTTTCTTCTCTTGCTTCCTTCTGCTCCGTAGCTTGCTTTGCCAGGCTTGCTCAATCACACAGGAGCTATGGAGCAAAGCCTCTATTTTCTCCGTTGGCTGAGACTCCTCCCTTGGGGAGGAAGGCAGGGGAGAAGGAGAGCTTGTTTTGCCAGGCTCTCTCAATCACACAGCAGAGCTACTGAGCCAAGCCTCTTTTCCTTCTGTTGGCTGAAGCTCCTCAGAGCAAGAGTTGTCACTTAGACTATTAAATAAACAAAATATTGCAAGAGTGCTAATGTTTTAGTCATGTTTTTATTGTAAGGTTTTTTTAAAAAAGTGTTGTGTTTGTCTGTGTCCTTTATAAAGTTTATATCTCCACTACCTAGTATTACGTTTTATGACACGCATGGCCCGGCCCGACAAGGTCTCAATTATGTCAGATCCAGCCCTCCTAACAAATGAGTTGGATACCCCTGTCCTAGAAGGCAATGGACCACCCTTAAACTTCTGAGTTTTCAACACTGGGGATGGGAAGAAGGAAATCAACAATTGCTTTGGTCAGGTTTGGGTTTCACATGATACACTAGCGCAGACTGCTGCCACTGCAGTGACCTGCCGATGGGTGGGAGATAGTGTGCAACCCCTGTTTGAAACCTCTTCGCATGACCACTGATCTGTTTCCTGGTTTTAAGACCAAACGTCTGGGTCCTTCTTACAGATCAAGAAGCACCTCAGAGATAAAAACCTACCTTACGCTGATGGCCAGCAGCTCTTCTAGTTTGATATTGTCTACTATGGCTGGTAGCCACTCTCCAGGGTTTCCAGCAGAGATGGGTCCTTCCTAGAACCGGTTACTGAGACCTTTCATCTTGAGCTACCTGGGGTTGAACCCAGGTCTTTGTGCATGCAAAGCATGTGAGCTTTGGCACTTCTCATAATTCTCTCGTATGTACTGTGGACACAATGTTCTGTGTTTTGCCCTTTTAAAAAAACATCCTTGCAGTGATGGAGCCCTCTCTTTGGAACTCCCTGCTGATAGATCTGATCTGTTCTTTCTTTTTGTGGTTTTTGCTGCCAGCTGGAAATGTAACTCTTTTTTCAACCTTTTGTTAACTTATTTAAGTTTCCTGGATTGGCTTTAGCTGCTTGGCTGGTATCAAGAATAGTTGACTTTCATTTTTGCTTTTATGGCTTGGGTAGTTACATTGCCTGTCCCCAGTATCTGGTTCTTGGGGTGCGGTGGGAGGTATTCTGGCATGAAGCATGTAGGTTCCATTTGGTTATGGACGCAGAGATTCAAATGAAGCTTCATTATACTGAATCAGACCATTGGTTCATCAATGTCAGTACTGCCTACTCAGTCTGGCAGCAGTTCTTCAGGGTCTCGGTTAGCAATCTTTCACATCACCTGCTGCCTGGTCCTTGTATCTGGAGATGCCGGGGACTGAACCGGGGACCTTCTGCATGCAAAGCACATGATCCTCCACTGAGCCACAGCCCCTCCCCCTATCAGAATGGTAAAAGTAATTCATGCAGTTATAGTAAAAGAGTCCAACACCAACCAGTTTGGTGTAATGGTTAAGTGTGCAGACTTTTATCTGGGAGAACCGGGTTTGATTCCCCACTCCTCCACCTGCAGCTGCTGGAATGGCCTTGGGCTAGCCATAGCTCCCGTAGGAGTTGTCCTTGAACAGGCAGCTGCTGTGAGAGCCCTCTCAGCCCCACCCACCTCACAGGGTGTCTATTTTGGGGGGAGAAGATATAGGAGACTGTAAGCCGCTCTGAGTCTCTGATTCAGAGAGAAGGGTGGGGTATAAATCTACAGTGTTCTTAAGACTAACAAACTTTATTGCAGTGTAAGCTTTGGAGAAATACAGCTCTCTTTGTCAGATGTATCTCTCGAAAGCTTATGCTACAATAAGATTTGTTAATCATAAAGGTGCTACTGGTCTCTTTACTGTTTTGCAGCAATAGACTAACGCGGTTAACTCCATCCGAACATGTTTCTTGAATTTGTTGAAATCATTTTTTTAACAAAATAAAGAAAAATCTCTCTTGAGTGAAATCTGAAAACTTGGAGAACTGCTCCTGGTAAGAATAGATAATAGTCAGTGAAATGGACCAAAGCCATCTTCATATGTTAGGGGACAGGGCCATGGTTCAGCAGGGGAGCATGTGCAGAACAGAACAGCCAGGTTTAACCCCCAGCATCTCCGCTGAAAGGATCTCAGATCAGCTTCTGCCTACGTTGCTGCCAGTTAGAGTAGACATTACTGGCTTAGCCAAAGCCATGGTCTGCCCTAGTTTAGGGCAGTTTCACATTTTAGGGAAGGGTCGTAGCTCAGTGGCAAACCACAGACTCCAGTTAAAAGAGTTTTGGGTAGCAGTTTGGGGGGGGGGGGGGGAAGCCTTAGAAATCTATTACTGGTCAAAGTGCTGGGCTAGATGAGCCCACAGTCCAGCTCCATACAAGGTGACTTCTTAGAAGGAAGTATGAGCGTAGTTATCCTGCATGTGTCTCAGAAAATAACTGAGCGCTTGAGTCAAACACTTTGCCATCTTGGGAAGCACTTGCATTTGGGTCCGGGACCCCACAAGGTTTCCAAACAGCCTTCTTAACAACCGTACGCCTAGGCCAGAGTAGCTGCAGGAGCGGGCTGGAAGGGACTGCTGTGTGCTCATCGGTGGGTTCCAACATGTTGACAAGATTGCTGTCCCCCACCCCACCTCCCCAAAATTGCAGTCTGCCCTGTCTCTCCTGCCTGTTCTTTCATCAACTATCCCGCCACACACCCATCCGTCTGTCAAAGGCCACCGGCCACAAGTTGCCCAACCTGCACCATGAAGAGGTGGAATTAGACTAATGGGTTGTCTGAACAAAAGGGAGAGTGGGGCCATGAATAATTGAGCAGTCTCTTCTGTAGCAACCAGCGAAAATGAAGTCCCATTTGCTCAGCCTTATTAAAAGAGCGAACGAGGGGGTGAGACGGTAAAGGTCGTTAAGGGACTTGTATCGTGGAAAAGAATCGCCTACGAAATGGATGCTGCTTTCTCCTCCCCCCCCTCCTTCCCCACCCCTTCCTAGTCTCTGAGGTCTTTAACTAACCGTCATGGTGAAGGCCGTCTTAAGGCATTTCAGGCTTGTTGAATTATTCAGGGCTTGGGGAGATCTCTGGCCCGGCAGCGCTCAATTCCTGAATGTTGAAAAGTGTAAATAGGGAAAGCTTGCCTTTGTTTTGCGCGTGTGCTTGACAGCAGTCGCCTGTGGAGCCCGTAGTCCTGGAGCCATGGCTGCCATCTTTGAGCATCAGGGCAGTGTTTGTGGGCTCACTGTGAAATAAATGGCTAACCATTCACGCTTATACTAAGGAGCAACACAACAGTGGGGCAATGGAAGCAATGTTCCCTCTCAGCTGCGGGTCTTGTGAGCAAAAATTCTACGTTGTGAGCTACTGGTATTAAAAGCTACTGCATAAATTATTGAACTCTGGGGCCATTTTTCCTGAGCTAAGACAAAAATGTGTGAGCTGGAGGATAAAAATCTGTGAGCTAGTTTACGCTAACTCATCTTAGAGGGAACACTGAATGGAAGGTGAAATTGAGTGCAGAGGCCTACTGCACAGCTGTGTCTCACATCTGCTTTGTAAACCGAACACACCTAAGGGTGGGCTCTAATTGACTCAGTCACTTTACAGCTACGACAGCCATTGATTGTTTGTGTGTTCTCTGCCGTGCCAGGCACAAGATTGTATATTTCTGCACATGGACACACATACATGGTGTTCTGGCCAGTCTTCATAGAAGCAGAAACTAAGCTAGGTAATCAGGCCCCTTTTCTTAGGGGGGAAAAGTGTTTTTCTGTCAAGGAAAACAACACACATGGTCGTGTGTATGCACGCACACTGTCACAGCTGGCTTATGGTGACCCTGCAGAGTTTTGAAGGCAAGAGACATTCAGAGGCGGTTTGTCATTGCCTGCCTCTGTGGCACAACCCTGGTATTCCTGGAGCTCTCCCATCCAAGTACTAGCTAGGGCTGGCCCTGCTGAATTTCTGAGACCTGATAAGATTGGGCAAGTCTGGGCTATCCCAGTCCAGGCATTTGGTTGTACAGGGTAAGAAGATCTCATATTCCAGTATTTAATAAGAGTTCAGTTCTTCACTTGAACGCTTTTTAAAAATTGACTTCTAAAATGGGATGTAGCGGTATGATTTCTGCTCACGAACTCATCAGAAGCAGGTTTGTGAGCTGTTTAAAAATAAAAAGACTTTCAGTCGTCGTGATTGAAATGTGGTATGTTAAGTTATGGGACCAGCATGTAATGGGAAAGACAATGGATAGCCCTTTTTTCGATAATGGTACTGATTTGGCTATAGATTATGATTTGCTTTGGGCCCCGGTTTTGAAATTCTTTGGGGAAATTTCTTTTTTGCCTTATAGAATGAATTATTATGTATTGCATATCATGTATTATGTAGCATATTATGTACTGTTTTTGTAAATTGTTTGTTATATGCATCCAATGGTCTAAATTGGATTCTTGTATGTTAGATTTATATTTTTATTATTTATTTTCCCTATGCTCCCTTTGTATTGGATTAGATTTAATAAAATAAAATTTATTTTATTAAATAAAATTAAAAATTAAAAGAATGAAAAGACTGAAGGGTTGAGGAGGCCTGCTGCCCATTGTTCGATGGCAGTCTCAGGGGCATAACACCAACTCTTAATTTGCTCTCTCATTCCCCCCATCGCTTAACCTTGTCTCTTTGTGGGGCCTTTTCTGCCTTCCAGGTCCTCCTCTACAACCTGGAAACTGGGCGTTGCATCACACAACTGGGCAGCTCCTTAGGCGATTTCTCCTGCGTCAATCTCCAGGACAGCCCTCCTTGCATGTTGGTCGCTGGAAATAAGGACAGGAGGTAGGTCTGTGTGGGAGAAGCGTAACAGGTCCATCTAGTCTGCCATCCCCTGTTTCCCACTGTGGCCAACTGGATGCCTGTAGGAAGCCCCCCACTCCTCCAACAGGGGCAAGAAGGCACTCCCCCAAAGTTGTGCTGTTCCCCCTACTAAGGAATTTGTATTAAGAGAGAGATTGCCTCTGAACCACACACACACGAAGCTGTTGGTTTGGTGTAGTGGTTAAGTGCGCGGACTCTTATCTGGGAGAACCGGGTTTGATTCTCCACTCCTCCAGTTGCACCTGCTGGAATGGCCTTGGGTCAGCCATAGCTCTTGTAGGAGTTGTCCTTGAAAGGGCATCTTCTAGGAGAGCTCTCAGCCCCACCTACCTCACAGGGTGTCTGTTGTGGGGTGGGGGGGGAGGTAAAGGAGCTTGTAAGCCACTCTGAGATTCAGACGCCGGGGATTGAACCTGGGACCTTCTGCATGCAAAGCAGAGGCTCTTCCACTGAGCTACAGCCCCTCCCCAAATGTGAAAAGTTCCACTTACCCATCATGTCCAGTAGCTATTGCTATGCTTCTCTCTTGTCTGCTTCCACTTTAGAAGCTGGCTTATAACAAATATCAGATCTTTCTCCCCCAGAGTTATAAGAGGGAGAGGGGGAAGCTGCCGCACCAGTCCTCTGCTGCACCGCTCAGTGCAGAAATGCGCTCAAAGCTGCAAGCAGGGTCTTTACAAACTTAGAGAACCGGAGTATTAGGTAATGGTTGGACGGACTTCCGGGGAGGAAAATGGCGAGCTGAGTTGTCTCTCGTAACGGGAGCAAGCTGAAGGTCTTGTTCGGGGTAGTGGAGGGCAAACCAAAGCCCACTGCCTACCTTTCTCAGTGAGAGAAAGGTCCAAGACTTGCACTAAAAACTTTAGAAGAGATTTACCTTGGCTGAAAAGGAGCTTTGGAGAAGGGTCCTTTGAGGCTTTGAGGAGTCTCAGAAGTTTGCAAAATTATCGTCTGCAAGATCTCTCAGAGCCATGGATTTGGCATAAGCTCGTCACGATCCTAACCTTCTGGGACATTTTTAAACAACTAAAGTCTTGGAAGACCAGTGGAACTTGGATAAACAGAGGAAAAAAGGTACAGAAACTCTTCTTTCACTCCGGAGCTATTTACAGACTAAAGAGACGTTTTAAAGGTGGAAATAAGGGGAAAATATAAAACTTGCAAGTAGAAGAAGGGAAGGGTGAAGTTTGGACTATTTTGACATAAAAGACAGTGTTAAAAACTGCTAAAAATTGAAGAGAAATCATTGTTGTGTCTACTTACGATTTGTGGAATGTAAACAACCATACTGCGCAGGAATATACTGGAACAGTCCTCTAACTCTACTGAGCAAGACAGGAAGTGCGTCAAGCAATCTATAAGGTTGAAGGTGACAGAGACAGGAAGCAGTAAAGAAAAAAGCCTACTCTACATCATAGAGAAACATCGGCAGCCATTGCTGGGAGGTCCAATTTAAAACATCGTTTTAAAAAGATTTGGGACTTTAAAAAGTGACAGAAACGACAGGGAAAAGGGTAAGAAGATAAGAACTATTGACTACATTATTGGTGGGCTCCTGGGGTGATTTTAAAAGGGGAAAAAAAATCTTTAAAAGGAGAAAAAATCGCGGCCGCCATTTTGGATTTTTTAAAGACTTTTTTGTTAAATATCTTTGCTTTGGGGGCTCAGAAACCAGCGAAATTGGGCTTGCTGGAAAGGGCAAGCCCTGCTCTATTGAACCTGACTGTCAGATTTTAAATTGGTGAGGTCAAAAATTTCGTCATTTTTTTAAAGGGGAAAAATTCTTCAAAAATTTATATCTGGGCCTGGGAAGCTCAGAAGAAAACAGAACAAAGTTTAATTGAGAGAGAAAATTTAGACCTTCTGAACTTGGTAGTCAAACTTGTAAATTGTGCGACGGAAATTTTTGGTATTTTAATTGCATCCCCCTTGCTCTTTGCTTAAATGTCAGAGCCCAGGCAGCTCCGAACAAGAGCCCTTTCATTAGAAAAAATGCAAGACCAAATGGAGGCTATGGAAGCCAGGATTATGAAAGGAGTTAAGAAAATGATGGAAGAGTTGAAGGAAGAACTTACTACAGTGATTAAAAAAGAAGTGGATGACCTCAAAAACCAAATTGGGAAAATAGACAAGAAAGTACAGGAGGTGGAGGAGAAAGTTAAAACACATGATACCACCTTGCTGAAAGTACAAGAAAAAGTGACGATTCACGACTGCAAATTAATGGAAAATCAGCTACGTTTGAGAGGAGTACCTGAGGAAGAGAATGATGATTTGAAAGGATATATAACAAACATAATCGCAGAATTCTTAGAAGAAGACCCTGATAAGACTAAAAGCATGTATGATCACATGTATAGAGTCAACTCGTTATATGCCAAAAAAAATAACTTACCAAGAGATGTGGTTGTAAGATTCATGACAAAGGAAATGGTGGGAAGGATTATGAAGAGAAACTTTGAACAATCATTGATAGTAAGAGGTAGCAGAGTGAGAATTATGAAGGAGCTACCGAAAGAAGTGATAAATGACAGGAGAACATATAAAAAGTTGACAGAAAAATTGAAAGACAATGGCACAAGGTATAGATGGATAATCCCCGAGGGTGTGAGCTTTGAACTTCAGGGGAAGAGAGTCACGATCACAAATGCCCGAGAACTGAGGAGATTTTTTGAAGAAAATAAAGAATTTGCACCATGATGGATTACAAACTATTGTCTTGGAATGTTAATGGACTAAATTCACCACAAAAAAGAAGGGCAACTTTTCATTGGATTAAAAAGCAAAATTGTAATATAATTTGTTTGCAAGAAGTCCACATTAAACAAAAGGATTATAAATTTTTATGGAACAAACAATTGGGAAGGGAATTTTTTTCGTTAGCTGACCAGAAAAAAAGGGGAGTAGTTTTTTATATTAAACAAGACCTGGAGCCAAAATTGGTATTTAAAGATAAGGATGGAAGATTTGTAGCAGTGGAAATAACATCAAATGGGAAAAAAACGCTGTTATTGGGACTATATGCACCTAATGGTGCAAAAGATGTTTTTTTTAAAGACATTACACAACAACTAGATGAGTTGACCTACGATCAAATACTCTTAATGGGAGATTTTAATGGAACAGTTGAGAACTCATTGGATAGATCCGGAGGGAAAAAAAATAGTGGAAAAGAAGGAAAATTGCCAAAGTCTTTTTTTGAATTAGTAAAACAGGAAAATTTGGAGGACATATGGAGAAAGTTTAACCCTGAAGTGCGGGACTATACTTTTTTTTCTGCAAGACATAAGACATTTTCTAGAATTGACATGCTATGGGGAACCAGAGATTTAGGCCTCATAACAAGAAAGATAGAGATTTTGCCTAAAATTGGCACTGACCATAACCCAATAATGTGGATTACAAAACTGTCCAAAAGATTGAGAAGATGGAGATTGAATGAAGACTTGCTACAGAACAAAGAAACAGTGACTTTCCTAGGAAAAGAAACTAAAGAATTTTTCCAAGTGAATGATAAAGAAGATATCGATTTTCAGACGGTCTGGGATGCTTATAAAGCAGTAATGAGAGGGTTGCTGATTACTTTGAACAATAAAGATAAAAGGGAAAAAGAAAAACAACTACTGGATATTCAAAATGAAATAAAGAAAAAAGAAAGAGAGCTGAGGAAAAGACCAGGGAAAAAGAAAATTCTAAGGGAAATTTCAATATTGCAAACTCAACTAAGACATTTATTAAACAAAGAAGTAGAATGGAATTTGAAAAGGCTCCAGCAAAAATCGTTTGAAGGAGCAAATAAGACGGGGAAATACTTGGCGTGGCAGCTGAAAAAAAAGAGGGAAAATAAAATAATTAATAGAATTGTGATAGATGAAAGAGACGTAGTTACTCAAGAGGGAATAAAAAGAGAATTTTTTAAGTATTATGCCAAGCTGTTTAAAGGTGCTGAAGTAAAGAGAAAAAAGATAGATGAATATCTACAGAAAATAAAAATTGAGCCATTAACTGAGAATATGAGAAAAATTTTGAATGACCCAATTGAAAAAATAGAAATTGAGGCAGCAATCAACGTGATGAAAAATGATAAAGCTCCCGGGCCAGACGGTTATACAGCCAAGTATTTTAAAATGTTTAAAGATGAATTAATACCAAAATTACAGAAGCTGATGAATGCAATAAGAGTCAAAGGGAAGGTACCAAATACATGGAAAGAAGCTGTTATTTCTTTGATACCTAAAGAAGAAAGAGATGTTACAAATGTGAAAAATTACAGACCAATTTCACTTTTGAACAATGATTATAAAATATTTACAAGAATTCTGGCAGAACGTCTTAAGCAATATTTGATAAATTTTATAAAAGAGGACCAAGCCGGTTTTCTTCCCAAAAGACAAATAAGAGACAATATTAGAACTGTTGTAAATATTGTAGAATATTATGAAAGACATCCAGAAAAGGAAGTAGCGCTATTCTTTGCGGATGCAGAAAAAGCATTTGACAATTTAAATTGGGACTTTATGTTTGCAGTGATGGAAAAAATGGAGCTTGGAGAAAGTTTTATAAGAATGATAAAGGCAATATATTCTGAACAAAGTGCAAGGCTGTGCATCAACGCAGATCTTACAGATGAAATGAAAATTAGTAAAGGTACCAGACAAGGCTGCCCGCTTTCGCCATTGCTGTTTATAATGACTCTTGAAATTTTACTAATGCAGATTCAAGAAGAAAAAGATTTAGAAGGACTACAAATAAAAGGATTTACCTATAAATACAGAGCATTTGCAGATGATATAATGTTTATAAATGAAAATCCTTTACAAGTTACACCTTTGTTGTTAATGAGAATACAAGAGTTTGGGGAGTTGGCGGGACTTTATATAAACAAAGAAAAATCAAAAATCTTATGTAAGAATATGCAGAAAAATAGACAACAAGAACTACAAAGACTAACGGGTTGTGAAGTTACCTCTAAGGTAAAATACCTAGGGGTAGAGATAACAATGAAAAATATTGATTTGTTTAAGAACAATTATGAAAAGCTATGGCGTAAAATAGAAGAAGATATGCTAAAGTGGAACAAGCTCAATTTGTCACTGTTGGGTAGAATAGCTGCAGTAAAAATGAATATTTTACCAAGGATTATGTATCTGTTTCAAACCATCCCCATTGTGAAAGATGCTAAGCAATTTGATAAATGGCGAAGAAAAATTTCGGAATTCGTGTGGGCCGGGAGGAAACCTAGAATTAAAATGAAAGTCCTGATAGATGCGAAAGAGAGAGGTGGATTCCAATTACCAGATTTGAAACTGTATCATGAAGCAATTTGTTTAGTATGGTTAAAAGAATGGATAACGTTATTAAATAAAAAACTTCTAATGTTAGAAGGCCATGGAAAAAAATTCGGCTGGCATGCATATTTGTACTATGAAAAAAAGAAGATGGACGGTCTTTTCTCTCACCATTATATAAGGAGTAGCTTATTAAATGTGTGGATAAAGTACAAGAAATATGGTGATGAGAGGAGACCTTTATGGATAGTGCCGGCTGAAGTGATAAAGTTAACGGCCAAAACAGTCAAGGAAAAACAACTATCATACAACCAGTTACTAAAAATACAAAGCGGGAAAATAGAATTGAAAACTGCAGAAGAACTAAACTATAAATATGATTGGTTTCAAATGCAACAAATAAAAAGTTTGATGGAGAATGATATCAAAGCTGAAGGAATAAGGAAAGAACAAACAGAAATGGAAAGAGTTCTGCTTGGAGATAATGAGAAATTAATTTCAAAAGTGTACAAATTACTTTTACAATGGGCTACAGAAGATGAAGTAGTGAAATCTCAAATGATAAAATGGGCAATTAATGTAAATAAAGAAATAAAGATGGAATCTTGGGAATATCTGTGGAAAAATTCCATGAAACTCGCAACATGTCATAGTATTAAAGAGAACTGTTTTAAGATGATGTATAGATGGTATATGACTCCAAAAAAATTAGCAAAGATGAACAATAAGATGCCAGATAGGTGCTGGAAATGTAAAAAGCATGAAGGCTCTTTCTACCATATGTGGTGGACTTGTGAAAGAGCTAAAATGTTTTGGCAAATGATTCAACAAGAGATATCTAAGATCCTGGGATATGAATTCAATAAAGAGGCAGAGACTTTTCTGCTGGGATTACAAATGGAAAAATTTCCAAAAGAAGATAGAACATTAATATGGTACTTGCTCTCAGCTGCTAGGACATTGTATGCGCAGTTGTGGAAGCAAGAAAAAATACCAGAAAAATGGGACTGGATTATGAAAGTTATGTCATGGAGTGAAATGGACAAATTAACAAGAAAATTAAGAGACTGTGATTTAGAACTTTTTAACCAAGAGTGGAAGAAATTCAGAAGATATATAGAGAAAGAGTGGAAAATAAAAGGACATTGGACAATTTTTGAGGATTAAGATTTTTAAGATAACAATATAACTCTTGAAGGGGGTTCTTCTTCCCTATGTTTCTTTTTTGTTTCGTTTTTTTTCTTGATAGTTAAGGGTACCTTTAATATCTGTTTTTTTAAAGAAAATAACACTGGCGGGGGTCAAGTAATTGGGGGAGGGGTGGGAGAAAGTAAGATGTGGGGTAGAATGATGGTTTTTTTCTTAATATATATTAAGCTTTTTATAAGTTGTAGTTATAGTTCTACTACCATATGTTACTAATAAAATTGTTTATTCACATTTATTCACATGGTTGGACAGTGTGCCCTGCTTTGTTTTGTTTTTAAAAGCTCAATGGGAAGAATCTCACTCCACTCTTTTTTATTTTTTTATTTTTAAAAAGCCATTTGGTGGACACAGTTGGTGTACAGCCCAGCGAGGGCTCTTGGAATCTCTTTCTCTTTCCCGCTGCCACTCGCAAAATGAGCTTGGCATATAAAACCTCACTTCCCGATACCAAAGAAGAAAAATCACCTAAAGGGGGATGCGTGCAGAGGGAATCTCACAGGCCAAAATAGTTCCACTCGCCAACTCGTGACAAGGCTGTGTGTGCGCTACGGTGTCCCTTAGGTGACAAGAAAAGGGTGAATTTTTCATGTGAATAGATTCCAGATTCTCTTTATCTCTTCGGCTTGGCCCGTCATATTTTGCCTCTCCCCCACTTCTGCTCGGTGTCTGTTGGCAAACGTGAACGCACTGGGAGTCATCAGCATGAAAGGATTAAAGTACTTAAAAACACCCCTTTGAGTCCAATTTTTAGATTGGCGGTGGGGGGGACTCTTTATTGAAATGGTCCAGTGTATTGCCCCAGGGAGGTGGTGTGGCAAAATGCCAATATCCAGTAGTTCCCTTCCCCCCTCCTCCCCCCCACCTAGAAAAATGCTGGGGCATCAGACTGCAGGTGGCAGCGGGCTGGTGGGGGGGGGCATCTGATTGCAAGGCATTTTGCCGCCAAATGTCAAACCTCAAGTCTGCCAGGGGCAGCAGCTTGCAAAAAACCTTTTCTTTCTTTGTTTTTGTCAGTCTCTTCTCTGTTAATGAGCATGCAATCAAAGGGAGACGCAGGCAGAGTGCATTTCTATCCCTGTTCATCGCATCCAAAGAATCTGAGTTGAAGGTGTGGCTGATACATGCAAGAGAAGGCACATGAGATAGCTAGCGAGGGATCACAGAGGGGGCCACGTTGTGGAACAAGCCTCCTACATTAAGGCACATTGCAAATAGAAAGCCCACAGGAAGCATAAAATCGTTCTCCTTTTTGTGCTAGTTTTCCAGTTGCATGGACTTGTGCATTTTTAAATATGAAGGAACTTTTGAAGCTGGAGCCCACCACCTGCAAGTTTGGTGTAGAGGTACAGTGCTTCCCCACTCCTCCACATGCACCTGCCGAGTGACCTTGGGTCAGTCACAGCTCTCTCTGATGTTCTCTCAAGAGCTCTCTCAGCCCCACCTACCTCACAGGGTGTCTGTTGCGGGGAGAGGGAGGGAAGGAGATTGTAAGCCACTCTGAGGCTCCAAGTGAAGGGCAGGGGATAAATCCAATCTCTTCTTCTCTAATCTGAAGTGGGAGGTCTGTTCTCCCATTTCATTCCCACCTCCCTGTCCCGTGTCTGTGAGCCAAACCATCTCCCCACTCCACCTCCCCACCCCTAGCAGTGAACCTGACCCATCTTCACAACTTCCTCCTGGGTCAGTCTGTTCCTTATGTTTCCAAGGAGTACATTTAAATAAGTGCCAAAATGTGAATTGTCATTTCTGTGTTTACTTAAAAGCTAGATGACCTTTTAAAAAATGTTATAAACACACACACACACAAAAAAAACCATACTGCACATAGCAAATGTAGGATGATTTTTTTCTTCTCCAGGCATACCTGAGGGGAAAGAAATCTAGTCTTGCACTTGACTTAAATACTGTGTTTCAATGTATATTAAAAAAAAAAGGTAGTCCCCTGTGCAAGCACCAGTCATTTCCAACTTTGGGGTGACATTGCATCACAAAATTTTTCACGGCAGACTTTTTATGGGGTGGTTTGCCATTGCCTTCCCCAGTCATCTACACTTTCCCCCCAGCAAGCTGGGTACTCATCTTACCGACCTCAGAAGGATGGAAGGATGAGTCAACCTTGAGCCAGCTACATAAGAACATAAGAGAAGCCATGTTGGATCAGGCCAATGGCCTATCCAGTCCAACACTCTATGTCACACAGTGGCCAAAAATTTATATATACACACACACATACATACACACTGTGGCTAATAGCCACTGATGGAACTCTGCTCCATATTTTTATCTAACCCCCTCTTGAAGGTGACTATGCTTGTAGCTGCCGCCACCTCCTGTGGCAGTGAAATCCACATGTTAATCACCCTTTGGGTGAAGAAGTACCTCCTTTTATCTGTTCTAACCCAACTGCTCAGCAATTTCATTGAATGCCCATGAGTTCTTGTATTGTGAGAAAGGGAGAAAAGTACTTCTTTCTCTACCTTCTCCATCCCATGCATAATCTTGTAAACCTCTATCATGTCACCCCGCAGTCGACGTTTCTCCAAGCTAAAGAGCCCCAAGCGTTTTAACCTTTCTTCATAGAGAAAGTATTCCAAACCTTTAATCATTCTAGTTGCCCTTTTCTGGACTTTTTCCAATGCTATAATATCGTTTTTGAGGTGCAGTGACCCGAATTGCACACAGTATTCCAAATGAGACCGCACCATCGATTTATACAGGGGCATTATGATACTGGCTGATTTGTTTTCAATTCCCTTCCTAATAATTCCCACCATGGCGTTGGCCTTTTTTATTGCAATCGCACATTTTCAGTGAGTCATCTACCACGACCCCAAGATCTCTCTCTTGGTCAGTCTCTGCCAGTTCACACCCCATCATCTTGTATTTGTAGCTGGGATTCTTGGCCTCAATGTGCATTACTTTGCACTTGGCCACATTGAACCTCATCTGCCACGTTGACGCCCACTCACCCAGCCTCAACAGATCCTCTCTGGTTCTCACCATCCTCTCTGGTTCTCACCACCCTGAACAATTTAGTGTCATCTGCAAACTTGGCCACTTCACTGCTTACTCTCAACTCCAAATCATTTATGAACAAGTTAAAGAGCATGGGACCCAGTACTGAGCCCTGCGGCACTCCACTGCTTACCGTCCTCCACTGTGAACACTGCCCGTTTATACTCACTCTCTGCTTCCTATTAATTAGCCAGTTTTTGATCCACAAGAGGACCTGTCCTTTTACTCCATGACTCTCGAGCTTACTAAGGAGCCTTTGATGAGGAGCTTTATCAAAAGCTTTCCGGAAGTCAAGGTAAACAATATCGGGTCTCCTTTGTTCACATGTTTGTTCACCCCCTCAAAGAAATGTAACAGGTTAGTGAGGCAAGATCTTCCTTTACAGAACCATGCTGAGTTTTCCTCAATAACTCGTCTTCATCAATGTGCCTACTCATTCTGTCCTTGAGCTCAGCTTCTGCCGAGATCACTCTCAGGTCATGAGCAGAGAGCTCAGACTGCAGTGCTTCAGCTTTACCACTCTGCGCCACGGGGCTCCTATGTTAAAGATATGCTAAGATGTAAAATACGACCGTAACAGAACTGAATAGATATTGCCACCTGCTGATGTGGGACTCAGCCCTTCTGTGATCCCTTCTCATACGGGCTTGTATAGAATCTGTTCCCCAAATATCTGAGGAGCTGCTTTCTGTGGCTTTCTTCACACTAAAGGATGAATTGGTTTGTCACTACATGAATAAGCCTGGGGAGATCCTTCAGCTTGCGGACTCATAATGCACAGCTTGGAATCCTAGTTTGTATGAGAACTCACAAACTACTACCTTGTGGTTTGCATATGAAGAAGCACGTGAAGCTGTCTAGACTGAATCATATCCTTGGTCTATCAAGGTCCACTTCAACTGGCAACAGTTCTTCCGAGTCTCAAGTAGAGGTTTTTCATATCACCTCCATGTTCAGTTGAACAGTCGAGTCCAACTCTTTGTGACTCCATGGACAAAGTCACTCCAGGCCCTCCTGTCTTCCACCATCTTCCGAAGTCTGCTCAAATTCGTGTTTGTTACATCAGTAACGCTGCCCAGCCATCTCATCTTTTGCCGTCCCCTTCTTTTGTCTTCTGTCTTTCCCAGCATCAGGATCTTCTCCAGAAAATGTCAAGACAGTGTGCGTTTGCAATAAAAAAGGCCAATGCCATGCTGGGAATTATTAGGAAGGGAATTGAAAACAAATCAGCCAGTATCATAATGCCCCTGTATAAATCGATGGTGCGGTCTCATTTGGAGTACTGTGTGCAGTTCTGGTCGCCACACCTCAAAAAGGATATTATAGCATTGGAGAAAGTTCAGAAAAGGGCAACTAGAATGATTAAAGGGCTGGAACACCTTCCCTATGAAGAAAGGTTGAAACGCTTAGGGCTCTTTAGCTTGGAGAAACGTCGACTGAGGGGTGACATGATAGAGGTTTACAAGATAATGCATGGGATGGAGAAAGTAGAGAAAGAAGTACTTTTCTCCCTTTCTCACAATACGAGAACTCGTGGGCATTCGATGAAATTGCTGAGCAGACAGGTTAAAACGGATAAAAGGAAGTACTTCTTCACCCAAAGGGTGATTAACATGTGGAATTCACTGCCACAGGAGGTGGTGGCAGCCACAAGCATGGCCACCTTCAAGAGGGGGTTAGATAAAAATATGGAGCAGAGGTCCATCAGTGGCTATTAGCCACAGTGTGTATGTGTGTGTGTGTGTATATATATATATATATATATATTTGGCCGCTGTGTGACACAGAATGTTGGACTGGATGGGCCATTGGCCTGATCTAACATGGCTTCTCTTATGTTCTTATGTTCTCATGTGGCGGCCAAAGTATTTGAGCTTCGGCTTCCGCATATGACCTTCCAGGGAACAGTCTGGGTTGATTTCCCTTAGGACTAACTGATTGGATCTTCTTGCAGTCGAAGGAACTCTCAAGATTCTTCTCCAGCACCACAGCTCAAAAGCATCTATTCTTCTGCGCTCGGCCTTCCTTATGGTTCAGTTCTCACAGCCATACATTACTACTGGGAATACCATCGCTTTGACTATATGGACTTTTGTTGGCAGGGTGATGTCTCTACTTTTTGTTATACTGTCCAGGTTCGCCATAGCTGTCCTCCCAAGGAGCAAACGTCTTTTAATGTCATGGCTACAGTCACCATCTGCAGTGATCTTGGATCCCAGAAGTGTGAAGTCTGTCACTACTTCCATATCTTCTTCTTCTATTTGCCAAGGTGTGATGAGGCTGGATGGCATGATCTTAAGTTTTTTTGATGTTGAGTTTCAAGCCTACATTTGTGCTCTCCTCTTTCACCCTCAACAAGAGGTTCTTTAGGTCCTCCTCACTTTCTGCCATTAGAGTGGTATCATCTGCATATCTGTTGATGTTTTTCCCGGCAATTTTAATTCCAGTTTGTGCTTCATCCAGGCCAGCATTCCGCATGATGTACTCTGCATATAAATTAAATAAGCAGGGTGACAATATACATCCCTGTCAAACTCCTTTTCCTATTCTAAACCAATCAGTTGTTCCATATCCTGTTCTGGCAGTTGTTTCTTGATCCTTATACAGGTTTCTCAGGAGACATGTGAGGTGGTATGGTACTCCCATCTCTTTAAGGACTTGCCACAGTTTATTGTGATTTACACAATCAAAGACTTTAGCATAGTCAATGAAGCAGAAATAGATGTTTTTCTGATACTCCCGTGCTTTCTCCATAATCCAGCAAATGTTGGCAATTTGATCTCTAGTTCCTCGACCTTTCCGAAACCTAGCTTGAACTTCTGGTAGTTCCCAATCTACATACTGCTGAAGCCTAGCTTGTAGGATCTTTAACATGACCTTGCTGGCATGTGAAATGAGTGCAATGGTGCGATAGTTTGAACATTCCTTGGCATTACCCTTCTTTGGGATTGGAATATAAACTGACCTTTTCCAATCCTGTGGCCACTATTGCGTTTTCCAAATTTGTTGACATAATGTGTACATCACTTTAACAGCATCATCTTTTAGGACTTTGAATAGCTCAACTGGGATACCGTCATCTCCGCTCGCTTTGTTGTTAGTAATGCTTTCTAAGGCCCATTTGACTTCACACTCCAGAATGTCTGGTTCAAGGTCAGCGATTTCACTGTCATGGTTGTCTGGGACATTGAGATCCTTCTTGTATAATTCTTCTGTGTATTCTTGCCAACTCTTCCTGATCTCTTCTGCTTCTGTTAGGTCCCTACCATTTTTGTTCTTTATCATGGCCATCTTTGCATGAAACATTCCCTTGATTTCTCCAATTTTCTTGAAGAGATCTCTTGTCCTTCCCATTCTGTTATTTTCCTCTATTGCTTTGCATTGTTCCTTCAGGAAGGCCTCCTTATCTCTCCTTACTGTTCTCTGAAAATCTGCATTTCAGATTTTTCCTTTTCACCTTTGCCTTTCACTTTCCTTCTTTCCTTAGCTATTTGTAAAGCCTCATCAGACAGCCACTTTGCTTTCTTGCATTTCTTTTTCTTTGGGATGGTGCTGATTGCTGCCTTCTGTACAATGTCACGAACCTCCGTCCATAGTTTTTCAGGCACTCTCCCTATCAACTCTAGTTCCTTAAACCTATTCTTCACCTCCACTGTATATTCATAAGGGATGTGATCAAGGTCAAACCTGAATGGCCTTATAGCTTCCCCAGTTTTCTTCAATTTAAGCCTGAATTTTGCAATGAGTAGCTCATGATCTGAGCCACAGTCAGCTCCAGGTCTTGCATTTGCTGACTGTAAGGAGCTTCTCCATCTTTGACTGCAGAGTATATAATCAATCTGATTTCTATGTTGCCCATCAGGTGATGTCCATGTGTAGAGTCACCTTTTAGGTTGTTTGAAGAGGGTGTTCGCTATGACCAACTTGTTCTCTTGACAAAACTATTAGCCTTTACCCGGCTTTATTTTGTTCTCCAAGGCCAAACTTGTCAGTTGTTCCGGTTTCCTTTTGACTTCCCACTTTGGCATTCCAGTCCCCTATGATGAGGAGGACATCTTTTTATGGTGTTAATTCTAGAAGGTGTTGTAGATCTTCATAGAACTGGTCCACTTCAGCCTCCTCTGCATCAGTGGTTGGGGCATAGACTTGGCTTACTGTGATATTGAGTGGTTTGCCTTGGATATGGACCGAGATCATTCTGTCATTTTTTACACCTCCTATGTGACCCATTATAACTGGAGATGCCAAAGACAAAATCTGAGAGGTTCCACATGTGACGATGATGATGATGATGATGTTGGATTTATATCCCAGCCTCCACTCCGAATCTCAGAGCAGCTCACAATCTCCTCTACCTTCCTCCCACACAACAGACACCCTGTTACGTGGGTGGGGCTGAGAGGACTCTCACAGCAGCTGCCCTTTCAAGGACAACGTCTGCCAGAGCTATGGATAACCCGAGGCCGTTCCAGCAGCTGTAAGTGGAGGAGTGGGGAATCAAACCCTGTTCTCCCAGATAAGAGTCCGCACACTTAACCACTACACCAAACTGCTTACCTTTTGAGCTGGGGATGCTGTACATGAGGTCAATGTACGAACTGTAGCAAATCAGGATATGTTCTACTGGCATTGTTCAGACATTTAATGAAACCACATTGTCCTGATTTGTTCTGCTGGCACTGTTCAGACATCACATGAGACCATGGTTTTAAGTTGATTTGTTCATTGCCACCAATCTTAACTATGGTTTTGTGTGACATACAGACATCACCGGCCAGTCCCTTATTCCAGTGCAAGTAGTGTTTCTAGAGGGAGACCGGCAGAGGAGGGGAGTGTGAAGGCAACAAAAACTCAGCCTTTTTTGAAACTGAACAGGATTTGAACAATCACCTGCAAGCCGGAATCAGAAACCAACCATCACTCACTGTGGTTCCACCTGTGTCTGAATAATGTCTTGCTATCCTTCTCCACTCTCTCTCCCCAGAGTCACACATGGATACATAAAGCTGCCATATTCCAAATTAAACTATTGGCCAGTCAAGGTCAGAAAGCCAGTTTGGTGTAGTGGTTAAGTGTGTGGACTCTTATCTGGGAGAACCGGGTTTGATTCCCCACTCCTCCACTTGCACCTGCTGGAATTGCTTTGGGTCAGCCATAGCTCTGGCAGGAGTTGTCCTTGAAAGGGCAGCTGCTATGAGAACCCTCTCAGCCCCACCCACCTCACAGGGTGTCTGTTGTGGGGGGAGAAGATATAGGAGATTGTAAGCCGTTCTGAGTCTCTGAATCAGAGAGAAGGGTGGGGTATAAATCTGCAATTCTTCTTCTTCTTCAACTGACAACTCTCCAGGGTCTCAGGCAGAGCTCTTTCCTGACTACTGCCTGACACTTTGAAACTGGAGATGGCAGGGAAGGAACCTGGGATGTTCTGCATGCCAAGCCATGGCCCCTCGTGCAAGTCATGACAGTACAAGATCAAAGTCATTTCTTTCTTGGCAAGGAACCTTGCAGAGCATGGGGTACTCTGTTCCTCATACATCGGATGCCCTGCTAATCTCTTTGCTTGCTTACAAGGGCCAAAGTAGATGGGAGTAATGTATACTGCAATGGTTTGTGTGTGTTGTATATGAAAAGGAGCACATGGTTGAGGAGGAGCTTCAACCTCCTGTGCTAACCGTCCTGTTAGTTTGAATCACTTTTCTCACAGGCAAAGTCTGATACTGAAAGCAAGCCAAGCCGTGGTGAAAAGTGCTTTGAGAAATAGACTGTAGCAAGGAAGGGGGTAGGTGGGAAGTTTTAACCACCTGTACTCTTGTTTTCAAGGTATGTTTTGTAAAGGACTCTCAATACATGAATCATAGAATCATAGAGTTGGAAGGAACCTCCAAGGTCATCTAGTCCAGCCCTCAAGCAACCAAATTGTGGCTTCCCGTCAGGGGTGGAATTCTAGCAGGAGCTCCTTTGCATATTAGGCCACACACCCCTGATGTGGCCAATCGTCCAAGACTTAACAAAAAAGAAGCCTTGTAAGCTCTTGGAGGATTCAGGAGGTGTGGCCTAATATGCAAAGGAGTCCCTGCTAGAATTCCACCCCTGCTTCCCACATCATATTCAGTTTCATCCTGAGAGTTCTTTGGGTATTGGTCATATACCATAAGTTGCTCTTCATAAACATAAGGACTAGAAACCTAAAAATCTAATAGCAGAGTAGCATTGATAGGAGGGGGAGAGATGCTGAGATTAGCTCAGGATCCTGCATGCTGCCCCAGATGCAGAATTCCACACTTGTGATCCTGGAAGCATGGAAGAATTGATGCAACTCAGGTGCCTGCAGGCTCCTGGGCTCACAAGACTTTTCGTGACAACTCTTGAGTGTCTTTGCTTTCCCCGGGCACGGATGCCTGGAAGCTGGGTCCTCGCTAATGAAACCACAGAGCTGCAGCCAGGGCTCACGGAATCGAAGGCAGCCTGATTACCATACGTGGCGCCGGCAGGCAGAACGCCAGGTGGCGTGGTGTCAGGGACCGGGCTTGGAAGCGTTGTGCTCTATTTGCCGAGCCCCCCACTTTGTCGGAGGAAGAGGGGAGCCGGGCTTTGTTTACTCCATCTGTGGACGTTCTGACAAGCGACTCGGAGGTGTTGGGAGAGCCCCAGCCCGAGTGTGCCCCCTTCCCCGTTCCAACCTGTCAGATGGATTCTGCCCGGCTGGAGTCTTTGTCGTCTTTTTGTTTTAATTGTCGGGATAGAGCTGTTTGCAGGCTCCTATGGAGCAGTTTCATTAGAGAAGGGAAAAGGGGGAGGTGTGGGGAGGCTCTCTCTTTTTTTTTGGAACATCCTCCGGATCAGAGCAGGAATCCTAAACAATGAAAGTTCTGGCAGAGCAAACTTCCTCCTCGGCAGGCCTCTATCCACTTGGGTATTGGGCTTCTGCCGTTGATCGTTTCCCGAGGATTAGCTGGCGGGCTTTTGATTTTTTTCCAGCGACCTCTGTGGTGGTTCCCGTTTGTCTCTCCAGGTTGTGTTTTCTTTTGTGTTTTGCTGTTTTAATCTCCTGCATTTTGGATTAGAAAACTTTTCAGCAGCTCCTTCTGAGCCAGCTTGGTGTAGTGGTGATGAGCGGCAGACTCTAATCCGGAGAACCGTGTTTGATCTCCCACTCCTTCTCCACATAGAGTCCCTTGGGTCAGTCACAGTTCTCTCAGAAGTCTCTGAGCCCCACCTATCTCACAGAGTTTCTGTTGCGGGGAGAGGAAGAGAAGGTGATTGTAAGCCGTTCCATGACTCCAAACGGAGAGCCAGTTTGGTGTAGTGGTTAAGTGTGTGGACTCTTATCTGGGAGAACCGGGTTTGATTCCCCACTCCTTCACTTGCACCTGCTAGCATGGCCTTGGGTCAGCCATAACTCTGGCAGAGGTTGTCCTTGAAAGGGCAGCTGCTGTGAGAGCCCTCTCCAGCCCCACCCACCTCACAGGGTGTCTGTTGTGGGGGAGGAAGGTAAAGGAGATTGTGAGCCGCTCTGAGACGCTTCGGAGTGGAGGGCGGGATATAAATCCAATATCTTCTTCATCTTCTCCTTCAGGTAGTGAAGAGTGGGGTATAAAACCAACTCCTCTTTTGTGCATATGAGCGTGTGTGTTCATTCTCTCTCTCTCATATATCCAGGACTTCTAGGGGACATTCAGACATTCAAAGATGTAAATTGTAGTGCCTTTATAGCACTCATCACTAAAGAACTTAGTCAACTAACAGAGTAAAGAATGGGTTGGATTTCACACATGCTACACAGCCTACGTATATATACTTTTCAAAACAAAGCTGGATAGATCAGCAGTCTGATCATTAGCCTGCCAGTCTTCTCAGATGCAAAAAACTCTTCCCAATACCTGTGCATGAGACCTATCAACTGGATATGCCAGGAACTGAATCAACAACTTTCAGCCTCCAAGGCATGTGGTCTGCTGGTGCTGGGTAGAGCGACAGGAAGGCAGAGGGGGAAGGGGTGCACAGTGTTCTGATGCTGTGATGTTACTTCTGGTGACATCTCAGAAGGAAGGTCATTGCTTCAGTGCAAAATGCTAGGATTCCCCCCACCAAATTTTTTTAGTCACTCCGGAGGTGATGCCACAGCTTCAGAATACAGCCAATGTGCATGTCCCTGCCTGGCCTGGCCACAGGCTCTCCCAGGTGAAGTCAGAGGACTTCATCTGGCCATCCGACAGCAATGAAGATCCTGTGAATTTGTGAGTTTCCTGCGTTGTGCAGGGGGTTGGACTAGATGACCCTGGAGGTCCCTTCCAGCTTTATGCTTTGATGATTCTATGACTGGTCCCTCTCGTCTCAGTACCGTCTTGTCTGATTGTCTGTGACTTTCCAGGGTCTTGTCCAGAGAAGGGTCTTATTGAGACTTGTTACCTGAGATCCTTGTACTGAAGATGCCAAGGAGTGAACCTTTGGTCTTCCTGGGTGCAGCACACATGTTCTGTAATGAAAGCAGAGACCCTTGCGCATGAGAGGGCCTTACAAGGGCTGTCTCTTCCACCACTGGCTTGGTGTTAAGTTTGTAGAACTAGTAGTGCAGAGACCTCCTTTCTTAATCAGCCTGGCCCTTGCCAGATTTATTTTTCAGATTTGTTATAGTTCATGAGCCGCTTTACAAGCACAATGATAATGGTGCATGTCCCATTTTTTTAAAGTGTCCCAGGAGCTGGGCTTGCCCACATATGCATGGGCCGGGGAGTCAGTGAATGACAGTCAATGCGTGTCCAGTGCTGCCACTCCGGTGCTGCTCAAAGGGCTTCTTCACATCACGCCAGTAAACATGCAGAGTAAAGTATATGCGCCTCCAGTTGCAAGTCAATATGATCCCATTTTGCATAATATATTCTACAGTTATTTGCTGTTCTACATAATTTATTCTGCTAGCAGACCCCTTTCCCCTACCTGCTGGGAATGTTACTCAGCAACCCCTCTGGCTTGTGAGGGTTTTTTTGCCAGCTCCCTTTCAAGTATATCTTTGCAGCTCTAAGAGCTGGAATCCATTATTTTAAATAAAGGGAAAGCTGAGATCATTAGGAAGTTTTCTTCTGAAGCCAAGATTGCAGTCTGGGTGAGGTTCTCCCCCCCCCCCCCCTCAATGGAATTGTAACACACACACAGCACTGAACCTACAAGTGCATCTTGCACATGAGTGAAGTCACAGGCCCCTGCTATGGGGTAGCAACTCACCCTGCAAAAAAGTAGGCTGTTCCCTGGCCACAAGAGGGAGCTGGGCAATGCCGCATTCCGCTTGCCTCACTTTCTCAAGCAGTCGCAAGAGCTTGGTGTGGCTCAGGCTGCACCATGGCAAGAGGCTACACAGTACTGGCTCTCCACACCACTGAAGCCACCGCTTTGTACTTTCTGGAGAGTGTGAAAAATGGTCCCGAGGTTCCATTCTGTGTTGCTAGCCTAGGGGCAATCAGGTTTTCTTCTGGTATGGCCAGGCTGGGGAGGGGCTGAGGCTTAGTGGAAGAGCCTCTGCTTTGCATGCAGAAGGTTCCAGGTTCAATCCCCAGCATCTCCAGTTTCAAAAGACAGGGCACCTGGTGTATGAAGAATAGAGTGCTCTGTAAAGTCTCTCCCCCCCCCCCCCCGGGATAGTTTTCTGGTTTGGAGCAGAGAGCACCAGAAAGCCACCCTGGCTGTCCCTTCTCATCAAGAAAGAAATAGCTGTGGTCCTGTACTGTTATGACTTATAGCAGGGACTGTGGCTGAGTGGTAGAGCATCAGCCTGGCATGCAGAAGGTCCCAGGTTCAATCCCTGGGATCTCCAGTTTAAAAATATTAGGTACTAGGTGATTGGAAAGTCCTTAATCTGAAACCTTGGGGAGCTGCTGCCAGTCTGAGTAAACGATATGGACCTTGGCAGCAGTAGGGAAGCGTGATCGGGAAGGTGAACATACTTAAGCATTGATTCGTTGCGGCTTAATGAAGTGTAATGGGTGAAAGAGAAGGCAGCCTTGGGCACAGTAGGGATTGTTCCCAAGTGTATGGGTAACCCATTGTTCTGAGCCCTGCATCTCTCCAGGGCAGAAGGGGGTAGTAGCCATCCATCCACTCTGACTCACGCCTCAAAAACTGCTCTCTCAAGTCTCTGCCTGCCTGCCATCCATCTTGGTCCATTTTGGCCCAAGCAGTGCCCCGCAATTGGGGTATAGACGGGTGTTTCTGGCTCTTTAAGCCATAAACTGCCCCTCAGCAGGAGGAGGGGTCTGAATGCTAACAGTTTATGTAAACCTCGCTGGGTGAACCTCAGTTAGTTTCACACCGCCACCCTGCTGTAACCATGCAGCCTTGTTGGTGGTGGGGTCCCATACAAACAGACCTGTCAGTTGAGATCTTCAACAAGAGACCGTCTCCAGTTCTTCTGTCTTTGGAAGTTGGATAGGTGGCTACCAGGAGAACTACATAAGGCGTGAGGGGCCGGGCATTCCCTCAGCCACTGGAAAAGTTTCATCTCTGGTTGCCACACATCTCACATCTGCAGGTGGGGCTCCAGGCTGGACAGTATGGGAGGAGGCAGTCCTTCACGTACCACAGCCCCCATGCTGTTTAAGGGTGTTAAAGGTAAGAACTAGCACTTGAACTGTGTAAACTTCTGAATTGAGGCTTCTGGCAAAAATTAGGGAAATGTTAGACTGGAAACAGCCCAGGATGGTGCAGAGACCACTAGCTTAGGGTGGCTTTGGAAAAAAGTTTATACACTGTCCATTAATAGCCTGTTGATGACTGTTATCCATAAATAGAACCTCTGTGTTACGAGGCCATGCGCTGATAAGTACCAGATCGGGGGTGAGGATTAGCAAACAAAGGCAGGGATTTTGCTTTATGGTCCCACTTCTGAGCATTTCCGAGACTTCTGAGAGGAGGAGAGCCAGTTCGGTGTAGTGGTTAAGTGCGCGGACTCTTATCTGGGAGAACCAGGTTTGATTCTCCACTCCTCCACATGCAGCTGCTGTGAGAGCCCTCTCAGCCCCACCCACCTCACAGGGTGTCTGTTGTGGGGGAAGAAGATATAGGAGATAGTAAGCCACTCTGAGTCTCTGATTCAGAGAGAAGGGCGGGATATAAATCTGCAGTCTTTTTCTTCTCTGACCAGCCATCGTTGGAGCAAAACTGGGCTAGATTGGTTGTTGTTGTAGATTGGTTGGCTTGGAGAAACATCGACTGAGGAGTGACATGATAGAGGTTTACAAGATTATGCACAGGGTAGAGAAATAAGTACTTTTCTCCCTTTCTCACAATACAAGAACTCATGGACATTCAATGAAATTGCCAAGCAGTCGGGTTAGAACTGTTAAAAGGAAGTACTTCTTCATCCAGAGGGTGATTAACACATGGAATTCACTGCCACAGGAGGTGGTGGTGGCTACAAGCATAGACAGCTTCAAGAGGGAATTGGATAAGCATACGAAGCAGAGGTCCATCAGTGGCTATTGGCCACAATGTATTGTTGGAACTCTTCTGTCTGGGGCGGTGATGCTCTGTATTCTTGGTGCCTGAGGGGGCACAGTGGAAGGGCTTCTAGTGTCCTGGCCCCACTGATGAACCTACTGATAGCACCTGGTTTTTTTGGCCACTGTGTGACACAGAGCGTTGGACTGGATGGGCCATTGGCCTAATCCAGCATGGCTTCTCTTATGTTCACCATACAGTCCTGTTCTTATTTTTACTAATATGAAGTTGCTCTTTGTACACAGACAAATACTATGGAATCCTCATTAAGAAGCCGCGTCCTGCACTCCTCTATATGGCTACAGCATCTTCAGAGACTTCTTGCCCTGTTGAGTGTAATTTACAAATACGCTCATGATTAATCCTCAGAGGGCACTCTGCCTTCACGGCGGCCCATTGCATGAAATCATGTATTGATTTCCCTTTTCGATAAAGCCAACTCATCCATCCAGATAGCAGCAGCGATTGACTTTCCACAACACAGACGGGCTCCGTCGCCAAACCCAAGAGGTTAACGGTTTTATGAGTCAGACCCCAAAATGATGAGGTTAGTCTTTGAGAGATTTTAATGATCTGGGTTCAGGGCTCTCACATATCAGTTTATGGAATTTGCTGCCCCCAAGATGTGAGTGCTGATCACCAACTTAGATGGGCTTGAAAGAGAATGAGATAAATCTATGGAGGAGCAGATAAGTTGGCCAACAGCTGTGAGCCATGAAGTCTTAATAGAATCTGCATGTTCAAAAGCATTGTACACCTGAATAGAAGTCACTGGAGCATGGGGCAAAACAATAAATAATACTCTCTTGCATTTATGCCCTCCTTGTTGACTTCCAAGAAGCATTTGTCTTGTGAAAGAGGTGAAGGAGAAGCTGAACTAGATGGATATTCAGCAGGACTGAACCCAGGGTTCTGTCCAGTGGGAACACCTGGGTAGGTAGAGCACAAATTTCCAGTCACCTGTGTTGGAATAAGGTACTTTATTACAAAGCTTCTGGCATCAGACCTTCAGAAATGAAGCAACCCAGGAAGCAGGATAAATAGAGAGCTGCTGGGCTGACTCAGAATGCAGCTTTTTCACAGAATCCATTTTGGAATTCCAGATTTCACAAGGGCTGACCCTTTGGGGCACTGACCCAAGACCAATTGGTCTGTCATTCTACCCCAAGAACAACATTTGGGGGTGGGGGGAGAGATCTGGTTAAAATTATCCCCATTAGCTAGCTTCTACTTTTTTTTTCAAGTTTTCCATTCAGGGGTCTGTTTGAGATGATTTGATGTTAAACACTGACATTGCACTTATACATGGATATAACACTTGATGTAAACACTGGTTTATTGCGTCAATAAAACATTTAATCTCTGTAAGTACATATGCATCAAAATGAATAGGGCTAGTTTCTTCCCTGCTATGTTGGCCTTACACAAACTCTAAAAGAAAAGTACTTTGCACCAGCCATTAACTACCACTGTCTTGTGATAATGAATGGTAGGCATTTTTTTTTCATGAGAAGGGGAGGGTTTGTGGGTTTGTTATTCTGTAACATTGTAAGCCTACTTCAGCCACAGTGGGTGATGTTTTAATTAATAAAGTAAAATAATAAAATATACCCAACCCATACTTCATTAACACCTCCTATTCTGTCTCCAATTCAGGGACTTCATCCTATCTTTTTACCATGTACTTAAGGCAAAATGAGGATTCCAGTGTACAGCCGGAGTTTCCAAGCTCAATCTCTGGCATTTCCAGTTTTGTTTTGTTTTTCAGTCTCTGGAAGAAGAGCTGCAAAAGGTGTCTTCTCGAGGCTTTGGCACTGCTCCCAGTCAGCATAGTCCATGCCGGGCTAGGCAGGCTTGTTGTCTGTATTAAGTAGCATCATGACCTCACGTTTGCTGGTGATCAAAAGTTACAGCACCAGACAGTGATTCCTTTGAGACTGGGTAGAAGAAGACTGCAGATTTATACCCCACCCTTCTCCCTGAATCAGAGACTCGGAGCAGCTTACAATCTCCTATATCTTCTCCCCCCACAACAGACACCCTGTGAGGTGGGTGGGGCTGAGAGGGCTCTCACAGCAGCTGCCCTTTCAAGGACAACCTCTGCCAGAGCTGTGGCTGACCCAAGGCCATTCCAGCACTGCAAGTGGAGGAGTGGGGAATCAAACCCGGTTCTCCCAGATAAGAGTCCGTACACTTAACTACTACACCAAACTGTGTACACACAGTACAGTACACCACACCACCACAGTTGGTGAGGGTAGGTGGTTTGGGGAGGGGAGGTTGTTGTTTTGTATTTTTAATAATTGCAAATCCCAAACAAAAAAGAAATGGAAACTATACTTAAAAATAACAGCAGTGGCAAGTCTGCAGGCAAGTATCTATAAAAGGTTTTCAACTACCCAAAAATATGACCCTGTGCAATTGTCGTCTATATTCCATAAATGCAAAGCTTGATAAGGTTTGTAAGATCTTCAGTCCTCTGGATTACAGGACGTGGGCATTTATTGCTCCAGTGTTGTAATGTAAGTCCTGTAGCAACAGTAAGGGCATGGAGGGTCCATTTTCTCCAGGAGACAGGCTAACAGTTTAAAAGTGCATAAGTATCCTCAAAGATAAATAAATATTGTAATACAAAATTGATACGAGCGATTACTTCCTCCCCAAAAGACCAAGTAACTGGACAGGCCCAAAGAGGTGTTTCCTGTAAGTTACAATGCCAGCCATTAGACACACGCACAAGGGTTGAGGACATACTTCTGTGCAGAAGGATCCATCTTCCACCTTCAGAAGGATCAACACGAACCTGAGAAATGGTCAGACATGTAGTTTTAAAACCACTCACACTTCCCTAAGCCCCAGCTGTTTGATATATGTCTGTCCTACCATTCCTTCCATCGTTTGCATTCTAGATGACATACATGGCATTCCCAAGAGGTCTCCTATCCAGGTACTTGACCAGACTCACTCCTGTATAGCTTCATTAAGATCCTTCCTATTATACCCTGAGTGCTCAGGTGGCCACATGTGTTGGAGGCATCAACAGTGCTAGAGACGGCTTAGATGCATTTCCTAATAGAACTCTCCATGGCATTAAAAGGGGGGGGGGGGGAAGCATCTCTTGGTGTTGGGAGAAAAGCAGAGTATTGTGGAAAGCAGAGTTGTGCACAGTCCCCCTGCCCCAGCATGCAGGCGCTGATGTTCTTCTGTTCTCATTTTAGGGTAAGGGTGTACGACCTCCGCAGAAGCAACCCTGTCTGCTCCCTCTACGGCCACCAGCTCGGCATATCTGCTGTGCAGATGGATGACTGGAAGGTTGTTAGTGGAGGAGAGGATGGCCTGGTTTGCGTGTGGGACCAGCGGATGGGCACCAAACTCTGGGAAATGCATGCCAGGTAAGGACTACCGTTTGAATTTGTCTTTTAAGTTTGTTTGCCTAATTGTCACTGTTTAGTGTTGAAATGGCTCAGTGCTAGAGCATAAACTCTGTTTCTGTGCAGAAGATCCCAGGGCCAATCTCTACTTCTCCAGTTTAGTGAAGGGATTACAGTGTCTGAGGAGGGCCAGGGAAACGCAGGTTCTTCGAATTCTCACTTTGTCATGGAAACATGCAGGGGAGGGGGGGGGGCAAAAAAAAACCCTGTCAAGTCACAGTCAACTCATGGTGACCCTGTAGGATTTTCAAGGCAAGAGACTAACAGGTGGTTTGCTGTTGCCTGCCTCTGCATACTTGACCCTGGACTTCCTCAATGGTCTCCCAGATCCAACTCCACTTAGCTTCCGAGATGTGACAAAATTGGGCTAGTCTGGGCCATCCAGGTCAGGGTGACTGTGGGCCATTCACTCTCTCTCAGCCTAATCAACTCCACAGGGTGGTTTTTGTAATGAATAACTGCATAAACCTCTTTGGGCCTCCACTGGGGAGAATCACATGGTAAAAAAAGGTAAAGAAAGTCAGGTCGTGGGCAGAGCTCAAACTGCAGTACTGCAGCTTTACCACATATGTGGGGTTAGGAAAGACAGAGATCCCAGAGAACTGTGGTCCATTAGAGCAGATAGTACTGAGTTAGGGAAACCAGTAATCTGGTTTGTTTTAAAAACAGCTTCTTACACTCATGCAAGGGAATGCCAGTGGGATAGCTTCACTTTGTGGTTACATCACAATCTTTGCCTCGATTAACATGAACCACCGTTAGGGCATCCTGCCACTCACAGCAGACAATTCTGGGCTACACTGAGTCAAACTATTGGTCCCTTGCCGCTTGTAATGTGTTTGGTGGCATCTATATATAAAACAGAGTTAATATCACAGAGGGGCAGCAGAGAGGTGCTGAAAGGAAAGCTGTAATTTTCCTTGCAAGACCAGCTCTCTAATGTCTCGCTGTAATCCAGCCACACTCCACTTGGTGGTGCAAAAGGCAGCTTTTCTTGTCATCGCCTTTAAGCTCAGTAAGAACCGTTTAGCTCAAAGAAAGCAGAAACTTTCATTCCACTCCCACACTTCAATGGGCTATGGAGATGGAAAGGACGAACCTGAAAAGGTTGTTCCCAAATGTGACAGAGCACCAGAATTGAGTCAGGTCATCCCCCACCCAGTGCAGCTGTTGCTTTTAATTAAACCAGAAACTTGATGATGGACATCGGCTTTCCTGCAGAAATCCTTCCAGTTTTCAGGCTTCCGTTCACTTGTGTTCTGATTCTTGCTTATTGCATGAATTAGCAACTACAAGGGATGGTATGAAGCCGCCCTATGCTTGGATAGGCGGCTGGTTCATGTAGTCCAGTACTGCTCATCCCAAATGGTGTGAGCAGCTCTTTGGGGTCACCAGTGGGGATCATTTCCCCACTGTTGTATTTTCCTCACTGAACAGAGGGGCACAGGATGTGGCCTCTTAATACAGATTCCATAGTATTTCACTATGCACAAAGAGCAATTCCTATTTATAACAATAAGAACAGAACTGTGCACTGGAATACAACCTGTCTAGCCCAAAAGTTCGGCTACTTTGGCTGTTCAGAGGCCTCAGAGATGCTTAGAACTGGGACAATAAAACAAAATCCCTGCCTTCTTTGTTCTGTTAATCCTCACCCCCAATCTGGTACTTATAAGTACACTGCCTCTTAATATTTATGTTTAATATTTCTGTTTATGGGGACTGAACTTGGGACTTTCTATATGCAAAGCAGATGCTTTCCCCCAAAGCCAGAGCTCCTTCTGACTCCACACAGTGCATGCTATTTCTTTAAATATCTGTATTAAATATGTAATATTTATGACCTTTTTCTTTAGTTGGCTAACACATGTTTTAAAATGAGTTCTCTTATACATTGCCAATGATCACTAAGCAAAAACAATATTGCAATAGCAAAGGGTAGGCGAGTTGTAAAGATAATGTATAAGCTATGGGAACAAGTTTGACCATTCTAATGCCATACTACTGCTGCTGTTATGTACAAGTTGCATGTAATTCAGATGCACACATTGAGAGGGTAATGGGCAGTTTAAGAGGACTGATTAATAAACTGCCAAGTAGTTAAGGCAAAATTACCAGCTGCTGTTTGCATAGTGATCATCTTAAACCTTTGCATCAGAATTTCCTGTATCTTACGCCTAGTAGTTTTTGTGCAGATTTACACTGATCACTGTCCATTGTGTATTAATCAACAGATTTGAATGGCAGTCTTTTTAATACTCAGGGAGGGCTCTTTGAGCTATAAAGGAAATTATGAGCCTTGCAAAGGGTGTGTGGACATTTTTAAGTATTAAGAATTTTTTTTTATACAATTGCCACCAGAACTCACATCTCCCTTTTTTAGGCACCCTGTCCGCCACATCTGGTTCAACAGCCATAGTCTCATCACTGCCAATATTCCCAACGAGAAGACACCCCGTGGGGCCAGCATCATGGACGATGACTTGACGGCTCACCGCAGGTAAGAGTCAGCTGAGTGCTGCTGAGAGGGGAAAGAATCTGGAACAGGAGAGGGAATGATGCCGCTGGGCGTGGGAGGAAGTGGAGTCTGTGGCAGATAAAGCTTTTGACAATAGAAGCATGGCAGCCCACTAAAAGTCTTGCTCGTAGTAGGCAAATGTATTTTAATAATAAAACTAGCAGTGGCACTGGGGTTTGATAACAGCCTGCTTTGGAATGCAAAGAACACAGTGAGTCAATTCTGAATTGAGCCCCATCACTAGGCAAAAATAGTCCCCGGGAAATTCCTATGGCTTAACAATATAGCTTTAAAACCCAATCCAACTGAGAGAGACAGGAAATTTTATATAACATACATGGCCCAGCCCAACAAGGTCTCATTTATGTCAGATCCGTCTCTCATAACAAATGGGTTAAGAGACCCTGGTTCTAGATTATAACCTGGAGAGTGGCCTGAATGTGGACATATCTTTCCACCTGTTCTGAGAGGCCCATGGTTGCTGTTTTGAACCAAGCATTTGAGAGTACAATGTCAGTGACTCACATTCAAATCCCCACTGTGCTATGAAGCTAGGTGGGTGACCTCGAACCAGTCACACCCTCTCAGTCTAACTCACCGCATTGAGGCATTATGAGCATAAGATGGAGGCAGGGAAATCAAGGCATGCTGCCTTGAGCTCTGTGTAGGAAGACCAGGTTAACAAATGTACAAATATTGTGGCACATTATCAATTTGGAACTCCTTTTTCTCTCTGGGGCAGACATCGAGGAATCATCTACGCCTACGAGTTCTCTGTGGATCAGCTAGCTGCAGAGAGCGTCCTTCCTATCTGCCGCTCCTCTTACAGCGAAACAACCGGTTACAACTACAACATTGGCCTGGCTGTCCCCTATGACAACATCTAAGTAGCAGTTTACCTTCCATCCATAGGAAAAGTTGTGCTGCAGGTTCAGAAGCTGGTTCAGAAGCTTGGAGACAAGAGGAAGGGGGGCCACGGAGGAGGCACTGAAGCCTCCTGAAATGTAAGGAAGAGGCCAACGGAGAAGAACGGACAGGAATCAGCCTTAGCCACCAGCCAGGCAGAGTCCGGAGCTGGCCCACTGGAATCCAAAAAGAGGTGCTGTCCCTAGGCAAGGAAGAGCAGTGGTCATATTGGCAGGGAGGCTGGCCCTTTTGTACTGGGCCAGGAGACTGGGGAAAATCTGTGGATTGACTATGTATCTAGTGAAGAGAAGGGAGCTGTACCATGATCTGGCTAGACCACTGTCATCAGATCTCGGAAGCTATGCAGGGTCAGCCGTAGTCAAAATTTGGATGGAAGTCTACCAGGGTTGTGACACAGAGGGGGCAAACTGCCAAACAACAGGGCTGGAACTACAGGCAGCAGCAGGGGTGGAGAGGCACAAAGGAAAGAGCCCTGCAAAATGAGGGGGAAGTACCTGTCTCCTGAGAACAGAAGAAACAGAGATGTTTTGCAAAAACCCTTAAGAGCAAGTCTTGCCAAGGTGGACATGGAAGAAATATGTGGAAAATGGACTTTTTTTTCCCTGAACATATTTTAAATGAAAACATCCTTGTTGTATAAGAAAGCATCCTTTAATAAAGCATCAGTTGCACTCCAGGAATCTCCAAGCCATGTAATTTAATTGCAAAAGTGTTGTATGTGGGAAGGGGCCATAATTGTCCTTCTGCAGCCATGCATAATTTCTCCAGTTACCCCCACCTTCCTACTGCTTTAAGTCCTAGGAAGAAAGGAAAGATGCCAGCATTATTCTTGCATTCCACCACCCCCCCCCTCTTTACTTGGGGCTGGGGGGGAGCGGAGACTTCCCTTCCTCAGCATTTCCACTATCCACTCACCCCCTGTGGTGTCGTGCCGCTTGAGCTTAAGTCGCTGCTTAAATGCAGTGAAGGCTTCAAAAATCAGCTTGGGTTGTTGAACGCCAGAATCTCCTTAGGCACGTATTTATGACCAGCTTCCTTGTTGGTTGATTTGCAGATTTTGAAAATGCAAAAGCATAGATAAGTGAACACAAGCAGTGCCTGTATTTCTTCTTCCCCCCCCCCCCCCCCACACCCCGCACTGACTGAGAACTCGCAGTACCACAAGTCTTTTATTGGGCTTTTTCCTGTTTACTCAACTGCGGCCATTCCAGGGGGAAGGTAGGGAAGGTTGCACAAATTTGCTGCTTGTTCACACTACACAGGAAATAAATGCTGCTTGAAAAAGTACCATGCTCAACAGTGTAAAAGTCCACTCCCTTTTCTAATAGTGTGCCATGGCTGATCTGTGGAACTCTCACCCACTAGCCAAAGCATAATGGTGTAACAGTTCAAAAACTAGCAGACGCGCTCCAGAAAGATGCTAGGCAAGTAAGGTCTCTTTAACCTAGAGGGCCCGTAGATCCTGAAGAACAGGAAAAGTCAGCCACTATCTGTTACTGTTAAAACTACTATACAGCCAAGTGGAATATTAGACTTTTATTATTTATTAAAATTGTTATATACCACCATTTCCTTGTGGTTCAAGATGGCTTACAATTCAGAACTAAAACAGTACATTACAATAAAACCCCTTAATCACCACCACCCGAGACAGAACATGCATTAAAAGCCCTTAGACATAAATAGCCTTATAACTAACTCCTCCTGAAAACTTCTGTGCCTCCCCCCACAACCCCAAGTCCCCTCCAGAAGATGGGGACAATTCCTGAAAATAACAAGCCATAGTAGATACCATGTGCTCAACCTTAAGAAGGCACCAGTGAGAAGGTGACAACCAGAGGATTGCAATGGGTACGTAGGAATTTGATTTGATTTGATTTATATATATGTGGGGAGACGGACCTTTAGATACATGGCGCCTAGTACCATGAAGGGCTTTACAGAACCCTGTGAGTTCACAGACCTGTGAGGCAAAACAAGATCACAGGAAGAATAAACAGGCCACTGCCAAGAACTAAAAACAATCCTACTTTATTGCATGTCACTATTGGTGAGTCAAACGTGAACATATTTGGGTTGAGGGGATATCTGCAAAGCTAGGCTAGAAGTATCAGCCTCAAAATCATCCCCTTAACCAGCAGCACAGACTTTGTAGCAAGCAACTGCCCTGTATCCCTGCAGCACTGGGAGAGGCCAATCCCCCGTCTACCCGTATCGACCACCCGACATTCTGTCCTGGGTCGCTCCAAAGGCACCGGCACTTCCATCACAGCTTCTCTTTGGTTAATGGCAAGGCGCAATTGGCTCCATGGTGAGGAAGCGGACATGCATCTTGGTCTCGATATCGATTCCCTCCCAGATCTGTCATTGGAAGGGGGGCAAGAGGAGATTGGGGATTACATAACAGCTGGAAAGGGGGCAGAGGTCCTTAACTTCAGGAGAGCCCATGAAAAACTAGAGTGGGTTGCAGATAATCTAGTACTGGCTAAACAGGAAGTGTGGTCCTGGGTGCTGTTCTCAAAAGCAGTTGCTATCTCCCACCAGATGTGGAAGTTGGTTTTGCCTCCGGGATTCCAAACAAGCACATTTCTTTTTCACACACTTTCACATCTGCACTGCAGAGAAGCATCCCCCAAAGTCTATTTGCATGGCAAGCAGAGGCTCTCTCTCTGAGCCATAGCCCCTCTCCTAAGGATGCTTATGCATCCTTCTCCCATTTCCTCATAAGCCCTGTCACTGTCCACATTCACAGCTGCTTGCACTACCCACACCCTTTCCCGGATTATTCTGAGCAGTGTGTAGGGCCATCAGCATGGATGGTGAAGTTCTTCAAAGCTAGTGGGTGGTGGAAGAGCATGCAGGCCAGCAACAGTGGCCCCACCAGAAGCTACGGGCCCCAGCTGCTGCCCCACCTCAAGGTATGCTGATGCTAACACTGACAACATCGCCACACCAAGCCATACATTCAGCTCCCCACCCCAGAGAAGACACAATGCTCCGTTCTAACCTTCAGAAAATCTTCGAATGTGATTCCCTCATACACCTGGTCTGGCTCCTGGAATGAGAAGAGAGTTTCTCTGAGCTAATGGCTTGATTAAAATGTCAGTCATGAACCTCCTATGAAAGGAGGTCCCAATTTGGATCAGGTCCATGTGATGAACAGGACGGGAGTGCAATATGGACACGAACCATTGCAATGTCTGCATTTTTCTTAACCCCCAGATTTCTTGAGGTGGGAGAGACCATGTGGAACGATGAACCCCCATCCCATTCAGGAGAAGCCCAGCTGTTCATTCCACTGGGCTGCTTCATTATATTTTAACCTTAGTTTTTCTCCATGCAGTTCCCTTCCCCCCCATTTTATCCAGACAACAACCCTGAGAGTTAGGTTAGAATGAGTTTATGTAACTGTTAGTAGGTGATACAGGTCAGCCATTTAGTCTCCTTGACCTCCTCAGCCCAATCTTCTACCTGCTGCACCATACTGACTCACATTCCACCCCAGCCATGATGGAGTCAATGCCTATACGAATTAACTAGTACACATCCCCAAAGTAGGGCTGTATCACATTTGTATCTCACCATTGCTCCAAGAATAGGAGACATGGAGTGTTCCCTCTAAGCTGAGTTAGTGTGAGGTAGCTCAGTTTTTTAGCCTCTGGCTGACATGTTTTTGTCTTGGCTCAGGGAAAATGACCCCAGAGCAAACTAATCTATGCAGTAGCTCACAGCTTTAATGCCAGTAGCTCATGAAGTAGAATTTTTGCTCACAAGACTCCACAGCTTAGAGGGGGTATTGGACACGGACATCATCCTCTGGACCAAACCCATCACCAGCCTCTATACCACACTGTCTTGGACCCAAGAAGTGATTCTATTTCTCAACCTGGTTCCCTTTTCTTGAACCCAGATCTTGGACCTTTCCTCAGGTACAGAAGACCCTGAGCCAGTTGGTCTCTTACGGTCTGCAAAGTGGGAACAGTTATAGGCTGACATACTGAGATTTAAGCCCAGAGCTCAACAGAGTCCCCAACAAAGGGCTCTTCTGCTTTAGAGGGCACCTCCCAACCAATGAGGCTGAATCCCCTCTTACCATTTGCCCCATGCAGATGCTGGCAGCCTCCATCATGGCCCCATCCGCTATGGACCTCACCGACTCCTTATCCAGGTGGGGGTTCCCCGAGAGCAGCTCCTGCACCACCTGGTCGCAGGAAGCAAAGGAAGTTGGACTGAGCAGCAGCTGCAGCTCACCAAAATGCAATTAAGAAAGGAGGCAGCAAAAAAAAATGCCAACACGATACATTACTTTTCTGTATTCCTGCAGGGTGATCTTCCCATCGCTGTCTGAGTCGTACATGTGAAAGAGGACTGGAAGATACAAGGCAAAAAAATGGCAGGGTTTAGAAGGCTCTCCCTTGCTTAGAACTGGAGTTCATAACCTTGGCCAATTTTAAGCATGTCCATTCAGAAGGAAATCTTAATTTCAAGGCCCACAGGCATGATGAAACCTTTACTTACTGTTCTCTGGACACTAACACAAGGGGGATGCAGTATGTACATGAAACATTAATTTAATTCCAGAGGGGGAGCAGAGATGGTCTTCTGCAAGTCATCTTTATTGCAGCAGAAAGATCTAATTAGACACTGGAACCAATTTCCCACTAGCCTTACCTCGCTCTCACTCGGATTTCACACAGGCTGCTACTCGCTCTGCCTCTTTCGCCCAGCAAACAAGATCCTTTAAAAACCAGCTTCTGTTTGCTGCGTGAAAAAGGCGAAGCTAGTTGCAGTCCCAGGGCAGACTGTGAAATCCGATGCAAGCCACACAGAGAAGAGGAGCATGAGAGCAACATAAGGCTAGTGGGAAATCGGTCCGGGAGATCTGTCATTGGATCTTTTAAAGAGCCAGTTTGGTGTAGTGGTTAAGTGTGCAGGCTCTTATTTGGGAGAAGTGGGTTTGATTCCCCACTCCTCCACTTGCACCTGCTAGAATGGCCTTGGATTAGCCATAGGAGTTGCCCTTGAAAGGGCAGCTGCTGTGAGAGCCCTCTCAGCCCCACCCACATCACAGGGTGTCTGTCTGTTGTGGGAAGAAGATATAGGAGATTGTAAGACGCTCTGAGTCTCTAATTCAGAGAGAAGGGTGCGGTATAAATCTGCAGTCTTCTTCTAAAAGGGCCGTGGAAGCTTGTGGAAATGTCTTCCCCAATCCAGATTCAAACAAAGATTGAAGAGGGGTATAACCCTCCCCCTGCATAGTTCCACCAATCAAAACAGAGGAGGCGCAGGGTTGGGCTGCCAATCCTGCCGCACACCACAGGAACCGTTCTTTCCTGTGTAGGAGTTCAGCAACCAGCAGTCCCATTTCAAGCATAACTTTGAAGGAGATCTGAACTGAGTACAAGGTCTCAAAAATGACTCTTGAGTTAGCATGAACTGGAAGCTCCATGGCACAGAGTGGTCAGCTGCAGTACTGCAGTCAAAGCTCTGCTCATGAGCTGGGTTCAATCCCGGTGGAAGCTGGGTTCAGGTAGCCAGATCATGGTTGACTCAGCCTTCCCTCCTTCCAAGGTCGGTAACCTGAGTACCCAGCTTGCTGGGGGGTAAAGTGTAGATGACTGTGGAAGGCAATGGCAAACCCCCTCATAAAAAGTCTGCCAAGAAAATGTGATGTGACATCACCCCCCATGGGTCGGTAATGACTCAGTACTTGCACAGGGGACTACCTTTACCTTTTTAAGCATAAACACAATTGCAACTTGCGCATGTACAAAATGGGGGCCTCGCTGTGCCACCTGGGAGTGAGCATTTCAATCTTGTACCAGACAGATGAACAGACGCTTAAGCTGCAAGTTCTAGCTAAAGAGCCTCTGAGACTTAATGATAAGAAGTTTTAATCACGGATTTAAAATACAGAACCTTTAATTAGAAAAGTCAATGAATCGGAACATTAAAGAGTTAGAAATTGCAGGGAGCCATGGTGGCCCATAGGAGAAACAGTGAAAAGCTGCAGAAGGCTCATATTTTACTAGGTCCAACTAAAGTACAGTAGCCAGTCAGCTTTCAAGTTGTTCCAAACTCTTCTTCAGGCTGCATGTTCAGCACATCAAAATGGAGGAGGAAGGATGTCATTTGCACCAGTGGGAAAGCTGTCAGGGTCCAACCTTATCTCTCAAGCTTTAAGTAACCAATTTTATCAGATTCCACTCTCTCCATTTTTAGCCATAACCATTCATGCTGCAACAGCCATCTCCCAAAAAAGGGCATTTCTCCTTTCACGTGGAGGAAGGGATCTATAAATGGCGCTTACAGCTTTTTGAAGCATTTTCTAAAAATTACAGTCTGTCTTCCAGTTCATTGGGATACCTAATTGGCCAACCAAAACGTGAACTGACCAATCAGCTAAGACTGCAATCCTGGTTAAAAGCCACTCAACCAGCTAAAAGCCTTTCCTTGCTTGACAAGAGTGTATGCACTGGAACAGCTGTGAAAGAGGACCATCTGTCTACTTTACACCAGCTAGCCATCTTACTAGGAAAAGTAGCCACAGCCCTGGACATATTCAACTCACATTTCAGCTTCTGTTTGCGGAAACGATCCAGCTGCTCTTCATCCATATTCATCTCAATCGGTCTGAAATTGGACATGATAATCAGGAAGTCCTCAAAATTGATTTCATCCACCAGTCCTTCAGATGCCTCTCGGAGGTTCCTAGAGGATGCATGAAAATGAGGCGACTGAAAGACAGAGCTGGCAACAAGCACTC
Organism: Heteronotia binoei; assembly: GCF_032191835.1. NCBI lineage: Eukaryota > Metazoa > Chordata > Lepidosauria > Squamata > Gekkonidae > Heteronotia > Heteronotia binoei. The sequence goes on from NC_083233.1 coordinate 59,549,334, forward strand.
TGCCCAGAAAATGGCACAAAGATCTGCACACGTTCAAATGGAGGTGAAGGAAGAGGCATATCGCTACACCAGCTGACTAAACTGGTGGAGGTCCCAAGAGGGAAAGCGCAAACAAGTGCATAGTAACAAGCAGGGCTTTTTTTGTAGCAGGAATTCCTTTGCATATTAGACCACACACCCCTGATGTAGCCAATCCTCTTAAGAGCTTACAGTAGGCCCTGTAAGCTCTTGGAAGATTGGCTGCAATCAGGGGGTGTGGCATAATATGCAAATGAGTTCCTGCTAAAAAAAATTCCTGAGAACGAGACAGGCCCACTGAGGGAAACTTGCCAAAGGGAACTGGCACTTTCCTTCTCCACATGCTAGGAAGCCCCCACAACTTTACCTTTTGTCAAAAAAGGCCTGGATGATTTTGGTCCTAAGGGGGTTGAACTCCAAGTCAGGGATGCGATCAAAGTTTTCCTTGCTGTAGAAAAGAAAGTACAAAAGACAGTTAGAATTGCCCACAAAGACAAAATGGCAGACTCAGGATCAATGGTGCCAAGCAGTGCTCCCTCTAAGTTGTGGAGTCTTGTGAGCAAAAATTCTACTTTGTGAGCTACTGACATTATTTAAAGTTGTGAGCGAGCAATTTGGTTACTGCATAAATTAGTTTGCTCTGTGGCCATCCTTCCTGAGCACAGACAAAAATGAGCGAGCTGGAGACTAAAAAACTGTGAGCTAGCTCACACTAACTCAGCTCAGAGGGAACACTGGTGCCGAGGTCTCTCTTGTGGTCAGTGGCACACCCATATAAGAGCAAAATTCAAGTCCAGTAGCACTCAGTAACAAGAAGATCAGAAATAAGCTTTGGAGATTCAAAGATCCCTTTGTCAGATCTGACAAGAGCACCTTTGACTCTCAAATCTTGTTGGTTTCTGAGGTGCTACCAGACTCGAATTTTGCTTTCCTAGCAGAGACCAATACAGCTACCCGCCTGAAACGCCTGTATGAGACAACAATGTCCATTCTTTAAATGCAGTTTCTGCTGAATTAGTTCTACCTATTTTATTTCCATTTCCTTGTTGGTTATTTATGCCCTGCTTTTCCTCCCAATGGGAACCCAAAGCATCTTACAGCACCTCCATTCTCCCCTCCTCCTCTTTATCCTCACCACCACCATCTCATGAGATAGGTGAGGCTGAGAGAGAGAGAGTGGTGCCAGGTCGTCCGCTGAGGTTCTGAGGCAGGGTCAGGATTTGAACCCACATCTCCCCATCCACCGCCACTATACCATGCTCTCTTTTAATAGAGTGGGATTTACAAATCAGAAAGGCCACAAGCAAGCTAGGAAAGCTTTAAGCAGGGCTGAATGCTCTCGCTGAACTCAAGGGGACACAGAAGAGCAGCCTGGCTGGTCCCTGAGAAAGCAAACACCTTTTCTTCGGAAGAGAGGAACCAGTATATATAAGCTTGGTATATATAAGGAGGGATTTTAAGGGACTTTGCCCCATTGGGGCTTTAAGTCTTTAAGAAACTTTGCCCTATCAGGTCGATAGCTTAGCAGTAACTTTTGCATGCAAGAGGATAAAGGTTCAGATCCCAGCACATCCAGTTAAAGAATCTCAAATGCCAGGTGTTGGAAAAGACCTTTCTCGCCTGAAACAGGAGATAACACTAGGCTAGACAGACCACAAACAGGATTCTGCTTCATCCGTCTGTCGTTGCTGAGCTGATTAATTTTGCTTCTATAAAACACATTTAGACTTGTTCGCTGTGGGATTGATCTGCTTGAGCAGCTGCAACTTGATGACTATTGTTACCTGTTCCGTCCCTCTTTTACAATAATCATGATTATGTTTGTTTTATGGCACTGGGGAATCTTTAGCATCTTGCATTCTGGAGTGGCGTGCTGTTTTATGCGTAACCCTTATGGCTGGTTGCGGCGCCGTGCTGCTTGAACAGGACTTCAAGCTGACGGCAGCAAACTTGTATGAGAGATTGCAGATAGGACTTAAGCATGACCTAGTTATTCTAGGCTGGGCTCTAATGCCAGAGCTCAGGCTTCTCAGCATCCACAGCCAGCGGTCCATGAACATTCAGTGCAAACCGATGATACTGAATGCCTCTTTTCAGCTAGCCTGGCATCTCTGGGCTGTTCATCCCAGCCAGGGCAGGATGATGCAAACAGCCTCCCACCTGCCTTCCATGCAGGGCTTCCTCTACCACTAAGCGATGCTCCTTGGTCACCGCTGTGACTCTGTGTGATTTCAATTCTGCAGCACCCAGGGAAAGGTCAGCCTGCAATTCTGACTGGGCAGGAGGAGACAAACACAAACAGGCAGATCATGAGAAGGAGGGCAGGAAGGGCTGCATCAGTGCTTAGTTCTCGTGGCCCTTTCTTACATGCCCAGGGAAGTGCTGGTCGCCACTTTGGGGTGAGACAGCAATTTTTCTCAAGGCCAGTTTTGGCTAGGAATCCTGGAGGGGTTTTTCTTTTATTTTTGCCAGGGCCTTTTTGGTTGAAAAAACCCAGCAGGAACTCATTTGCATATTAGGCCACACACCCTGACGCCAAGCCAGCCAGAACCTCTTTCTTGTGTGTTCCTCCTCAAAAAAAGCCCCACTTTTTGCCATCTTCCACATGTGGAGCAGGTATTGCTTGGGGTGGGGAGGGAGGTATTTGTGAATTCCCTACATTGTGCAGGGGGTTGGACAAGATGACCCTGGAAGTCCCTTCCAACTCTATGGGCACTTTCACACACACTAAATAACATACTTTATTCAACGCACTTTGTATCCAATTGCAAACAGTCACTGAAGTGGAGTGAAACTGCATTATCGAACTCATTCGCTATGAGGGCCGGATTATATTTTGTTTGCTCAAGATTATATTTTGTTTGCTCAAGATGACCCTCAGTATATTTTTAAATCACTGTTGCATCTGGAACTTACCAGGCAGGACTGGACTGGCCACTTACAGAAAAGTTCTTGGTTGGCCACTTCTAGGGTTGCCAATATCCAGGAGGTGCCTGGAGTGCAACCCCAAGGCAAAAGAATCCCCCCTCCCCAGTTCATTTACCTAGTATCTTTTAGGCACAAGGCAAAATCTGACCTGTACACACAACTCTTGTTCACACCAAGTCCTTGGGATGTTAAGGATTTGGTCTGAGGGACATTTGGGGGCAGGGGAGGCCATTATGGGATTTTATTTTTTAGGGATTTTTTTATCACTGCTTCTTAAAAACAACTTTTTAGTTTAATTCATATACTGCACAGCTTCGGTTCGCCGTAGTTTTATATCATTTCATTTTTTCCTGTATTATAAGCAGCCTTGAATGCTCCCAGGGGGCAGAAAATTGGCATAGAACAGGAAAGAAAAGCAACAAAGAGCTTCCAAGGTCTCCAGAAATTAAATCTCTAAGTGCAGATGAATGAATAGGCCCTATTTGTTCATTTTTATATTAAAAACAGAACAGCAAACCATGCTGGATCAGACCAAGGGCTCCATCTAGTGCAGCACCCTGTTTCACAGAGTAGCCAACGAGCCAACCCCACCTCCGGAATGCCTACAAGCAGAGCACAGAGTCCAAAGCTTCTCCCTGTGCTAACCCCTGGTATTGGTCTTCTGAGGGCTACTGCCTCTAAACATGGAGATTGCATTGACAGACCTATTTATTTATTTTAACATTTGCCAAAACTATGTGTAAAAGACCGGTATGATACATACGATAAACAATTCAATTGGATTGTACAGTTAGAGAACAATTAAATAAAAGTTTAATACATCCAATAAATTGGCTATTCCAAATGGCAGCAACTCTCCAGGATCTCAGGAAGAGATCTTTTACATTACCTACTACCTGATCCCTTTATCTGGAGATCTGGAGGACTGAGAGCCAGTTTGGTGTAGAGGTTAAGTGCACGGATTCCCCACTTCCCCACTTGCAGCTGCTGGAATGACCTTGGGTCAGCCATAGCTCTAGCAGAGCTGCCCTTGAAAGGGCAGCTTCTGGGAGAGCTCTCTCAGCCCCACCTACCTCACAGGGTGCCTGTTGTGGGGGAAGAAGATAAAGGAGATTGCAAGCTGCTCTGAGACTCTGATTCAAAGAGAAAAGTGGGGTATAAATCTACGGTCTTCTTCTTGAACTTGCAACCTTCTGCATACAAAGCAATGGTTTTCCCAAAGCTTGTTGAGGATCAGCATAGTAAATGCATTTCCCAGAGCAGATTTACTTGTGATATACAGGTGGAATCCCATACATAATCTGCTAACACACAGTATGGATTCATAAGAAACTCATCTTCCTTTTCAGAATAATCAAGAAAACAAGAAGCTGTTCAAGATGCCTTTCCTCATTTCTCGAAGTGAGACATTTGCATGAATAAAGGACTGTGTTTTGGAAACTGCTATCAGGGTTTGCATTAGGACAGCCACCCCTACAAGAAACTAAGAGAACAAAATCTCATTAAGGAGAAAGCAGACATACGCTGCCGATTGTTTAGCAAGACATTATATCTGGCTGGAAAACCAGAACATCATCAGGGCCAATCTTGGCTCCAGACCAGTCTACTCATTGTGACCATCACCCAGAGGCTGGTGTGTAGACTTTCTTTGCAGGGTGGCACACAAGGGGAAGCAATTTAAGCACTGGCCTGTCTGGCAACAACATGAGAAGCTTTCCATATGATGACCACATCTTGAGATGCACGGACAGCTGCTTGAATGCCCCAGTTCTACAGTAGTTTGAAGAGGAGTACAGAATTCAGTTCTTTGAGAATCCCTGGTGGTGGCTGCTGCTGCTTCTAAAAAGAGGTCCTCAGGTTTCTCCCCCTTGGGGGAAAGATATGCAAAGATAATGCTCCTGAAATCTCAGAAGCAGAAATGAGGACAAGTAAGATTTTCAGGGACTGGAGGTGGACCTTCAGCTTCCTTGTCCCTCCCATGAATACAAACACCAGATTATGCAAAATAGTAAAAACAATTTTTTTGTAAAACTGCAGACTAACTGATCATGGAGCAGAGGGAGTGAAATCAGCACACACACACAGAGTGGTCAGCTTGCTATTTTACTGAGTGGCTGCTGTGGTGCTAGTTATATGAACCCATGAAGCTGCCTTATATTGAATCAGAATCCTGATCCATCAAAGTCAGTAATGTCTACTCAGACCTGCAGTGGCTCTCCAGGGTCTCAGACTGAGGCCTTTCACAACACCTCCTACCTGATCCTTTGAAATGGAGATGCCGGGGAGTGAACCTGGGACCTTCTGCACACCAAGCAGATGCTCTACCACTGAGCCACAACCCCTCCCTACTCTCCCTTCTCTGCAGCCAGCTTACTCTTCTGCTGTGATAAGAGTACAAAAAGTGCAAAGAAGAGGAAGGTCATTGGCAAGGATGGGTTCTAGGTTTGCCAACCTCCAGAAATTACAACTAATCTCCAGGTGACAGAGATAGCTTTCCTGGAGAAAGTGACTGTTTTGGAGTAGACTCTATGGCAGAGGTGGCCAAACAATGGCTTGGGAGCCACCTGTGGCTCTTGAAGCCCCCACCACCCTGTCAGCCAGCTTGGAGAAGGCATTTGTCTCTTTAAATCACTTGTCCAAGCCAAGCCAGTTTGGAGAATGCATTTAAAGTTGCTTTCTTTCCACCTCTCCCTCCCCTCATCTATCTTCCTTCATTCCTTCCTTCCTCTGATGTTCATGTCTTGTGGCTCCCAAACATCTGATGTTTATTTTATGCGGCTCTTACTTTAAGCAAGTTTGGCCACCCCTGCTCTATGGCATCATACCTTGGTGAGGTCCCTCTCCTCCCCAAATCCTACCTTCCTTAGGCTCCACCCCTAAAATCTTCAGGAATGTCCAAACCCAAATCTGGGAACTCTAGTTACACCTGTCCATGGCACGAGGCCTGGCGCTCACCTGTTGTCAACTTCCTGTGGTGGTGGCTGTTTCAAGGTGGAAACCACCTGCCTGTCACAAGTCCTAACAGACAATGAGATTGCTCATTTTTCCGGAATATGGGGCAGGTACCACATTGAGAAACAGTGCTTAGAAGAGCCACGAGGTGGCATGTCAGAGCGCCACATGTGGCTCCCAAGCCAGTACGTATCACTGCTAGAGGATCCTGAGTCCAACATACTCTGCTGATATAAATAACCGCATAGAGAAAGAGGCTTCAACTCCCTATGTCTACAGCAGTCTCTTGTATGAAACTCAACCCGGTAGCACTACCTGGAAGCAGACAGCATGTAACCAGAGCATTAAATAGAAGCCTAAAAGGGTTCAGGAGAGAGCTCTTAACTTAGCTGGCACCTGACTGGGAGAAAGGGGACTAATCCTTTTGTCAGCACATAAAAACAATGGGCCTGTACTCTTGTTTAGATGGGGGGGGCAGTGTGGTGCCAATGTAGGGTGACAGACTCTGCAGTGGGGTCTCCTGCTTTCAGCACGCACCTCTCCACTGCCAGAAATTCCCCCAACCAAAAGGCAGGAACACCAGAAAATAATGCAATGTACCTACATGACCCCGAAATGACATAAGCACTTCGGGGGAGGCTGTGGTTTTGGGGCAAAACTCTATGGCGGAAGCTAATTCTACCATAGAAATTTGCCCCAAAACCAGAGCCTTGCCCCCTGACATGCCTATTTCACTCCCAGATCAGGTAGACATGCTTGTGTTAATTTCCAGTGTTCCTTCCCACTCCCATCCCTCACTGGCCGCTCTGGGTACTTGGCAACCCTTTGCTAATGGGCACCATGGTGCCTGCCAACACAGTTCTTGGCCTCCACCAAGTGTTTTTAGAAAGTGGGTGGGGCTCTTGGCCAACAGGGCTTCTTATTGGCTACTGAAGATCTGATCAGCTGTGCAGATCAAAATAACAGAGTTTTGCCCTGGCCTGGATAGCCCAGGCAAGCCCGATCTCGTCAGGTCTCGGAAACTAAGCAGGGTCAACTGCGGTTATACTTGGATGGGAGACTTCCTTGAAATACCCAGTCGAGAGGACAGGGGCATGCTCTATTCAGCCACCTCTCTGAATATCCTCCAGGCCCTCAGCAGGGGTCAGTCACCAAAGGTCGAAATGACTTCCAGGCGGAAACACACGCAGAGAAATATACAAAATACCAAAAGAAAAATAATAACGGTGTTTCAGAGGGAGCTGCCACCACACTGTTTGTTTTATTCTCTGCCACCTCTTTTCCCCAGTGTATTTTTAAATTACCCCTCTTCTTCCAGCCCAGTTTCAATTGTTCCCATCAACCTGTGTCAGAATTCCACATGTGCCCACAGGCTCACGCATGTTGAGGATCCCTGATGGGGAAGCATCTGTGAGCCATTCTGCCAAGGAAAAAAAAGTATCCGGGCTCTATTTTTAAAAAGTCCCCTCTGTAATACACATGACCACTCCTCGTCATCTTAAAGCAACCCATTTTAAGTGTCTTCTACAAAGAAATCAGAATTGTGTGAGCTTGGAACAGGGGCTTCCAAAGTTCCAGAGAACCTTCCTCATAGAAAGCTCCCAGTATCCAGCTCTGTTCTCTCTCATTTGGCAGACGGTGTTCCCTGACACAGTTCCAGCTGCATGCAACCCACAGTGGCCCAGCATATCCTGGTCTAACCACAGATGCAGCCAGACAATTCAACGGAACCAGAATTAAGTTGCAACTCAGATCAAAAAACTACTTCTACAGTTGTTAGGATTTCCACAAACATAAAATAATGAACACTTGAATAAGTGAAGGCCAAATTATTATTAGTTCAACATGACACATTCCCGGATAAAAGCAATTCAGAAAGGAAAAGGAACAGGAAATATCCTACCGGATAGTTGGCTGATCCCCACTTATCTGTTTGAATCTTCGGTGGAGGTGCTCGATTTGATCTGACGTGACTACCAAAAGAAGGAAGACAAGCCGTTTGTCAGGAACTGCTCTCCATACCAGCAGCCAAAGGTGAGACATAATGCAAAATCTCTGCTTCCTAGTTCTGGCATTCTATTAGCTGTACCAACAAGTAGAGCAATGTGGTTGCGCCCAGGGATTTGGTGAAGTCTCTCTTTCTCCCTCTGGCACTGCAATCCTATATAGAGCTCTTCCAATGGATTTTGTGAAATCAATGGATTTAGAGTGGAGTAGCTCTGCATAGAACGACCCTTGGCACTTACCGTGAGGGGTCCTTCTCCTAAGAGGACAGGAGGACATCTTGGGTGTTTTCCCACCGTCCAATCAGGGAGGCAGGAATCTAAAAGATCTTCCCCTTCCTGTGGCTGTGGGAACCACCCTTCAGTTCGGGTGACTCCGAGAAGCAGTACAAAAAACCTATATCTAGTAAAAAAAAGGAACTTCTCATGCAAACAGATAACGGTACGTCAGGTACGACTGCCTAAACGCGGCAGATTGAAATTCAAGGTAACCCCTAAAAAAGGAACGTAAGAGAGAAAAAACAGGCCCATGACAATGGACATAATTAGTAGAAAGTACCAGCAACAGGTGTAGACTAAAGGAGTAGGAACAGGCTGCCCAAGGTAGGGCGATAGATGGGAGGGCAAGATGTCCTCCTGTCCTCTTAGGAGAAGGACCCCTCACGGTAAGTGCCAAGGGTCGTTCTCCCTAAGAGGCGGAGGACATCTTGGGTGCTCCCAGAGCAGTATTGTTAAGCAGGGTGGGGTCGCCCTACTCGGGCAGGACGTGTTGAAGGATTCGCCTGCCGAAGGCGGCGTCTGCTGATGCGTAGCCATTCAGTTTATAGTGCCGGATAAAGGTGGATATTGAAGACCACGTAGCTGCCTTGCACACCTCCTCGACAGAGGCGTTCTTATTGAAGGCCGCGTTGGCCGCTGAACTCCTGGTCGAATGTGCCGTGGAACTTTGAGGTGCAACGCCTTGTATGCCTCCGTTATGCACTGCTTGATTGCATAACTGATGGCAGACTTGGACATCTTCTGTCCCATTCTGGGTTCTGCCACATTGACAAACATGGCGTCAGATTTACGAAATGTCTCAGTCCTAATCAAGTAGATCTTGAGTGCCCTGCGCACGTCCAAGGTATGCCACGTGCGCTCCTTCGGGTGCTTGGGATCTGGACAAAACGATGGTAGGTTGATCTCCTGGCTCTGGTGGAATCTAGAGGAAATCTTCGGGCGGAAAGTGGGATCCGGGTACAGAACGACCTTGTCCTTATGAAATACGCAAAGCTCCTTCCTGACCGACAGCGCACCGATTTCCGAGATCCTCCTGGCCGAGGTTATTGCCACCAGGAAAATCGTCTTCATGCGCATTATCCTTAATGGTACGGACATTAATGGTTCGAAGGGTGGATTGGTAAGGGCCGAGAGCACCGTGTTCAGTCGCCAAGTTGGAAAGCGATGCGTTTGTGGTGGAGAGCTCAAGGAAGCCCCTCTAAGGAACCGCCGAAGGTGTGGATGGGATGACAGATGTACGCCGTCTACCTGCTGGAGAACTGATGCCAGGGCCGCGACCTGTCGTCTGAGAGTAGCAGGTTTCAGTCCGGATCGGAGGCCGTCTTGAAGAAATTGTAGGATCCTAGGGATCGTAGGCTGTAGCGGGTCCACCTGTTTTCTCCTACACCACCTGTGGAAGGCCTTCCAAGACGCGTTATAGATCCGTGTAGTGGATTCTCTTCTGGAAGCTAGAATTGTATTGGTCACATCACTAGAATAGCCTAGGTCTAGTAGTGATCTCCTCTCAATCTCCACGCGGTCAGACTCAGCCATTCGGGATGGGGGTGCCATACTGGTCCCTGCAATAGCATGTCTGGTTGAACTGGTAGGTGGAGAGGTTCTTCTACCGACATCTGCTGAATTGAAGAAAACCAAGGACGACGAGGCCACCAGGGTGCAACTAGTATGACCTCGGCCCCCAGCCGGCTGATCTTCCTGAGCAACTTGGGAATGACCGGTATCGGGGGAAAGGCGTATAGGAGATCCTGCGGCCATGGAGATGTTAAGGCGTCTGTGGCCTCCGCCCGACTGTGGTAGTACCTCGTGAAGAACCGAGGGAGCTGGTGATTCTGGTGAGACGCAAAGAGATCCAGTGAAGGTGGGCCGAAATGGTTCACTATCTTCAGAAACAAGGCCCTGTTGAGCGACCACTCCCCTGCTTGAATGCTCTCTCGACTGAGCCAGTCTGCTTGGACATTGCAGGCCCCCTTGATGTGCTCCGCTCTTATTGATTTTAAATGGAGTTCCGCCCATTCGAATAACTTCGCAGCCTCCTTGTAAAGGGAACTGGACCTGGACCCCCCTTGATTGTTTAAGTAGGCTTTCGCCGCTATATTGTCCGTTCGCACTAGCACGTGCCGTCCCGATACCTGGACCTGAAAGTAGAGTAGTGCCAATCGTATGGCCCGGAGCTCCAGAAGGTTGATTGGAAGAGTCGACTCCTTGGCTGACCACCGACCCTGTGTGGGAACCTCGATGAGAGTAGCCCCCCAACCTGAGAGGCTGGCGTCTGAGAACAGTTGTAGTTCTCTCTCTGCAGCGTAGACTCTTCCCTGCCGAAGGTTGGTGGTCTTGGTCCACCACAGAAGACTCTCCTTGACCTTCATCGGTACCGTCAGTGAGATGGCACATCTCTCCATGATGCGGAGTTGATAGGGTCGTAGAAACATTTGCAACTGTCTGGTGTGATGGCGACCCCACTGTAATGCCTCGAGATTCGAGATCAGGAGACCCATGAGCCTTGCTAGTGTCAGGAGCGTTGATGATGACCCCTGAATCACCTGCTGTACCAGTGTCTTGGTCTTTGAGATCTTGTCCTCCGGAAGGAATATGGAGTTCAAGTTGGTGTCGATTATCATGCCCAGATGTTCCAGTTTCTGGGTCGGATGTAACTGGCTTTTGGATAGGTTTATTAAGAACCCGTGCTGTTGCAGGCAATTGACAGTGCGCTGGACGTCCAATTCCGCTTCCCTCCTCGACGAAGATCTTATCAACAGGTCGTCGAGATAGGGGTGCACGTGGATTCCCCTCTGTCTGAGGTGTGCTATCGGATTCACCAGGACCTTGGTGAACACCCGCGGTGCCGTCGCCAGGCCGAATGGAAGGGCCCTGAATTGGTAGTGCGATCTGTTCACGCAAAAACGAAGGAATCTGCGATGCGCGGGTAGGATCGGAATGTGCAAATAAGCCTCCGTTAGATCCAGTGATGCCATGTAATCTTGGTGATGTAGGGCTTCTGTAATGGACCTGATGGACTCCATTCTGAAGTGTCGAAGTTTGATGTTCTTGTTCAGGAATTTTAAGTCCAGGATCGCCCTCCAGTCCCCGTTCCTTTTGGGCACTGTAAAGAAGATCGAATAGACACCTTGACATCTCTGGTTCAAGGGAACTTGTTCTATAGCTGCGATCTCTAGGAGGTGGTCTATAGCCCTGAGGGTAACATTCCTCCGACCCGGGTTCGAGCGAAGAGGAGAAACGATAAAGCGGTCTGGGGGTGAGCGCTTGAATTCTATCGGGTAGCCCCGAGTAACAATGTCCAGAGTCCATGAGTCCGCCCGTGACTCCCTCCAGGCTTGATGGAAGTGAAGCAGGCGGCCCCCTACTGGGATGAGATCCCAGTCATGCCTTACTGGGCTTGGGGCCCTTCTCAAACTTGTCCGATCGGTTGGGCTGGTTCCTCTGGAATCGGGGGTTGGAGAAGTTCTTGCGGAAAGTTTGTTTGGATTGACTCCAGGATTGTCTTCTGTATTCTTGTTTAGGCTTGGAGAAGTTGGCTGTGTTACGAAAGGAACTAGAACCGAACCCCCGTCTGTCGGGGCGTCTCAGAAATTTTGGCATTGCTTTCTTCTTGTCTCGCGTCTCCACCAGGATCTTCTCCAGTGAGTCCCCGAATAGCTTCTCTCCTTGAAAGGGATAGCCTGACACGATGGATTTTGAGTGATTGTCGGCTGGCCACGCTCTCAGCCATAAGCCCCTTCTCGCGACGGTGTTAGCTGCCATCGCCCTGGCTGAGAACGAAAGGGAGTCCAGTGAGGCGTCCGCTGAGAACTCTGCTGCCCGCATGAGTCTGCTGGTGCCCTCCAGAATCCTCTTATCCGTGTCTGGTACGAGTTGTGCTAAGCGTCTGACCCACACTATTGCTGCTCTAGCCACAATAGAAGTAGCAGTAGTTGCCTTGATGGCCAGGGCTGTGGCCTCGTGGCTCCTCCGCAAGGCCAGGTCGATTTTCCTGTCCCAACTGTCGCGGACTGAACCCTGGCCGTCCTCAGCTAGCAACCCCTGGGACTGTAGGGCTGCCACGGGAGCATCGACCAGGGGAACCTGTAACATATCGTTAGCAAAAGAGGGAAGCTCATACAATTTTTTGACAGAATTGGGAACCTGCTTGCTGACACTTGGTTTGGCCCATTCAGCTTTTAAATGACGTTCAAAGAACTCTGGGAAGGGGAAGACGTTGTCCGAAGCACGGTGCCTTGGGAAGAACTCTGCGTTTCCCTTGGGCTTATTTTTGGGGTTAGTCAGGGAACTTGTAGTTTCCTGTTCCTCAGGTGACCCCTGAAGGTCCAGTGCAGCTAGCACTTTGGGAAGAAGAGATTGAAACTCCTCTGGTTTGAAAAGGCGTGAGGAGGGTTCTGGCACAGTAGTGCTCTCTATTTCTTCATCTGAGAGGAATTCACCCTCCTCCCGTTCTTCCCCATAAGACTCCTCCGATAGAGCTTCATATGGGAGCCTCTCACCCTCCCGGAAATCACTGGCTGAGGGACCCCTTGGAGCCTTAGAATGCCCCCTGGATCTCTTGGGAGATGGGGATCTGGAGGAGGAAGCATGGCTAGGGGACCTTGGTCTCTTGTGGGTGGCTGCCATAACTGCCGCACCCACGGTCTGTTTTATGGAGTCTAAAAATTCTGCAAACAAAGAGGGCCCCATGGTGGGTACGTTACCAGAGCCCCTCTGGGGCTGGTAGGTCTGCGGAGCTTCCTGAGTTGGCTGGTCACTGAAGGCGCTGGGGTCTCCCGCCTGGAGATTGGCATCCATCGTCCCCCGCCACTGGAGGCTGTCGGCCTGCAGGCCCGCTTCCTTTCGCGCCTTTTTGTGGCGCTCAAAATGGCCGTCGCGGCCGGAATGCAGCTCTGAG